>NW_026542599.1:27901887-28571465 GCF_028750875.1 Macrosteles quadrilineatus | reverse complement strand
AAATTTAACTTCAGTGATTACATATCTATGTCTAATAATAGTTTGATTTAAAACGAACAAAATGCATTAGATTCAAAATTGACTCACCACAAATTGCGTTAGGTTAGGTCAGGTTAGGTTGGGTTGGGTTGGGTTAGGTTGGGTTTGGTTGGGTTAGGTTAGGTTAGGTTAGGTTAGGTTAGGTTAGGTTAGGTTAGGTTAGGTCAGGTTTAGCTAGTAGGTTGCAAAGTATACAGGTCATGGGCCTTTTACTACCTGAACTACAATCCACAACCGTTGTATTTTTTAAAATGTCAAAAATGTCGCATTAGCTTATACAACCAACTGTAAAAGCGAGCGGGACGAAGTGTTGCGGTATTTTTTTTTTCTATGAAATTTTAAATTTATAAAACAAAAATGACGTGGTTAAAATGAAAAGGTGAAGAAAGTTTAAAAGAGTCAAAGTAGGAACCACCATGTATTGCATTGTAAAACTAAAATAAATAAATATATAAAAATAGTAATACTGTAATAATAATTACTACAAACCAAAACAAAAATCACAGCTGTACCCAAAGGCATGCAGTATCCAAAGTCAATGGTACATTTCTTTCACATAAATGGAACGAATATTTTGAGTATCAAAAGTCAGATAGCGCATTAGCCCAACTGATGATTTTTATTATTGTTTAAAACATATCATGTTATTATTCTTTTGTTTACATTTTGTCAAACATTGTTATATGGTATGAAATCGTTTACCAACCGAGTGTGACTCTTACCACACGGGGTATGCCTACGACTTCAGTACGGGCAAAATCTCACTTAACCACGGCGAAACTGAAACGCCAGAGTCCGCTAGACGATTCCGCTCGTACTGTTGGTCACTCTGATCGACCAATAGTATGTCACTAGTTGGCCACGCCCCCACATATATACTGAAATCACTCCCTTATTTCTCCGCCAGAGCTATATATATCTATCTCGATCAAAGGATTTCGCCGACGCCGCCAAATGGCCACAACTTCAAACCCCACTAGGGAGGTTATCTTTGATGCCAGACATACCGTGATGGTGTCGTTCTCTTCGTCTTTACCTCCTCTAACGTCTCGCACGCGCAAATACCACCTACGACGACACGTGACCGTTTTATTAGAGTTTTAGTCGAAAAACTTTAATCGCTCGTTACTGGAAAACGCGTTTTTATACGCGAGATCCGATTGCGTCAACGTACTGGGATTTTATTTTACTCGATTTCATCTAACCTGTGTTGTCTCTCTAAAACGCACGGTTTACGAGTTATTTAATAAAAACGCACGCTCGTTCTAATGCTGGCCTTTTCGTTAGTGCTGGCGCTGGCGTATTGTTTCCCTCGTCTCCGTTACGGTACGTCCAGAGTGCACGCCGCAACAGATCAAGATCCATTCTGAGCGTGTTTTATTTAACTGTTGGTGTATTATTTTTAGGTACATTGGTTATGATATCGAATTATTATCTACCATAATAATTAACCCACTCACGTCAGATTTAGAATATTCTTAAAACTTTAACATCTCACAGTGTTGAGTTGACTCGAGTAAAGGAATACTCTCGACTCGTGACATGTAACACTCTTGCTTGACCATTGTTATACAATTACGAAGATAAAGTCTTAAAAACTATGCCAATCATTGTAATAACCAGTGGTGAATTGCGTTTGGATGTAAGTTAACGGCTGCGCACAGGATAGGAAAACACGTGCGAACTTATACGTATCTATTAAGTGAGGGTCTGCTAAAGTGTAAAACGAATGAGTTTATTGGTGGCCTTTATAAAGGCCGTTTTGTGGCGCTCGGCGACGAGGAGTCGGTTGACGCTGATGCGTTGGGGACGCTTACTTGGAGCTTGTGTACTTGGTCACAGCCTTGGTACCCTCGCTGACAGCGTGCTTGGCCAACTCACCGGGCAGAAGGAGACGGACGGCGGTCTGGATCTCCCGAGAAGTGATGGTGGAACGCTTGTTGTAGTGAGCCAGACGGGAGGCCTCGGCGGCGATGCGCTCGAAAATGTCGTTCACGAAGCTGTTCATGATCGACATAGCCTTGCTGGAAACACCGGTGTCGGGGTGGACCTGCTTGAGCACCTTGTAGATGTAGATTGCGTACGACTCCTTCCTCCTGCGCTTCTTCTTCTTGTCACCCTTGGTGATGTTCTTCTGGGCCTTGCCGGCCTTCTTGACAGCTTTACCGCTAGCTTTGGGAGGCATTTTCGAAACCGCTCGGTGGTAAAAATTTTTTGAAAATTTCCCACAATTGTGAAACACGAGCCTAAATCCGTAGCCAAACAACTGCCTGGGTAGCTAAAAACCTGTTCGGTTGGACTATGTTAGAGAAAACGTGCTTTGACGTTGGAAACCCGTAATACGGTCCGAATCACGGTTCCTGCCCAGAGAATCTACTCTAATCAAAAAGCATCATGTCCGGACGCGGTAAGGGAGGCAAAGTGAAGGGGAAGGCAAAGTCCAGGTCTTCCAGAGCGGGACTCCAGTTCCCGGTCGGTCGTATCCACCGTCTGTTGCGCAAGGGCAACTACGCCGAGCGAGTCGGTGCCGGCGCTCCCGTCTACTTGGCCGCCGTCATGGAGTATCTCGCTGCCGAAGTTCTCGAGTTGGCCGGCAACGCTGCCCGTGACAACAAGAAGACCAGAATCATCCCTCGTCACCTCCAGCTGGCAATCCGTAACGACGAAGAGCTCAACAAGCTGCTCAGCGGTGTCACCATCGCTCAGGGCGGAGTACTGCCTAACATCCAGGCAGTCCTGCTGCCCAAGAAGACAGAGAAGAAAGCATAAGCTGGAACCTCGTCGTCGAGCGCAAAAAACGGCCTTTATAAAGGCCACCACTTATTCTGTCGTTTTTACACTAGCTATACCGTCCACGTGTGTCATCTCCAATTCATTTGCTGTTCACATTATTACCTACTCCGTTGGTTTGCCGTCCATCGTTCAGATGTTGACATGATTAACCTTCGTCATTTGCAAGTTAATTGAATTCAGGTATATCAGTTAAAATACAATATTCTTAAGAAATACGACCAAAGGAGCGCATCTTAACACTCTTGTTGAAGATTTAAGACACCAAGTACCAAATACTTGCAATCAAAACTGAACACTTTTTTCGTTCGAAATAAAATGAGAAAGTCGAGAATAACATTTTTTTTCCCCTTTTTTTTCTTTTTTTCTTTTCATATAATAACATCTTTGGATTTTTAAAACCTGTCCATACGAAACCGTTGTACTGTACGTATGTTCTATATGGATAAAGTATTGTTTTCGTAAAAAATTAAGAACTGAAAAATATGATTTTCTAACAAATGGCCCAAACTATTACTTTAAGTTATGCACAAAATGGTACGACTCCATTTATGTAAAAATTACGGTCCTAAAGTTATTGTAAATTAGTACGTTAAGGCCCTTAACATTTTTAAGGTTTTGTTTTTCAATTTTTTTTTTTTTCAATATTGATTTTTTAATGTGGATTTTTAAATAAAACCCCCATAAAATTACGGAAATCGGATTTTCTCGAAAGTTACTCGAACGATTCTCTTAAAAACTCAGTTATGTCATTGTCCTTTAAATGCTTTAAAAAGTATTGCTTCAAAACCCATTTCCGTAAAAATTACGGTTTAAAGTTATTGTAACTTGTGTTATTTTCACAAAAAAAAAAAAAAAATTACAGAAATATCGGATTTTTGGAGAAAAGCTGGTTATTATCAAATCAATATGTTCTTAACTAATTGCAACTTTTGTGATTTTTAACTATTGGAGCTTGTTGGAGAAGGTTATGTGTCAGAATGCTGATTTTTTTTTTTTTTTGTAATATGTCATAAGAAAATAGTTGAAATTTAACTTCAGTGATTACATATCTATGTCTAATAATAGTTTGATTTAAAACGAACAAAATGCATTAGATTCAAAATTGACTCACCACAAATTGCGTTAGGTTAGGTCAGGTTAGGTTGGGTTGGGTTGGGTTAGGTTGGTTTTGGTTGGGTTAGGTTAGGTTAGGTTAGGTAGGTTAGGTTAGGTTAGGTTAGGTTAGGTCAGGTTTAGCTAGTAGGTTGCAAAGTATACAGGTCATGGGCCTTTTACTACCTGAACTACAATCCACAACCGTTGTATTTTTTAAAATGTCAAAAATGTCGCATTAGCTTATACAACCAACTGTAAAAGCGAGCGGGACGAAGTGTTGCGGTATTTTTTTTTTCTATGAAATTTTAAATTTATAAAACAAAAATGACGTGGTTAAAATGAAAGGTGAAGAAAGTTTAAAAGAGTCAAAGTAGGAACCACCATGTATTGCATTGTAAAACTAAAATAAATAAATATATAAAAATAGTAATACTGTAATAATAATTACTACAAACCAAAACAAAAATCACAGCTGTACCCAAAGGCATGCAGTATCCAAAGTCAATGGTACATTTCTTTCACATAAATGGAACGAATATTTTGAGTATCAAAAGTCAGATAGCGCATTAGCCAACTGATGATTTTTATTATTGTTTAAAACATATCATGTTATTATTCTTTTGTTTACATTTTGTCAAACATTGTTATATGGTATGAAATCGTTTACCAACCGAGTGTGACTCTTACCACACGGGGTATGCCTACGACTTCAGTACGGGCAAAATCTCACTTAACCACGGCGAAACTGAAACGCCAGAGTCCGCTAGACGATTCCGCTCGTACTGTTGGTCACTCTGATCGACCAATAGTATGTCACTAGTTGGCCACGCCCCCACATATATACTGAAATCACTCCCTTATTTCTCCGCCAGAGCTATATATATCTATCTCGATCAAAGGATTTCGCCGACGCCGCCAAATGGCCACAACTTCAAACCCCACTAGGGAGGTTATCTTTGATGCCAGACATACCGTGATGGTGTCGTTCTCTTCGTCTTTACCTCCTCTAACGTCTCGCACGCGCAAATACCACCTACGACGACACGTGACCGTTTTATTAGAGTTTTAGTCGAAAAACTTTAATCGCTCGTTACTGGAAAACGCGTTTTTATACGCGAGATCCGATTGCGTCAACGTACTGGGATTTTATTTTACTCGATTTCATCTAACCTGTGTTGTCTCTCTAAAACGCACGGTTTACGAGTTATTTAATAAAAACCGCACGCTCGTTCTAATGCTGGCCTTTTCGTTAGTGCTGGCGCTGGCGTATTGTTTCCCTCGTCTCCGTTACGGTACGTCCAGAGTGCACGCCGCAACAGATCAAGATCCATTCTGAGCGTGTTTTATTTAACTGTTGGTGTATTATTTTTAGGTACATTGGTTATGATATCGAATTATTATCTACCATAATAATTAACCCACTCACGTCAGATTTAGAATATTCTTAAAACTTTAACATCTCACAGTGTTGAGTTGACTCGAGTAAAGGAATACTCTCGACTCGTGACATGTAACACTCTTGCTTGACCATTGTTATACAATTACGAAGATAAAGTCTTAAAAACTATGCCAATCATTGTAATAACCAGTGGTGAATTGCGTTTGGATGTAAGTTAACGGCTGCGCACAGGATAGGAAAACACGTGCGAACTTATACGTATCTATTAAGTGAGGGTCTGCTAAAGTGTAAAACGAATGAGTTTATTGGTGGCCTTTATAAAGGCCGTTTTGTGGCGCTCGGCGACGAGGAGTCGGTTGACGCTGATGCGTTGGGGACGCTTACTTGGAGCTTGTGTACTTGGTCACAGCCTTGGTACCCTCGCTGACAGCGTGCTTGGCCAACTCACCGGGCAGAAGGAGACGGACGGCGGTCTGGATCTCCCGAGAAGTGATGGTGGAACGCTTGTTGTAGTGAGCCAGACGGGAGGCCTCGGCGGCGATGCGCTCGAAAATGTCGTTCACGAAGCTGTTCATGATCGACATAGCCTTGCTGGAAACACCGGTGTCGGGGTGGACCTGCTTGAGCACCTTGTAGATGTAGATTGCGTACGACTCCTTCCTCCTGCGCTTCTTCTTCTTGTCACCCTTGGTGATGTTCTTCTGGGCCTTGCCGGCCTTCTTGACAGCTTTACCGCTAGCTTTGGGAGGCATTTTCGAAACCGCTCGGTGGTAAAAATTTTTTGAAAATTTCCCACAATTGTGAAACACGAGCCTAAATCCGTAGCCAAACAACTGCCTGGGTAGCTAAAAACCTGTTCGGTTGGACTATGTTAGAGAAAACGTGCTTTGACGTTGGAAACCCGTAATACGGTCCGAATCACGGTTCCTGCCCAGAGAATCTACTCTAATCAAAAAGCATCATGTCCGGACGCGGTAAGGGAGGCAAAGTGAAGGGGAAGGCAAAGTCCAGGTCTTCCAGAGCGGGACTCCAGTTCCCGGTCGGTCGTATCCACCGTCTGTTGCGCAAGGGCAACTACGCCGAGCGAGTCGGTGCCGGCGCTCCCGTCTACTTGGCCGCCGTCATGGAGTATCTCGCTGCCGAAGTTCTCGAGTTGGCCGGCAACGCTGCCCGTGACAACAAGAAGACCAGAATCATCCCTCGTCACCTCCAGCTGGCAATCCGTAACGACGAAGAGCTCAACAAGCTGCTCAGCGGTGTCACCATCGCTCAGGGCGGAGTACTGCCTAACATCCAGGCAGTCCTGCTGCCCAAGAAGACAGAGAAGAAAGCATAAGCTGGAACCTCGTCGTCGAGCGCAAAAAACGGCCTTTATAAAGGCCACCACTTATTCTGTCGTTTTTACACTAGCTATACCGTCCACGTGTGTCATCTCCAATTCATTTGCTGTTCACATTATTACCTACTCCGTTGGTTTGCCGTCCATCGTTCAGATGTTGACATGATTAACCTTCGTCATTTGCAAGTTAATTGAATTCAGGTATATCAGTTAAAATACAATATTCTTAAGAAATACGACCAAAGGAGCGCATCTTAACACTCTTGTTGAAGATTTAAGACACCAAGTACCAAATACTTGCAATCAAAACTGAACACTTTTTTCGTTCGAAATAAAATGAGAAAGTCGAGAATAACATTTTTTTTCCCCTTTTTTTTCTTTTCATATAATAACATCTTTGGATTTTTAAAACCTGTCCATACGAAACCGTTGTACTGTACGTATGTTCTATATGGATAAAGTATTGTTTTCGTAAAAAATTTAAGAACTGAAAAATATGATTTTCTAACAAAATGGCCCAAACTATTACTTTAAGTTATGCACAAAATGGTACGACTCCCATTTATGTAAAAATTACGGTCCTAAAGTTATTGTAAATTAGTACGTTAAGGCCCTTAACATTTTTAAGGTTTTGTTTTTCAATTTTTTTTTTTTTCAATATTGATTTTTTAATGTGGATTTTTAAATAAAACCCCCATAAAATTACGGAAAATCGGATTTTCTCGAAAGTTACTCGAACGATTCTCTTAAAAACTCAGTTATGTCATTGTCCTTTAAATGCTTTAAAAAGTATTGCTTCAAAACCCATTTCCGTAAAAATTACGGTTTAAAGTTATTGTAACTTGTGTTATTTTCACAAAAAAAAAAAAAAAAATTACAGAAATATCGGATTTTTGGAGAAAAGCTGGTTATTATCAAAATCAATATGTTCTTAACTAATTGCAACTTTTGTGATTTTTAACTATTGGAGCTTGTTGGAGAAGGTTATGTGTCAGAATGCTGATTTTTTTTTTTTTTTTGTAATATGTCATAAGAAAATAGTTGAAATTTAACTTCAGTGATTACATATCTATGTCTAATAATAGTTTGATTTAAAACGAACAAAATGCATTAGATTCAAAATTGACTCACCACAAATTGCGTTAGGTTAGGTCAGGTTAGGTTGGGTTGGGTTGGGTTAGGTTGGGTTTGGTTGGGTTAGGTTAGGTTAGGTTAGGTTAGGTTAGGTTAGGTTAGGTTAGGTTAGGTCAGGTTTAGCTAGTAGGTTGCAAAGTATACAGGTCATGGGCCTTTTACTACCTGAACTACAATCCACAACCGTTGTATTTTTTAAAATGTCAAAAATGTCGCATTAGCTTATACAACCAACTGTAAAAGCGAGCGGGACGAAGTGTTGCGGTATTTTTTTTTTCTATGAAATTTTAAATTTATAAAACAAAAATGACGTGGTTAAAATGAAAAGGTGAAGAAAGTTTAAAAGAGTCAAAGTAGGAACCACCATGTATTGCATTGTAAAACTAAAATAAATAAATATATAAAAATAGTAATACTGTAATAATAATTACTACAAACCAAAACAAAAATCACAGCTGTACCCAAAGGCATGCAGTATCCAAAGTCAATGGTACATTTCTTTCACATAAATGGAACGAATATTTTGAGTATCAAAAGTCAGATAGCGCATTAGCCCAACTGATGATTTTTATTATTGTTTAAAACATATCATGTTATTATTCTTTTGTTTACATTTTGTCAAACATTGTTATATGGTATGAAATCGTTTACCAACCGAGTGTGACTCTTACCACACGGGGTATGCCTACGACTTCAGTACGGGCAAAATCTCACTTAACCACGGCGAAACTGAAACGCCAGAGTCCGCTAGACGATTCCGCTCGTACTGTTGGTCACTCTGATCGACCAATAGTATGTCACTAGTTGGCCACGCCCCCACATATATACTGAAATCACTCCCTTATTTCTCCGCCAGAGCTATATATATCTATCTCGATCAAAGGATTTCGCCGACGCCGCCAAATGGCCACAACTTCAAACCCCACTAGGGAGGTTATCTTTGATGCCAGACATACCGTGATGGTGTCGTTCTCTTCGTCTTTACCTCCTCTAACGTCTCGCACGCGCAAATACCACCTACGACGACACGTGACCGTTTTATTAGAGTTTTAGTCGAAAAACTTTAATCGCTCGTTACTGGAAAACGCGTTTTTATACGCGAGATCCGATTGCGTCAACGTACTGGGATTTTATTTTACTCGATTTCATCTAACCTGTGTTGTCTCTCTAAAACGCACGGTTTACGAGTTATTTAATAAAAACCGCACGCTCGTTCTAATGCTGGCCTTTTCGTTAGTGCTGGCGCTGGCGTATTGTTTCCCTCGTCTCCGTTACGGTACGTCCAGAGTGCACGCCGCAACAGATCAAGATCCATTCTGAGCGTGTTTTATTTAACTGTTGGTGTATTATTTTTAGGTACATTGGTTATGATATCGAATTATTATCTACCATAATAATTAACCCACTCACGTCAGATTTAGAATATTCTTAAAACTTTAACATCTCACAGTGTTGAGTTGACTCGAGTAAAGGAATACTCTCGACTCGTGACATGTAACACTCTTGCTTGACCATTGTTATACAATTACGAAGATAAAGTCTTAAAAACTATGCCAATCATTGTAATAACCAGTGGTGAATTGCGTTTGGATGTAAGTTAACGGCTGCGCACAGGATAGGAAAACACGTGCGAACTTATACGTATCTATTAAGTGAGGGTCTGCTAAAGTGTAAAACGAATGAGTTTATTGGTGGCCTTTATAAAGGCCGTTTTGTGGCGCTCGGCGACGAGGAGTCGGTTGACGCTGATGCGTTGGGGACGCTTACTTGGAGCTTGTGTACTTGGTCACAGCCTTGGTACCCTCGCTGACAGCGTGCTTGGCCAACTCACCGGGCAGAAGGAGACGGACGGCGGTCTGGATCTCCCGAGAAGTGATGGTGGAACGCTTGTTGTAGTGAGCCAGACGGGAGGCCTCGGCGGCGATGCGCTCGAAAATGTCGTTCACGAAGCTGTTCATGATCGACATAGCCTTGCTGGAAACACCGGTGTCGGGGTGGACCTGCTTGAGCACCTTGTAGATGTAGATTGCGTACGACTCCTTCCTCCTGCGCTTCTTCTTCTTGTCACCCTTGGTGATGTTCTTCTGGGCCTTGCCGGCCTTCTTGACAGCTTTACCGCTAGCTTTGGGAGGCATTTTCGAAACCGCTCGGTGGTAAAAATTTTTTGAAAATTTCCCACAATTGTGAAACACGAGCCTAAATCCGTAGCCAAACAACTGCCTGGGTAGCTAAAAACCTGTTCGGTTGGACTATGTTAGAGAAAACGTGCTTTGACGTTGGAAACCCGTAATACGGTCCGAATCACGGTTCCTGCCCAGAGAATCTACTCTAATCAAAAAGCATCATGTCCGGACGCGGTAAGGGAGGCAAAGTGAAGGGGAAGGCAAAGTCCAGGTCTTCCAGAGCGGGACTCCAGTTCCCGGTCGGTCGTATCCACCGTCTGTTGCGCAAGGGCAACTACGCCGAGCGAGTCGGTGCCGGCGCTCCCGTCTACTTGGCCGCCGTCATGGAGTATCTCGCTGCCGAAGTTCTCGAGTTGGCCGGCAACGCTGCCCGTGACAACAAGAAGACCAGAATCATCCCTCGTCACCTCCAGCTGGCAATCCGTAACGACGAAGAGCTCAACAAGCTGCTCAGCGGTGTCACCATCGCTCAGGGCGGAGTACTGCCTAACATCCAGGCAGTCCTGCTGCCCAAGAAGACAGAGAAGAAAGCATAAGCTGGAACCTCGTCGTCGAGCGCAAAAAACGGCCTTTATAAAGGCCACCACTTATTCTGTCGTTTTTACACTAGCTATACCGTCCACGTGTGTCATCTCCAATTCATTTGCTGTTCACATTATTACCTACTCCGTTGGTTTGCCGTCCATCGTTCAGATGTTGACATGATTAACCTTCGTCATTTGCAAGTTAATTGAATTCAGGTATATCAGTTAAAATACAATATTCTTAAGAAATACGACCAAAGGAGCGCATCTTAACACTCTTGTTGAAGATTTAAGACACCAAGTACCAAATACTTGCAATCAAAACTGAACACTTTTTTCGTTCGAAATAAAATGAGAAAGTCGAGAATAACATTTTTTTTCCCCTTTTTTTTCTTTTCATATAATAACATCTTTGGATTTTTAAAACCTGTCCATACGAAACCGTTGTACTGTACGTATGTTCTATATGGATAAAGTATTGTTTTCGTAAAAAATTTAAGAACTGAAAAATATGATTTTCTAACAAAATGGCCCAAACTATTACTTTAAGTTATGCACAAAATGGTACGACTCCCATTTATGTAAAAATTACGGTCCTAAAGTTATTGTAAATTAGTACGTTAAGGCCCTTAACATTTTTAAGGTTTTGTTTTTCAATTTTTTTTTTTTTCAATATTGATTTTTTAATGTGGATTTTTAAATAAAACCCCCATAAAATTACGGAAAATCGGATTTTCTCGAAAGTTACTCGAACGATTCTCTTAAAAACTCAGTTATGTCATTGTCCTTTAAATGCTTTAAAAAGTATTGCTTCAAAACCCATTTCCGTAAAAATTACGGTTTAAAGTTATTGTAACTTGTGTTATTTTCACAAAAAAAAAAAAAAAAATTACAGAAATATCGGATTTTTGGAGAAAAGCTGGTTATTATCAAAATCAATATGTTCTTAACTAATTGCAACTTTTGTGATTTTTAACTATTGGAGCTTGTTGGAGAAGGTTATGTGTCAGAATGCTGATTTTTTTTTTTTTTTTGTAATATGTCATAAGAAAATAGTTGAAATTTAACTTCAGTGATTACATATCTATGTCTAATAATAGTTTGATTTAAAACGAACAAAATGCATTAGATTCAAAATTGACTCACCACAAATTGCGTTAGGTTAGGTCAGGTTAGGTTGGGTTGGGTTGGGTTAGGTTGGGTTTGGTTGGGTTAGGTTAGGTTAGGTTAGGTTAGGTTAGGTTAGGTTAGGTTAGGTTAGGTCAGGTTTAGCTAGTAGGTTGCAAAGTATACAGGTCATGGGCCTTTTACTACCTGAACTACAATCCACAACCGTTGTATTTTTTAAAATGTCAAAAATGTCGCATTAGCTTATACAACCAACTGTAAAAGCGAGCGGGACGAAGTGTTGCGGTATTTTTTTTTTCTATGAAATTTTAAATTTATAAAACAAAAATGACGTGGTTAAAATGAAAAGGTGAAGAAAGTTTAAAAGAGTCAAAGTAGGAACCACCATGTATTGCATTGTAAAACTAAAATAAATAAATATATAAAAATAGTAATACTGTAATAATAATTACTACAAACCAAAACAAAAATCACAGCTGTACCCAAAGGCATGCAGTATCCAAAGTCAATGGTACATTTCTTTCACATAAATGGAACGAATATTTTGAGTATCAAAAGTCAGATAGCGCATTAGCCCAACTGATGATTTTTATTATTGTTTAAAACATATCATGTTATTATTCTTTTGTTTACATTTTGTCAAACATTGTTATATGGTATGAAATCGTTTACCAACCGAGTGTGACTCTTACCACACGGGGTATGCCTACGACTTCAGTACGGGCAAAATCTCACTTAACCACGGCGAAACTGAAACGCCAGAGTCCGCTAGACGATTCCGCTCGTACTGTTGGTCACTCTGATCGACCAATAGTATGTCACTAGTTGGCCACGCCCCCACATATATACTGAAATCACTCCCTTATTTCTCCGCCAGAGCTATATATATCTATCTCGATCAAAGGATTTCGCCGACGCCGCCAAATGGCCACAACTTCAAACCCCACTAGGGAGGTTATCTTTGATGCCAGACATACCGTGATGGTGTCGTTCTCTTCGTCTTTACCTCCTCTAACGTCTCGCACGCGCAAATACCACCTACGACGACACGTGACCGTTTTATTAGAGTTTTAGTCGAAAAACTTTAATCGCTCGTTACTGGAAAACGCGTTTTTATACGCGAGATCCGATTGCGTCAACGTACTGGGATTTTATTTTACTCGATTTCATCTAACCTGTGTTGTCTCTCTAAAACGCACGGTTTACGAGTTATTTAATAAAAACCGCACGCTCGTTCTAATGCTGGCCTTTTCGTTAGTGCTGGCGCTGGCGTATTGTTTCCCTCGTCTCCGTTACGGTACGTCCAGAGTGCACGCCGCAACAGATCAAGATCCATTCTGAGCGTGTTTTATTTAACTGTTGGTGTATTATTTTTAGGTACATTGGTTATGATATCGAATTATTATCTACCATAATAATTAACCCACTCACGTCAGATTTAGAATATTCTTAAAACTTTAACATCTCACAGTGTTGAGTTGACTCGAGTAAAGGAATACTCTCGACTCGTGACATGTAACACTCTTGCTTGACCATTGTTATACAATTACGAAGATAAAGTCTTAAAAACTATGCCAATCATTGTAATAACCAGTGGTGAATTGCGTTTGGATGTAAGTTAACGGCTGCGCACAGGATAGGAAAACACGTGCGAACTTATACGTATCTATTAAGTGAGGGTCTGCTAAAGTGTAAAACGAATGAGTTTATTGGTGGCCTTTATAAAGGCCGTTTTGTGGCGCTCGGCGACGAGGAGTCGGTTGACGCTGATGCGTTGGGGACGCTTACTTGGAGCTTGTGTACTTGGTCACAGCCTTGGTACCCTCGCTGACAGCGTGCTTGGCCAACTCACCGGGCAGAAGGAGACGGACGGCGGTCTGGATCTCCCGAGAAGTGATGGTGGAACGCTTGTTGTAGTGAGCCAGACGGGAGGCCTCGGCGGCGATGCGCTCGAAAATGTCGTTCACGAAGCTGTTCATGATCGACATAGCCTTGCTGGAAACACCGGTGTCGGGGTGGACCTGCTTGAGCACCTTGTAGATGTAGATTGCGTACGACTCCTTCCTCCTGCGCTTCTTCTTCTTGTCACCCTTGGTGATGTTCTTCTGGGCCTTGCCGGCCTTCTTGACAGCTTTACCGCTAGCTTTGGGAGGCATTTTCGAAACCGCTCGGTGGTAAAAATTAACGACGACGAGGTTGTGACTGTGGGAGATTGATCTCCCACTTCTAGAGGAGCTTCGACTTCTTGTAAGTCATGGCTTCTGGACGGATAAGGGCCTTCTGCCCTGGTAGCTCAGCTACCTGTCAATATCGGTGGTTGTGGTGGTGGCTCAGTCAGCCATCTGGGGACGGAGTCTGGGGACTGGCTGCTGCAGCATGTCCCTGATGTGCTGCCATGGGGTGGTGTCTTCGATGCTCTCCATCTTCGTAGTCAGGACATCTACAAACTCCCTGATGGTGGGCGTCCCGGTAGATCTCCGGACGATCTCGCTGCGGACGTACCTAGGTGTGTTGGTGGCTCTTCGGAGGGCTCTGGCTTGCAATGCCAGGAGTTGTCTGCGAGACGACCTGCAGACCAGATGATACCACGCCGGAGCTGCGTACGTGAGCACCGGACGTAGTAGGGCAGTGTAGAGGTGCAGCTTCATCTTGGTCGGCAGGCGTCTTGCCCTGAACAGAGGGCCGAGGCTACTGATGGCACTAGCAGCGAGTGTCCGGAGTCTGGTGACGTTTGGTGTCATCGTCAATCGTTGGTCAAGGAGTACCCCCAGGTACTTCACCACCTTCTTCCAAGGGACTGGGCGGCGGTCGATGGTGAGTTGGTGTCCGTCTGCCTGCCGTCTGGTTTTGGTGAAGGAGATCGCCTCGCACTTGTCCGCGTTGACTTTGATCCTCCACTTGTTGAGCCAGGGTTGAAGGAGATCCAGCTGCCGCTGGATGTAGATCCGTGACATCCGCAGGTTGGCAGACGTGGCGGTGAACAGGGCATCATCCGCGTAGAGTGACAGCTGGACTCTGGGGGCTAGTGGCATGTCATTCGTGTACCACAGGTACAGGATCGGTCCAAGAACTGATCCCTGTGGCACACCGGACGAGATGGGTCTGGAAGTGGAGGACTTCTGGTCGACTCGGACACGGAAGCTACGGAGGTGGAGGTAGCTTCTTAGCAGTTTCCAGAGGTGGCCTGGTAGTGGTGAGGAGGCGAGTTTGTAGAGGAGACCCTCGTGCCAGACTCGATCGAAGGCCTTGCTGACGTCGATCAGGACGGAAGTGGCGTGGTGCTTATTCTGCAGGGCACTGGCGATGGTGTTGATCACTCGACGGAGTTGGAGGGTCGTCGAGTGTCCTTGCCGGAAGCCGTACTGTTCCGTCCTGATGGAGCAGAAGAACTCTTCTGGGAATCTGGCCAGGATTACCCTCTCGAGCATCTTGGAGAAAACGGGGAGTAGAGATATTGGGCGGTGATTTTCCGGGAAGAGTGGATCTTTCCCCGGCTTGGGGATCAGGATCACCGTAGCCATCTTCCAGGTGGTTGGGAAGTAGGAGAGTCGGAGGCAAGAACTCATGACCGCGGCGATGAAAGTGATCACCCAAGCTGGCAGGTGCTTCATGGCCGGGGTTCCCAGGGAGTCCGGTCCAGGGGCCTTGCGGGGACGTAGCGCCTTGATGAGCCCGGAGATCTCCTGCTCTGTCACCGGTGTCACTTCCTCCTCATCGTCTGGGTCGTATGTCTCCAGGAAGTCTTCCACCACCTCACAGTGGTCGTCATCGTAGACGTCCGCATGGGGCGAGAATTGGTCCTCCATGGTGTCGGCAAAGGCTTCCGCCTTGTCTTCAGGTGAGTAGACTATGCCTCTCTGGCCGTGAAGTGGACGGATGGACTTCTTATCACCCCGGAGAGATCTGGCAACCTGCCAGACACCGTGCGGCTTCTCTGCGCAGGACTCGATGAAGTCTTCCCACGAGGTGGTCCGATGTTCTGCGAGGAGTCGGGAACAGAGTCTGGCTTGGCGTTGGAACTCCGCCTTGGCTCTCGGGCAGCGGGAGCGCTGGTAGTTCCTGCGGAGTCTACTGAAACACGAGCCTAAATCCGTAGCCAAACAACTGCCTGGGTAGCTAAAAACCTGTTCGGTTGGACTATGTTAGAGAAAACGTGCTTTGACGTTGGAAACCCGTAATACGGTCCGAATCACGGTTCCTGCCCAGAGAATCTACTCTAATCAAAAAGCATCATGTCCGGACGCGGTAAGGGAGGCAAAGTGAAGGGGAAGGCAAAGTCCAGGTCTTCCAGAGCGGGACTCCAGTTCCCGGTCGGTCGTATCCACCGTCTGTTGCGCAAGGGCAACTACGCCGAGCGAGTCGGTGCCGGCGCTCCCGTCTACTTGGCCGCCGTCATGGAGTATCTCGCTGCCGAAGTTCTCGAGTTGGCCGGCAACGCTGCCCGTGACAACAAGAAGACCAGAATCATCCCTCGTCACCTCCAGCTGGCAATCCGTAACGACGAAGAGCTCAACAAGCTGCTCAGCGGTGTCACCATCGCTCAGGGCGGAGTACTGCCTAACATCCAGGCAGTCCTGCTGCCCAAGAAGACAGAGAAGAAAGCATAAGCTGGAACCTCGTCGTCGAGCGCAAAAAACGGCCTTTATAAAGGCCACCACTTATTCTGTCGTTTTTACACTAGCTATACCGTCCACGTGTGTCATCTCCAATTCATTTGCTGTTCACATTATTACCTACTCCGTTGGTTTGCCGTCCATCGTTCAGATGTTGACATGATTAACCTTCGTCATTTGCAAGTTAATTGAATTCAGGTATATCAGTTAAAATACAATATTCTTAAGAAATACGACCAAAGGAGCGCATCTTAACACTCTTGTTGAAGATTTAAGACACCAAGTACCAAATACTTGCAATCAAAACTGAACACTTTTTTCGTTCGAAATAAAATGAGAAAGTCGAGAATAACATTTTTTTCCCCTTTTTTTCTATTACTTTAAGTTATGCACAAAATGGTACGACTCCCATTTATGTAAAAATTACGGTCCTAAAGTTATTGTAAATTAGTACGTTAAGGCCCTTAACATTTTTAAGGTTTTGTTTTTCAATTTTTTTTTTTTTTTTCAATATTGATTTTTTAATGTGGATTTTTAAATAAAACCCCCATAAAATTACGGAAAATCGGATTTTCTCGAAAGTTACTCGAACGATTCTCTTAAAAACTCAGTTATGTCATTGTCCTTTAAATGCTTTAAAAAGTATTGCTTCAAAACCCATTTCCGTAAAAATTACGGTTTAAAGTTATTGTAACTTGTGTTATTTTCACAAAAAAAAAAAAAAAAAAAAAAAAAAAAATTACAGAAATATCGGATTTTTGGAGAAAAGCTGGTTATTATCAAAATCAATATGTTCTTAACTAATTGCAACTTTTGTGATTTTTAACTATTGGAGCTTGTTGGAGAAGGTTATGTGTCAGAATGCTGATTTTTTTTTTTTTTTTGTAATATGTCATAAGAAAATAGTTGAAATTTAACTTCAGTGATTACATATCTATGTCTAATAATAGTTTGATTTAAAACGAACAAAATGCATTAGATTCAAAATTGACTCACCACAAATTGCGTTAGGTTAGGTCAGGTTAGGTTGGGTTGGGTTGGGTTAGGTTGGGTTTGGTTGGGTTAGGTTAGGTTAGGTTAGGTTAGGTTAGGTTAGGTTAGGTTAGGTTAGGTCAGGTTTAGCTAGTAGGTTGCAAAGTATACAGGTCATGGGCCTTTTACTACCTGAACTACAATCCACAACCGTTGTATTTTTTAAAATGTCAAAAATGTCGCATTAGCTTATACAACCAACTGTAAAAGCGAGCGGGACGAAGTGTTGCGGTATTTTTTTTTTCTATGAAATTTTAAATTTATAAAACAAAAATGACGTGGTTAAAATGAAAAGGTGAAGAAAGTTTAAAAGAGTCAAAGTAGGAACCACCATGTATTGCATTGTAAAACTAAAATAAATAAATATATAAAAATAGTAATACTGTAATAATAATTACTACAAACCAAAACAAAAATCACAGCTGTACCCAAAGGCATGCAGTATCCAAAGTCAATGGTACATTTCTTTCACATAAATGGAACGAATATTTTGAGTATCAAAAGTCAGATAGCGCATTAGCCCAACTGATGATTTTTATTATTGTTTAAAACATATCATGTTATTATTCTTTTGTTTACATTTTGTCAAACATTGTTATATGGTATGAAATCGTTTACCAACCGAGTGTGACTCTTACCACACGGGGTATGCCTACGACTTCAGTACGGGCAAAATCTCACTTAACCACGGCGAAACTGAAACGCCAGAGTCCGCTAGACGATTCCGCTCGTACTGTTGGTCACTCTGATCGACCAATAGTATGTCACTAGTTGGCCACGCCCCCACATATATACTGAAATCACTCCCTTATTTCTCCGCCAGAGCTATATATATCTATCTCGATCAAAGGATTTCGCCGACGCCGCCAAATGGCCACAACTTCAAACCCCACTAGGGAGGTTATCTTTGATGCCAGACATACCGTGATGGTGTCGTTCTCTTCGTCTTTACCTCCTCTAACGTCTCGCACGCGCAAATACCACCTACGACGACACGTGACCGTTTTATTAGAGTTTTAGTCGAAAAACTTTAATCGCTCGTTACTGGAAAACGCGTTTTTATACGCGAGATCCGATTGCGTCAACGTACTGGGATTTTATTTTACTCGATTTCATCTAACCTGTGTTGTCTCTCTAAAACGCACGGTTTACGAGTTATTTAATAAAAACCGCTCGGTGGTAAAAATTTTTTGAAAATTTCCCACAATTGTGAAACACGAGCCTAAATCCGTAGCCAAACAACTGCCTGGGTAGCTAAAAACCTGTTCGGTTGGACTATGTTAGAGAAAACGTGCTTTGACGTTGGAAACCCGTAATACGGTCCGAATCACGGTTCCTGCCCAGAGAATCTACTCTAATCAAAAAGCATCATGTCCGGACGCGGTAAGGGAGGCAAAGTGAAGGGGAAGGCAAAGTCCAGGTCTTCCAGAGCGGGACTCCAGTTCCCGGTCGGTCGTATCCACCGTCTGTTGCGCAAGGGCAACTACGCCGAGCGAGTCGGTGCCGGCGCTCCCGTCTACTTGGCCGCCGTCATGGAGTATCTCGCTGCCGAAGTTCTCGAGTTGGCCGGCAACGCTGCCCGTGACAACAAGAAGACCAGAATCATCCCTCGTCACCTCCAGCTGGCAATCCGTAACGACGAAGAGCTCAACAAGCTGCTCAGCGGTGTCACCATCGCTCAGGGCGGAGTACTGCCTAACATCCAGGCAGTCCTGCTGCCCAAGAAGACAGAGAAGAAAGCATAAGCTGGAACCTCGTCGTCGAGCGCAAAAAACGGCCTTTATAAAGGCCACCACTTATTCTGTCGTTTTTACACTAGCTATACCGTCCACGTGTGTCATCTCCAATTCATTTGCTGTTCACATTATTACCTACTCCGTTGGTTTGCCGTCCATCGTTCAGATGTTGACATGATTAACCTTCGTCATTTGCAAGTTAATTGAATTCAGGTATATCAGTTAAAATACAATATTCTTAAGAAATACGACCAAAGGAGCGCATCTTAACACTCTTGTTGAAGATTTAAGACACCAAGTACCAAATACTTGCAATCAAAACTGAACACTTTTTTCGTTCGAAATAAAATGAGAAAGTCGAGAATAACATTTTTTTCCCCTTTTTTTCTATTACTTTAAGTTATGCACAAAATGGTACGACTCCCATTTATGTAAAAATTACGGTCCTAAAGTTATTGTAAATTAGTACGTTAAGGCCCTTAACATTTTTAAGGTTTTGTTTTTCAATTTTTTTTTTTTTTTTCAATATTGATTTTTTAATGTGGATTTTTAAATAAAACCCCCATAAAATTACGGAAAATCGGATTTTCTCGAAAGTTACTCGAACGATTCTCTTAAAAACTCAGTTATGTCATTGTCCTTTAAATGCTTTAAAAAGTATTGCTTCAAAACCCATTTCCGTAAAAATTACGGTTTAAAGTTATTGTAACTTGTGTTATTTTCACAAAAAAAAAAAAAAAAAAAAAAAAAAAAATTACAGAAATATCGGATTTTTGGAGAAAAGCTGGTTATTATCAAAATCAATATGTTCTTAACTAATTGCAACTTTTGTGATTTTTAACTATTGGAGCTTGTTGGAGAAGGTTATGTGTCAGAATGCTGATTTTTTTTTTTTTTTTGTAATATGTCATAAGAAAATAGTTGAAATTTAACTTCAGTGATTACATATCTATGTCTAATAATAGTTTGATTTAAAACGAACAAAATGCATTAGATTCAAAATTGACTCACCACAAATTGCGTTAGGTTAGGTCAGGTTAGGTTGGGTTGGGTTGGGTTAGGTTGGGTTTGGTTGGGTTAGGTTAGGTTAGGTTAGGTTAGGTTAGGTTAGGTTAGGTTAGGTTAGGTCAGGTTTAGCTAGTAGGTTGCAAAGTATACAGGTCATGGGCCTTTTACTACCTGAACTACAATCCACAACCGTTGTATTTTTTAAAATGTCAAAAATGTCGCATTAGCTTATACAACCAACTGTAAAAGCGAGCGGGACGAAGTGTTGCGGTATTTTTTTTTTCTATGAAATTTTAAATTTATAAAACAAAAATGACGTGGTTAAAATGAAAAGGTGAAGAAAGTTTAAAAGAGTCAAAGTAGGAACCACCATGTATTGCATTGTAAAACTAAAATAAATAAATATATAAAAATAGTAATACTGTAATAATAATTACTACAAACCAAAACAAAAATCACAGCTGTACCCAAAGGCATGCAGTATCCAAAGTCAATGGTACATTTCTTTCACATAAATGGAACGAATATTTTGAGTATCAAAAGTCAGATAGCGCATTAGCCCAACTGATGATTTTTATTATTGTTTAAAACATATCATGTTATTATTCTTTTGTTTACATTTTGTCAAACATTGTTATATGGTATGAAATCGTTTACCAACCGAGTGTGACTCTTACCACACGGGGTATGCCTACGACTTCAGTACGGGCAAAATCTCACTTAACCACGGCGAAACTGAAACGCCAGAGTCCGCTAGACGATTCCGCTCGTACTGTTGGTCACTCTGATCGACCAATAGTATGTCACTAGTTGGCCACGCCCCCACATATATACTGAAATCACTCCCTTATTTCTCCGCCAGAGCTATATATATCTATCTCGATCAAAGGATTTCGCCGACGCCGCCAAATGGCCACAACTTCAAACCCCACTAGGGAGGTTATCTTTGATGCCAGACATACCGTGATGGTGTCGTTCTCTTCGTCTTTACCTCCTCTAACGTCTCGCACGCGCAAATACCACCTACGACGACACGTGACCGTTTTATTAGAGTTTTAGTCGAAAAACTTTAATCGCTCGTTACTGGAAAACGCGTTTTTATACGCGAGATCCGATTGCGTCAACGTACTGGGATTTTATTTTACTCGATTTCATCTAACCTGTGTTGTCTCTCTAAAACGCACGGTTTACGAGTTATTTAATAAAAACCGCTCGGTGGTAAAAATTTTTTGAAAATTTCCCACAATTGTGAAACACGAGCCTAAATCCGTAGCCAAACAACTGCCTGGGTAGCTAAAAACCTGTTCGGTTGGACTATGTTAGAGAAAACGTGCTTTGACGTTGGAAACCCGTAATACGGTCCGAATCACGGTTCCTGCCCAGAGAATCTACTCTAATCAAAAAGCATCATGTCCGGACGCGGTAAGGGAGGCAAAGTGAAGGGGAAGGCAAAGTCCAGGTCTTCCAGAGCGGGACTCCAGTTCCCGGTCGGTCGTATCCACCGTCTGTTGCGCAAGGGCAACTACGCCGAGCGAGTCGGTGCCGGCGCTCCCGTCTACTTGGCCGCCGTCATGGAGTATCTCGCTGCCGAAGTTCTCGAGTTGGCCGGCAACGCTGCCCGTGACAACAAGAAGACCAGAATCATCCCTCGTCACCTCCAGCTGGCAATCCGTAACGACGAAGAGCTCAACAAGCTGCTCAGCGGTGTCACCATCGCTCAGGGCGGAGTACTGCCTAACATCCAGGCAGTCCTGCTGCCCAAGAAGACAGAGAAGAAAGCATAAGCTGGAACCTCGTCGTCGAGCGCAAAAAACGGCCTTTATAAAGGCCACCACTTATTCTGTCGTTTTTACACTAGCTATACCGTCCACGTGTGTCATCTCCAATTCATTTGCTGTTCACATTATTACCTACTCCGTTGGTTTGCCGTCCATCGTTCAGATGTTGACATGATTAACCTTCGTCATTTGCAAGTTAATTGAATTCAGGTATATCAGTTAAAATACAATATTCTTAAGAAATACGACCAAAGGAGCGCATCTTAACACTCTTGTTGAAGATTTAAGACACCAAGTACCAAATACTTGCAATCAAAACTGAACACTTTTTTCGTTCGAAATAAAATGAGAAAGTCGAGAATAACATTTTTTTCCCCTTTTTTTCTATTACTTTAAGTTATGCACAAAATGGTACGACTCCCATTTATGTAAAAATTACGGTCCTAAAGTTATTGTAAATTAGTACGTTAAGGCCCTTAACATTTTTAAGGTTTTGTTTTTCAATTTTTTTTTTTTTTTTCAATATTGATTTTTTAATGTGGATTTTTAAATAAAACCCCCATAAAATTACGGAAAATCGGATTTTCTCGAAAGTTACTCGAACGATTCTCTTAAAAACTCAGTTATGTCATTGTCCTTTAAATGCTTTAAAAAGTATTGCTTCAAAACCCATTTCCGTAAAAATTACGGTTTAAAGTTATTGTAACTTGTGTTATTTTCACAAAAAAAAAAAAAAAAAAAAAAAAAAAAATTACAGAAATATCGGATTTTTGGAGAAAAGCTGGTTATTATCAAAATCAATATGTTCTTAACTAATTGCAACTTTTGTGATTTTTAACTATTGGAGCTTGTTGGAGAAGGTTATGTGTCAGAATGCTGATTTTTTTTTTTTTTTGTAATATGTCATAAGAAAATAGTTGAAATTTAACTTCAGTGATTACATATCTATGTCTAATAATAGTTTGATTTAAAACGAACAAAATGCATTAGATTCAAAATTGACTCACCACAAATTGCGTTAGGTTAGGTCAGGTTAGGTTGGGTTGGGTTGGGTTAGGTTGGGTTTGGTTGGGTTAGGTTAGGTTAGGTTAGGTTAGGTTAGGTTAGGTTAGGTTAGGTTAGGTCAGGTTTAGCTAGTAGGTTGCAAAGTATACAGGTCATGGGCCTTTTACTACCTGAACTACAATCCACAACCGTTGTATTTTTTAAAATGTCAAAAATGTCGCATTAGCTTATACAACCAACTGTAAAAGCGAGCGGGACGAAGTGTTGCGGTATTTTTTTTTTCTATGAAATTTTAAATTTATAAAACAAAAATGACGTGGTTAAAATGAAAAGGTGAAGAAAGTTTAAAAGAGTCAAAGTAGGAACCACCATGTATTGCATTGTAAAACTAAAATAAATAAATATATAAAAATAGTAATACTGTAATAATAATTACTACAAACCAAAACAAAAATCACAGCTGTACCCAAAGGCATGCAGTATCCAAAGTCAATGGTACATTTCTTTCACATAAATGGAACGAATATTTTGAGTATCAAAAGTCAGATAGCGCATTAGCCCAACTGATGATTTTTATTATTGTTTAAAACATATCATGTTATTATTCTTTTGTTTACATTTTGTCAAACATTGTTATATGGTATGAAATCGTTTACCAACCGAGTGTGACTCTTACCACACGGGGTATGCCTACGACTTCAGTACGGGCAAAATCTCACTTAACCACGGCGAAACTGAAACGCCAGAGTCCGCTAGACGATTCCGCTCGTACTGTTGGTCACTCTGATCGACCAATAGTATGTCACTAGTTGGCCACGCCCCCACATATATACTGAAATCACTCCCTTATTTCTCCGCCAGAGCTATATATATCTATCTCGATCAAAGGATTTCGCCGACGCCGCCAAATGGCCACAACTTCAAACCCCACTAGGGAGGTTATCTTTGATGCCAGACATACCGTGATGGTGTCGTTCTCTTCGTCTTTACCTCCTCTAACGTCTCGCACGCGCAAATACCACCTACGACGACACGTGACCGTTTTATTAGAGTTTTAGTCGAAAAACTTTAATCGCTCGTTACTGGAAAACGCGTTTTTATACGCGAGATCCGATTGCGTCAACGTACTGGGATTTTATTTTACTCGATTTCATCTAACCTGTGTTGTCTCTCTAAAACGCACGGTTTACGAGTTATTTCATAAAAACCGCACTCTCGTTCTAATGCTGGCCTTATTGTATTGTATTGTTTCCCTCGTCTCCTATACGGTACGTCCAGAGTGCACGCCGATTCAGTTAAAGATCTTTATTTTTTTTTTTTTTAGCAGTTCCTTCTTGCTAACCGAATCAGTAGCGGCGGCGTATTTCCTGATGGCCACCAACAAAATACGTACCGTTAATTTTGATTGTTTTTCTTCTTCTATTTCTACTTATTCAACTCGTATTTCAACTGACGTACTCGCCGTGAAAATACCTATATTTCTTACATCCTGAGTTTTCTCTCTAAAACGCACGGTTTAATTTTTAACGCTTTTTTGTTCGAGGAAGTTTTTTGATTGTGAAAATAAAATGATCGTTGGTCAGGGTTTGAGTAATAAAAATTGGTAGAAAATTTGTTGATTGGCACTCAATGTTTGTACTTCTATCGTAACACTTAACAGTCAAGCTTGACGTTCGTTTAATTATACTGAACAGTCAACAGTTGGTAGTTAGTTGTATCGAATCTATCGAATCGTTTGTATTGTGACAAGAGTTCTGACGGTTTTCATGTCTGTTTAAGCGTTGGAATGATATGAAATTGTAAGATATAAACAGCGTACAAGCTTGGGTGTAAAACGAATGACAATATTGGTGGCCTTGATAAAGGCCGTTTTTAGGGAGTGGGGCGTGCGACATGGTCCCGCACACAGCTCCACAGGGATCGGTGAGCAGCTTAACCGCCGAAACCGTACAGAGTGCGGCCCTGGCGTTTCAGAGCGTAGACCACGTCCATGGCGGTGACGGTCTTTCTCTTGGCGTGCTCAGTGTAGGTGACTGCGTCACGGATGACGTTCTCCAGGAAAACTTTTAGAACACCTCGGGTCTCCTCGTATATCAGGCCTGAGATACGTTTGACTCCACCACGACGGGCGAGACGCCTGATAGCCGGCTTGGTTATGCCCTGGATGTTGTCACGCAACACCTTGCGATGACGCTTTGCTCCTCCCTTACCGAGCCCCTTACCACCTTTGCCGCGTCCGGTCATGTCGATTAGATTGGATTGGCCGAGTCGAAATGTGACGGTTACTCGGTTTCCAGAGGTCTCGTCACCTAGAGGTAAACTCCCGTTGGTGGAGACCTTTGGCCAATTGAAAGCGGAACACTAACCGTCGAGACCCACCCGCCAACCCTCGTGTTCATCATTCTCTCGCTTTCGCACCTTCCGAAAGAGATTGCCATGGCACGAACAAAGCAAACAGCCCGTAAGTCCACTGGTGGTAAGGCTCCCAGGAAGCAGTTGGCAACCAAAGCCGCCAGAAAGAGCGCACCGGCCACCGGAGGTGTCAAGAAACCCCACCGTTACAGGCCCGGAACTGTAGCCCTGCGTGAGATCCGCCGTTACCAGAAGAGCACCGAGCTGCTCATCCGCAAACTGCCATTCCAGCGGCTGGTCCGTGAGATCGCTCAGGACTTCAAGACCGACCTCCGTTTCCAGAGCTCCGCCGTGATGGCTCTACAGGAGGCGAGCGAAGCCTACTTGGTGGGCCTGTTCGAAGACACCAACTTGTGCGCAATCCACGCCAAGCGAGTCACCATCATGCCCAAGGACATCCAGCTAGCCCGCCGCATCCGCGGAGAGCGTGCTTAAGTCACTTCAGGGGGACCCTTCGTGCTCGCCCGCACCAAAAAACGGCCTTTCTAAAGGCCACAAATACCCATTGTCGTTGTTACACTAGCTACGACGCAACCTCTTTCAGCACCAAGTCCAAGTCCAAGTTCATATGATTGTGGCGACTAGCGCCACGTCTGGGGGAAGTGCCTGCTCGCTGGGAGCATATACTTCCGGTCTGCTGTGGGTCCAAGCCCTGGTAGCTCAGCTACCTGTAGACGTCAACGTCGTTCTGGGAGTTAGTCGTCGATCCGGGGGCGAAGCTGGGGAACATCCTCAGCGACCAGGTCCCTGATGTGTTCCCACGGAGAGTCATCCGCCGTCTCTTCAAGTCTCGCTCGAAGGCCGTCTACGAAGTCTCGGAGAGTTGTCACTGCCGTGGAGTCCCTGATGACGGAGTTCCTCACGTACCAGGGTGAATCTGTCGCCTGCCGAAGAGCCTTGCTCTGGACGACGAGCAGCCTCCGTCTAGCGGTTCTGCAGGTGAGGTGGTACCATGCAGGGGCTGCGTACGTGAGGACAGGCCGAAGCAGGGCCGTGTAGAGTCTGACTCTTGCAGCCGTCGACAACTTCCGTGACTTGAGCAGCGGGCGGATGGCGCCAAGACCTTTCCTGGCGAGGTCGCAGACC
Organism: Macrosteles quadrilineatus; assembly: GCF_028750875.1. Lineage (NCBI taxonomy): Eukaryota > Metazoa > Arthropoda > Insecta > Hemiptera > Cicadellidae > Macrosteles > Macrosteles quadrilineatus. Next base: position 28,545,161 of record NW_026542599.1, on the reverse strand, counting down.
CTCTCGACGTGGGGAGTCAGGGTGAGTCGCTGATCCAGCAGGACGCCGAGGTACTTCACCCGGCGCTTCCATGGGATGTCGGCCCCGTCTAGGTGGAGGTGTTGACCATCGTCCTGCCTCCTCGACCTCGTGAAGGAGATGGCCTCACTCTTGTCAGCGTTGACTTTGACTCGCCACTTCGTCAGCCACGGCAGCAACAGGTCCAGCTGTCGCTGGACATACACCCTGGACATCCTCAGGTTGGCGGAGGTGGCAGTGAAGAGCGCATCATCTGCATAGAGCGAGAGCTGCACTCTCGGCGCCAGGGGTATGTCATTGGTGTACCACAGGTAGAGTATCGGCCCGAGAACCGACCCCTGTGGCACACCCGAAGAGACTGGCCGTGGTGTGGAGGTCGCCCGTCCAACGGAGACCCTGAAGCGGCGAGCGGTCAGGTAGCTCTTGACGAGCCTGTAGATCGAGCCGGGTAGAGGGGAGGACGCCAGCTTGTAGAGAAGTCCCTCGTGCCAGACCCGGTCGAAGGCTTTGCTCACGTCGATCAGGACTGAGGTCGAGTGGTGCTTCCGTTCCATCGCTCCAGCGATGGTGTTGAGGACCCGCCGCAGCTGGAGGGTGGTGGAGTGGCCCCGCCTGAAGCCGTACTGCTCAGTCCTGATCGAAGAGAAGAACTCCTCGGGGAATCTCGCCAGGATGATCCGCTCCAGCATCTTGGAGAGCACAGGCAGGAGGGAGATCGGCCTGTGGTTCTCGGGGAAGATGTGGTCCTTGCCGGGCTTGGGGATGAGTATGACATTCGCCAGCTTCCAGGTATCAGGGAAGTGGGCCAGCCTCACGCAGGAGTTGAAGAGGCAGGTGATGACTACAATCACCCAAGCCGGCAGGTTCTTCAGTGCTGGAGTCCCGAGGGAGTCCGGTCCAGGGGCCTTCTTCGGACGGAGTCGAGCGATGTGGCCCTTCACCTCGCTGACGGTCACGTGGGGGATGTCCTCTTCGTCGGAGTCCGGCTCGTAGGTCTCTACGAAGTCGTCCACAACCTCGCAGAAGTCTTCGTCGTAGACGTCCGGGTGTGGGGAAAACTGGTCTTCCAGCGAGTCTGCGAAGGTCTCTGCACGGTCTTCGGGCGAGTAGACGAGCCCGCGTCCCCCATGCAGCGGCCTGTTGTGGGTCTTCGTGCCACGCAGAGCCTTGGCGATCTTCCAGATCCCGTCGTTGGTGTCAGCCTGGCCCTCGACGAAGTCCTCCCACTCCTGGGACCGATGCTCAGCCAGCAGTCGGGAGCACCTCCTGGCCTGCCGGTTGAAGTCCGCCTTCGCTCGAGGGCAGCGGGACTGTTGGTACGCCCTCCTCAGGCGACGACGCAGGGCGATCTCCTCCCGCAGCCCCTGGGGAAGTGGTGGGGGGGCCCTCGGGTCAACGTCAGAGCTGGCGGCAACCACAGTGTCCTGCAGCAGCGTTGACAGGTCCAGGACTTGCTGGTCGAGCTCCTCTGCCGTCTCAGGTGGCGGGGGAGGCGGTCGAGGGGCGTTGGCCAAGAGGTTGGCGAACTTCGCCCAGTTTACCCTCTTCCTGCGGACCGGAGGGCGGTCGGGGACTCCTCCCTGCGGCAGATCGAAGATCACCGGGACGTGGTCAGAAGAGAGGTCGGAGACGACGAAGACTTCAATCGGGCCATCGAACGAGCCAGCCAGTCCGATGTCCAGGATGTCGGGCGGGTGTCCAGCACGGGAGTAGTGTGTGGGGTCGGCCGGGGCAACCACGTTGATGTGAGGGTGGGCGGTGAGGTAGCGCCTGAGAGCAGCTCCAGTGAAGTTTCCTCTCCTGCAACCCCAGTCCAGGTGTTTGGCATTGAGGTCGCCTGCCAGAAGCGCCGGGGTGTCGGGGGGCAGCAGCAAGTCCAGGAGTCCGGGATCAAGGCGTCTCCCTGGGGGGTTGTAGGCAGAGGAGATTTCCAGCTCTGCACCGTCGTGCTGGAGGGCGATGGTCGTCACCTCGATGCCAGGCGGGAGGTTCCTGACGATCGGTCTGTGGGTGACCCGTCGATGAACCAGTATCGCCGAGCCACCACTGGCACGTTGTTGCAGAGGCCTGTCTGTCCGGTGAGTGTAGTAGTTTCGGACGTTGAACCTGTCCCCACCGCGCAGATGCGTCTCCTGGATGAGGGCAACGTCAACGTCCATGTCAGTGAGGAGTTGTGTCAGCTCATGGCGTCTGTCGGCAAGCCCGTCGGCGTTCCACGTGAGGATGCGAAGTCTACGCATGATGTTGGGTCAACTGGTCAACAAGTCGCTCGACGACGACCAACATGCTCCTCAGCGTGGAGATGAGTTGAGCCAGCTCAGACTGCTGCGACGGGCTCTTGGACGACTGGGCCGGGGTTGAGGCCGGCTCGATAGGCTGGGCAGGGCGGCTGGGCTGCGGGGCAGGGCTGCTGGGCTGCGGGGCTGGGCTGCTGGGCTGCGGGGCTGGGCTGCTGGGCTGCCGGGCAGGGCCGCTGGGCTGGCGAGGAGGGACTTCCAGGCGAGGGCGGGGAGTTCGCCTCACTCGAGGGTTCGGGGTCTCAGCCGGGGCGGCGGACTGCTCCACAGGAGGGGTGGGTGTTCGGGGTCTCGGGCCGGAAGCTCTGCCGCGGTTGTCCGGATTTCGAGGAGCTCGACGACGTCTTCTCCGCTGAGTCCGGAAGCCCTCGTCATCGACCTCGGGAGCCCCAGGCGCCTCTTCGTCCACTGGGTCAGGTCTCGGAGCCGGCGGGTCGACCCGGCGCGGTTGACGGCCCGACGGTGCCGTGGACGATTTCGCCGCAGCCGCGTACGAAGCCCGTTGCAGAGTCTTGTAGCAAGTGCAGCCCCTGTAGTTGGCAGTGTGGGCCTCACCACAGTTGCAGCACTTCGCCTGGGCTGCTGGCTCCTTGGGGCACTCGGTCGCTGGATGGGTGTCCCCGCAGCGGACACAGCGGACCTGGCGGTGGCACTGGCCCGATCCGTGGCCGAAGCCCTGGCAGCGGTGGCATTGAATGGGTCCGTTGGGCCGCTTGTACTGCCGTACCTCCACCTTGCAGTAAAAGGCTCGCCTTATTTCATACACAGTGGACGGCAGGGAGTATCCTTCCGTCCTGCGGATCGTGAGGAGCCAGAGGCCAGTCGGCATTCCTCGGCGAGTCTTCATCATTTTCACTTCGGATATGTCGAAGTCGTGAAATTCCGCCATAATCTCATCTGGTGCTAGCGTCGGCGGCAGGCCCTTTACCACCACCTTGAGCAGCCGCTCGGTGCGTAGGGCGAAGGTGTGGAACGGTACTCGCTCTTGCTGCAGATACCGCTGGACGGCGCGGAAGTGGGGTACAGTGTCCACCCTGATCCGCAGATTCTTCCCCGTACATGAGGCGTCGAATTGACCACCAACCAGTTGGCCGATGGCGACGGCGTGGGCTGGCCAGCTCCGCGGCATGTCCAGGAGGATAGGCGGAGGCCGTGGCTCGTTCCGCGTCGGGGCCGGATCATCCTCCATGTCGGAGTCAGCGGGTGTCTGGAAGGTGTCTTGGCCGGTTTTGCGGGCCTTCCGCTCGGCAGGAGGAGTCGGGGACGCTCGCCTCTTGTTGGTGGTCTGGTGGCCTTGATAAACGCCGTTTTCTCCAGACGACGGGCAGGGGTTCGCCTGGCAACTGTTCCCCTCGCCGCCAGTGAAGACGAACGGGCCTCCGCCAGGGGTGGCAGTGGCGCACCGTTGGTCGACACCCGCTCGGGTCACCGCAGCAGCGGTCTTCCCCCAGGCACTGATCTCCGTCCCCGTGAGGGGAAGTCCCGGGGGGGTGGAGTTGCTGGGCCGGGCGGCGACAGAGTCAGAGAGCCGGGCGGCGGCTAGGACGGGGTGAGCTCCGCCGGGGGCTGGAGACATCTGGTGGCCTTTACTAAGGCCGTTTTTCTGGTCCGCGGGTTGTTGTGAATCAAAGCTCCACACAGAAGCTGGGGGTCGGTCCGTGTCCGAAGTCGAGTCCGTGGGCGATTGCAGGGTCGTAGTCGGGCCCGACGCGCGAGGCAGGGCTGCAGAGCCAGAAGGCAAAGCAGCGGGCGCATCGGGGTGGCCTTGTAAAAGGCCGTTTTGCGGCAGGTCGCAGCTCACGGTGAGAAGCTCCACCGGAGGGGTCCCTGTAGTCCCGCCTTCGTCTTCTTCTTCCATCACGAGTTAGAGATGTCCAATCTGTGCTGCGCTCCGAGGTGTTGCTCCTTCGAAGGTTGGCGATCGAATGATTCTTCTGTGTGGAGCTTCGCTTCACAACCACCCGCGGACCAGGAAAACGGCCTTAGTCAAGGCCACCAGATGTCTCCAGCCCCCGGCGGAGCCCACCCCGGCCTAGCCGCCGCCCGGCCCTCTAACTCTGTCGCCGCCCGGCCCAGCAACTCCACCCCCCCGGGACTTCCCCTCACGGGGACGGAGATCAGTGCCTGGGGGAAGACCGCTGCTGCGGTGACCCGAGCGGGTGTCGACCAACGGTGCGCCACTGCCACGCCTGGCGGAGGCCCGTTCGTCTTCACTGGCGGCGAGGGGAACAGTTGCCAGGCGAACCCCTGCCCGTCGTCTGGAGAAAACGGCGTTTATCAAGGCCACCAGACTACCAACAAGAGGCGAGCGTCCCCGACTCCCCCTGCCGAGCGGAAGGCCCGCAAAACCGGCCAAGACACCTTCCAGACCGCCGCTGACTCCGACATGGAGGATGATCCGGCCCCGTCGCGGAACGAGCCACGGCCTCCGCCTATCCTCCTGGACATGCCGCGGAGCTGGCCTGCCCACGCCGTCGCCATCGGACAACTCGTTGGTGGCCAATTCGATGCCTCATGCACGGGGAAAAATCTGCGGATCAGGGTGGACACTGTACCCCACTTCCGCGCAGTCCAGCGGTATCTGCAGCAAGAGCGAGTACCGTTCCACACCTTCGCCCTACGCACCGAGCGGCTGCTCAAGGTGGTGGTTAAGGGCCTGCCGCCGACGCTAGCACCAGATGAGATTATGGCGGAATTTCACGATTTCGACATATCTGAAGTGAAAATGATGAAGACTCGCCGAGGTATGCCGACTGGCCTCTGGCTCCTCACGATCCGCAGGACGGAAGGATACTCCCTGCCGTCCGCTGTGTATGAAATAAGGCGAGCCTTTTACTGCAAGGTGGAGGTGCGGCAGTACAAGCGGCCCAACGGACCCATTCAATGCCACCGCTGCCAGGGCTTCGGCCACGGATCGGGCCAGTGCCACCGCCAGGTCCGCTGTGTCCGCTGCGGGGACACCCATCCAGCGACCGAGTGCCCCAAGGAGCCAGCAGCCCAGGCGAAGTGCTGCAACTGTGGTGAGGCCCACACTGCCAACTACAGGGGCTGCACTTGCTACAAGACTCTGCAACGGGCTTCGTACGCGGCTGCGGCGAAATCGTCCACGGCACCGTCGGGCCGTCAACCGCGCCGGGTCGACCCGCCTGCTCCGAGACCTGACCCAGTGGACGACGAGGCGCCTGGGGCTCCCGAGGTCGATGACGAGGGCTTCCGGACTCAGCGCAGAAGACGTCGTCGAGCTCCTCGGAACCCGGACAACCGCGGCAGAGCTTCCGGCCCGAGACCCCGAACACCCACCCCTCCTGTGGAGCAGTCCGCCGCCCCGGCCGAGACCCCGAACCCTCGAGTGAGGCGAACTCCCCGCCCTCGCCTGGAAGTCCCACCTCGCCAGCCCAGCGGCCCTGCCCGGCAGCCCAGCAGCCCAGCCCCGCAGCCCAGCAGCCCAGCCCCGCAGCCCAGCAGCCCTGCCCCGCAGCCCAGCCGCCCTGCCCAGCCTATCGAGCCGGCCTCAACCCCGGCCCAGTCGTCTAAGAGCCCGTCGCAGCAGTCTGAGCTGGCTCAACTCATCTCCACGCTGAGGAGCATGTTGGTCGTCGTCGAGCGACTTGTTGACCAGTTGACCCAACATCATGCGTAGACTTCGCATCCTCACGTGGAACGCCGACGGGCTTGCCGACAGACGCTACGAGCTGACACAACTCCTCACTGACATGGACGTTGACGTTGCCCTCATCCAGGAGACGCATCTGCGCGGTGGGGACAGGTTCAACGTCCGAAACTACTACACTCACCGGACAGACAGGCCTCTGCAACAACGTGCCAGTGGTGGCTCGGCGATACTGGTTCATCGTCGGGTCACCCACAGACCGATCGTCAGGAACCTCCCGCCTGGCATCGAGGTGACGACCATCGCCCTCCAGCACGACGGTGCAGAGCTGGAAATCTCCTCTGCCTACAACCCCCCAGCGAGACGCCTCGACCCCGGACTCCTGGACATGCTGCTGCCCCCCGGCACCCCGGCGCTTCTGGCAGGCGACCTCAACGCGAAGCACCTAGACTGGGGTTGCAGGAGAGGCAACTTCACTGGAGCCGCTCTCAGGCGCTACCTCACTGCCCACCCTCACATCAACGTGGTTGCCCCGGCCGACCCCACACACTACCCCCGTGCTGGGCACCCGCCTGACATCCTGGACATCGGTCTGGCTGGCTCGTTCGATGGCCCAGTCGAAGTCTTCGTCGTCTCCGACCTCTCCTCCGACCACGTCCCGGTGATCATCGATCTGCCACAGGAAGGAGTCCCCGACCGCCCTCCAGTCCGCAGGAAGAGGGTGAACTGGGCGAAGTTCGCCAACCTCCTGGCCAACGCCCCTCGACCGCCTCCCCCGCCACCTGAGACGGCAGAGGAGCTCGACCAGCAAGTCCTGGACCTGTCAACGCTGCTGCAGGACACTGTGGTTGCCGCCAGCTCTGACGTTGACCCGAGAGCCCCCCCACCACTTCCCCAGGGGCTGCGGGAGGAGATCACCCTGCGACGTCGCCTGAGGAGGGCGTACCAACAGTCCCGCTGCCCTCGAGCGAAGGCGGACTTCAACCGGCAGGCCAGGAGGTGCTCCCGACTGCTGGCTGAGCATCGGTCCCAGGAGTGGGAGGACTTCGTCGAGGGCCAGGCTGACACCAACGACGGGATCTGGAAGATCGCCAAGGCTCTGCGCGGCACGAAGACCCACAACAGGCCGCTGCATGGGGGACGCGGGCTCGTCTACTCGCCCGAAGACCGTGCAGAGACCTTCGCAGACTCGCTGGAAGACCAGTTTTCCCCACACCCGGACGTCTACGACGAAGACTTCTGCGAGGTTGTGGACGACTTCGTAGAGACCTACGAGCCGGACTCCGACGAAGAGGACTTCCCCCACGTGACCGTCAGCGAGGTGAAGGGCCACATCGCTCGACTCCGTCCGAAGAAGGCCCCTGGACCGGACTCCCTCGGGACTCCAGCACTGAAGAACCTGCCGGCTTGGGTGATTGTTGTCATCACCTGCCTCTTCAACTCCTGCGTGAGGCTGGCCCACTTCCCCGACACCTGGAAGCTGGCGAATGTCATACTCATCCCCAAGCGGTAAAAATTGACGACGAGGTTGTGACTGTGGGAGATTGATCTCCCACTTCTAGAGGAGCTTCGACTTCCTTTGAAGTCATGGCTTCTGGACGATTATGGGCCTTCTGCCCTGGTAGCTCAGCTACCTGTCAATTTCGGGGTTGTGGTGGCTCAGTCAGCCATCTGGGGACGGAGTCTGGGGACTGGCTGCTGCAGCATGTCCCTGATGTGCTGCCATGGGGTGGTGTCTTCGATGCTCTCCATCTTCGTAGTCAGGACATCTACAAACTCCCTGATGGTGGGCGTCCCGGTAGATCTCCGGACGATCTCGCTGCGGACGTACCTAGGTGTGTTGGTGGCTCTTCGGAGGGCTCTGGCTTGCAATGCCAGGAGTTGTCTGCGAGACGACCTGCAGACTAGATGATACCACGCCGGAGCTGCGTAGGTGAGCACCGGACGTAGTAGGGCAGTGTAGAGGTGCAGCTTCATCTTGGTCGGCAGGCGTCTTGCCCTGAACAGATGGCCGAGGCTACCGATGGCACTGGCAGCGAGTGTCCGGAGTCTGGTGACATTTGGAGTCATCGTCAGGCGCTGGTCGAGGAGTACCCCCAGGTACTTCACCACCTTCTTCCAAGGGACTGGGCGGCGGTCGATGGTGAGTTGGTGTCCGTCTGCCTGCCGTCTGGTTTTGGTGAAGGAGATCGCCTCGCACTTGTCCGCGTTGACTTTGATCCTCCACTTGTTGAGCCAGGGTTGAAGGAGATCCAGCTGCCGCTGGATGTAGATCCGTGACATCCGCAGGTTGGCAGACGTGGCGGTGAACAGGGCATCATCCGCGTAGAGTGACAGCTGGACTCTGGGGGCTAGTGGCATGTCATTCGTGTACCACAGGTACAGGATCGGTCCAAGAACTGATCCCTGTGGCACACCGGACGAGATGGGTCTGGAAGTGGAGGACTTCTGGTCGACTCGGACACGGAAGCTACGGAGGTGAAGGTAGCTTCTTAGCAGTTTCCAGAGGTGGCCTGGTAGTGGTGAGGAGGCGAGTTTGTAGAGGAGACCCTCGTGCCAGACTCGATCGAAGGCCTTGCTGACGTCGATCAGGACGGAAGTGGCGTGGTGCTTATTCTGCAGGGCACTGGCGATGGTGTTGATCACTCGACGGAGTTGGAGGGTCGTCGAGTGTCCTTGCCGGAAGCCGTACTGTTCCGTCCTGATGGAGCAGAAGAACTCTTCTGGGAATCTGGCCAGGATTACCCTCTCGAGCATCTTGGAGAAAACGGGAAGTAGAGATATTGGGCGGTGATTTTCCGGGAAGAGTGGATCTTTCCCCGGCTTGGGGATCAGGATCACCGTAGCCATCTTCCAGGTGGTTGGGAAGTAGGAGAGTCGGAGGCAAGAACTCATGACCGCGGCGATGAAAGTGATCACCCAAGCTGGCAGGTGCTTCATGGCCGGGGTTCCCAGGGAGTCCGGTCCAGGGGCCTTGCGGGGACGTAGCGCCTTGATGAGCCCGGAGATCTCCTGCTCTGTCACCGGTGTCACTTCCTCCTCATCGTCTGGGTCGTATGTCTCCAGGAAGTCTTCCACCACCTCGCAGTGGTCGTCATCGTAGACGTCCGCATGGGGCGAGAATTGGTCCTCCATGGTGTCGGCAAAGGCTTCCGCCTTGTCTTCAGGTGAGTAGACTATGCCTCTCTGGCCGTGAAGTGGACGGATGGACTTCTTATCACCCCGGAGAGATCTGGCAACCTGCCAGACACCGTGCGGTTTCTCCGCGCAGGACTCGATGAAGTCTTCCCACGAGGTGGTCCGATGTTCTGCGAGGAGTCGGGAACAGAGTCTGGCTTGGCGTTGGAACTCCGCCTTGGCTCTCGGGCAGCGGGAGCGCTGGTAGTTCCTGCGGAGTCTACGACGATGGTGAATCGCCAGCAGTTCTGGTGGCAGGGGCTTCTGACGACTGGGGACAGTGGAGGAGGCCGATGATGCTGTGATGGCGTCCTGGAGGAGAGTTGTCAAGTCCTGAACTTGACTATCCAGCTGCTCAGTGGTCTCCGCCGGAGGTGGTGGTGGGCGGGGTCGATCTGCCAGGAAGTTGCCGTACCTCTTCCAGTTGACCTTTATGGAGTTCCTCGGTGGTAGCTGTGGAGCTCCGTCTTCTGGGAGATCGAAGACAACTGGAAGGTGATCCGAGGAGAGATCGGAGATGACAAAGACCTCTGCGGGCAGGTCGAAGCAGCTGGCTAGTCCGATGTCCAGGATGTCAGGGAGGTTGCCTCGTCTCGGGAAGTGTGTAGGCTCTCCTGGGGCCAGGAGCTGGACGTGCTGGTGGGCCTCGAGGTAGGTCTTGAGGCGACGGCCGGGGGTGTTGGACATGCGGCATCCCCAGTCTTGATGCTTGGCGTTCAGGTCACCAATCACCAGGGCAGGCTTGTCTGGGCTCAGCAGGGCGTCGAGGTGTACTGGCTGCAGTGTCTTCCCAGGCTGGTTGTAGACAGAGGAGATGGAGAGCTCTGCGCCGCCGTACTGTACTGCAACCGTGGTCAGCTCGAGTCCTGGTGGTAGGTTCATCGGGACGTGTCGATGGGCCAGTCTTCGGTGGACAAAGATGGCGGTCCCTCCGCTGGCAGGACCTTGAGTCAGCCTGTCAGATCGATAGCCCTGGTAGTTGGGGAGGTTGAACACCAGGCCCTGACGAAGGTGCGTCTCCTGGACCAGAGCGATGTCGACATCGAGCTCTTGCAGAAGCTGGATGAGTTCCTGCTTCTTGTTGGCCACCCCGTCGGCGTTCCACGTCACCAGGCGCAGCTTACCCATGGTGTTGTTGGGTAAGCGCCTCCACCAAGCGGGTCACAGTCAACAGCATACTCTGCAGTGTGGTCAACAGCTGAGCTATCTCAGCGAGGTGTGGATGTTGAACAGGGCCACACGGTTGCTGGGCAGGGCAGCTGGGCTCAGCAGCAGGGCCGCAGGACTGCTGGGCAGGGCCGCTTGGCTGCTGGGCAGGGCTGCTGGGCTGCTGGGCAGGGCCGCTTGGCTGCTGGGCAGGGCGGCTGGGCTGCTGGGCAGGGCTGCTTGTCTCCGTGGTAGGTGTACACTGCCGCTTGGGGACGTCCAACTTGAGGCGGGGAGTGTTTCTCTGTCTGGGTGAAGATGTCTGGTCCGGGGTATGGCTCCTAGAGGCAGGAGGGCTAAGTCTCCCTCGGTTGGCCGCATTTCTAGGTTGCCTGCGGCGACGACCTCTCGCTTGGGTGTAGCCGTCATCGTCTGAGCTGGGCTGGACTGCTTCGTCAGAGGCTTGGTCAGGCGGGCTGGCTGTAGAGTCTGTAGCTGGCTTCTGCGTCGGGGCGACTGAGGCTGGCTTCCGGGCTGGAGTTCTAGCGGCTGCTGCAGCGTAGCGAAATTTTTTGAAAATTTCCCACAATCGTGAAACACGAGCCTAAATCCGTAGCCAAACAACTGCCTTGGTAGCTAAAAACCTGTTCGGTTGGACTATGTTAGAGAAAACGTGCTTTGACGTTGGAAACCCGTAATACGGTCCGAATTCATTCGACTGCCAGACTCCGACGAGTAAACATCGAGGAGCTCTTGATGACGTCACCTACAACAATCTTCGACGCCGGAGGGACTGAGCGTGGGCCGCCTTCGTCGTCGACAGCACCGCCGGTGCAGTATCCTGGAGGGACAGCGCGTGGGCCGCCTCCATTGAACATCTCGCCGCAGCTACCATTACCGCTGGCCGAGATGTTGTCGTCTTGCAGTTCTGGTACTGCATCTCAAAACGGCCTCAGTAAAGGCCACCAAATGTCGAAGCGGACCGATTCTTCTTCGCCCAGCTGCAACGAAGTTTTGGGCCAAACGATTTCCCCGCCCGCACTCGACACTACTGAAGTGGAAGATGGGATCCTCAGCGCGATAACCAACAGAGAGCGGCTCCAAGCTGACCTTCTTTCTTCTGTGGCATCTGAGCTCAACGCCGGCCCAATGGACACTGAAGCAGCCCAGCCCAGCAACACCATCCCCCCAGGACATCCCTCTCGAGGGAAGGAGTCCAGGGCCTGGGGGAAGACCGCTGCTGCGGTAACCCGAGCGGGTGACCAACTGTGGTGCGCCACTGCCAATGACGGAGGCCCACAATTGGCTACTGGCGGCGAGGGGAACACTTGCCAGGGGAACCTGCGTCAGTCATTTCCAAAAAACGGCCTTTCTAAAGTCCACCAGACAGCCACGAAGAGGGCTGCAGCATCGTCCCCGCCTCCTGGACTTAAGACTAGAAGAAAGAACTCCGACACTCGAGAGGTCATGGACTCTGACTTCGTGGAGCCCAAGCGAGAGCCCCGACCACCCCCGATCTTGCTCGACCTGCCGAAGAGCTGGCCAGCTCACAGCTTAGCTATCAAACAGCTAACTGGAAGCCGATTTGAAGCAGTGTGCAACGGGAGAAATCTCAGACTGAAAGTTGAATCTGTCAAACACTTCAGAGCAATCCAACGATACCTGATGGACGAAAGGATCCCTTTTCATACCTTCGCCCTGAAACAGGACCGCCTCCTCAAGGTTGTCGTCAAGGGTCTACCACCAACGTTGACGTCCGAGGAGATCGCTACGGAATTCCATGACTTCTCGGTGGTAGAAGCAAAACTGATGAAAACTCGACGGGGAAACCCAACAAACTTGTGGCTATTGACCGTGAAACATTCCGAGGGCTATGCCAAGCCTGAAGAAATTTACGAAATCACCAGGGCCTTCTATTGCAAAGTGGAGGTCAGACACTACAGGCGTCCTACAGGCCCCATCCAGTGCCACCGCTGCCAAGGCTTTGGTCATGGGTCTGGCCAATGTCACCGCCAGCTCCGATGCGTCCGTTGCGCTGACTCTCACCCTGCAACACTCTGCCCCAAGGACTCATCAGCTCCTGCAAAGTGCTGCAACTGCGGTGGTGATCATACGGCAAACTACAGAGGGTGCACCAGCTACAAGTCACTCAAGACATCCTATGCGTCAGCGGCGAAATCGACACCGTCGGGTCGACAACCGCGTCGGTCACCGGATCCACCACCACCCATGGCTGAGCCCTCAGACGAGTCAGACCCAACACCTGTACCAGAAGACGATGGTTTTCAGACGCAGAGACGAAGACGACAGCGCGCACCGAGAAATCCGGCAAACCGGGGCAAGGCACCCCGCCCTCCGTCTCCAACACCGCCTCGTCCTGATGAGATCCCTGTCAACCCTGTCGAACCTCCGAACCCTCGGGTGAGAAGGACTCCCCACCAACGTCTTGAGGTCCCGCAACGTACCAGTAGCAGCCCTGCCCAGCAGCAAATCGACCCAGCCCAGCAGCCAAACTGCCAAACACAGCAAACAGCCAAATCTGTTGAGTCGACCACAACCCTGTCACCACAACGACCATCACAACAGTCAGAGCTCTCTCAACTGCTCTCCACGCTAAGGAGCATGTTGGCAGTCGTAGAACGGCTAGTAGACACTCTCACCAAGCAACATGCCTAGGCTCCGCATCGTATCGTGGAACGCCGACGGACTGGCAGACAAGCGAAACGAGCTCACCCAACTACTGACAGAACTAGACGTTGACGTGGCCCTTATTCAAGAGACTCATCTCCGCGGTGGGGACGCCCTCAACGTCCGAAATTACTACACGCACAGGACTGACAGACCACTACAACCTCAACGCCCCAGCGGAGGAACGGCGATACTAGTGCACAGGCGAGTCACCCACAGACCGGTCCCCAAGAACCTCCCGCCTGGAGTGGAAGTTACCTCCATTGCCCTCAACCATGGAGGTACTGAACTGGAAATCTCGTCGGTCTATAACCCACCTGGACGACGCCTCGACCCTGGACTCCTGGACCAGCTTCTGCCCCCCGGCTCACCTGTGCTTCTGGCAGGCGACTTGAACGCCAAGCACCTTGATTGGGGTTGCAGGAGAGGAAACGCCACTGGAGCAGCCCTCAAGAGGTACATCTCTGCCCACCCCTATGTAGAAGTTGTCGCCCCGGCTGATCCCACACACTACCATCACGCTGGACATCCACCAGACATATTGGACATTGGACTGGCTGGCTCATTCGATGGGCTGATAGAGGCTTCTGTGGTCTCCGACCTCTCCTCCGACCATGTACCGGTGGTCTTTGACCTGCCACAAGGGGGAATTCCTGATCATCCTCCAGCCCGCAGGAAGAGGGTGAACTGGACGAAGTTCGCCAACATCCTAGCAAACACCCCACTCCCCCCTCCCCCGCCAGCCGAAAATGCACAACAGCTTGACCAGCAAGTCCTGGACCTGACTACCCTCTTACAGGACGCAGTCAAATCCACAAGTTCGGACGTCAACCCTGTTCTACCGCCTCCGCTTCCTCAAAACCTACGAGAAGAGATCGTTCTGCGAAGACGATTGAGAAGAGTCTACCAACAGTCCCGCTGCCCCAACGCCAAGGCTGAATTCAACCATCAAGCTAGAAGATGTTCCCGCTTGCTTGCTGCTCATCGATCTCAGGAATGGAACGACTTCATAGAGGGCCAAGCAGAGACAAATGACGGCATCTGGAGAGTCGCCAGAGCCCTGCGTGGGGAAAAATCATACAACAGGCCACTACATGGGGGCCGTGGTCTTGTCTACTCCCCGGAGGATCGGGCGGAGACCTTTGCGGACTCAATGGAGGTCCAATTCTCCCCTCATCCGGACGTCTATGATGAAGATTTCTGTGAAACCGTTGACGACTTCGTGGAGAACTATGAGCCCGACGCTGAAGAAGAAGATCGACCCCCCCTCGTGACCGTCGGCGAAGTGAAGAGACACATTGCTAGACTGCGCCCGAAGAAGGCTCCAGGTCCGGACTCCCTCGGAACTCCAGCTCTGAAGAATCTGCCAGGCTGGGTCATCGTCACCATCACATGCCTTTTTAACTCCTGCATCAGGCTGGCCCACTTCCCTGACTCCTGGAAACTGGCCAATGTCATCATGATACCCAAGCCCGGCAAGGACCATCTCTTCCCGGAGAACCACAGGCCGATCTCCCTCCTACCTGTGCTCTCCAAGATGCTGGAGCGCATCATCCTGGCTAGGTTTCCCGAGGAGTTTTTCCTGTTGATTAGGACGGAGCAGTACGGTTTCCGGAGAGGCCACTCCACTACCCTCAACTCCGGCGTGTCCTAAATACCATCGCTGGAGCGATGGAGCGGAAACACCATTCCACGTCCGTGCTGATTGACGTAAGCAAGGCTTTTGACCGGGTCTGGCATGAGGGACTCCTCTTCAAGCTGGCATCGTCTCCACTACCCGGATCCATATACAGACTCATCAGAAGCTACCTGACAGCACGCAGTTTCCGTGTCACTGTTGGACGAGCAACCTCAACATCCCGCCCAGTCTCTTCGGGTGTGCCACAGGGATCAGTTCTCGGACCGATACTCTACCTGTGGTACACCAATGATATACCCCTGGCTCCAAGGGTGCAGCTCTCTCTCTACGCGGACGATGCGCTATTCACTGCCACCTCTGCCAACCTGAGGATGTCCAGGGTGTACGTCCAACGACAGCTGGACCTGCTGCTCCCATGGCTGAAAAAGTGGCGCATCAAAGTAAATGCGGACAAAAGTGAGGCCATCTCATTTACAAGATCAAGGAGACAGGACGATGGTCACCACCTAAACTTAGACGGATCGGACATACAATGGAGAAACCAAGTGAAGTACTTGGGGGTACTTCTGGATCGAAGACTGACACTGACTCCCCACGTTGAGAGAGTATGCAACCTCGCAAAGAAAGGTCTTTGTGCCATCCGCCCACTGCTCCGCTCGACGAAGCTGACGACAGCTGCAAGAGTCAGGCTCTACACGGCCCTGCTCCGGCCAGTTCTCACATATGCAGCCCCTGCATGGTATGACTTCACCTGCAGAACATCTAGACGAAAACTACTAACTGTCCAGAGCAAGGCTCTTCGTCTAGCAACTTTCTCTCCCTGGTATGTGAGGAACATTGTTATCAGAGACTCCACTGCAATCTGCACAATCCGAGACTACGTAGACGGACTCAGAACACGACTGGAGGAGGCGGCGGACTTGTCTCCATGGGACCATATCCGGGAACTGATAGCCGAAGAGGTTCCCCGGCTCCGGCCCCTCATCATTGAATAAACCCACACTACAACGTAGCGTCTTCAGGTAGCAAGGCTACCAGGGCATAGACCCGATACAGCCATCAAGTATATGCTCCAAAGTGAAGCAGGAGCTTGAGAAGAAGTGATGTTAAGCATCACAGTCAAACAGACTTGGTCCGAATTCATTTTCGATCGCCAACCTTCGTAGGAGCAACACCTCGGAGAGCAGCAATAGTTTGAACTTCTAGACTACATGATGGAAGAAGAAGATACAGGCGGAACTTCTGGGACCCCTCCGGACTTACAACCCGTGAGCTGCGACCAGCCGCAAAACGGCCTTTTACAAGGCCACCCCGATGCGCCCGCTGCTTTGCCTTCTGGCTCTGCAGCCCTGCCTCGCGCGTCGGGCCCGACTACGACCCTGCAATCGCCCACGGACTCGACTTCGGACACGGACCGACCCCCAGCTTCTGTGTGGAGCACCCCCCCGGGACTTCCCCTCACGGGGACGGAGATCAGTGCCTGGGGGAAGACCGCTGCTGCGGTGACCCGAGCGGGTGTCGACCAACGGTGCGCCACTGCCACCCCTGGCGGAGGCCCGTTCGTCTTCACTGGCGGCGAGGGGAACAGTTGCCAGGCGAACCCCTGCCCGTCGTCTGGAGAAAACGGCGTTTGTCAAGGCCACCAGACCACCAACAAGAGGCGAGCGTCTCCGACTCCTCCTGCCGAGCGGAAGGCCCGCAAAACCGGTCAAGACACCTTCCAGACCACCGCTGACTCGGACATGGAGGATGATCCGGCCCCGACGCGGAACGAGCCACGGCCTCCGCCTATCCTCCTGGACATGGCGCGGAGCTGGCCTGCCCACGCCGTCGCCATCGGACAACTGGTTGGTGGCCAATTCGATGCCTCATGCACGGGGAAGAATCTGCGGATCAGGGTGGACACTGTACCCCACTTCCGCGCAGTCCAGCGGTATCTGCAGCAAGAGCGAGTACCGGGCTCACCACAGTTGCAGCACTTCGCCTGGGCTGCTGGCTCCTTGGGGCACTCGGTCGCCGGATGGGTGTCACCGCAGCGGACACAGCGGACCTGGCGGTGGCACTGGCCCGATCCGTGGCCGAAGCCCTGGCAACGGTGGCATTGAATGGGTCCGTTGGGCCGCTTGTACTGCCGTACTTCCACCTTGCAGTAAAAGGCTCGCCTTATTTCATAAACAGTGGACGGCAGGGAGTATCCTTCCGTCCTGCGGATCGTGAGGAGCCAGAGACCAGTCGGCATTCCTCGGCGAGTCTTCATCATTTTCACTTCGGATATGTCGAAGTCGTGAAATTCCGCCATAATGTCATCTGGTGCTAGCGTCGGCGGCAGGCCCTTTACCACCACCTTGAGCAGCCGCTCGGTGCGTAGGGCGAAGGTGTGGAACGGAGACTATCCAGACATCCTTGACATTGGACTGTCCTGCACTTTCGACAGACACATTGAGGTCTTCACAGTTCCAGACCTGTCGTCAGATCACGTCCCAGTGGTCTTTGACCTTCCTGATGATGGGGAGCCCAGACTACCACGCAGAAACACCCAGAAGGTCAACTGGATCAAGTACGACAGTTACCTAGCAGACCGGCCGCACCCACCACCACCTCCGGCCGAGTCTCCAGAACAGCTGGACAACCAAGTTCAGGACCTGACCTCTCTACTACGTGAAGCTTTAACGGCCTCCTCGTCCCCCCCATCCACTGCGCTTCGACTACAGCCACTGCCGATCCAACTGAGGGAAGAGATCCTGCTCCGCCGCAGACTCCGCAGAGAGTACCAACGCTCCCGGTGTCCAAGGGCCAAGGCAGACTTCAACCGCCAAGCCAGACGCTGCTCCCACCTCCTCGCAGAGCACCGATCTTCCACATGGGAGGACTACGTGGAAGCCTGCGCAGAAGACAACGATGGTGTCTGGCGAGTCGCTAGGTCTCTTCGTGGAGAGAAGAAGTCGATCCGCCCTCTGCACGGCCAACGAGGACTAGTATACTCACCTCAGGACAAGGCGGAAGCTTTCGCAGACACCATGGAGGACCAGTTCTCTCCCCATGCTGATGTCTACGATGACGACCACTGTGAAGCAGTTGAAGACTTCCTTGACACGTACGACCCTGACGATGAAGAAGAAGTCGCCCCCGTGACCACACAGGAGGTCAACGGTCTTATCAAGGCCCTCCGTCCTCGCAAGGCACCTGGCCCGGACTCCCTTGGGACACCAGCGATGAAGAACTTGCCAGCTTGGGTCATCGTCTTCATCACCGCAGTCATGAACTCCTGCCTGCGCCTCTCGCATTTCCCGTCCACCTGGAAGGAAGCTACGGTGATACTGATCCCCAAGCCTGGAAAAGACCCCCTCTTCCCGGAGAATCACAGGCCCATCTCCCTACTGCCTGTGCTCTCCAAGATGCTCGAGAGAATTATCCTGGCCAGGTTTCCAGAGGAATTCTTCAACTCAATCAGGACAGAGCAATACGGCTTCAGAAGAGGTCACTCAACCACTCTTCAACTTCGTCGAGTAGTCAACACTATCGCCGGAGCTCTGGAGAAGAAATTCCACGCCACGTCTGTCCTGATTGATGTTAGTAAGGCCTTCGACCGAGTGTGGCACGAGGGACTTCTTTACAAGCTGGCCTCTTCCCCACTGCCTGGCTGCACCTGGAAGCTGATGAGAAGCTACCTCCACCAACGCAGCTTCAGCGTCCGAGTCGACCAGACCTCCTCATCCATCAGGCCCATCTCGTCCGGTGTGCCACAGGGATCAGTGTTGGGCCCGATTCTGTACCTGTGGTACACTAACGACGTCCCACTTGCTCCCAGAGTCCAGCTGTCACTCTACGCAGACGACGCGCTGTTCACCGCCACCTCCGCCAACCTGAGGATGTCGCGTGTCTACGTTCAAAGACAGCTGGATCTTCTTCAACCCTGGCTGGAAAAGTGGAGGATCAAGGTAAACGCTGACAAGTGCGAAGCCATCAGCTTCACAAGGACCAGAAAGCAGGCAGATGGACACCATCTTTCCATCGACGGCCGACCAGTACCATGGAAGAATACAGTGAAGTACTTGGGAGTTCTACTGGACAAGAGACTGACGATGACGCCCCACGTAGAGAGAGTCTGCCAGCTCGCCTCCAAGGGCATTGGAAGTCTCGGCCCGCTGTTCAACGCCAAGCGACTGCCCGTCCGGACGAAAGTCAGACTATTCACGGCCCTACTCAGACCGGTGCTAACCTACGCAGCACCGGCCTGGTATCATCTTACCTGCAGAACATCCCGCAGGAAACTACTTACAATCCAAAGTAGGAGCCTCCGGCGCGCCACCAACTCACCGTGGTTCGTTCGGAACGTCGTCATCCGGACCTCAGCCCAAATCCCGACTATCAGGCAGTTCGTCGACGTCCAGACAGCGAGACTCCAACAGACAGCAGATGTGACGCCATGGGATCACATCAGGGATCTCCTCCGGCAGCCCACTCCTCGACTTCGCCCCAGATGATCGACTGAGACACCAAAACAAATCAACCACTGACAGGTAGCTGAGCTACCAGGGCAGATGGCCCAACTAGTCCATGAGCCATGACATCAAAAGACGTCGAAGCTCTTCAAGTAGTGGGGAACTCCCCATCATACTTCTCCTATTAGGATTCATCCTGCCCTGCAGAGGATAAATACTTGCAATCAAAACTGAACACTTTTTTCGTTCGAAATAAAATGAGAAAGTCGAGAATAACATTTTTTCCCCTTTTTTTCATATAACATGTTTGGATTTTTAAAACCTGTCCATACGATACCGTTGTACTGTACGTATGTTCTATATGGATAAAGTATTGTTTTCGTAAAAATTTGAAGAACTGAAAAATATGATTTTCTAAAAAATGGCCCGAACTATTTTGATACTTTAAGTTATGTACAAAATGGTACGACTCCCATTTGTGTAAAAATTACGGTCCTAAAGTTATTGTAAATTATGTTATTTCCCCATAAAGCCCCATCAAAAAAAATAATAAAAAAAAAATAATAATAATAAATAAATAAAATAAAATAAAAAATAGTATTTTAGAAAAATAAGCCGGTTTCGATTTAACTTAGTACGTTATGGCCCTAAACATTTTTAAGGTTTAGTTTTTCAATTTTTTTTTTAAATATTGATTTTTTAATGTGGATTTTAAAATAAAACCCCCATAAAATAACGGAAAATCGGATTTTCTCGAAAATGACTCGAACGATTCTCTTAAATACTCAGTTATGTCATTGTCCTTTAAATTCTTTAAAAAGTAATGCTTCAAAACCCATAAATGTGTATATCCATTAAGAACAACCAAACTAAATAGTAGTAATACTCATGTAGATTTATTATTATTACAAGAAGGTCGTAAATCACATTACTGTTTAATTCGTGATTTTGATAGGTTAATGCTACGGTCTACAAAAGATGACCATAAGAAGCATTTTTGCAAGTTATGTTTACAACATTTTTACACTAATCATATATTAGAACGTCATATAACATATTGTAAAAACTTTGATGCCCAACGAGTGGAAATGTCGAAACAAGATACATTACAATTTAAAAATCATAAATATCAACTAAAAGCCCCATATGTAATTTATGAAGATTTTGAATGTTTCGTAAATTCTAATATACATACTCCATCGGGATTTGCATTCGTCGTAGTAAAAGATTCAAAAATTATTTCTGAAGAGTTGTACAGTGGCACAAATGTTATGGATGTGTTTTTTGAAAGATTATTTCAGACTTACGATTATATTAAAAAATCAAATGGCAATATATATTCCCTAGTAATGACTCCTGAGCAAGAGGTATCTTTCCAAAACTCAACACACTGTCACATTTGTGAAAAGCCCCTATATTTTGTTAGGGTGAAAGATCATTGCCATTCTTCTGGTCAATACCGTGGAGCTGCCCACAATGATTGTAATTTAAACTATAAAGTAACAAAGAAAATCCCAGTATTCTTCCATAACTTGAAAAATTACGATGGACATTTAATAATGCAACACTTGGGAAAGTTTAATAAACGTAAATTAAATTGCATAGCTAAAGATATGGAAAAATATATATCATTCTCTGTAGATGATTTAGTATTTTTAGATTCATACAACTTTCTGTCCCTTCCATTATATAAATTGGCTTCCAATTTAAACACATTTAGATTCATACAAAATCCACTACTACAACGTAAAGGTGTATATCCCTATGAATATATGACGGGACCAGATAAGTTCGCAGAGTCTCTACCCCAAATTGAAACATTTTACAGTTCTATAACTAAAGAACATATCTCTCCCAATGAATATGAACATGCTAAAAATGTATGGCCCCATTTTAATATAAATAATTTACAAGAATATCATGATTTATATCTTAAAACAGATGTATTGCTACTAGCTGATGTGTTCGAGACATTTAGAGACCTGTGTTTAAAGGATTACAAACTTGACCCCGTACATATGTATTCACTTCCTGGACTAACATGGGAGGCCTGTCTTAGAATGACAGGAATAAAATTACAATTATTCAAAGATATTGACATGCATTTGTTTATAGAAAGTGCGATTAGAGGAGGAGTCAGTATGATTTCCACAAGTTACGCTAAAGCCAATAATAAATATATGGGCGAACACTATGACCCCAATCAAGAGAGTGTCTATTTAATATATTTAGATTGTAACTCGCTATACTCAACAGCGATGTGCGAACCGCTACCCATGGATGGATTTTGTTGGACGAATGAGATAGACTACAAAAATCATCAAAATGATGAGTTTAGATACATTTTAGAAGTTGATTTAAAATATGATAAAAGCTTATATGATTTACATAATGACTATCCATTAGCACCAGATAAAATGAATGGCAAATTAATACCAAATTTAAATGACAAAACTAAATATATTTTACATTATAAAGCATTACAAAAATATGAGGAATTGGGTTTGATTGTTACAAAATACCATAGAATTTTAAAATTTAGACAGTCTAAATGGCTTACGCCCTATATTAATTTTAATATTGAAAAACGCAAATGTGCTAAAACTGATTTTGAAAAAGACTTTTACAAATTGTTAAATAATAGTCTCTTTGGTCGAACAATTATGAATCAACGAAAGTTTCGCGACATATATCTCAAGGATGAATCACTATTAACAAAATATGTCACTAATCCAAGGTTTGACTGTAGCAAAAAGTTTGATAACAATTTACATGCTATACATTTCAATAAATTAGTTGTAAAGTTTAATAAACTAATATATTTAGGAATGACCATTTTGGATATCAGTAAAGTAATAATGTATGATTTCCACTATAATTATATGTCAAAATTTAAGAATAAAAGATTTCTAATGACAGATACAGATTCTTTAATGTATTCTATTGTTACACAGGATTTTTACAAGGAAATAGAATGTGACTTACACTATTTTGATACCTCTGGATATAGTTAAGACCATTTCTTATACTCTGATAAAAATAAAAAAGTCACTGGAAAGTTTAAAGACGAATTAGATGGTCATATTATGTATGAATATTGTGGTTTAAGACCAAAGTTATACTCTTACATTCCTCTAAAATGGTTATATGAAGAAGACAAGCAAGCTTTAGAGGTCAAAAAAGCCAAAGGAGCCGATGGTGCTACAGTTAAACATCTACTTAGACATCAACATTTTTTGAACTGACTTGCAACTGGGCAAGATTACTATGAGAATGTGACAAGAATTATATCTACAAATCATCACCTTCAAACCTTGACTATGAATAAGAAAGTACTATCCTTTGACGATGACAAGAGATTTATTCTAGAAGATGGCATCAACGCCCTTGCTCTTGGTCATTATAAAATTGATCAAACATAAATCTATATTTGCCATTATTCTTTTACTTTTCTTTGTCTATTACAAAAAAGCCATATTTAGTTTTATCCCAACATTGATGGCAGAGATTTATAAATTGGTTAAATGAAAAATCATTACCAACATGATTGTTATATACATGTTTTAAATTTAAATCATCTTGTTTGAATAATATTATGAAATTTACATTATCACGTAAATGTTTATGTACTTTGTTTATGTGTTTGTGTTTGTACTTTATGTAGATTGACACAAGTAAAAACAGTTAATATTTTTATGTCGACCCATTGAGAAAAATTGTGTAATATTTGGACTATTTATGTCATCAAATACAACAACTGACTGTGATTTTACATCATTTGGTGTGATTTCACAGTCAGTAAACGTGTGTAATTTCACTTCGTCACACAAATTAAATATTTCAATTATTTTTTTATATTTTTCTTGTTCTAACGATTTGGATATTAAATATAAGTTTGTAAATTTTAATCCTTCCTTTCTTACAATTAAATTGTAAATTACAACCGTCTTCCCACTTCCACTTGTACCACAAATAACACATCGAATATTGGTAGGAAATAGACCCAACTTCTTTGGTATATTTTCCTTAGTATGTACTATTTTAAATTTATGTTTTTGTTGAATAAAAGACATTTTTTATATAATAAAAATTGTAAAAAATGATAAGAAGAAAACATGTAAAAAGGGCAAAGGTTTATTCCTAAAGCCTTACAGGGGTCGAGGGTTATTGAATACTCTTATAAATAACCTTCCATTTCCACTTCACATACCATCATATCGGTACTGTGGACCTGGAACGAATATACGTCAAAATTTAGCCAAAAATGTACCTCCAAAAAATAAGCTAGACTCTTATTGTAAAGAGCATGACATATTCTACATGAATAATCCCGATACCGCTGCTCGGAACAAAGCAGACATGAGATTAGCAGACTTAGCTTGGACTAGAGTAACGGCGAATGACGCAAATCTTGCTGAAAGAGCAGCTGCTTATGCCGTGACAAATTTGATGAAGGCAAAAGCAAAAATGGGAATGGGATTAAAATTTAATAAAAAAGATGGACAACTACCAGCTGTTAGAGGCCGCAAAAGACGTGCCTCACTTCCGGGGGGTGTACCTAAAAAAAACGAGCTAAAAAATCTAACACCAAGAGTAAAAGAGTGCGGAATAGTTGACTTAAACAGTTCATCTGCCACACATTGGACAGCATATCGTAAAAATAAAGATATTGTAATTTATTTTGACCCATTTGGAATCCAACCTCCAAAAGAAGTAATAAAATATTTTGAGGGACATAAAATATTCTATACTACTGATCAAATACGAGATTTAAATAGTTCTATTTGTGGAATTTTATGTTTATCATTCATACAAAATTTTTGTTTAAAAAATGGATTCATTTACTATTACATTTTCGGGTACAGAGCCAGAGCTAAAGTCAGTGTTCTTTCCTCTCATAGAATTAAATGATGATTATGTAATTGGATTGGTAGATTTTCAAAGTTATAATTCTATATTTAATGTGAAAAAACCACTTAATACTTTAACATATTACAAAGTAGAGAAAAAAAACATTACCAAAGGGAGAGATCTTAGTTGATGATTTAAACCAGTTATTAGATGTTAAACTTAAAGTTATAATACATAAAAATGGAGAAGCATTAATTAATACTAAAGTCAAACTTTTATTCAAAGGGCTTATTCCAAAATTAAATCAACTTAAAGGCAACAAATTAACCATTGGAGAAGGTGATGATGTTTTCTATTATGACCACAAAACTCCAATTACAACAGAAATTTCGGAAGGAACATATGAGGTGGTTGAGCTTGCAAAGGAAATTCAAAAGCAAATCCCAGACTTTTTCCTTACAGCTAATAATAAAACTATGAAAGCGACATTTCTTTCTAGCCATGTGTTTGATTTTACAAAACCATGTTTAGGGTCTATTTTATTGGGATTTAAAGGTGTTTCTACTCCTGGTGTTCAGTTTGAATCTACAAATAAAATAAACATTAATAATGTAAATGTCATTAGAGTAAAATGTAATATTGCAAACGGGTTCTATTTAAACGGAAACAAATCACACACCATACACAGCTTTTATCCTGAAGCTCCTCCTGGCTACAAAATTATCGAAGTTCCAAGAAATATTATATATTTTCCTGTAAATAAGAGAAGTTTAGATGTTGTAAGTATTACATTTGCCGATCAGCACGACAAGGCAATTGACTTTAACGGAGAAGAAACTACAATTACTTGTCATATAAAAAAGATATGAGAATTTATAAGAATTTATCCATAAGTGTACAAAATGCTAGGTTCCTAAAATCAATAGGACTAAAGTTAAAATTTTCTATTAATAAAAATGGAAGATTTTCTAAACGTTACAGGGAAATCCCAATTCGACGATAGTGTGGTTAAAATTACAAATCACTCATATGTTCCCCACAACACTTTAGCAATAAATTATTCTGATGAAATTCGAATATGTATTAATAATCAAGATTTGCTAACTCTCCCATGTAGGAGTTATCTGTATATTAAGGGAGAAATTGAAAATCATGAAAAAGGTCATTTTATAAATAATGCATTTGCATTCTTATTTGATGAAATTAGATACGAAGTCGCAGGTAAAGAGGTGAGTTTGGGACATTGTAAGAAACACAGGAATTTCTAGTCTTATGAAAATATTGAGCTCTTACAATAAAACAACTAAATTGTCAAATGTGGCATTTGATTCTGACACGAATTTCCATAAAGTTGGCAAGTTTAGTAATTGTTTACCATTAGAGCTCTTAATGGGTGTATTTGAGGATTTTAATAAGGTATTAGTAAATGTCAAACAAGAATTGGTGTTGAAAAGATCGAAAAATGATTTGAATTGTATATTAACAACCACTAGTGCTCCAGCCAGTGGCACTGCTGATACGATTCCCAAAATTACTCTTAACTCTATTCAATGGGTCATGCCACATGTGATACCATCAGATGGAGAGAAGTTACAATTACAAAAGATGTTATTGCAAAATAAAAATTTGCAAATTGCATTTAGAAGTTTAGAGCTGCATGAACTTCCTTCATATCCCAATACTACAAGACATACATGGTCAGTAAAGACATCTTCAAGTTTGGAGAAACCTAGGTATATTATATTTGGTTTCCAAACAGCTAGGGATAATAGTGCACGAAAAAGAACTGATGAATTTGATCACTGTAAATTAAAAAATCTCAAAGTATTTCTAAACTCTGAATATTATCCTTATAGTGATTTAAATCTCGACTTTGAAAATGGAGATGTCTCTAAAGCTTATGAGATGTTTATTAGATTTAGAGAGACTTACTATAATACTATCCCAGATCCTATGATTAGTAGGGCTGAGTTTATGAAGAAATATCCACTAATTGTAATAGACTGTTCTAGACAGAATGAAACAGTGAAGGAAGGAATTGTCGATATTAAATTAGAGATTGAAACTGCAGAAAATGTGCTAGCAAATACATCTGCATATTGTTTGATAATACATGATAAAGTGTTTGAGTACAATCCTTTGTCAAATTAGATAAATAAAATGTAAATAAAAGATGAAAAACATTCAACAAGAATTGGTTGACTCTGCAAATCAAATACGAGAAAAATATAGAGCTTTAAAACGTGGCAGGTTTCTAGAGGCTGAAGAGAGGTTCCAAACATTCCAACCTTTAATAGAGCCATTACAAGAATTAAAGAAAATCACATCTATTGGTAAAACAGAGAGGCCTCAAATGGAGATACTCCCAATGACTCCATCTAGAATATCAATGATACCAAGATTACAGCAATCCACTCCACAGAAATTAGATTTTGGTCTTTTAGCATCAGACTATTTAGGAAATTACCTCAGTAAAAGTAGTATGACAGACACTACATATGGTATTAGACGAGAAGCAAATAAATTTTTTATTGGAAATAAGGAAGTTGATATTGCCAATGATGATGTTACAGTTGCAAATAAAACCTACAAGGGGACAAAAGGTTTGTGGCAGTTGTTAACTTTAAAAGAACCTGAGAACTATACTCAAGCTGATTTGCAAAATTATAAAGAGATTTTGGAAGCTACAAATAGACATTTAAAGAGTTACAAAGATGGTGCACCAATTTCAAGTAATAGACATACTAAATATCTTAATATAATTAAACCTCTTTTTAAATCTGTTGGTGAAGGTTTGAGACAAGTGACTGGTAATAAAATAGACTATATTTATTGGGATGATCCTTATGAAGTTGTAGATAGGTTAAGACTTCTTTGGCTAAGTCGCCAAGCCGGTAACTCAGGAGTGGATAATGAAATAGATTCCATTATTGAGGAATTGAGAGAAAGTGGAATTATTTATTAAATAAAAATATGTTTATAGATAAATTTTATCGTTTATATAATCCATATAATAAGCCTGCAGAACCTAGGGCTAGTAGTGAACCTACTTTAAATTTACAAGACGATAGTTGGAATGGTTTAAAACGTAAAATTGGTAATGTTAAAGATGGGGAGTTTGTAGATGATGTATCAACTTTGGGACAGACATTAACTAGAAAAGGTGATGTCTTTTTACAAGGTAAAACTAAATATGAGTTTTTAGAATCTAAGAATAAAAATTGGAATGCTAAAAAACAGAAAATTACTAATGTGGAAAAGGGTGAAAGTTTAGATGATGTGCCCACTTTACAACAGACTTTAATACGTAAAGATGGTGGTACATTTGTACAAGACAATAATAATTATGAATTTTTAGAATCAGAGAATGGTGTTTGGAATGCTAAGAAACGGAAAATTACTAATGTAGAAAAGGGTGAAAGTTTAGATGATGTGCCCACTTTACAACAGACTTTAATACGAAAAGAAGATGGTAAATTTGTACAAGACGATAATAGTTATGAATTTTTAGAATCAGAGAATGGTGTTTGGAATGCTAAGAAACAGAAAATTAGTGATTTGATGGAAGGTACAGATAGTAAAGATGCTGTGAATGTTTCACAAGTTCCAAAAATGGAAGCAGGCTACTGGAATGTTTTTAATAAAAGGTTAGTACGTGTTAAACCTGCCATTGATGAAACTGACTGTGTTATAAAAGAACAGACTATAACTTTTGATAAAAAAGAAAAATGTTGGGATGCCAAAAAACAATTAATTGCTTATGAGCTTAATGATTAATTGTTTACGGTACACCAAAATGTATGTTCAATAAGCTTGATGATCACCACCATCCGTCATTTAGAAAATATACATGAGCAAAAGAAAAATCTAATTTTGAATAAATACTTTATGTATGAAACAATTTAATATTATTTTATTGTGAATCGATTTACCTTCCTATTTTACATTAGTTTATACTATTTCTATTAATTTTTAAAGCATTTAAAATAACCAATTCTGTAAGTTACTTTTGGCATTATTCTTATTCAGAATGAGTAAAGATAGTTTAATGTTTAATTCCTGGCTGGCTCATAAAATGTAACTGCACATTTGTTTATTCCCTTATATTAGCAAAGCTAAGTATAGACTATGCAATAAATATGGGATTATTCATACCAGGAATATAATAGATCATCAGAACATAATAAATAGTAGACATAATAGTGGGATGTTATTATTAATTCGTGCGCGTATATTAGTAAGACGTACAAAATATTGATAATTCTTTTTTTTTTTTAAGAAATCCGAACCATATTTGATTAATTTACACATAATACAAGTACATTACGGGAAGGTATGGGGGTTTAGTGAGTGGGAGAAAATTTCGCGCCGTTCCGGCCAAACCTCGCATGCGGGGTTGGTTCGGCAGATTGGCCACAACCTAAACCCCAACTCTCACTTGTTAGCTGCGGAGAGCTACCTTCTGCCACTGGGTGTTGGTCCACCTACAGAACAAAGTGAGGGGGGCCCTAGACTAAGGTGTAATGCGATCCGTGCCAAGAGTCTTGTGGCACTGGGGGCCTAATATTCAGTGTCTTAACGGAGCCTTCTGGGAACCAGGGGTAACCCAGTCGTACACACCCCTTACCTCTCTAATCGGGTCACTGGGGAGGTGGACTTAAATACCCGGTATTCGTGAGAACAATGTAGACAGTCTGACCCAAATGGAGGAGGAAGGTCTACTGAAATCTGACGATGACGACAAGCTCGCATAAACCGGAAAGAAACGAAAAACGACTTTCCAGGGGCGAGTTGCAAAGATGGAGGATAGCGGATGCTTTAGCCAAAGGCGAAAAGGTGCTATCCAGAAGTGAGAGGAGGCTGGTGTGGGCTGCCAAGCACCCTAACTCTGCTGCCTGCAAAGCCAGTTCCTCCGGGAACTAGGATGCTGGGAAAAAGCAGAGCAAGGGTGGTACCCCCAAAGCTGACTCTAATGAAGCCTCCAGGAAGAAAGGTGGAGGCTGTGCTGACGCAGCCACAAGGATTGGCTGGTCAAGCAAGTTCAGGAGCTGAGACCTTTCAGGGAAATCTCGCTACGGCTTGCCCCAGCCAGAGACCTTGTGAAAGCTGTGAAGGTATATTTATGTGCCCAGCCCTACAAGGTCTGCGTATGAGATCCCTCGTACGAAAAACGACTTTCCAGGGGTGAGTTGCAAAGACGGAGGATAGCGGATGCTTTAGCCAAAGGCGAAAAGGTGCTATCCAGAAGTGAGAGGAGGCTGGTGTGGGCTGCCAAGCACCCTAACTCTGCTGCCTGTAAAGCCAGTTCCTCCGGGAACTAGGATGCTGGGAAAAAGCAGGGCAAGGGTGGTACCCCCAAAGCTGACTCTAATGAAGCCTCCAGGAAGAAAGGTGGAGGCTGTGCTGACGCAGCCACAAAGGATTGGCTGGTCAAGCAAGTTCAGGAGCTGAGTCCTTTCAGGAAATCTCGCTACGGCTTGCCCCAGCCAGAGACCTTGTGAAATCTGTGAAGGTATATTCAGGTGCCCAGCCCTACAAGGTCTGCGTATGAGATCCCTTGGCCTATTGATGGGAGATCAAAGGGAAGAACAGGTCACAATATTCAAGAGGCTCTCACCGTTCACCAAGGACCTGGGATTTGACGGAGAATGAGGACCTGTGAACGAGGGTGCACAATAAGCGGTTCTAGCTGCGATGCAATCCCATGGTAACTTGTAAGCCTGGCCCTCTATTAAAAAAAAAAAAAAAGTACATTACGTAAAACCAATTTTGAGCTATTCTATACTACAAAAACATAGCACGGTAAAAATATACGAAATGTACAGATAACAATAAATACACAAGTATATAAATAAATAAACCTTCTAGGTACATAGGAATATAATTGGTTTGTAATCGCCGTCAATATTTGTATTGTTGAATTGTCAGCAGTTGCTTATCCCTAGGCGTCTAGCAGTGCGATTCAATATCCACTTATGTATTCCTAGATAGATTTGAATATACTGTAATCACAAATCAAATCTAGTAATACAAAAAGCGGATTTTATTTTATTTAAACTGTACATGTTATAAAGGTTGTCAATAAATAAATACAATAAAATAAAATAGTAAACATAACAAGTTAGCAAAATGTATAAAAATAAAAATATTGCAATTACGAATTTGCACCCGTAAAGAACAAAAAACAAACAAAAAATATTGCTGTAATAAAAAAAACCATTCAAAATCTATAATATGCATAAAGTACAGTAAACAACAAAAATGTAATTAAAAAGGTGTAAATAAAGAAACTGAAACAGTTTCAAGTTCATTATGTGGTTAAAAATATCAATATAAAAGTAAGAAACGTATATTATTGAACAAAAAAATATCTACATTAAGACCACATTTCAATTTAAAATATCCACAAAATATACTAAACCGTACAAATGGAAGCCACGAACAAATAAGTACAATCAGGACACATGCGTAAATTGCCCAGTGCTATAACTCAGTGAAAACTATGTAGGCTATAACAAAACATCTCATTTAAAATCAAAAATTGTATACAGAAGTTGCATTAAACAACAAAATTAAAAATTAAATAAAAAGGAACGTAAACAGTGATGAAATATAAAATCAAGATATGAATAATATTTGACTGCAAACAAAATGATGTACATCAAAACCGCATTTCAATTTTAAATATTTACAAAATATACTACAGTTTCAATCGGAAACACGAAAAAATAAGTAAATTCATTAAACACATAAATTGTCCGCAATAACCGGATTTAGCGGCGTGTTCTCTTAAACTCTGCCACTGACTGAAGCCGTTACTACATATTGTTTCCTTCCTATTTCACCATTAGTGTATTTTTCCTTTGAAGAAAGAAGTCTTGCTCGTCTTTCCCTATATTGTTTGTTCCCAGTTATTTGAAGAGGTTCGTGAACTGATTGGAGCTTAATATAAACAAAGGTCTGGGTGGACAACAATTGCCTTGTAAACGTGAACACATCTGGGTGGGCCTGATAAAACTTGTTCTTGAAATGGGAGTGAAAACTCTCACATGGGTTTGTTGTAACAGGCTCATCGGTAAAAGAAGCCCAGATGTGAGGTGGGAATATGGCGTCATCAGAGATATATGTATCTAACAAATAGTCCGAAAACTGCTGGATCCTATCATTTCCCGGCATGTCTGATACAAAGTCTTCTACGAAACTGTCGCCAACTTCATTATGGCTTAAGAATGGCAAGCCAAAGATGTGCCGCAACCAAGATGATTCTTCCGCTAAATGCTGTTCCTTTTTGACATTCCTATAGGTTTTCACCAAACCCAAGTTTTGGATTTTACGGTACCTGCAAAATGTTTCTGGTAAATACAGGTAAACATTTGATTTATGCGGTATGTATATAACTCAGAAATAGCATGAACGGGGGATGTGATATTAGATCCGTAAATAGCACTGTACTAGTGTACATACTTTGAGTTCGTTTAACCTAAATTACACTAATTCTCATTTCTCATTTTATATTTTTGTATTAATGTGTATATCTTGTGATCAAAACTGAAAAAATGTAAACTGACGTATAATATAAATTGACTGCTATTGCTGCAGCGAATCGATACGCGAGCGCGTAGCGCGCGAACGGCACCACGTATGAAGACCTAGCGGCTGCATGTGCTCTATTTACGGCAGCTTATTACAATTATCTTGTCACTTATTATCAAAAGGAAACAAGAAAACCGTGGAAAAAAGACGATGGTGGATGGCGGCTGCCAACAGAAGTCGCACAAAATAAGTAATTGTTTAGAGGAGGAATAATTATATTTTACCTTGGTATTCATATCGATCACCGGACCTATCGCGAATTAAACAATGTTTTTGGTCAATTACGTATAATTACTTCAATATCGTAAATATTTTTTGTTTATTTAGCATAACCTAACCTAACTTATCCGCAGTAAGATTTATTTCTACAACAAAACTTATTTTTACAAATAAAAATATGTTTTAAGTTTTGGTCATTTACATCTCATCAAATGTTAAATTTTGAAATAGCCGGATTTTAAATGCAGCTGTTATTTTTAAATAAAATAAAATCCGCTTTTTGTATTACTAGATTTGATTTGTGATTATATTCAAATCTATCTAGGAATACATAAGTGGATATTGAATCGCACTGCTAGACGCCTAGGGATAAGCAACTGCTGACAATTCAACAATACAAATATTGACGGCGATTACAAACCAATTATATTCCTATGTGCCTAGAAGGTTTATTTATTTATATATTTGTGTATTTATTGTTATCTGTACATTTCGTATATTTTTACCGTGCTATGTTTTTGTAGTATAGAAAAGCTCAAAATTGGTTTTACGTAATGTACTTGTATTATGTGTAAATTAATCAAATATGGTTCGGATTTCTTAAAAAAAAGAATTATCAATATTTTGTACGTCTTACCAATATACGCGCACGAATTAATAATAACATCCCACTATTATGTCTACTATTTATTATGTTCTGATGAATAACTGCAAGCTGAAACAATCACAGCTTAAACAGTACTATTAGGGCTAATCACAAGACGGTAAATATACAAAATACCCCCGCCGCAGCAAACCTGCAGACTAAGCGAATTTCCATTTGACTGATTGGATTTATACTGAGATGTCCACTTAAAAATATAACATTTATTCCCGATTTAAATAGAATTATTTTAACAAGTACTTAGGTTTGCTGCATCAGGGAGGGTAAAACTGTTATTTTGTAAAATGTAAATAGTTAGTAAAAAATAAAAACATTTTCCAAATTTGATCAAAATATGTTCCTAAACAAGCAAACTACAACAGTTTACTTATTCTCCATAATAATAACATGGGAATTTTAAATTTAAAATTTTTTGGAATTTTCTCCGTAACCATTAGGCGCATAATAACGCTTCAATATACTAAATTATTTGTTTTTTTAATCTCTACAAAATGGTTTGGAAAGAAATTGTTAAATTTTATGTTTTTTGGGTCAAAAATGAGAAAAACATATTTTTACCCCATAAAACCCCCCGTAAACCCCCGTTCCCATAGTCCGATCATGCTGGATCGCGAACTCGTTCGAATAAATGTAGGTTTACACGTTTGTACCAAATTTCATCAAAATCGGATCATTTTTGCTCGAGTTATCGTGCTAACGGACACACTATATATATATACACTGCTAGACGCCTAGGGATAAGCAACTGCTGACAATTCAACAATACAAATATTGACGGCGATTACAAACCAATTATATTCCTATGTACCTAGAAGGTTTATTTATTTATATACTTGTGTATTTATTGTTATCTGTACATTTCGTATATTTTTAAGATGGAAGCAAAACGGAGAAATATCGATCAGTAGCGTCAAGGTCAAGCCATACGCTCGCATTTACAGACTGACAATCTTGCACTGACACTGACATACTGACAATCGTCTGCTCCTGTCTGCTGTCACGACACTACAACATTTTGATTTTGTGGTTGGGTCGTTGGGTGATTAGTAACCATGACAACTTGACTAGCGTCTAGACTGCCAGTGCAAGTCCGAGGATCGGACTCAGATCAGGATCGTGGATCAGATCAGTGGATCACCCCCCGCCACCGCACCATGTCGTACGCTTCCGAATCATACCGGCGCATCAGCATAGCTTATCTAACTGTTCGTGGAAAATTGTTATCTGTATCACTGTCGCTGTCAAAACGTATAATTTGTAGATTAAATTTGAATTAAATATAATTAAACTATCATGACCTAACCAAACTAACCAAACTTGCTGATAATGATAAACTCGAATGAAGGTTTACTAATCGAAAAATAGCTCTGTTCTAAAAATAAAATTATAAATGTCTCAAATTCAATTTTACAATCTTTTAATTATAAAATTAAACTGTCATAACCCTAACCAAACCAACCAAACTTGCTGATATGAAAAAAATGTTGACAAAAAGTTAGTGCTCCCGGTGGGATTCGAACCCGGCACCTTCAGATTATCAGCCCGACACGCTATCCACTTCACCACAAAGGATCATGACTCAGTTCCGTATCGTTGCAGTAATGGTTGACGTCACGCCATCGGCACTGAGCGGTGGTGGGGGGTGATCCACTGATCTGATCCACGATCCTGATCTGAGTCCGATCCTCGGACTTGCACTGGCAGTCTAGATGCTTATTGACAACTTGTGGATGGAGAGAAACCAAAGAAAGAATAGAACAAAGAGAAATAATAAGAGGTGTTTTACATCATCGTTATCTTTATCTTATTTTTATCATTGTTATTATTACCAGAAAGACTTAAGTACAGTGCTATGATTTTATGGTGTTTTATGAGTTATTTAATATTTTTATCCCCATACTTCTGTTCTGAAACATCATGTAGTAGTAGCCTAGGATGACTACGGTATCAGTAGTCTTCTAGTCTACATTTTCTTTTGTTTTGTTCTTTACGTGATTTATTGCTGTACAGTAAGCAAGTTTTGTTTTGTTTGAGTAAGCATACGGTGTAGTTTTTACTAGTGAACCAAGGTTAATGACTTAACATATCACGGTTGCGCAATACCTATTGTATTTTGACTATGTAAAATGCAAATTTATAATCACGTTAACGTCCATTTATATAGTGTCCCGGAACGGCATTGTTCCTGAGTAAGAAACATATAAATATCATATTTAAATTATCCAGAAGTCCTTAGTTACTAACACAGGAAAAAAACGTTTTAGGCCTAAATCATTTGAAACCTGTACATTACATATTTTTGGTCGAGTTTTTGACCACTGGACGACCACTAGTTAAAGTTAATTGTATTACAACAATCTTTATAGTAAGCAATATAAGCTTGAATCGGACTTATCTGCCTTCAGCTAATCTATCATATGATAGTACGTTAGAGAGTATGCCCATGCTGAAGTTTTACTTATACTTGAAGAATGACTTAATTTAGTACCAAGAAATAAATCACACCCCTTACATACACTGTGCTGTTTTAATGCTGTGTAGTTGATTGCTACTGTATTAACCTGTGATCGCATATTAATTCCTTCATTAGGAACGTATTTTAAAAAATACTACTTTTATTTTTTTTTATTTCTATGATTTATTTACAATAACAGAAATGTGTAAGATTAAAATAAATTAATGTGTTGCATTGTCCATTTAATGTTACATCATAGTAAATTAAAATTCCACTAAAATTTAAACAATAAAAGCCGAAATTAGTTATAAAGAAAACACAAGTTTCCTTTATATTGCTTTTACAATCGAAATATACATACTGAGCCACGGCTCGGTCCCCCGGTACTTTTCATTTTAAATATTCAAATAAAGTCGATTATTTTAAATGTTTTATGAAACGTGACATGGCAAATTTCCATGGAACTTTTTTTGTCGGCTACTACTTTATTTTATTTTTTGGTCATAGTCCACTGTCAAATGTACACCCGTGTGCTCCTTGATGAGGCAGGTGTGGGAGTAGTCTTAATCTCTTTGTTTGACCTTGGAGAAATACAATTTCGATGGTGGCACTCTTGAAAATGGTGCTTTTGAACGCTGAGGGTAAAAAACAAAATGGCCGCCATTCAAATGTTTAAAGTCAAATTCCATGAAAACCAGCTATTAAAACAAAATTTTGCAACACATTATTTAAAGTCCTTTTTATTACAAATAGAATGACACTTTATTTGTGAAAATCGGATAATAAATAAAAAAGTTATGTTACTTTTATTATTAATAGTAATTATCAAAATGGCAGTCATTTTGAAATCACAAAGTTAAATTCCATAGCAACTAGTGACTAAAACATAATAAAAGTTACATAACTTTTTTATTTATTATCCGATTTTCGCAAATAAAGTGTCGTTCGATTTGTA
This sequence comes from Macrosteles quadrilineatus, assembly GCF_028750875.1. NCBI lineage: Eukaryota > Metazoa > Arthropoda > Insecta > Hemiptera > Cicadellidae > Macrosteles > Macrosteles quadrilineatus. The sequence goes on along the minus strand of NW_026542599.1, from coordinate 28,509,407 downwards.
ATAAAAAGGACTTTACATACTGTGTTTCAAAGTGTTGTTTTAATTGCTTGTTTTCATGAAATTTGACTTTAAAAAACTTTAATGGCCGCCATTTTGAAATTCGATGAGCCTGATCAAAGATCTTTTCGGAGAATGTTTATAGTTGTAGACTTAAAGTTTATACCAAGTTTCATAAAAATATCTCCAAGAGCTTTTGAGTTATGAATTTTTTTCAAAAAATACAAAATGGCGGATTACGGCTAAACTAAGCCGAAATCGAAAAAATGTTATACTACATTTTCGACTTATTTTTGCACATAGAATCTGAATCTACATAGCCCGTTACGCTTTACTGAAACACCCTTTATTACTTTTTGAAATATTTAACTGTCCTGGGACATTACATCCACCCTGATTAATTTATTTATGAAAAATATAAAATTATGTTTTATGAAAGAATGATGTATCCTACATAAAAACTTTGATAATCTTTTTGTGCAGATTTGAAATAGCTACATTTTGGTATCAACAATTCTTTCATAACTCTAACGGTTACTGATATAAGTAAGAAAAGAAGTTTGTGACGGCGGCCATTTTGTTTTTTACCAACAGTGTTCAAACGCACCATTTTCAAGAGTGCCACCATCGAAATTGTATTTCTCCAAGGTCAAACGAAGAGATTAAGACTACTCCCACACCTGCCTCATAAAGGAGCACACGGGAGCATGTATATGTACATTTGACAGGGGACTATCAGGTAAGTTTAAAAACAGTGGATTCTGTATACAAAAAGTAAAATGTTCTAAATCATATTTTTTAATTTTTGGCTTATGTACGTAGTTTAAATTGTACGAGAGGGGCTTCCCACCGTGCCGGGTTGCGCCGTGCGGGCATATTTTGATCCAGTGGCTGGTGTTTGGTGTTTTGAATAAGAATACTGAATTGCTCGTTTTAAGATCGTATCATTACAAATCCTATCATTTTAAGATTTGCTTACACTTACGAGAAATGCATTTTCCATTTGTAAATTTCTCAGGCTAGCATCCCAACACAAAACACGTCATTTTAGGCTCGACTTGGGACGCTAGCCTCTCGGACGCCAGCATCCCGGATGCCAGCGTCCTAGTATAATCCTAGCCTTAAGGTTTAAATTAGTAAACCCTAATTGCTGTAGTCGTCAAAGGAAATTAGAAATTGTTGGCGAAATGTAGCTATTACATAATTCGTCTTAAAATCAAAATTTTAAGCTGCTACATAGTTAAAAAAGATTTATATCCTTGAAAACTAAAGTACCAAGAAAATAACAATGACAACACAACTAACACAACATAAATAAAGAAAATGTAAAAAAATACTGGTTCCTTCACAATATACTTTCTTCTAAGTAACCACAGTAAACAAACTTATCATGGGTTTAATTAGCAAAAATAGTACCTAATGTTAGATGGACTTTTAACTCCCTATTACAGAACCCATATTTTATAGACGTCAAATCAAATACTGTAGATTCGTAAACACATGATACCAATTGAAAATTATTTACCACTTGGAGAAACCCGTCGAAATCGACGGTTAGGGGCCTCTTCGTTTATATGGGCGTGCGGCTTCATTGGCAACAAATAATGCAAATAAATGACATAGCAAAGTGGCATTTCCAAAAATAAAGAATACTGTAAATTGGCTGTTACGTAAATATTAATGTTAAAATGCATTGTTAATCAACGTATCGTATAAAGGATGATGTGGTCTAGTTTAAAAGGAATATGACCTTTCTGTCATTACAGTAGCTGATCAAATAGTATTTACTCATTGGGCCATTTTTCCAGCCAAAATGTCGTGTTATTTTCAAAAATGCTACCAACCCAGTGGGCCACGGTCCGTAATATAGGCCACTGCAAATAATTTGTCAAAGATAGGTACCGGTACGATTCTAGGCAAGGTTTCTGTGTTCGGATGTTATTAGACACGATAAGAGCTCAATGAACTTCTTCTACAGATAATTAATCTGTTGGGGAAATATATAAGCCGAATTATAAATGCGAGTTTGGGCATTTTGTAACTGTATAAGTAAGTTACATAGTATTTTTAGGCTGCTGCTCAGTCCACTTAAGAGTATATTTTTTAGAGATAAATTAAATGGTGTTTGATGCTGAGTAGCGATATTTAACATGCAGAACCCTCTTCGTTAGTCTAATAACATTCAAAGGCTCTCTAAAAGTTGAAGTTCTTATTTGTACACATACCTTTATTATGTTTTCACTAAGCTGAATAAATACATCGAAGTAACCACTCTGAAATGTTTGCAGTATATTGCAGTCCATGCACATATGTCTACATAAATATTGTAAAATGTTGCTGTACACTAATATTAATTTAACAAAATATGGACACGGCTAATATGGACAACGTGCCCTTCGGCATTTTTTGAATTATTTTGTATTGTATTACACAATCAAAGACTTTTCCAATGATTGAAAATATCTATGACAATAATCTCATGAACCTATGATGATCTGTCTAGAATAATATGATAAAATATAGGCAAAAGTGGTAATAAAGGCAGACACCAACCCGTACAATAGATATAAGATATAGTTCGATATGAAATAATTGTAAGAGTTACTATAAAATGATTGTCAACTGATTTCGTAATGGAACGTTATATTGCAAAACATGGCATGATACAGAATAAAATCAATTTTTAAATCAGTAAATAACATTACAAATACTTCTTTTAGACAATTCAATAGCTCCCAAAAAACGTGTGTTGTTTAAAATACAATTTAAGAATTAACAGCTGTTTAATTCAAAAGTATTATCCACATGATGAAAATGTAAACAAATCTGTGGAGGGATCTTTAAAGGCTTCTGGGGCAGAGCCCTAACGGGATTCACCTCGTGTTTCTTTTGGTAACTTATCTAGAGACCAAGACCTTTCTTTGGACACCTCTACCAAGTTTCTACGCCCAGTCGTTCTCTCAAATTAGTGGAGACAAAATTTCCAATTAAATGTTTAGATTCCCCCATGTTAATCTTATGGGAGAAAATCCAACTTTGATGGAAGATCCTGCCCAAACTAATAACAATTTCAAAAAAATTAAAAAGACTTTGCAAAACTACAGATCAGGGCCATTCTTTTGACACTTTAATTATCAAAATCGGTCCAAAAATGAGGGAGGAGTTCTGTTTACAAAAATTGGCTTAGCGTATTATATATATAGATTGAAACCTCGACCCTATCTCCAAACTGTCCCATAAACTACCACAATTTCCGTTTCCACGGATAAAAAAGTCCTCTAAAATATTTGGTTACAGAATCAGGACCTCAGTCCCAATTATCTTTAGAAACAGACGACCGCGGAGAGGGAAGCGACAACTTCCAATTTACGAATTCATAAAATGTCCCACGATCGTACAATCACATCTATGGACTTAAAAGGAAGTAAAAAGTTTGTCGCGGTGGCTTTCTAGGAAAACATGGAAGGAGCTCCAGGCTCCAAGGCCGCCGAGTCGACGGTCGAGGGAAAATAAAGACATCAGCCGACGGACGCCGTGGGTCCGATCACCGCGGGATAAAGCTTTGATAACATCGGTCGTGCGGGTCCGGTGATGTGTTCATCGCTAGATTACACGTCGACGGCCGCCATTATGTCACGTGACACGAAATGAAGAAATTATGACATGAAACACCCTGGATTAAGTGTAGTTGGAGACGAACGTGCTGGGGATTGACAGATTATGTTGGTCACGGGTTCGATGAGGTTTCTGAGGTAAACCATAGATTAGAGGCCTCTGAAGTGAAGTTGGACACCCACCGGTCATTACCGGAGAATGTCAAACAAATTGGAACTCGAACCTTGTTCGTTGGTTTGATCTCTGTTAATTCCGTTCCTTTGTTGGATCGACATTTTGTCAAACGAATGATTGCGGTACTCCGGAACTTTGTTTATTCTGAGTTTCTTTACACCGTAAGGGGACCGAGCACCGTACCCGATCGGGAACGGCCGCACTCAACGTGTTAAGCGGAGATTTTCAATATGAGCAATTAAATTTAGCCATATTCAAATGAAGGTTTTGGAAACCAAACCCCTACTTCTTAGCTTAGTTCATTACCGGAGTATATCAAGACGACTAGAATTCATACGTTCCTTTATGGTTTCGGCATTCCTTCGGTTGTTCCTTAGTTTTATCGAAATGTTGTTTCTTCCCGGTTATAACACCGTATCACACAAACAATTGCGGAACTTAGGCCTAGTCCTGGGCTTCTCCAAACAATAAATCGAGACTTAACTTATTTCAATTCAAATTTTTTCAGTCAAATTCGAAGCTTATTAAATTGTACATTCCATTTTATCTCCTGGTTTTGTCAAACGATACATTATTCACATGATGTCTTCTTATGTTGTAGCCTGGCTGCGTTAATTACTGGAATACTATGTGTCTTAAAACCTCAGTTTGAATTGAAACCTCTTTAATTTCTTATTTCGGTCTCTGTTTATTTGTCCTTTTGTTGAATATAATGTTGTCCCTTCTCGGCTTGTATCAAATCAACAAAACACTCATTGGGAGTGTTTTCATACTATAAAATTAACTTTAACTCAAATCAAATCAAGTCAATACATCCGATCAATGTACTTCATTCGCCAATCGTTTGAATACATAACCAATTCCTCCTGGTTTTGTTAAACAATAAATTAAAACGGAATCCATGTCATTATCGGAGGAAAAGTTGAAATTCAAACGTCCATTAGGATTTCTGGGTTTGGTCTATCCGTTAGTTTTTTTGCTTTATTGTTGAACCGAAGTTAGTTCCTTACCGGTTCAAATGAACAAAGTTCAGCTTGGTTTATTCTGAGTTTCACCAAACGATAAATTAAATCTTTGCATCTTTTAGGCTTAATCCCTGTCCTTTTCAAACAAACATTTAAACGGAACTTCGTCCATTAAACTTAATCCCTTATTAAATTATCATTTAAAGCTGGATTTTATTTATTCTGAGCTTCTTAAAACAAGAAATTAAGTAGTTCCTTCATTCATCCACAAACATTCAAATATATCAGTAATTTTCCCGGACTTTAACACGACACATGATGATAGTTAATTATTTCTGGTTGTGTCAATCGTTAATTTAAAAGTTTGACGCGAAAAATTTCACAGGTCCTGATCTGAAGTGCAGCATTAACTGAGATGTATTGAAGTCGTATTGGCAAGATTTTGTGGAAATTGCCTTCGTGAATATTTCACTCCATTCAATTTTGAAGGATACGACTACTTATAAAGAATAGGTAACAGTCCGTTGTACAATATGGGTATAATGTAATTTTCTAATTGCACTAAAATGCAAACTAAACCATTAGCAATATGGGAGTGCTCGTGAACGCTAGCTAAAATATAATGTTCATGGAAATTCCCTGATTGATAAAGGTAAATCTTCAAGGTTTCCTTTCATAGCAGTGAAAGCCAGCTGCGCGGAGCGATCAGGTTTCATTGTTTTTAGCTTTTAATAAAGCAATAAATAAAAACAACATTCATAGATATAATACAACTATCTCACCAATTTAACTTATCGGTTTCGCTCAGAACTATCAGTATCCATAACAAGTTTCATAAGTAAAGATGTGGACATTACATACATATCCTTTGTATCGATATTTTACCAGTGCTCTGCTAATGTCATCTGGTGAACCCACAGTCCTGGTTGAACCCAACCTTGAACCTAACCAATCGACATTTTCTCAATCATAGCAAGATTTTGCAATTCAGGTAGAAATCATCATGCATGGATCCATGGGATTAGCAGATGTAAATTTTTAAAGACTTGCGTGTTTTGATAGAATTGCACAAATAGTTTTCAGCATGACTTATAAGGTTTAATTGTTTTCTTAAATTTTGTGCCATTTCTTATGAAAAGCATTGTTTTCAAGCAATTGTTGTGTTCTACATTCAATATCTCGCATTTACTCAAGTGTTTTTAGAGCATAAATTTTATAAAAATTGTTTATTGTTGCAGCACAAAATGAGCACTAAATCGTGACACCATTTTCAACCGATTTTCTCAATGTGGCGGGGTGGATGAAGTGATCACTGGCGGCCGTTTTTCCTCATTTACTCAGGTGTTTTTAGAGCACAAATTATAAAAAACCATATGTTTTTAGAGCACAAAATGAGACCTAAATTTCTTGGTTAAATTCTTTGGTGGCGGGCTGAACGTGAAGTTAATCCCGCCAACGGCTTTTTTTGTTTTGGTATGTTGTTTTGTTGAGCACAAATTGTCCGTGGTACTTATTAGCTGTATATTGATGTTATAATTAATATTTGCTTAAAACAGATAATTAAAATAGTTAGTTTTATTTACTATGTGCATACTTAATATTTTCTTTTAAAAATAATCAGATTCATTTGGCATCCGTGCGCTTCAATAGTTATTTATGTAACTTATAGTGGGCAAAGTGGATCATCTTCAAATGGTCCAAAGTCGTTTGGTCCACAGTTTATATTGCCGTTCGTTTGGTCCAAAATCGTTTGGTCCACAGTTTATATTGCCGTTCGTTTGGTCCAAAATCGTTTGGTCCAACAGTTAAAAACTCGTTCGTTTGGTCCAAAATCGTTTGGTCCAACAGTTAAAAACACGTTCGTTTGGTCCAAAATCGTTTGGTCCAAAAGTACAGGCCAAACTAGAAGTAAAATGTTGCATTGTAGAGTAAACTTATGAAATATACTGTACGTTTATATTGCCGTTCATTTGGTCCAAAATCGTTTGGTCCAACAGTTGTAAAACAGTTCGTTTGGTCCAACACATTAATACGAGTTCGTTTGGTCCAAAGTATAAACTATTGCGTCCCTCACATTGAAGGCGTTCAAATATCCGCCGTCGTATACAATAATAATATTAATACAATTTTTGCTTTAAACATGTTGACTTTCTATGTTTTTAACGTTAAAGACGCCATGTTTTGTTGTATTCAAACCACTAAAGCGTACATAAACAAACTTAAAGCTCAATAGTGTATCATACGGTTGGAAATCTTATAAATTAACAGTTTTTATCACATTTGGCGACCTTCTAATATACAGAGTGTTCAGTGGACCAACGTGTTTTAAATGTTTATCATACACCTTAATTTGTATTGTTGTACCGGTGCCTATTTACAATGGAGTGTTTACTATTGATCATGGTTGTCTATAATTCTTAATCAAAAGGTTAAAATAGAACATGAAAATTACATTAATTAGCCTACTCATATTTTCTGGACGTCCACAATTTCCTGGTAAAAATTTTGTCTTACAGATTTATATATAAGGATCTTATTTTCTTATTTTAAAATTGATGTTCTTCTGTATAATGTCATGTTTAGCAATATAACGTTCCATTACTAACAGTTATATAATCTTAATATTACAGTAACTCTTTCAATCATTTCTTATTGCATTATGTTATATCTATTGTACTGGTTGGTGTCTGCCTTTTTGACTACTTTTGCCGATATTTTGTCTTATTATTCAAGACTGACAGATTATCACGAATGTTCTTCTGTATAATGTCATGTTTAGCAATATAACGTTCCATTACTAACAGTTATATAATCTTAATATTACAGTAACTCTTTCAATCATTTCTTATTGCATTATGTTATATCTATTGTACTGGTTGGTGTCTGCCTTTTTGACTACTTTTGCCGATATTTTGTCTTATTTTTCAAGACTGACAGATTATCACGAGATTATTGTTATACATGTGTATTTAATCATTGGACAATTTCCCATTATGTAATACGATACAGAATCATAAAAGTGCAGAAGGCTTTTACAGTCTATGAAAATGAATGTTAAATAGGCTACTATAAGAGTCATATTTTATTCGCAAACAAAATATGCTTTGTCTTTATTGAAATGTGAAAAAGAAACGATTTTTGGATTTCAATCATTTTTATATTTGTTTATTTTGAAGATGTTTAAAGGAATTAATTTCATGATTATTGAGTTTGGGGAATGTTAAACATTCGTGAGCCCTGAATGAAACTTGTGTCTACTGAACACAGTATTATCGCAGTGATGCGGAGGAATGTTCTACAAAACGAAAATTAAGAACAGGGAAACAAAGAAGTTGGCCAAGCTGTGTTGTAATAATAAAACACCACAATGTAGGCTAAATGAAAATTGAGAGTTTGGAAAAGGAATATTTAAAATCGAAAATTAAATAGGTATTTTACCTAGGCCTATTTAAAATGCTTTGATATTAATAAATGACCCTGTTAAGAAAGTAAAGACATTAAGCCATTACGCCATAAAGTTCATCGTTTACCTCTAGACCGTCTTGAGCTATTTGCTCAAAGAAGAATAGTAGAGTCTAATGATATTGAAGTTTTTTTAATCAGGCAAAAACAAATGAACAGCAACAAAAAATCAAAAACAATCAACTAAGAAACGTCATCGTCAGTACTAAATTTAAGAGTAAGTAAAAGATTTCAAGAACTCTACAACTCAATGTGTTTATATCTGATTGCATGTCCAATGGTGAGAGATACACTTTGTAAATAAAGTGTTTTTATTTCAAATGTGTTTTCTTTCCATTCATAAAAATATAAATCTCCATTCCTAATTACACTAATCTAATGATGATTGTACATTACCAAAAGCTACTTTTATTTTGTATATCTGTATAGTGAAAAATGTTTGTTTGATTTAAATAATAATTTGAAAAATGTTAAGGGTATCTAATTTAGTTACTAATATATTCATGAACAACTGTTCACATGTTCTACCATTTTACCTAAACAATAGAGAAAAATAAATTATCAATTCGCAAAATATCACAAATTATTCATGAAATGAAAAACATATACTGTACATAACTGTAAACAATCCTACTTTGACAGTTCTCATTGCGAATCACAGTTTTTTGTTGCTGCTTAGTTCAAATTAGCTGTTTTCATAAATGCAAAAAAAATATAGTGCTGCACCCTGTTGGTAAATCTTATAACTTTTTAATGCTTTTCCATATCATAGAACCAACTTTTTTAGTTGAAACAGCTGACTAAATTCTTTAATTCCCTTTAAATATGAATACTCATAAGGTTAACATGGGGAATTACAGAGCCACTGGGGCGGAGCCCGAAAGGATTTTTGAGATAAGAATATGCCTATATGTTAATCGGGAATGTAAGCTATCATCATGCCAAATTTCAGCCCAATCCGTCCAGTGGTTTATGCGTGATTGAACTTCAAACAAACAAACAAACACACAAACTTTCACATTTATAATATTAGTAAGATATAAATATTTAAAAATATAATATAATTTTTATAAAGGTACAACAATTACAAACTCTTTTCTTTTCAATAATTTATTCACGGTTCTCATGGGGAGTAAACATAACATTTTGGGAAGTTTTACAAATAGGATATATCTTCGATGAGAAATTAACTTTATATATTTGTATTATTAACTACATAATTGTTACAAATACCATGACAAACACACAACAAACACAGATTGAATTTTAATATATAGATAAACTAGCTGACCCGGCGAACTTCGTATCGCCTAAGTTATAGGTTTCCCCTAAGACAGACCGATGGAAAGAAAGTACCGTTACGTTTAATTTTCAAGATGATCTCGTTCGCATCGCTCAATCACGTCCTGGTTGAAGTTCGTTCGCTACGCTCACTCACCTTTGGGTTGGAGCTCGTTCGCTACGCTCACTCACCTTTAGGTTGGAGCTCGTTCGCTGCGCTCACTTGCCTTCAGGTTAGCTCGTTCGCTACGCTAACTCGCCTCCAGGTTGAAGTTCGTTCGCTACGCTCACTCACCTTTTGGTTGCAAATTAGCTGTTGTCATAAATGTAAAAGAAATAATAGTGCTGCACCCTGTTGGTAATCCTTGTAACTTTAATGCTATTGAACATCATAGAACAGAACCAACTTGTTTAATTGAAACAGCTGTTAAGATTCATTAATTCCATTTCTCATAAGGTTAACATGGGAAACTCCAGAGCCACTGGGGCGGAGCCCTTTTAAGAATTTCGAAACGGGAAATAGTTTACGTCCGATTCGCATACCTACAGAATTTACACACCAAATTTCATAACGATCGGTGAAGTCGTTCCGGAGGAGTTTGCAGACAAACACTGTGACACGAGAATTTTATATATTAGATTAAATAAACCATCTGTTTAACATTAAATGCAAACTCAAAGCAAAGTCAATGTTTATCCACAAATCTAGGGAATTAAAACGCGTTGTTTTTAGATTGACTGGGGATAAAAGTAAACATTACACAAACACATTATATATAAATAAATATATGTATATGTACGTGTATATAAATGCAAACATATCAATTATTTAGAAACGTAACACAAAACAACAAATAGGTCTCGGAAGGCAGGCGGTTGGGTTGACGACGTGACGGCGATTATTTGAACGCCTTCTATGTGAGGAACGCAATAGTTCATCCTTTTGGACCAAACGAACTCGTATTAGAGTTTTGGATAAAACGACCCGATCGAATGGTCCACAGTGAAACGTACAGTCCATTTCATAAGTTTACTCCACAATACACAATTGTAATTCTGGTTTTGCCTGTACTTTTGGACCAAACGATTTTGGACCAAACGAACTGTTTTACAACTTGTGGACCAAACGATTTTGGACCAAATGAAATACTCCCCAACTGGATGATAAAACGATTTTGGACCAAACGAACTGTTTTACAAGTGTTGGACCAAACGATTTTGGACCAAACGAACTGTTTTACAACTTGTGGACCAAACGATTTTGGACCAAATGAAATACTCCCGGCAAAGTGGCACTTTGCTGCCCACGAGCGCAATGTTTACGCACGAGCCGCAAGCGAGTGCGGAATGATCTCGAGTGCTGCAAAGGCCTTTTGCACTCGTCTTACACATTATATTTTTCCTACAGTCACTATAAAGCACATAAATAATTAGTCTTTCAAACACTATACAACACGTTTTTAGGTTCAGCCGGCAACACAAATAGGTGCCCTAGAAAAAGTAGTACCCGGTCCGTAGACCCTATCACTCCGCTATTTTTCCTCGGCAAGAAATGTGCTCCGTGACTTGAGAATATAGTTCCGTATGTTTTTGTAATTTGAAGTGGTTTCCGCGCAAGGAAGCCACAAGGAAGTACAAGGAAGCCAACTTTGTCGGGTGACTGTAGGAAAAACTATTTTCAGTCAATGGCAGAACAACGTGTTTCTAAATAGCCAATGCATAGCTTTGGATTAACATTTACTTATAACAGTTAGAAAAGTAACTTATATTAAGTTAAGACTATTGATTTGAATTGTTTCTTTTAGTTTTAATTTGTTAATATTTTTAAAAAATAAGTAAGATACTTTACCTATTTGATCAGTTGTAGTTTCCCCTGTAACACTCTCTGTGTATTCTTTGAGCGATGGGTTTCATCCGAATGTATTTCCTTGGTATTGTATTTAGATATTATATTGGCTTGTCAATAAACGCCATGTTTATTTACATCTACGTTTTTATTTCGTAGCCATCTTGGCAACCCATAAGCCCAATGATCGAATTTGAAAATTTCATATTGGTTTTTAATTGTTTACTCATTAACAAATTGAAATTTGTTAGTTTAAAACATTCCATATATTTGTCGAAGTTACCTTAGTAAGAAATGCTCAAATATGTTCAGCCGTTATTGTGTGATGAGATTACAAATTTTGCATAAGGCCCGATCCCAATTAATTCCGCTCAATATTACTGTATAATAAAATATTGATTTTCACTATTTTTTTCTCTTTGGCGTGATATGATTTTAATATATTTTATATATTGTAGTGTGTTCTGTCCCAATGGCTAAAATAAAAAATGTAATTAATTAAATTTTCTATTGTATATAATCACCCTTTTCCACTAATTTTTTATATTGTAAATGAGCTATTACCTTAACATTGCACTAACTTAATTGTAGATCCATAGTAATGCAACAGTATTTTTCTCCATCGCCTTCTTCTATATTGCATCTCATCTTGACAGATTTCTTCCATAGCGCGAGCGCCGCGCGGCTACCTATTATGTTGTGTTGTGTTTCCTCAATGCTTTTCTTCTTCGCGGTGAATGGCCGAGTCTGCCATGTTATCATATGTAACCTGTCTGGCGATAAACAACACTACTTACAACTTTGGCAATTCTTCTAGGCCACGGCCTGGAACTGGAGTTAAAGGTGGCAGTGGATGTATGCCTTTCCATCGGGGTTTTTATCAAACATACGGTTTCAGAGCTTACATTTTAGTCGCCGTATGATAATATAAAAAATGTATACACGTAAAATCATTAGGATGCTAGAGGAATCTATGAGAGCTAAACCCTCAAGTCCACCTCTCGATTCATCTATGAATGCAATAAAAGTAGTTTCTATTGAAAGAAAACCATAAATCTTAAACTATTTCAAAAAATTACACTGTCAAGGACCTAACTCCAAAAGCGTGTGCACAATCAAATCTGTGGGAACCCTGCGTTATTCCGAGATCCGACTCGTTATATAATTAAGTTATAAAATAACGCAGCAATAAAACACCACAATGAGACACCATAGATAACCGTTTGTTTTATGCGTTGTTCGAACGTTCGTAAAAAGAGAAAACTAGAATCGTTAATCGAAGCGAAACCTGGAGGGAGGTGCGAGAGAGCTGTAAATTAGAAAAAAATTGAACAGCTCGGATTGTCTCAAAGATGGCGGTGTCGGCTCCCCAATTATCCTAGGGGGTAGAGGGAGAGGGGGGGGGGTGATGAATGATACAGCCGCTGTGGGTCCTCCGCTGGATAAAGCCGGGACGAGGTGTTAAAACCGAGATGTATGTTATTGCCGCGCGGCGTGCTGCGGCGCCTCTGCATGCTATGCGCAGACAATGGACGATAGATCTGCGCAGTCCGTGTTAACACGCATGCGCACTCGCCATCTATAGAGGGAAAGGTGCAAAGAGTTATACAATTGCATCTTCAATGAGGTTTTATGAGGGACGATGGATTTCTATTTGTTTCCGTAGCAAAGGGTCATGCAGAATTGTGGACGCAATATAGACAGACGGTTTGGACATAAGCTGTAGCGTTTTGCGTTGAAAACTATATAGTAATCCTTGATAAATTAATGAATATAATTTCCAGAGAACTGTTCATACTATAGGAAAAGAATTCTATAGGATAGTGAATGTTTTGTTAAAATAATAATAACCATTGGAATTTCGAAGTATCTTAAGCAAATTGTATGTTAGTACATTTTTTCGGCGCAAAACTACACAGAAGGTATAATAATAACACTTATGCAAATTTACTCTTAACTAACGAGATGTTTAAGTCCAATTTGTTATTATTTTGTCATATCACGTCTTGTAACACTGATTTACTCATAGTTAAAATAACTTATTATTCTATTTGATTTGTGTTTACCATCTTTTGCGACCACAACATTTCTATGTCACTACTCGTGCTATATTTTTTTTTATTCCTTACCAAACAAAGGAGATACAGGTTAACAATGGATTACAACTTTTTTGAGCATTAAAAAATAATTCATTCAAGACACACCTGTAAAGTACGACATCGTTGATGTTTGTGTACCCAAAATATCTGAAAAACTTGTAGTGAACACTGTCAAAGATATATTTGATACACAATAGCCATGTAATGTTGTCAAACTTTTTTTTAATTCCAAACCTTCATAACCCCAAGTAACAATTATTTGCCTGTAGAGTAGGCCTACAAGAGGCACACTTCAATCTGAACTTCCGCCGTCGTACGTGGAGTGCCTGAGAGCAGCGGCATAAATTGTATCTCTGGTTATGGCCGACTCCACGCCCTGGCTTTGATGGTGCCGCTCTATGTCTCAATCTAGCGCGGCTTGCAACACCCGTCTGATCGACCTTACCTCTCCTACTGCCACACGAGGCTTGGGATCACCACTGCTCTGATTGCCACACTTGGGAATGATTGATCTTTTAAGTAAAAAAAAAAAAACTCTTCATCCAACCTCCTCTCATTGCCACACTTGGATTTGACTAATATTCCACCTAAAATACTGTTCTGGCAAACATTCTCTTATTGTAACTCTTAGCTATGATTGATCTCTCCAGTAAATAATCTTCCTTCTATACCCCCCAATGCCTGACTGGGATCATTACCCTAAACATAGCTTCGTTTAACATATCTCACTGCACCACCTTTTCTTAACTATTTTACCCTGAAAAATATATATTTTTGTACAGTTACCTAACAATGTTCATGTTCTCTCAATGATTTGAGAAAGCAAAGTGGCCAATTCGCTCATCAGTGAGACAATGTTAACATTGTCTCACTCTAATTACTTTGTCTCACTTCAGATTTGCAACGTGAAGGCTCGAAAGTGGCCAATTGGCTCATCAGTGAGACAATGTTAACATTGTCTCACTATAATTACTTTGTCTCACTCCAGATATGCAACGAGAAGGCACGTTTCTTTATCAATTTATTTTTTTTATGGTAACTGTAGGAAAAAATATAATGTGCAACTCGAGTGCAAAGTGAAATTGCCTCACTCGAGATAAATCCTTACTCACGAATCGTAGGGGTATTTTCTACCCCCTCTTGCTACAATACTTGGTTCTGCGAGATATTTCCTGTAAAGTCTATCTCTTTCAAACATCTTCTCGCTTTCACACTTGGATCTGATTAACACAGTTTCTTCATTAACTCGGTAGATGCTATCCTAGGCCAAATTCCACTGGCTGTTGGCCGACCTGAGGATGCAATTTCCCTTCCCCCAGGTTTCAATGCAAAGTTATCATCATGGAAAACTGTCAACCCTGAAGATGTAAGGAATATTGTGAGGAAAGTAAAAAGGTCCAGGATAAAGACCTGGAATCCTTGTTCTGCAGCTTGGACGGTCATAAAGAGAGAAGTGGTTCCAACAAAACCTTTACAGCTGACCAACCTAACACCCAGTGAGTTCAACGAATTTTTCGTGAACTCGGTCCAACAGACCCGTGACGCTATTGGAATCCCCCCTACCTCTGGCCTAGAACTACTGGGAAAACATCCTCCACCTACTAGTACCTTTCACATGTCCCCAGTTTCATGTGACAAAGTCATATCTGTAGTGCAAGGGTTAAAAAATTCTTCTAGCAGAGACATATATGATATCTCTACTAGTTTTGTGAAACAGATCATTTTCTCTATAGTTAGCCCATTAACTTACTGTATCAATTGTTGTATTTTAGAAGGTATTTTCCCTGATGTTTTAAAAATTGCCAGGGTTGTGCCTATTCACAAGAAAGGCAATCCCAACCTGCCAGAGAATTTTAGACCAATTTCTATTCTGCCATCTTTCTCTAAGATCCTTGAGTTTATTATTAAAGAACAGCTCTCTCTGTATTTTGAAACAAATAATTTGTTCTCAGCTGCCCAGTTTGGTTTCAGGCCTCACCGCAGCACTACTGATGCGGTTGACAAGTTAATAAAGGCAGCTTTTCAGTCTTTTGAGGATGGGGGCTTTGCTGGGGCCACTCTTTGTGACCTCAGCAAGGCCTTTGACATGGTGGATCATGACACCCTCCTGGGAAAGTTAAATTTCTATGGGGTTAAGGGGAAACTTTTTGAACTGTTTGAGTCATACCTGACTGGACGTGGGCAGCTGGTTTGTATAAATGGCAGACAATCCAGTGTACAGCAATTGACCCATGGTGTACCTCAGGGCTCAATTCTTGGTCCCTTACTTTTCAATGTCATGCTTAATGATCTCGCTTTGTGTTTGGGGCAAGGTGTCATCTGTTACGCAGATGATACTACACTGTTTGAAACTAGTAATGAACTGGGAGATCTTGAGGAAGCCATGAAACGATCTCTTGAGGGGGCATCGGCCTGGTTCCGAGCAAATCACTTTTTTCTAAATGAGACAAAGACTAAGTCAATAATCTTTAGCCTAAGAAACTTAGAACATAGTGTGAAATCTGTCAAACTTCTAGGCTTACATCTCGACAATAAAGTAGACTGGAATGACCAGATTAGCCATGTTTGTGCTAGACTTTCCAGAGCTCTGTGTCTACTCAGAAGACTGAGATATTTTGTACCAAAGGACTGGCTGAAAACTGCTTATATTGCTTTCTTTCAGAGTATTTTATTGTATGGCCTAAGGCTCTGGGGTGCCGCCTCTGGGGTCAAGAGAGTTCTGCGCTATCAAAAGAAAGCAGTTAGAGTAGTAGCTGGTGCTGATTACTTGGACCATTGCAAACCCATATTTGTAGCTGAGAGCTTAATGACAGTTTGTAACCTCTATATTTTTCAGTCCTTGATCAAAATCAAGAAGGAATGGGATTCTCTTGAGCTGAGAGGCGACATCCATCCCTATAATACACGTAGGAAAAATGATATCAATTTACCACATGTTAGATTAAGTAAAGTTCAGATGTCGAATGAGATTCTAAGTTATAAGTTTTTTAATAAACTTCCTTTTGCAGCTCGGAACCTGCCGGACCCAAAATTTAGAAAAGGTGTTGAGGGGCTCCTTTTGGCAAACCCTTTGTACAAAAACAGAGAATTTTTTGATTTGAAAGAAGAACTTGTAAGTAGTTTTTTTTAGTTTTTCAACCGAGTGCTGTGTGCTGTTTTTTTCCCCTTCTCTTTGCATGGAGAGTTTCAGGAATGTAATTCTTTATATTGGTAAGAAACCTTGTACCATTGTCTTATTTTAGTTTTTATTTTTTTAGCTATAGTTGACTGACGTTTTCCAGCAATGTAACCACATTTTATGGAAATAAAAATTCTTGATTCTTGATTCTTGATTCTTGATTCTTGATTCTTGATTCTTGATTCTTGATTCTTGATTCTTGATTCTTGATTCTTGATTCTTGATTCTTGATTCTTGATTCTTGATTCTTGATTCTTGATTCTTGATTCTTGATTCTTGATTCTTGATTCTTGATTCTTGATTCTTGATTCTTGATTCTTGATTCTTGAAGGAAAAAAGGTGCCATAGCCAGGATTTCTATGGCATGTCTTCAGTGGTTTTAAAGCAAATTGTCGACCTCATTGCTGGTCACCTCACCCATGTTAACAATGGCTCCCTGGCAGCCGGTGTATTCCCTGAATGTTTGAAGCTTAGTAGAACAGTGCCTATTTTCAAAAAAGGCAACCCTGGGGAACTGAAAAATTATAGGCCTATATCCCTGGTTCCTGTGATAGGCAAGATCATCGAACACATTATCCAGAAGCAGCTGGCAGTTTTTTTTTTTTTGAGGATAATGGCCTAATGTTGAGTAGGCAGTTTGGTTTCAGGAGGGGCCGATCAACTTCAGACGCAGTTATGGTTCTAGCTGAGGAAATAAAAAACGCCTTTGAAGCAATGGACGGTGTTTCAATCACGCTTTGCGACCTCAGCAAGGCGTTTGACTGTGTGTCGCACAGCTTGTTGCTGGAAAAACTTAGTCGCTATGGTGTTGAAGGAGTTGCAATAAAGGCCATCAAATCATATCTTGATAACAGATACCAGGTTGTCACAGTTGGTGGTGCCACATCTGGTCCACGCCAGGTTTGCCACGGAGTCCCCCAGAGCTCGGTCCTGGGCCCTCTTTTGTTTCTGATTGTTGTAAATGACCTCCATCTCCTGGGCAGAGCACTCCGATATGCTGATGACACCTCAATAATAACTAGAGGGAAAGTTATAAACCCAAGTTCTAATAGAGGCAGAAGCTGCACTGGATGCTGCTAAAATCTGGTTCGCCAGAAATCAGCTGCAGTTGAATGGAGACAAGACCCAGAGGATGATCTGCACTTTAAGCAAAACAAAGAATTTTTATCACCAAAGCAGCGTGAAATTGCTGGGCTTCAGCCTAGACCCTAAGTTTACCTGGGAACAACATATTA
The DNA here is from genome assembly GCF_028750875.1 of Macrosteles quadrilineatus. Classification (NCBI taxonomy): domain Eukaryota; kingdom Metazoa; phylum Arthropoda; class Insecta; order Hemiptera; family Cicadellidae; genus Macrosteles; species Macrosteles quadrilineatus. The sequence goes on along the minus strand of NW_026542599.1, from coordinate 28,491,555 downwards.
GTTATGTATGTGTTAAACTCTCCCGTGTGGGTTTTCTTCTATGGAAACTTAGGGGGCTCGTCACCGATAAATATTTAATAAATGTATATCACGCCCTATTTCAAAGCTATATCAGATATGGAATCCTGCTCTGAGGACATGCTCCTGGCTGTATAAAAGTGCTACGTCTGCAGAAGAAGGCAGTCAGAGTGCTGTCAGCCGCTGGTTATAGAGGCCACTGTAAGCCCCTATCAGCCAATATGTCTACTACGGCTTAATTAATCTCAAGAATCACATTGGAGAATATCAACAGAGGGGTGATCTCCATAATCATGACACCAGGCATGCACAGAAACTTGACATTCCTCGATGCAGGTTATCAAGATCCTTGGCAGCCCATCCTGTTCCAGCCATGCGATTCTACAACATGTTACCGCCTCGGGCCCACACTGAAGACATGAAAACTTTCTCCATGCAGCTTTTTAACAAGCTCACAAATGAGCCGCTGTACTCTTTTGAGGAAGTGTCTGGCGAGTACTTCTCGAACATATAATATGCACCGCCATCACTAGTTTTTCTATTTGTAAATATTGGTTAAACAAGAATTTTTTTTTTATTAGTTTTATTACTTTAAAATTTTATTTGACGCAGTCTATCCAAAAAGTGTTGGGCAACGACATAGGAGTTGGTAATGGTAATGGTAATCTGATTGATATTTCCTGCACACCTTTTTATTTGAAGTTTGATTAGGTTTTCCTAAAAAAAAAACACTCATCAAATCCTCCTTTCGTTGTCACACTTGGGTCTGGTTGAACTTTCCTGTAGAATAACTCTTCTTAAAACAATAATTTATCTGACTTTTTCTAACTCCTTTAAATAGACCAATTACTTTAAAAGGCACTTTCGATCCTCAGTACAGGCTCTTGTATCATAGACTCAGTTAAAAACACTTTGTTTGTTGGCCAGCACCTCTGTAAGATTTCCTGTTTTCAAAAACTAAAATTTTTACATCGCCACATTGCCTCATAAATAAAAAGGCTAATTATTTTCACCTTATAACCGTTCTTACAAAAATCAATCAAACACGTCAAATCATTGGTTAAGGTCAATTCACGTACGATTATTCCATGTGTTAATCAATGCCATTCCAATCATTAAGTACGAGTATCAACTCAAAAAGTCGAAATTCCCATTATTGCTAAATAACGTGATTAAAAAAACCACCTCAGAAACTCAAAAAGTTGTTCCTCGTTTACCAAGTTCAAATACTATTCAACTAATTCTAGATATACAAAAAGGTGTTAATGTCTTGTAAGTTGAGAGGTGATTTGGTTTTGATGGAGATATCCGGTATGCAGTTGGATGTTTAGCATTTCAGATATGACAGTCCAGCAACAACTCATCATTCTGGCTATTGTATTTTCATCAGTCTCTAGAAAGCGAGTGTTGATGTCTGTTGATTGCAGTAGGTGTTTGTATTGCTTTTGATGCTGAAGTTTCTATTGTGTTGATAGTTGACTTTGTGGTGTCTATTTAGTGTTGCCTTGGTCTAAATCATGTTTAAATTGAGAACAGCTAAGTAAATAAGAGAACAAAGGCGATGATTATCAATTTTGGAACAACTGGAGACAGCCCTACATATGTCATAAGGTGTAAATACTTTGTAGACTCATCCGAATGGATCAGCTGAAGATAATATAAAGGTTAGTGTTGTTAGTTAGTTTAATTGTTAAGTATTTATTTATTTTTTTTTACCAGCCATTGAAATTAAATAAAGTAAGGATAATATAGCAAGAAGTGTATGCCTTTTATCACAGTAAAATGTGACACCCGTTTTGCAGAATTTAAAATGTTAGTTACGTTTGAGTGTGTTGATTACGACTAAATGTTGTTCTCTTATTTTAGGCTATATTCTATTACGCGTTGTACTCGTTCGTCATAAAATGAGAGAGAAATAATAGTTTGCAAACAGATTGTTACAGTTGCTTAAATTGTTTTAACTTTTTTTTGTTTTAATTTGTTTTTTAATATTAAAATAATACAACAAAAAATGCTCTCTACACAAACAGAAAAGAAACACGCCTTAAAATTCATCTGCATCTCTATTTGGTCGAATTGATACGGGATTATGTTTAATCCAAAGAGCCTACAGCATAATTGAATACTGTTGAGAATTTCTTCTACGAAATTAATTGGCAAACAAATTTTAAAAGATATTTCAGATTTTCTATATTTTTTATTGACAGGATGGGTGGGCTGTCAGAAGTCAGGACGTGTTCATTCGACGAAGTTATAGATTTGATCTGCATCTAGCATCTTGGCATCGATAATTGAGAGTTGGGTCGCAAATGAAACCGGTGATCATGGTCACGCACGCCGCCTCCATTACTATGGTCACGTGGTCACGAGAAACGGTCCAAACTTACCTCACGGAGATCAAGACAAATCTACAATGTGCCACCCCTCTTTTCTACTAGTACTATTTTTAAGAAGTATCTTAGCCGACACCAGCACACTCAAAATTCACCAAGATGAATATGCTTCACAATTTAACAATATGATAGTATGGCGGTTATTTACATTAAATAGTCACTATATATCTACTATCCCTTTATACTGATATCCATACTACTTAAAGTTTATTGGTCTTTCGAGAAGAGGACCACTACTATTTAAAACTTTCTCTATAAAAGTTCAAATGTATTAGGTCAGGTCTGGTTAGGTTAGTTTAGTTTAGGTTTAAGTTATACTAGTGGCCTGTAGGGGCCATAGCCCCTACGACGTTTATTTAGACTACAATAAAAACACCGTATATAAAAAGACAAATAGGTATTCGAAATATGTTTTTAAAATTATCAATTTTATGTTACTTAAAAATTAACAGTGTTTCTTGTTTTATATCTTGGTTTTCCTTCCATTGGAGTCGTATATTAGTTGCTTCTGATGTGTCAATGAAATACAATTGTAAAATAATGATAAAATCAATAACACAACATATTAACAAATGGAAACGTGCACCCGGTTTGGCCTGAGCCCGGAGAACGACGAATCAGAGCTGAAATCACACAGCCAAACATTGCACATATTTTCTAAAAATTGAAGATTTGTTTTGTAATCTTACGAATTCTGTTATAGTTTCCGTTTTAAGAACCAAATGCAAATGTAAAGGTTAAAATTATTATTAATTATTATGAAGGCAACTCTCCATTTCACGGTAGTAAGTCAGAAATATATCTATGAATTTGTCCCTGAATTTTAAAACAGTAAGCCCAATTTCCCGGAATCTCTTTTTGTGTAGCGGAAAGCGACGCAAAAGACATTACACTGTTGTCTTGCCTTATGTTTTTTATGAAGTTCGAATCATGTAAAAACAGTTCTTTTAGTACGTCATTTACTTGTGGTTGTGGCATGTCCATTGTGGCAACATGCGTTGAAATGTCCATTTGTGGCCTTCTCTGCGAATTGAAATGTGCCACAATGCATGCAAGTGCTTTAAGAGGACCTAGATTGTGAGAAACAACACTCAAGTCATTTTCCAGCGTTCTTCAAAAGACAGGTTGTATTTAAAACAGCTTCTGGATTTCTTTCACAGTTAGGCCCTACATGACGTTCTCTTTTGCATTTCTTAAGTCTGTTGAATTCCTGGACACTCTTCCACGTCTTGCAGGTCTTCCCCTACCCTGTCTAGTTACTTCACTCATTATAAAACGGAAAACAAAAAAAAAATAAACACAATTCATTTTGAAACATTATTTACCAACATTGACTTTCGGAATAAATGTAAACACTGCTAAAATAAGTAACAGCTGATAGATTGCAGACGTTTTTCAGTCCCCATGCATTTCTTATGGTGGATATTTTACGTTTTATCTCGTTTTCTGGTAACTTAATGGGAATTCTGCTATTTTTCCCGAGTCCCTGGGGTCAAGACCTTTAATTTAAGACCCCTCCCACTTTTCTGCGACTTACCAGACGTCCACAATTTTCTGGTAAAAATTTGGTCTTACAGAATTATATATATAGATTAGATTAGGTTAGATTAGTTTACATCACCTACATTTGCATATAACTAATGTTAATAGCTGAGGCCATATGTTTGACGAGACCAATCTATGGTACTGTGGTCTACATTGATCACCAACTGAGTGAGGAGAGGCACAGAGAGAACTTGGCACACAACCACCCACAACGCCACAGTTAGTATGCTAATATCTGTGCTACAGACATAACTGTGATCGTATGTAACAGTTTAGAGGACATCTTACTCTCTAACGATCCTGTACCATAACTTGGCGAGACTATTGTTGTGGAAAGGTCAAAGCGCTCAGTTGTAGGTTGTAGTTCTTGATGTTGTAATACAAGACTGAGATGTTTTGGGAGAAATGTCGTACAACCCTCGATTTTATACTTTATACTACATTTATATTACATGTCCTAAACATATCAAAGACGTGAACTTTGATAAAAAAATTTATTTGGTAAGTAATGAGAGACGTATTATTGAGGTTCTACAGGATTTGCGTTACGACCAATGAATTCGTCGTTGGACTAATTAGGGTTGTTTGTATGTAAGCATGTTTGGTCGTAAACGGAGCTTCTGGAGAGTCCGATGTTTTTTTCTCCAAATTGAGCTTTGTGAAAATCAAATAACATTTTAGGAATTTTAGGCCTGGAAATCTTTCTTGTCATTAGAGAACCGCAGAACTCTTGCTAGAAAAGTCGTATGATGAAAACTGTAGAACAGGTGCCCCATTTTGTTTGGTTTAAGTGGTTTGTATTTTTAATGACGCTGACGGAGTGCAAAGGTGAAAGAAAATGTTATGGTCGTTGTCCACTTAATCAAAACGGTATTCTAAATTACGGGCCTTTTTCGCTAATTACTTTACAATTTGTCTTTAACAACACAAAATTATACTGAGCTATAACTTAGTTCTAACCTAACCTAACCCAATCAAAAATAACCTAATAATAAACAGGATTTGTACATATTTATAAAATTTAAATCTAAAAACAAAAACATAGTGGAAGTGAATTTAGGTCCCGGATTTCCAATCTTAGTCTTTTTGAAGTTTCGAAAGTAATTCGTTCGTTACACATAGTCCTGTAATCTTTTAAGCTGTTTAAAAATGTACGATTTGTTAAGGTCACATGTTTAAGTGTGAACACAGCCCAGTTCTGCAGGTTTTACGTCAGGTTCTCTGAGCATTACGTCCTGACAGGCGAAGGTTTGTACGCGTTAAGCTGCTTAATTACAAACATGGTATTTTTCAACATTTGTCTATAAGGACATGGCACGTTGGAATGCTTCGTTTCAAGACTAAGGTCGTCGCACGAGCTTAGATTACTTTTTTACTTGAATGTTAAGCAGTTATAGAACTTCCATAGACTTTTCGATACTACAGCATCTTGCTTAATGCCTCTACAATCACATGAAAGACATGTGCTAAAATCAAATCTATTGTTTTGAATAAGTCTCTGGCGCTGGTGTTAAGTGTTGTTGGTGGCTTTTGTGCACGATTCTATTTAGGATTAATCAATTTAAATTCTTTCTGGATAATTGAATAATAGTATGTTACTTTTTTGTTTTATTATTTAAGTGAATAGCTGTTGTTACGTTTTAGATGTTAAATTATAGATAACTTGCAAGTCATAGCTGAATTTACTTCACATGATAAAACTATTAAAAAATAAAAAAAAGAGAAAGATAGAGTAGATATCCTTTATATACCGTTCTGTTACCCATCAATGTTTGTGATACAAAATACACAAAATCAAATAGGTTTATATATATTTTCTCTTAAATAAAATACATTTAAAACTACAATTTTTTATATTTAAAACACCCTGTTTCTCCAAGTGTATCCTCAATTCTTATGTAGATATTTTATAGTTCGATTCAATATCGCGATTGCTCGCACATAGTCGAGATTTACCTTGCGATGTTCGATGTTCTCACGTTGATAAATCACACACATAAACGCCGTTGCACACACACACACACGCAATCACCAACACACACAATCACCAACACACACAATCACCAACACACACAAGTGTAGTAAACCGGTATTGGACTTGTTAGTCCCTTTGTCGTTCCATAAACCATATCAGAAAACACCTTCATGTTTCTGAAGATGTTATCGCGCTTATCCAGATCTCACCTCGGAAGGTTTTATTTTTGAAACAAGACATTTTACGTCTTCATTGGCCAAGGTTAGATTCCAACTGGAGGAAAATCTTCCAATAATTTTAAAACAGTTCTGATTAATTCACAGATGGGGATTTTTATACGGAATCTAGATAGTTTTGAGTAATTGCATGCAAAAATCATGTTGTTGTTGAGGTTGTGGATTATTTTGCAGGAATTAAGGAATTAATTGTTAATGAAGGTCTATTATAAGACTGGGATATTTAGCATAGTCCCATTTCAAACGTTCTAAACAATACACAAAACGTTTTAGTGGAATTAATTTACAGTACTATGTGATTTAGGTTATCAAAGGAGTGAACATCATTGGGAGACCAACATTATTTAGATAATCGTTTTTAAACTATCTCATTGTATTTATCCATACAAGTTTCAATAGAATTAGGTTTATCGTAAAATCTAAATTATTTTTAAAATCATGTTAAAATCTGATAACTTTGTTAAAAGTTCTATAGGAATTCAATTTTTAACGCAAGTTATGAGTTCGAGATAATTTGAATAAGTATATGTGTAAATAATTTAACTATAAAATTGTAATTTGACTGAGATTCTATTCCATCTTTTATCACACCCCATCTTAATGCCAAATTTTTCAAACAGGAAAATCGTGGCTTGGCAGCAATCCCAAACGTGGGCCGGACTCAATACTGACAGCCGACAACCTCAGGGGAAATGAACCAACGCAATCAAAATGTTGGCGTTTGTATCAAACAAACCGCTATTTGCCTGAAGAAATACATTGGTCGTTATGACAAGATTATACGCTAAATCATGCTGCAAGTAGACATTTCATCGAAAAGTAAAATAAAGAATGGTTATTAGTTTCTATTAACCGTGGTTTCGTGTACGGTTCAAGTTTCGGTTACATTTGATTGAGCTATTAACACCTGAATTTTTCTCTTCTTTATTTTAGGGTTGGGTAACATACTTGGAGCAATGCAAATATTTTTTTCATTAATGTTTCATTCGCCTGAAATATTATTTCACTTCAAAATCTAAAATATTATTTACAAACTATTGTAAAGATTAAACTTAACTTAAAATAGTTTTTTTAATTATCCCTCTGGCTGTACTATACATTCGAAATAATAACTTTATTGATTTGGATACAATTTGGACAAATCAAAACGTTTTTCACCATTATTGAAATTTTTATGAGGAGCAACGTCGGACTCACCACTACGAGAGTTAGGTTCCCGCCAGTGGATAAGGTTTCTGTAAAAACCACCCAACATCTGGTTTTTGTGGAGCACAAATCAGCGGGAACCCGCATAACACCTGCGTCGACATATGAGCACCTTCCAAACAGCTGTATCGTGGTTGAGGGCTGCACACTGCACATCATACACTTGCTGTGCAGCAAAACACCAACATGTTGCTAGATATCCAACATAAACCTGCGTTGACACAAGAGCACCTTCCAAACATCTGTGTCAACATGTTGTGTTAACATGTTGTTAGATATAGACGCCCTTTCAACTTGATTTCTTTCTATCCTGAAACAATCTCAACGAACATCACAGAGCAGGACAACACAAAGGAATGCTACCTACAGTGGAGAGAAAATAACCACAGTGCGAATATAAAAGGTCTTTGGACTCATTAGGCTTGCTCGTTCCTGGTTGTTGGTGGTGAAAACAAAGACAATTGATGAGGAATTACTTGGTCCAGTAGACCGTTAGTTGATGGACCCACTCGAGCATGAACATGGCGGCTAGGCTGCTAGACACCGGAACACAGAACTAGCAATTAACCTCTCAGAGCAAATAGTCCACTTCCTCCTCTCGGCAAAACCAATCTGCTAAAATCCATTTACTAGATTACTGTGTTAGGCTAATAGTTCTAACTAAAACAAAAGTAAAGTCTAGTTTTATAATGTAAAATATAGGAAACTTATTAGATTATATTTTTCTTTGATTAGACGTTGTGCAATATTAATACATAAGGCTTTTGCAAAACTGATTAGTAGCGATTTATGTCTGTTCCTAAACTTTTAAAGGCCCATATTTTTCAATAAGCACAGTAAAAATGTGTGATTTAAGTCTGATTGGGATGTGATTTGAACTTGTTTCTTAAAGTAATAAGGACGATGTTGCTATAAGGGAGTATCAATTTGCATACCTAAATTATTTATCCTCAAAAATAATATGAGAATTCAAATAAGTTTGCTATTTATATAGTAGGATATTATTATTGGCTTATATAGTTTGTGTAGATAAAACAAGACCATCTACAGGAACGTTTTGAACAAGAGATTTTGATGGAATTTCGATACTAAAAACGTCTCAGTTTCAAAATTACACATAATAAGAGTATTCATGGAAATCAGAATTCATATTTAGATACCTATCGAGCATAAGGCACTTTTTTCTAAGCCATTTGTTTTCCTGTTTGTAAATGGAACGTTTAAAACCCAACTAAAAAAATGAGTGCAGTTTGGACATACCTCATCACCGGGTGATAGCCATTTTTTGTGAACATACTACTCTAAACAATATAAAAGGCACGACGCACGCTTGGACAATCCCAAAAGATGATGAACAACATATCATAAACCTGTGGGAAAGGCAAAAGCGTCGCAAAAAGTAAATTCACTTCTTATACACTCCTAAATATCTTATGGCAGCATTATTTTGCTAGTTACATTGGAAAACCGATAAAAACTCTTTAATCTCTGTCAGCAGTAATTGGAAAGACCGGATGTAGGCTAAAAAAATGGCGTCTCGTCGGACCGAGGCTAATCGTCCAGGGTCCAAACGAGATGTTTTTGATGGGCTGTAAAGACAGACACCTCCGGGCTCTGATGTCTTAATTGTGAGGGAGCCGTGGGTTGGTGGGGTGATTTTTGGGGAGGGGTATGGCCTTGAGCAGTCCCCAGTCCCCGCTTCAGCCTTCTTCTTCTTGCAGGCCCCAATTTGGTCGATACAATCTAGCGGACCTAATCATACAGGCTGTCTTCAAAGAATTCGTACTAAGTTTGAGTTTGCGCTAAGTTGATCGAGTTAGGTGAAAATCAAGAACCGTTTGAGTGGTTTCCGTCTGAAAACATAGATTAAGATTTTATTTCCTTCTGGCACAACCGCACTTTGAATTAAAGGTTTAGGAAGCTGAAGACGATCTTACAACCATTGAGTGACGAATAATGGAGTAAACCAAAAATGTATAACCAAGAGCATTCAAAATATTGTTGTTTCTTTTGACATTTCATTTAGTCCCAATGACTATATTATTCAAATCAACTGTTAAGATATATATAATGAGATATTAATATTGTTTTAGCAACGAGACAAGATTTCCCACACATTCCTTACCATCAACTAAGCCATTTGCCCACACATTATTTTCAACTCTCCATAATTACTTGAAAATTTAGCCTCTTTCTCCATGACCATATTTTTAAGTCCACTATGACTTAAACAGTATTACAACAACTATTCATTTGATTGTCTCACATTTTTCATTTCATTTTTCACCTTTTTAAATGTATGCATAAAAATTGTATTAAAGAGTTATGCTTTATTCTGTGGTGAAACGTGTAAATATTATCTCAGAGGTATTCTAAAAAAAACTCCTGAGTTATAGACGGTACTGAGAATTGTTAAGTTCTTTTCATCAACACACTGTCGAATGAAATAAATGAAAATGTTGTTGTTTCGTTATGTTTCAGTCTAGGGAGCCAACATCCACTAGACTGAGGCTGTTCTAGGACCATGTCGTCTTCAGCCAGTTCTAATAATGTATATAAATGAAATTGCTTCTCGATTAAATACTCGAACCTTCTGACCTTTCTTACAGTATTGTTATGGGCTGAACTAGTACCTCAGTGTGCAGCTCCGATTTAATTTTGTTAAAACTATCTTGTTTTGTTATATTCTAAGGCTTACCTTACGATCCAATTGATTTATTGTGGAGACCTAGGTTTCAATGTCAAAAAGTTATCGTCAGTCCTAGGTTAAGCTAAAAATGTTGTTTTTCACCTCTTGCTTGGGACATTGTCGGTTGGATAGAGAGATATTATCTCAGACAAGAGATGACAAACCAAAAGTTTTGCTTAGCCTAGGACTGGCGATAACGTTCCGACGTTGAAACCTAGGTATCCATAATAATAGATTGAATCGATTCTTTGTTTGAAGTTCATTGTTGGTGATGGTGAGTTAATGTTGTTCAAAGGTGCAGACATTTTCCATCACGATAGTAAAAAACAAATCAAATACAAAACAAATCAATTGAATTGTAATGTTCAAAAACGATCTAGAGGCTATATTCCCAAATATCTTGTTTAAGTTGTTATGCTAAATACAACCATTGTATGACCAAATGTTATGTAATTCACAGATACAAAATCATATTTTCTTAGGACACTTAGGTTATTTATAACGCCCCGTGACGGTCGGTGAGTCATACAGTCATGGAGGCAACGTTGAGTGTTTTCGCCTGCACGGTCATCTTACTAAGGTCGTCGTTCAATTGGTTTTACTGCCTACAGTAAACAGCTGGGTTTATGGGGGTGTGAGGTGACACCGTGGCGTAGTCAAAACAACGTCGGTTAATATTCAAATATCACCGTCTCATGAAACAGTTTTGAATTAAGTAATGTTTTTAAAACTAATTTAAACAAGGGTGTGTTTTTGTTTGTATTTTCAATAGTTTTTCGTGTGTTTTGTACTAAATGGTTTTAACCGTTAGATGATTTTTTCGCTAAACTTCTGTGAAATGGCCTGTTTTCATTACATGTTTATCACCTTCAAAAATTCATCATTACATTTTCTACGAAGAAAAAAGAATGTTTACTATGTAAAAGTAATGTTTACTATATTTTTTTAATTTTTCCGACGCAAACAAACAAACATTTATTATTGTTTCGTCAACTTTTTTCAATTTGCAACATCTAAAACTGTGCAATCACTGTAAATTTTAACCTTAAATTGAAGGCTTAACCTAAAACATTCTATGAGTTTTCCCAACTGTAATCACGAAATGACCAATGTCTGTTAGCGAATTTCCCTATAGGGAAGTAGCTATTACCGTAGGTGGCATGGTAAGACCTAAGCCCAGGAGCGATTTACTTTTTCATTTTGATGTCCCCAGAGGCCAAAAACACCATTCGTTCAAATTTATATATATATTATATATATATATATATATATATATATATATATATATATATATATATATGTATATGTATATGTATATAGATTTATATATATATATATATATATGTGTCCGTGAACGCGATAACTTGAGTAATTTTTGCCCGATTTTGATGAAATTTGGTTTAAAGGTGTAAAGCGGGATAAACTTGAACGAGTTCGCGAACCAGCATGATCGGACCATCGGAACAGGGCTTTATGGGGGGTTTTATGGGGTAAACATTGGTTTTTCTCACTTTTGACCCTCAAAACACAAAGTTTCCCAATTTCTCTTTAGACCTTTTTAAAGAGCTTAAAAAAACGAATAATTTAGTATGTAAAAGTATTTTTGTACTGTTATTGGTAACGGAGAAAATTTAAATAATTGTAAATTTAAAATTCCCATGTTATTCTTATGGAGAATATTGTAAAATGTTGTAGTTTGGTTGTTTATATGGATATATTTTGATCAAACTTGGCAAACTTATTTATTTTGTACTAAGCTATTAATATTTTACTAACTAGGGTTGCTTTCAGAGAGGTGAATGCCAGTTGAGCGGAACAAACGTGATTTTATATTTGTATAAGTAACTAAATATAAAAAAGTCAATAGATATACTAATGCTTGTTTTATTGATAAAAATTATAATAATACAAATTTGTTTTAACTACATCTTGTTATTCAGATACCTCTTCCAGAAGTGCATTATGGCAGTTTTGACCAGAAAAATATTACAGTAGTTGGAATCTGATATTAACATCCAAAAAGGGCATTCAAGTATAAAAAAGAGAAAGGAAATTTAACAATTTCATTTAACAATTCAAATTTAACTGTAGCCTACAACAAAAACATTGGACTTCATTTTTCACCCTTACAATCGGTTAAAGTATTTAAGTATAAAAAAAACAGTAACTATTTAAAAAAACTAGTATTAAAGTATAAAATCAGGAGGGGAAATTTGACATTTAAATTCAACTGTGCAACATAAACATTGGTCTTCATTTCAACCATTGCAATCGGTTAAACTCAGCTTTCTTTGCTGGAAATAGTTTATGATTGTTAATACCAAGTATTCTTGATGGAGGATATGATTGTAATGTAACTGGAATGTAGGTCTTCTATCATTATTGGGACGATTTAGAGACGGAATTTTAATACTGGCATTAATAAAACCACTGGACAGCCCTAGACAATTATCCATACCGTGGTTGAAAGTGTACTTCTATAAGCCCAGGTAATTAATTATTTACTTATTATTACGGCTGTAACTGGACGTATGTATAGTCCGTGGCCTGGCAATCAGATAACAGTATTTATATAGGATAGGCTACTGTTATCAACATTTGAAATTACTGAATTGTTACCAAATTACTGTTTCACAAAATGCAGATTCCATTTGTAGCCAAGCCATTAAAATGAGGATTTGCCAAACAATTATTAATTGGCTATTACATAATAGTATTTAATGATATACAACTTTTCACATTTCATAAATTATATGTTAGTTTTGCTATGGTCAAAGGTCCAAATCCAAATGTGACTTTATATAAAGTCAATGCTAGAATACTGTAGATGGTTTGGAACTTATGCAACATTTTTGAAATCGTTTCCCCGTTTAACCAACTATTCCAAAAAATAAAAAATAATATGGTGCAACACAAATAAATAAACCGATCACCTACCTATAACCATAGATAAAACATGGTTAGTCTATGCTATAACCTACACTTTACCTCCCTAATCTAACCTTACTTCAAAACACTTTATGTAGTCACGAATACTCATAAACCCCGACCTACCTTCCCCACATGCCTAAATTAGATCAGTGTTCAATCTGCGTTTTATTAATAAGTGTAATAACTTACTGTATCATCGATGTAATTCAACATAATATAACCTGTGAGGTATTATCGAAATAAATATCGATTTCGATATATCGCTTATTAAATCCTTATTTCTAACATTGACTGTTTCTAATCAGCTGGCAACACAAATAGGTGCCCAAGCCCAAGAGTAAGTAGTCACTGCGATATGCTCCGCGCATTGAGAAAGTAGTTCCGTCTATTATCGCAATTTGTAGTGAATTCCGCGCCTTAAAAAATGTTTTAACGGTATTTTCTTGTTAATTAAGATAATAGGAATGATTTAAAAACGTTTAAAAGAAAAGTCTAGAAAGTTCAGAAATACCTTATGATTCTCTTGTTTACATTTTTCTTGTAAACAAAAAACTGTCATATGGCTACTTTAGTCCCATAAGCCTAATGTTAAAAATTAGAAATTTTAAGTTCGTTTTAAATTGCATTAGCATTATCTAATTGAAATTTGTTTGTTTAAAAACCATCTCACTATTAGTCTAAGTAATTTTGTTAAGTTTGGCTGAAATGCGTTCAGCCGTTATTGAGTGATGTTTCTCTATTTGTTGCATTGAAGTTGATCCCAAAGAGCTTCGCTCGCTTCGCTCGCTCCGCTCAAAAAACACACTTTATTAGTTTCCTTGTAGCAGCAAGCCTAGGTACTCGACCTATAATGTCATTTAAATATATTTAATTGAAAATCAATTCAGACAAATGGAAATTTGCTTAGTTGTCAGGTTTGCTGCGACGGGGGTATTTTAATTAGAAAAATAATAGGTCTTTGTAATGTAGCGAAAATTAACTTTCAAAAGACGAGTGAAAGTGTTTTATTACATATTCTCGACCATATTTATTTAACGTGCTTGATAAATCTCGCTCTTTAAACATATGGTCTCAAATATATAATGACTCACTTCTAACTCTTGTATATACATTTTTTAATAGTATATGTAACAGAAATATACTATTTTCTGTTAACTCTAAAATATATAAAAGAGGCATACAAGTTTCGGTACTTACCGAAACTTTTATGCCTCTTTGCTATACTTTAGAATTGATATATTGTTGTGTTGTTGGTACCAACTACAACTGTAGACTTATACAGTTGTAGTTGGTACCAAACCAACAACACAACAATGCCATTTTCACATTAATTTCACGAGTATATGAGACTGTGTAAAAATCGTTAGACAAATATAACTACCATCAGTTGCTTACTTGAGGTGGCACAATGTTGGTAAACTATAACATTATACATTTCTACTAGCCTACCTATATTGTTGTTTTATACATACTTCACAGACATATATTTTTTTAACTCATTCGTTTATGTTTATTGAATTTTGCCTTATACTATTCGTAGTAGGAACTCCATATCAATAATTAATCAATAAATAATGCTTTTACAAATCATACGAATTAATAAAATCAAGAAGTTTAACGTAATGTATACATTTTTACATTGCTTTACTAAACTGATTAAAAATTTAACTGACGAATATTACTTGAACTTCGTATAAATTAATAATGACTGTATGCCATAAATACGATGATAATCATCTTTCTTTGCTTATCTGTCAATAAAAGAGAACGTTCCCTTGCAATATATACTTTATTAAATGAGTGTTACCAAAACTATATAAGATGAAGAAGATTCTAAGGAACCTCAAGACTAGCAATACTTTAAGACTGCCGTAAGGAAAGGAAATAAGGACTTTGGTCAAAAAACTACGTCGTAAAGTAGACGAAAGAACACGGTAGTTTTTACATTCCATCAGTTTGTACGTACACGGATTACAAACACTACCGCTTCAGCAATTCTGCGAAATACGCTGTTTCCTGTTGCACCCTTTAATTTTCATCCTAATAGGTTCATATCAATAAGAATTAATAGTTTAACGAACATTTAGACCTCTTTGGACATTCTATGTTGTAGGTCTTTCAGAAATGTATTAATTGAAACGTTCCAAGCACGATTGAGTGTCATGTGGTTTGACGTTGCACATGAGACATCATTTCAACCAAGCGTTGAAGTCTCTCAAGGATACTTCCATGAAAGATGTTTTGTGAAGTTTTCTAAATATAGTTTTAATGATAATATGTTTTTAATTATTATTCTATTTGCCTAATGGGCCAAATGATGATCGGAGTGTCTAATCGAAATCGATCACTACTTGCCATCTTTTATACGTATTTGCCGTCTTGTGAGTCAACAGTTTGAGTAAAAATAGATGTGCTATTCTACGTATTTTTATTTACTATCAATAGTAATTATTGCTATGTGATTTTTTTACTACGAGGGTTCGAAAAAATCTTGGATTTTCACTACCCTCAGATCAGCAAAACTATTTGTAAATTACAGATACGCTATACGAGATCTAACATTTATAATATAGGCCCTAAGCCCAAGTCATGTTTACACATAGATTATACACACGCAAACATTTGAGAGCATACAAATAGTAAACAATCTAAACAAAAAAATGTCTTTCCCTAGAAATGTTATTATTAAATAATTGTTAGAATCAGTAATACAGCCTAAATTTAGTTTTCAGTTTCATCTTATATCTTTTCAAATACTATTTATTTCTTCTTATATCTTCTAAGGTAGACGATAATAATATTGTGTATGACTTTAATTATACACCACTCGTATGTCTTTAAAATTGGATTACATTAATGTTAAACGCATTACGAAGAACTTACTCCTGAACTATATTAATAGTTTTAGATCTCTAATGGTTACGTAAATATTGATTAACCCGAGCATGTAAATGATGAAGAAAGTGCCAATCAAAACTATGACACTAACCGCATGATAGATCCTACATACATCCTTAATTTAAATACTTTTTAATTCGATACATTCATTCTCTTACTAATATTTTTAGTGTGAAAGTCTGTGTTTTGTACCGATGGTAGTTAGTTTTTATTTGAAATAACAAAACCAAATCAATATTATTTAATCATTGGCTAGAAAGATTAAGAAAGAGTGACCAGCAGTTTAGAAGTTTTAGTTTTGTAGGGTTGGTAGTGGTTAGTGATAACTAGGTTCAACTTTGTCAGTTTTAAGTTCACTGGAAATATGGTCATCTAAGTTGTGGTTGCTGTAGAAAATTGTAAGTAGTTTTAATATTGTTTAGTAATAAGATTTTAGCTGATTTATTGTGTATAGCTTTGTAGAAATCACTTTTGGGAAAAAGATGAAAAGGAATGAATAGTTTTCAAATCAATTTTAATGCATTTCACAAGAAAAGAAAACAAGTAAAGTTTATACAGACCTGTTGAGTTTTGTTCTAGGAGAAGCACATTTTCACAAGAAGTTGTAAAGATCTTAAATCTACTTTTAATTATTAGAATTTATAGAGAATAGTTTTTATTGGGTTTGTGTGATGTTTTCAGACAGAAATCAACCACTTCTTGGTACTACCACTTCTTGTTCACCTTCTTATGATTGGTCCAGTAGTTTTTGCACCACTTCTAGTTTGCATGGTATCTGCTAGTGCCTGTTCTGACCATTAAACCAGTGTCTCTGTTTAAAGTAAGATCTTTCCACTATTTTATTATTTAGTATAATTTTTGGAAGTAACATCTGGATATTTAATTTCATTTGGAGAGTGTATTTTGAGAAATTTGACATCCGTAAAATAAATGCATCTTTGGCCTACTTTGTCTTTTAATTTATCTCACTTCTACTACCAGCTTAAATTAGATTCATCCTAAATTAAAGTATACTACCTAATTGGCTACAAGGTAGGGGTATACAAGTGCGCCACTCTGCTAATGAATCATTTAAAATTAGAAGCTGGTAAAAGTGAGAAATACATAGGCCTACATGATTATTGAGGATTATGCCTATGTTAGAAGAATTACGGCAAACAAGTAGAGGCTGAAAATTTTCAACATGTCAAAATACAATTTAAATTATCTAAACAAAGAAGAACTTCTGTACGAGATAAGAATAAGAGGGGAAGAAACGAGTGATAGTGATGTAGACTCTTTAAGAAAAACTTTAAGATCTTGTATTAACCAGAATACCGATTTAACAAATTTAAAAGGTTCATACACTTTATCTGGGGAAATAACTATAATTGGGGAAAAGTGTGAACAAATTGATTCTCTAATTGAACAGTGTAGGGAAAATGTGACTAAACTCAAAATAGCTAAAATCAAGGCTAAACTAGTGCATGTACAAAACCGGACTACTAATCTATTACAATGTAAGCTGGATCCAGATAAGAAAGTTAGTTTAGACAAATTAAATCAGCAAATCTTAAATAGTTTTGAGCAATTTAAAACAATGCATACCTTCTCAGACCAGGAGATGGGGGATTTTGAAGAGGAGCTAAATAACTCTATAGTTGAGAATGAAATAATTGGGGAAAAATTAAATCAGTCTAAATCGGTAGTTCCACCAACTGAAAACTTCACTTCATCTACACCTCAAAAAGTAGAGATTGATTGTTTTCAACAAAATGTTCCGGGTCAAGTCATAAATAATCAACCAAACTCATGTACAGTTGTAAATAGTAGCCTAAGTCCTAGTAGCCTTTTTACAAAGTTGTCAAACCCATTGGAAATTTATTTAAAAAATTTTCCTGTGTGTAATGGTTTAGAAACAAACACATTGTTGCAGTTTTTGAGAAACCTAGTTACTGTCCGTAATGAAACTTCTTTATCTGAGCAAGATTTGTATGAGATTCTACCAATTTATTCTACAGCACCATTAGTGAATAAAATATTAGAATTCAAAAGGGAATCAAAATCAATTGATTTGTTGCATGCTAATATAATCACTACATTTTTGCCAATCACCTTAAGGGAAAAGCTGAAACAAGATTTAATTTTTCGACCTCAAAAACACCTTGAACCTTTGTCTATATATGTGCATGAAATAAAAATAAACCACCAGGTATTAAAGTGTGATTTAACTGAGAGTCAACTTGTTAGTTTTATTAAGAATGGAATACATCCTGATTTGCGCAACAAACTAATATTTGAGAAGAACCCTGAAACATTTTTAGACTTAGATCATCTTTGTATAAGTTTAAATAATGTAACATACAATGATTACCTCAGAAATCAAGGTTTTCCAGTTAGTAATAGTAGTGTTAGCAAGCCTTATCTATCAACTGATGATAAGCCTAGGATGGATAAACCTAACCCAGGAGTTCAACGACCTAAAAGTCACTACTCAAATCGTAACAATGAGAGGCCTGTTTGTTTCAAATGTCAAAGAGTAGGTCATATTGCTCGTAATTGTTACAGACCAGATCCAAAAAACTAGTTAAGCCAGGAAAAACACGTAGCCTAGACTACAAATCTGTTTTTCCGGACGGCAAGAAAGAATTCGGAAATAATAAACCTGTATATAGTTCTCATAGTCCCAATTTTAAGTCTGAACTGAGAAGAGTTGTTAAGGATTTTAATAAAATAAATTCACCTGGATTAAAGAAAGTAAAAGCTAAAACTGTAACACATTTACCCTGTATTTCTGTGGATTTAGGAAACAAATTAAGTGTGGGAGCTTTGTTAGACACTGGAGCTAGTCAAAACTTTATAAGCTTGGATTTATACAACAGATTGTTGGGAAATAAATTAATTATGAGTGAAAATACTTGGCAGGGAACCATAGTTGCTGCAAACAATGAACCTTTGAACATAAATAAGCAATGTGAAACTTTGATTAAGATAAAATCATTTACCTGGAAACAAACATTTTTAGTGGTTGAGTTAAAATATTTTGACATGATTTTAGGATACCCTTTTATGTGTGCAAGCAAGTTAAACCTAAATATGGATCGACAAATGGGTTATTTTACATTTAAACCTGAAGATGAAATTAAGTTAATTCCAAGTACAAACCTGAGTGAATTAAGCTTAAGTAGTATTAAAGTAGGAGATGTTGAAATGTGTGAAGAAGCTGAGAAGTTAATTAAGAATTTTCCTACTGTTTTTACGGATAAGATAGGATCAGCACTTGATTTGGAAATTGAGCTTAAAGTGACGGATGATAAACCTGTTAGTATACGCCCTTATTTTTTAAGTCCACCCAAAGTAGAGAAGATGAAAGCTATAATTGATGACTGGATAAAACAAGATGTCGCGGAAGTTTCCACTAGTCCGTATAGCGCCCCTGCATTTTTGACTCAAGATGACAGACTTGTAATTAACTACTCTGAACTCAATAAGAAGTTAATCAATGTAGATTACCCGCTAGGAGATATGCAGAATATGTATCAGCATCTAAAAGGAGCTAGATATTTTACAGTCATAGATTTAAACAAAGCATTTTTACAATGTCCCATAGCTTTAGAATCCAGAGATTTAACATCTTTTAGTACAATTTTTGGTAAATTCCGTATGAAGAGAATTCCATTTGGATTGAAAATAGGCAGTAGCGTACTATCACATTGTTTGGACAAAATATTTAATGACATCAAATTTCAGTATATGATTAACTTTTGTGACGATATAGTTGTATATAGCCCTGATAAGAGAAACCATATTGAGCACGTTACAGAAGTGATTAAGAGATTAGCAAAACACGGACTTACGGTAAATCCACAAAAAGTCGAATTCTTTTGTAAGGAAATAAGTTTTTTAGGACATATTATTAAACAAGATAGCATCACAATAGATCCCGAGCGAACTAACTCATTAATGAAATTTCCTGCTCCAAAAACTGTGAGGCAAGTGCGACAGTTTATAGGAATGTGTGGTTATTGGTCTAGATATATTCCTAAATATGCTGAAATATGTTTACCTCTGTTTGGGCTGAAGAAGAAAGGTGTAAAATTTAAATGGAACGAGGAGTGTCAAAATGCATTTGAAACCTTAAAGAGTAAGATAGCAAATCCGCCTATACTACAAATGGCCGATTTTTCTAAAGAATTCGAGTTGCATACCGACGCAAGCGACATTGCAGCTGCTGGTGTTTTATTGCAAAGAAATGAGGAGGGGAATTTAATGCCTATTGCTTACTATTCGAAGAAATTCACACCTACTGAGATGCGTTATAGCACTTACGAAAAGGAAGCTTATAGTGTAATATTGTGTGTAGAGAAATGGCATCAATTCTTGGAAGTAAGAAGTTTTAAATTAGTTACTGATTGTCAAGGTCTTAGTTTCATGCTCAAATCTCGAAAAAGCCGTGGAAGATTGTCTAGATGGTTTGAAAGGTTGTTTAGTCTTCCATTCACAGTTGAACATGTAAAAGGTTCGGAGAATATAATAGCTGATGCGTTATCACGTATGTTTAGTGGAGAGAAAGAGAGTGAGACGGAAATTCACGAAACTAATCTGTTAAGCAATATCAACAATGAAGTCTATTTTTGTAATGTGTTAAATGAAATACCATTGGATCTTAAGGACATTAAAGTACATCAAGAGAGCGATGAAGAGTGTAAGAAAATCATTGAAAGCATCAAGAATAAGACTAATAATGAAAATTATACCCTGAAAAATGAAGTTTTATTGTTTAAAAAGAAGATTTATTTGCCCAAGAAACTGTTTAGTGTAATATTCGCATTCTATCACAACTCATTAATTGGTGGTCATATGGGAATTTTTAGGACTCAAAGTAAAGTAAATGAAAGTTTTCACCATCCTGAATTAAATGAATTCGTAAAAGGTAAAGTCCGTGAATGTAAGATCTGTCTGATGTCTAAGTCGGAACAACGTAAGTTTGAAGGTCGACTGATATCTGTTCCTGTAACTCAAGCTCTAAACACTGTGTTTATTGACCTAGCTGGACCATTTCCCCGATCAAATAAACTCAATCAGTACATTTTAATTGTGGTCGATGCATTTACCCGTTTTGTATGGTTGTACCCTCTGAAGGATTGCAAGACAAAATTCATCATAGAAAAATTGAAGATAATTTTTGATAGTTTCTCAGTACCCCGAATACTTGTGTCTGAAAATGCGAGTTATTTTACATCCAAGGAATTTAAGAAATTCATGTTCAATAACTATGTGGAACACAGAAAGCTAGCTGCGTACAGAGCAAACGGAAATTTGTCGGAACGATATTTGAGGGAGACTAATAATGCTTTACGGAGTTTTTATGGTAATCAACATGATAAATGGGATTCAAATCTGGGACTGATTGCCGCAAATTTGAATACTGCTGTAAATAGTTCGACTAAATCGACTGCTTTTGGTTTAATGTTTGCCCATCCTTGTAACAATGCACTGACAAACTTATGGAATGTTAATGACATTATTTCGGAGAAGTTAACTCCTGATCAAAGGAGGGAAAATTTGGAGAAAGCCATAAATAACGTCAGAAGAAGCATTGCCAGAAATCAAAGAAGGGAGAGATATAGCTATCCTCGGAGAAACCATCCATTTAAGTTGAATATGGAAGTGTACATCAAGACACATTATTTAAGTAATGCAGCGAATAAATTCAGCAAGAAGTTAGCACCTAGATACGTTGGACCTTACGTAATACGCTATTTTCTGAGTGATTCAACAGTACTAGTACAAAATCCTAGCAAGTTAGAAGACGTGAAGAAAATTCATATAATTGATTTAAAGAAGAGTTAAGTAGTGAAGAGGACCAAAAGTAACCAATGTATTGATGGAAGAGGAAATGTGAAAAATGGAATTAAATGGAAGATTACGGAAGACTGAAGCTAAATTGGTCTTTATGAAATGTCTGTAAAGTAGAAGTTAGATTTGTTTAGTTGAAATATTAATTAGTTAAGGGATTTTAGCAAGCTAAGAGGGAATTTGAAATTTTGTAAATTAGTACTGTGGGAGTTGTTTTAGGTTCTTAAGAATTTTTCAAAGTTTTAAAGTGTTTTTAGTAAGAGAGTGTATAAATGTGTATGTATTGGTGAATGTGTGAGTATTTGTGGCAGCAAAAGGTAGTATGAATCTGTATGAATCTAAAATGGAGTCTGAACGTAGTGTATGAGTGGGATTTTTACTAAAGGACGCACAATAACATTTTGATTAAATTTGCACTTGTAAACAGGGAAAATAACACAGAACACAAAACACTTCACACGAAACACACGAGGGAACATAAAAACAGGGAATATAACACACTGGGATAAATAAATTAAGGGAAAACTAAAGAAAAACACAGCACACGCAAACGACATAACTAAACTAAACTGGAGAAGTGAAAGTTTATTTGTCTTGTCTGGAGTTGATGTTGGGAGGGGTCAGTGAACTGTGAGCGGATGTGAAGAGTTCAAAAGAGATTTAAATAGGCTTGTTTAAGATCGCTTAAGTAATTGGGGGTTTTAAAGAAAGGTTTTATTTTAAGGTATAAATTTTGTAAATAAGATTGATAATATTTGAATTGTCATAGGAAAATGAAATGGTTCAAAATGAAAAATTGTGTAAATAGAAGTTGTTGTTTTGAGTAGAAGGTTCTGTAAGGTGCTGTAAACGTGTGGAGGCTATTTGAACTAGGAGTTAGTGTTTGTAGAATTTGTTGATAGGTAGCGCTAGTTGAAATGTCAAACGGAGTTAGAGTTTTATTATTTGTTTTAAAAGGTTTGTTTATTTTCTTTTGTAGAGTTGTTGTTTTAAAAGGAAATGTAAATATTAATTTTGAGAAAGAGTGTATAATTTTGTTTATGTAATTTCAAGTTAAGGAGGGGAAATTCTGTACCGATGGTAGTTAGTTTTTATTTGAAATAACAAAACCAAATCAATATTATTTAATCATTGGCTAGAAAGATTAAGAAAGAGTGACCAGCAGTTTAGAAGTTTTAGTTTTGTAGGGTTGGTAGTGGTTAGTGATAACTAGGTTCAACTTTGTCAGTTTTAAGTTCACTGGAAATATGGTCATCTAAGTTGTGGTTGCTGTAGAAAATTGTAAGTAGTTTTAATATTGTTTAGTAATAAGATTTTAGCTGATTTATTGTGTATAGCTTTGTAGAAATCACTTTTGGGAAAAAGATGAAAAGGAATGAATAGTTTTCAAATCAATTTTAATGCATTTCACAAGAAAAGAAAACAAGTAAAGTTTATACAGACCTGTTGAGTTTTGTTCTAGGAGAAGCACATTTTCACAAGAAGTTGTAAAGATCTTAAATCTACTTTTAATTATTAGAATTTATAGAGAATAGTTTTTATTGGGTTTGTGTGATGTTTTCAGACAGAAATCAACCACTTCTTGGTACTACCACTTCTTGTTCACCTTCTTATGATTGGTCCAGTAGTTTTTGCACCACTTCTAGTTTGCATGGTATCTGCTAGTGCCTGTTCTGACCATTAAACCAGTGTCTCTGTTTAAAGTAAGATCTTTCCACTATTTTATTATTTAGTATAATTTTTGGAAGTAACATCTGGATATTTAATTTCATTTGGAGAGTGTATTTTGAGAAATTTGACATCCGTAAAATAAATGCATCTTTGGCCTACTTTGTCTTTTAATTTATCTCACTTCTACTACCAGCTTAAATTAGATTCATCCTAAATTAAAGTATACTACCTAATTGGCTACAAGGTAGGGGTATAGTTTGTAAATTTGGTCTAACTACTAGTCAGATTAAGCTGAAATTTGGTATGATGATACCTTATATTCCCGATTAACAATAATCCTATTCTTGTATAAAAATGCCTTCGGACTCCGCCTCAGTGGCTCTGGAGTTTCCCATGTTAACCTTATGAGTATTTATATTTTCAAGGAGTTAAAGAATCTTGACAGCTGTTTCAAATAAACAAGTTTTCTATGATTTTCGATGGCGTTAAAAAGTTACAAGGTTTAGCAACAGGGTGCAGCAGTATTAATTTTGACTTTCCCCCCTATACATACATAGTAGGTTTATAGAGAAAGTATTGTTTTTGTCAACATTTTAATTTTAGTTCTAGTTCTAGTTAAGGGTAGATACATCCGTTTTGGCTCCCCCTGAACCGAAAAAGTGGGTTTTGAAGTAATGTGTTTGTGTGTCTGTTAGTACGTGTGAATGTCCGTAAAATTTGTATTTCGCTACGCAACTCAGTTGTAAATTTAAAGATTTAACATTGGCCTTGTCGGTTGCCAAGTATCTATCTCGGTGGGGAAAAATAATAAAGAAAAAGTAAAAAAATACTTGTAACATGTGTTTATATCAAGACATCCACAGTATACAATAAAATTACAATACACAGTGCAAAGGGAGAAACATCAAATTTGTAACTATTGAGCAAATATTACTTTGGGGGATCCTAGGCTAATGAAAGCGTAGGATGTTACTTCCTTCCAAACAGTATAATGGTCCAAATGGTCTACATCTTTGATATATATTATGTTTGCCTCAACTTTAGTAGCTGAAGTTCGTTTTTATCCTTCTTCATTGTAAAGTTGTGCTTCATTCCGTAGTTTAAGATCCACTTACCATCTTTTATATGTATTTACCATCTTGTGACTAAACAATATAAGTGTAAATATATCATAACTAGTTGTTTCCAGTTAACAATCTTAACTATATTTCAATACATTTATAATATTAGTAAGATCATTAAACAAATTTAAATAACCTTTTAACTTATCACTACGAAAAAAGGAAAAAAACTTTCAAGAGCTAAACTTTTAATTACAATAAATAAAAATGTTAAGCTCGATACTGTTTTAATAAAGGTTCTTACAGAGTAGGCTTACAGAATACTGACTGACAGACCAGTTAAAATTGTCATCTTACTCCTAAAATTTTAAAAGAGAAACTCTTCCCATACTATGTTTTTTGTTAACACTCTAACGTCTTTAGCCAAATGACTTTGGTTTCGTTGTTCTTTAACCATTATTTTTAGATCATCAAAAGCGCGGCATCTTGACATTGCTACGTACAATGCCCCGTGCTGAAAGCAGGGCTCTGGCATACAAAGACCAACTTATTCAGGTGTCTGTCCTCGACTTTTTGTTATGGTCATGGCAAAAGCGACTCGACATGGAAACTGTCGACGTTTGAATTTTAGGGGGAAATTTCCTTCTGATTGTTCTAAACTTAATTGGGGCAGTAACACTCGTTTTCCAGCCGAACATTCAGTAATAATTTCAAGATTTAGGATTTTGTTATTAATCTCTTTACCATTAATCTGGTTCCATTAACCAGTCCTTTTTGTGGCTTTAAATTCCTTAGTAAAATTACAATTACACCTTTTTAAAGGCATAATTTGCGAGGGTAAACCTCTTGGTGCTAAAGTGTGAAGAAATTCACCAGGTACATGTAACATGGTCTCCCTCTTCTTGAATCAAAGTGTCCACTGAGTAGTAAACTCGGCTGTCATCATTTAGTTGTTCAACTATTTTATTATTTATTTCGTCACAACGTTCATTCTTTGGTGAAAGTATTGTATGCTTTTTTGTCTTTTTAAAGCATCTTCAGAGAATCCTTCACTGAAGATTTTGTCAATGATATTTTCATTCACAATACATTGTAGTGGAAGACGTATCAATGAATCACCAAGATCATTATGATAGCTCTCGTGGCCATTCCCTATTCGTAAAAGACATTCAGCAAATATTGATTCGCTTGGTTTAGCTCTCATGTTTTAGCAAGGGATTTTTTTAAACATTGGCCATAAAGGTGATCTATCCATTTCATCAGTCATAATTGTATTTGAAAGTAAACTGATAAATAAACAGAAAAAGTAAATATGAAAATGACATAAGGAAAAGAGGTTATTTTTATGAAGGAGATGTTTTAAAAAGGAAATGAATCATATGTTTGATAAACTTAACTAAATTTTCACTTATATTTAAAAATCCATGGAACCTTTAAAGTCCAGTGGGGCGAAGCACATTGAACTGAGCGTGACAAACATTATTCCATTACTTCTGCAGATTTGACATATCAATCATCAAAATCGGTTGATAAATAAAACAGTTTTGCTGTGCACAAGAAATTCCATAGGGAATTAAAATAATAGATAATTGTTATTTTATGTATTTTTTGTGCTTTCGATTAATTTAATAACACGTACGATGCTGATCAAGAAGTTATGTATTAACATATGGTTTGACAGTTCCATTTAAGTGATGTTAAGTAACGTTTACCTAACCCGCCATGTTAAACTTCCCTATCCCAAGCGTGATGTATACAACTTCCTTACTTCTCGAGTGATGTAAAGTTGAAAAAAAAACTCACTCGGTGATGTAATGAAACCCATTTAAATAACATTGTGTGATTAACTTAAAAAAATATACCTCTATAGAGGCATCGACGTTCAACGCTAGAAATCAGCTGTGCGCTTGAATCTTATTGTTATGCTTTAAAGTATTTTCCTAACATAGCTTTTGTTTGTAAAAGAACGTTACTGTTAGACGATGAGTGAAATGGACAATGAAAAATATTGTACGTAAGCCCATGTATATTGTCGGGTCAGGTAAAATCTTGTACGTTACACGTTACGCAAGAGCGTGTTTACATCTCTTAGGTAAATTATGCAACTCGCTTCCGCTCGTTGCACAACATTCACCTGCGTGATGTAAAAACGCTCTTACTACACTTGTAATGTAAATAGCTATTACATTCGGGCGAGTAACATAATTTATTTACGTTCATGTTTAGATTATTAAGGATACTGGCAAAGAACCGTAATTGGTTGGAAACAAGTTAAATTAGCTTTTGTGATATCTGAATGCGTGGAGATTACATACTAGGTAACATGTTTGGGCAACCAAGTGGTTATGCTATCAAATCTGAAGAGTGCTGAGTCAATCCCTAGTCTGTTTAAGATGTCAAACCGAAATTGGGATATAAACTATTCAATAAATCATGATATTGTCAATGTTAGTCTAAAGTTTTGGATAATTTCCTTACAAAACCCGTATTAATGGAAACTGCCTGAAAACAGAAATATAAAAACAACATTATTTTACTAATTGCACGTAATGTAAAAGCTACTATAAATATTAAATTACACGGTGTCTCTGTAGTTGGTACGGTAGAATACCGACTGAATACTGTGAGTGTAGTGTCAGATATACCGAACATCAA
This sequence comes from Macrosteles quadrilineatus, assembly GCF_028750875.1. NCBI lineage: Eukaryota > Metazoa > Arthropoda > Insecta > Hemiptera > Cicadellidae > Macrosteles > Macrosteles quadrilineatus. The sequence continues at coordinate 28,464,439 of NW_026542599.1, read as the reverse complement.
CAGGTGTTACAAGGGCCCAACTGACCGCAAACCTCAAAGGCAATTGAGTGTAAACTATTAAGAGGGCAGAAGTAATGGAGTGTGAGGACACCCTATACTCTTACGTTACATCTCACCGCACACACCAACAGTCAGACCTCCAAACTCTCCGCTCGTGCCGGAAACGTGAATAATTTATGCGTAATCCTAAACGGTTGCGTGATTTTAGATAAATGCTCGTATTGTTGTAGCTCTTAAAGACCCGTCTTTCTCGGTGGAAGGTTTGTGCCTAGTTTTTCAGCCTTGGTGAATGGAAAATATGTACAGGATTCTCAGTGTAAAATGGGGTGATTGCATGATTGTGAAATTCATATGTGATGACTCAGGTTTATATGTTTGTACATTGTCTGCTTATTTTTAAGTGTATAATTTTTGTCCACAAAACATCTGTGCTAAAATCTATAAAAGTATTTAATTTTAAAGGATTTCACAGACTTCTCTGAATATAATGACTGAAAAAAGAATTTTTCTAATCTAGATACTTTTAATCCACAAACAATGTAGAGTCTAAAATTATATTTGTAGTTATACCACAACGAAAATGGCTGTTTTCAATCGTTCTGATTGATAAAAATATTATTTCATCTTTATCAAAAATTTTTGGATTTATTATAGTGTCACATAGTAATACAATACAAAGGCTTTTAGGCATTTACTATTATTGAAGTTTGAAATTATTATTGTCTTGGCAGAGTAATTAATACTTCTAAACAACAGCAACAGCTGTTCGTATACAATTGCAAAACAATACGTTAATTTTAAGGTTAGTTTACAAATCAAAATTCTTGTTTTGGCTCCTGGACTATATTGTTAAGACAATAATACTTTTTACATACCTGGTCAAATAGTCCATCGATTAATATTCCTCATCAGCTTGCATGTTTCGTTGCTAAGACAACATTTTCAAAGCCTGCAACTCGTCAAAAACACAAACACAATTAAAACAAAAACGACACAAACAAAATTATCATTAAAATGGTACGCATACACAATCATTTGCCTTGCATCGATGACTCTGAATTATAAGACTTAATGTTAAACTTCCCCAAAAATATATAAGTTGTTTGATAAACCCCTCTCCTCAAGGGCAAGATCCTTAATTAATTAAAGGATTATATTTAATCTAATTTGAAGAACTGATGAAGATACATCAGCTGTTACATTTATTTCAGCGAATTTCCCTATAGGAAAGTAGGTATCATGGTAAGACCTAGGCCCGGGACCGATTTACTTTTTCATTTTGATGTCCCTAGAGGCCAAAAACACCATTCGTTCAAATTTATATAAATGTAATATATGTGTGTCCATCCGCACGATAACTTGAGTAATTTTTGTCCGATTTTGATTAAATTTGGTTTGAAGGTGTAAGGCGGGATAAACTTGAATGAGTTCGCGAACCAGCATGATTGGATAATGGGAACGGGGTTTTAAGGGGGCTTTTATGAGGTAAAAAATGGGTTTTCTCATTTTTTACCCTCAAAACAAATAATTTCCCAATTTCGCTTTAGTTCTTTTTAAAGAGCTTAAAAAACAAATAATTTAGTATGTCAAAGTGTTTTTGAACGGTTATTGGTAACGGAGAAAATTAAAAAAAGTTGTAAATATAAAATTCCTATGTTATTCTTATGCAGAATATTGTAAAATGTTGTATTTTGCTTGTTTATGGATATATTTTGATCAAACTTGGCAAATATATTTATTTTATACTAAGCTATTAATATTTTACAAAAAAATACACGATATTAGTTTCCTTGTAGCAGCAACCCTAGGTACTCATTAAACCTAATGTTATTTAAATAGATTAAATTAAAAATAAATTTTGACAAATGAAAATTCGCTTGGACGGCAGGTTTGCTGCGGCGGGGGTATCATTTATAGTTTGCTTGTTACTCTTCCACGAGTTTCTTTTGAGTCTCAACTATTCGTGTTAAAATAATTAGTTCAAGCAAATAAGTCCAAATAAGGAAAAATAGAGGAACAAATCTATGTATTCCCAATTTTTTCAAAAATGTGTCGGGGAGGGTCCCCTAATGAATATATGATAGGTGAGAATAAAATCACCCTGCCGCTCTCTGGTGGTGGGAGGTGTAAATCCCCCAATTTGCGGTTTTTGCTTATACCTTAAAAACGGCGTGTCGTAGCTTAAATTGTTCAATGTAAAAGTGAAATCTTATTAAATTTGCTACCACTTTGATCATATACATTATTAGTGAAAGACGCATAGTTTCTGAGATATCGGCGTTAAAAAAAATAATGTTCGAAAAAATAAAAAATTCATCTCACATTTTTTGTAAAATCTTATTTATTTCTCCTTCTCTGTTATTTTTCAGAAATATTGACGGAAAGAAGGTTGTAGATAATTAAATTTACTTCAATAGTATATACAAATATGTAAATAGATAAGATGTAGGTATAAAGTTATAGTATTTTTAAGATTAAAAGACAAAATTATGAATTACACAAATAGTCGCAGAGTTTTGATTTTTTATCATTGCACGATTTGATGGTTTCTGATAATTGTTAAGGCCAAATATAATAGTATATTTAAGGAAAAAATTGGTAATAGTTATGTGAATAACAATTTTACAAAATAAAAAGGTTATCTATTTATTTTGATGACCCAACCATACAAATCGTGCAATGATAAAAAATCAAAACTTTGCGACTATTTGTGTAATTCATAATTTTGTCTTTTAATCTAAAAAATACTATAACTTTATACCTACATCTTATCTATTTACATATTTGTATATACTATTGAAGTAAATTTAATTATCTACAACCTTCTTTCTGTCAATATTTCTGAAAAATAACAGAGAAGGAGAAACAAATAAGATTTTAACAAAAAATGTGAGATGAAAACTTTTTTTAAACATTATTATTATTATTTTTTGAGCGCCGATATCTCAGAAACTATGCGTCTTTCACTAATAATGTATATGATGAAAGTTGTAGCAAATTTAATAAGCTTTAACTTTTACATTGAACAATTTAAACTACGACACGCCGTTTTCAAGTTATAAGCAAAAACCCGCAAATTGGGGCATTTACACCTCCCACCACCAGAGAGCGGCAGGGTGATTTTATTCTCACCTATCATATATTCATTAGGGGACCCTCCCCCACACATATTTGAAAAAATTGGGAATACATAGATTTGTTCCTCTATTTTTCCTAATTTGCTTGGGCTAAATCTCTCAAAACGACTAACAATTTGTTTTCAATTTTAGAGTGCAAATAAGCAGCTGTTCAATAAGTGATTCAATATGTCAATCATGTTTTTTTAATCTTGGGAGTAGCAGAGCTACTGCACTTTAGAGCCGCAACGCATGTATTAAAACGGCTGTTTATGGTGCAGTGTGACGGAAAAGTTGTTAGTTTGGATTTTCTACTCAGTTTAATGTAGATACACAAGAGATTTTCATTAAAATATGCATTAATGAATATTGAGATGTGCCTGTGTAATTTGTATGGTAGGTGTGTTTTACAGTAAACTTCGAGACCTACACTATTCTCTTAAGTAATATTGCCCAGTTGCGAAGAACAGACAGAACAACAGATATTAGATTATATCTGATAATTTTTTAGAAGTTTCTCATCGAGACCTGATATTCAAGAATGCAGTTGATAGGCGTGTGGCTTACGGGGTTATCAATAGTGTGTGACCCTTATTCGCTTTATTTATAGATTCAGAGGATTCTTTGAAGTAAAAAAATTGGATTCTTTATTACTTGATACTATCAGAGTATCGTCTTCAGCATCAGCAAATGTCTTAAATGCATCATAATGTCCCTTTTAAGAACAACCAGCAACATTAAGATTTTTATTCCACTCAACCATAAATCACTCCGTCTTATTCGGTGGCTGTTTTAGTGTGAATCTTTTTATCGAATATTTTCAATACAACACCCTACGAAAAAACCTGAAAGAATTTTTTGTCAACTTTTAAAATCTCCCTGTGACGAACATTTACCAACAATAGCTGACCACTTCATCCTTCCTGATGCCACATTGATAACATAACTAACTTATGCCTTATCACTATCGGATGTTTCCCTTGTGGTGGTACGTGTGAAGTGCTAAGTGAAGTAAGCAAGTGATCAGATGAGATTGAGATGTCGACGTCGGTGGTCGGGCCCTCATCTTTCACCACATCTCAGGAACTTCCGAGATATGAGATCTGCTTCCTTCCTCAGATTGTACCTTGATACGTGGTAAATTTGTCAACAACATCGTGACCGAGTGGTCATTGAAGAAGAAAGAGGGAAAGTGTCACTTCTTAAAAAAAACTTTAGGTCATTCCATCTGTTTTCTGTTACAATATATGTGGGATTAAGTTGAGATTTGTATTGTTGGTCAAGTAGGTGGTTATTTCAAGGCACGAAATTATACGTAATAGTTACTTTATGGTGTTTAGTAAAACGTCTTTGGTGATCTAAATATGTAGACCTAAAGACTGAAAAGTGTAAACTACTTTGTCACGGAATTTACACATGGCTAAATTTACGATGCATTACATATGTGACATATCTATTACAGTACAAATGACGAAGTTTGATTTTGATTTCTGGGCTCCTTGAGGAGAAGTCTTCACTTTCTAACCCCTCGCACACAAAAATCTACACAGCGAAATCAAAGAATTCACCAAATTACTTTCCCTCGCTAAACAACCACTCTTTTGTCTTATGCCTCCCTCCCCCCAAATAACTAATGATAAAAATGTGTTTTGCATAAGATCCTCACACGTTCATAGAACTCTCTTCATGCCGTATTTGTACAAATGCTTGATTTAATCTTTGTTTGGTTGTAACATAACTCGTTTCTATTTACAATATAAATTTAATAACTTGCTGGCCACCAGTTTCGTAATGTAATACGTTTTTTTTGTATATTTATTTTGTTTGTGTTTGTTTTCTTTATATTAATACGATATTCCCCTCACCTTTACATTCTAAGATTATGCTAGCCTTTAGCCTGGACTTGTTTTCATATGACTTCTTGGGAGTATTTCATTTGGTGCAAAATCGTTTGGTCCAACAGTTGTAAAACAGTGTTCGTTTGGTCCAAAATCGTTTGGCCCAACAGTATGAACTATTGCGTCCCTCACATTGAAGGCGTTCAAATAATCGCCGTCACGTCGTCAACCCAACCGCCTGCCTTCCGAGGCCTATTTGTTGTTTAGTGTTGATAATTGCCCATGTAGCAAGCAATGTATATAATACGTAAATATTCGGGATTAAGGTATAACCAACGTATATGTATTAATGATACAGATAATATACATATTATATACCAATATGAAAATACGGTTTCATCCAAAATAAATTTTGCATAAAATACTGTAAAATGAAGAAACAAAGTGTAAATTTTCACCTAAATGTTGTTTTGAGGGCATAAATTAACTTTCGAGAATGCAGTAAAATAAGTAAAGGTATTGATGATACAGATAATATATGTATTTTATATCAATAGAAAAATACGAAAAAAAAATTTAGTGTTGTATTTATTTCCCTGCATTTTTTCAACATCCTGTGTAAAATGTATTTGTAACACATACTGTACTATAATATTCATAGATGAACAAAATATTCTGCCGCGCGAGATACCCAAGTCTCTGCGTTTTCTTAGGTTCGACGATGTTCGCTGATGCATTATGGGAGTAAAACAGCGGGGGAGCATCCGATCCGCCACCGCCATATTGTTTGTCTGTCTTTGTCTCACAACTCACAACAAACGTTGTCCTTGTGGCTGTGTTTAGACTAGAGCATCTACTTCTGATTTTCAGTGTTACACGTGAAGAATTCGTTGTTTTGTTATTATTTACTTATTAATTAGGTCTATTAGTTACTTTTTACTTTATATTCTTTAAGATTTGCGTTACATCTTCGACTTTTTAACTTCAGTGGCGATTCGACTAACTTGAGTTGGTAAGTTACACAAATTATTATCGTTATTGTAAGTTATTAAGAGATTTAGCATATGTTTTGTTAATAACTCGAATGGTGGTAATCTAATTTAAATACTTTATAAGTGGAAATAGGTTACAAATTAAGTTAGCCTTCCTAACCCCTTAAAAACTCTACGGATGGAGGCTCTTTAGGGAAAAATTAGGCTGTAGTTTACAAAACTAAGGAAGCCAAATTCAGGAGATAACCTAGACCTAATTCATTGCAATATGTCCTTGGTCTGAACTAATTTAGCTTGGAGACAAGCTAGGCCTAGGTCTACTTAACAAATACCGTAGCTAAACTTATGCCTAAGTTACTTAGAACCTGTCATAAGTTAGCCTAGGCCTAACTTACAGTTAAGACTAAAAATGATGTTAATTGGTAAGTTTATGTCAAGTAAAATTCAGGCCTAGGCCTAGTCTTGTAGGCAGATGAATATTTTAAGACCAGAAGGGGGTAACTTAACTTACAGTTCCGAAGAGAACCTGTGATCTGTGAACAGATGGATGACTTAATGATAAATATCTTTGGTAAGTTAAATTAAATGTTTATTCTTCTTCCCAATGTAAACATCAAATTGACCTATGATTTGTTTTGCCTACGTTTCTATCGATATTAACTAGCCTATAAGCATATTTAACCACAAACAAAATATAGCCTGAGACGGTAACTTACTAGCAAAATATAGCCTAACCTATTTAATGAAAAAGCAACAAAAGAAAACATAAAGTTATCCTCTTAGGCCTATAACTTAATGTATAAGCTAAGTTAACTGGGAAAATTAAAGTCAATGCAATATTAAAGTTAACTAGGCCTAAACTTAGGCCTAGGCCTATGTTAATATTTATAAAAATATTGATAAATCGTTATTGATCTGATAACTTAATAAGATCGCTGGTTCTCTGCGGAACTGTAACCCCAGAAGGCTGCAGCTTTATAATTAGGCCTAAGTTACGTCCTTCAAAACTATCGAAAGGAAATGTCAAACAAATAACTTAAGGTGCCGCATTTGCAATCAGTAGGTTATGGTTAGGTTAGGTTTAGCTACCGGTATGTTTTTTTTTTGTTTACGATTAACTTAGGTCTAACTTATGAAACAACATCGCAGCTACCTACGTTTAGTAATAAACTTTGAACGAAAGTTTGCATAAGTCAAGAGTAATTTTTATCAAGGCTTGGCACATAATAGCCTAGGGTACGATTTATTTATAGATGGCACTTTGAAGGGTAACAACGCTATCAAAATGTATATCAAATATGCCTAAGTTATGACATCACAGCTGTCTTTCTAAGATCTAGGGATGAAAGTTTTAACTTACCCAGTACCGCGGTTAAAAATGGGCCCTGGTCCAGGGGCGCAAGAGTTTTTTTTTGTTTTTTTTGGGTGTGCTAGTAACAGACACTAATTGGAAAATATCTGAAACCTCCTCACTTCGTCTTCCACTCATGACTCATCACTGCCACTGTTTGCATATTAGGCCTATCATTAACTATACCTACTTGTCTGTCTTTATTTGTAGGCTATTTGTTATGTCCTTTTTTCATTATACTCAATGTCAGTTGCTTTTGTCAAATGGCGAGAAACTTATTACAGTATCAATTTGTTAGCAAGTAAAGATACTGGCCGTGTTTTTGCTTATGATTTTATTTACGTTTGAAGAATGTTATTTTACGTTGTAATATCACACCCTTTTTCTGTGAAATGAGCAAAAAACCAAGTGGCAGTGAGTTTAGAAAGAGGGCGACATAAAAGATTCGTACGGTAAAAGTGTTACAAAAAGTTCCTAAAATAAGTAGCCTAGTTTTTACGGTCATTAAAATCATTTAGGCCTAAATGATGATGTGTACAGATAGTGATGTAGGTAAATCTGAAAATGAACTTTGATGATGTTAAGTTATTGACGAGTTGGCCAACAAAAATGTAGAAAAAACCAGCCATTTTACGGTATTGACTTTTTGGAGTTTTAAATGTTTGCAATTATAACTTATATAAATTAAAACTATGTTTTAATTCACACTTTTTTACAACTAAACCAATTTTACTTTTAAGAACGCACCATTGGAAATATAAGTGTGTACGGTATGTAAGTAACAGTTAAACTTTAATTGATGGTTTACGTTTTTAGTTACTAAGCGGGTAATTCAATTAACAATCAAAAGTAAACACAATGAGTCTTCTTATATTTGTTAGGCCTATATTGCAGATGCGCGAGCAACTCATAAAATGTCTATATTCATTTTATAATTCAAATCAATGTCGGCAGGGTGGGGGGGGGGCTATGAGCGGAACTATGACTTGGGCCCATAGCGTATCACATAACTGACCGCGGGCCTGAACTTACCCCCGAGTGTAGATATAACTTAACCTAAAAATACAGAGGAGTGTGACGGCTGGGACTGAACCTGCTAAGGGAAAAACTTAAGAATTGAACTCACAGTCAACTGTGTATAAAATATAATTTGCCCGTTGATTTTCAGTGGCGTAACAGAAGGGCCCGCATTGCGGGGTGCCCGGAAGCTGGGGGGGGGGGGGCGGTGGGCAGAGAGACCCACTAATTTGTTTAGGGTACCACTCTGTTTATGATTAATCTGTTTGATCATTGTATCGGTGGTCCTAAAATAGCTCTGGGGTAGGGGGAGGGTGATTCACTATGTTGAATCGGTGGTCTAAAATTAACTCATAAGAGGGGGGCCCAAAAAATAAGTTTACAGGGGGGCCCGTAAAGATTTGTTACGCCACTGTTGATTTTGTTGTGCTAAATAATGTATGGAATCTCGAACGTTTCTTTTTCTAAATGCTGGGCCCAAATACACTACTTTACTTCTTTGCATTTGCCCGATTTCGAGCAACATGTAGGCTAGGCCTACACTAGTTTATTATAAATGAAGGTCCTATAATCTAAGCTTCTTACAAACAGATTTGTAAACTTAAACTTTTCTGCCATCCTTGTTGAAAATAATAACATACCGTACGGTACTTTTAAACAAAAAAGCTTTTTATAAAACACCAGACTTGTTAAACTAATATAATAGTAATAGAGGTTGAAGAGTTAAGCATTTTTATAATGTGTTTCAGGTCAGTTATCTTCGCACGGTTGGCGGGGCCAGTGTTGAGGACTCAACAAGACGGATCCTTGTAAGACTATTCAAAAATGAGCTTGCGAGAGAATTTAGTTGGGAAGGAAGAGGAGGAAAGAAGTGGAGTCTGCAGAACTCTGCATTGGTGCAGTTGATTTGCCGTAAGTTTTTAACATTTGGTTTATAATGTTACTTTTATTTATTCTTTCAATGATAGGCCTATATTTGACATTTATTTATTTTTCTATAAAGTCAACTCAACCAAAGTAAGTAATTTATTTTTTAACCCTGTTTTTACCATCATAAGTTTTATTATTTAACTAATAATTGGTATGTACATATACGTCATACAGTAGCCTACATTTACTTCATACCCCCACTTGAAAATGCCATTCTGGGGAAACATCTTGTTATTCTTTACATACATTTTTAGCAGTATGGCGTAAAGTTACGTAACAATTATTAGTCAATAAAAAGGTTCAGGGGCTAGATCAATGGATTTTAATTATATTAATTTATCATCTTATAATTAATTATCATAGGCTATATGATATTAATTTATGATGTTACACACATTTTTTGTCTGTAGAATGTACCGTACCTATCCTTTTTTTCTGCACTGTACTCTTTAAACCTCTACAATACTTTGATTTCTTGATTGCAACTTGTTAGTTTAGCTCAAAAAGAAAAGATTTTGCTTAACACGTTCAGTGCGGCAGGCATTCCAACAGGCGCTCGCCAATGGCGGCGAAGCCCCGACGCAGTGCCGTACCAACAGCAAACGCAATTGGCATTCAAATATTTCAATCTGACAAAAAACAAAAGAGCAGCGGCGATTGTACTACGTTACCCCGAGATTGAACGTAGTTCCCTAAAACACCCAAAGGTAGCAGCACTGCCTGGATCAGTAGTCAGTGGCTTTGTAATATGGCTTGAAGAGAGAAAATCCCAAAAACCGGTACAAAAGCATTGTCAGACGGGATTTTACGGGAAATTTTAGTACCAACCTACACCAAAATAAAGCTTACATTCTAAGCTACGGGCTAGCAACGATTTTAACGTTCCCCGGCAATGGCTGAGCGCATACTGAACTAATGTAGTGGGGGTTGCGCAACTACATCAATTGATGTAGGCCGCTCGTGTCGCGACTACATCAATTGATGTAGTCAGCGCTAAACGTGTTAAAAAAATGTTAAAAATGAAAACGTTAAAAATGAATTAGTTTTGCCATCAAGAAAACAAAGGATTGATTACCAAAAGATATGTTGCTCTAAGCGTGAATCTTGTGCGTACCCTAATATTACCTTATACACAGGAATACAGACATTGACACAAGTGTGAATTTTGTTTCAGGTGTAGTTCGTCAACAACACCCGTCCTCATTCGATCTCACAACGTTTGAGAAAAAAACCAGCGAATGGTTACGCCAAGCAGGAACAAGGATTTATGTCAAAAATAACAATTTAGGCCTACCGCAGATGATCAATTAAATAGTTTTTTCTTGACATTTCTTCATTGTTTCATTTAAATGTTCCTTTAAAAAGTGTGTTAATAAACAACACAAACAATTTTATAAAAACAACTTTTATACATGAATGTATTAGGGTACTTGTGATTACATCTGAACAAATATTTTTACTCATTTTTTGTATTTTTGTGCATTTATTTTGGGTCGCCGGAAGACTGCCCCCCCGAAAACTACCCCCCCAAGCAGGTTCCTACGTCATATTGACGTCAGAGACCGGGGGGGCAGTTTTCCAGTCACGGACACTCAAATTTAGTTGTCAAACAGTTCTAATCTAACCTAACCTAACCAACCAAACTTGCTGTAACATTTAGAAAATCTGTTTTATATTCACCACATGTCTTTTCTATTATCCAACTTAATTACTCTAATTAAAATTAAAATTACATAGCATGATTTGTCTGGGGGGGGGGGTAGTATTCCAGTCGCGGACACGGCTTCCATGTTGGTTAGTTAGCAGATTTTGTGACGTCACGTTTCACCTGGGGGGGGGTAGTTTTCCGGGGGATAGTATTCCGCATCCCCTTTATTTTTTGTTTTTTTATTGTGCAAGTATTTTTTGTGCACAATTTAGAATAGGTCTAAAAAGTTACTACAAAATCTATTATTATTTGTTGAGCCTAGCCTTCTTGTTTTCTCACATTAAATAAACAACAGGGAAAATGGAAAACTAAAAAAACAACATTTTCATGTAAGAATAAGATTCAGTTAAAAAAACTAGAAATTATTCATCAGTTGTGAGAAGTGAGTTAGTATTTTTTTTACACTTTCAGTTGTTATAATCATACCGTATTATTATTAATAATAGGTTATTTTTCTAAACTATTTCAACTTAATCTTCTTAACATTCAAGCTAGTTATTACTATTAATTATTATCAGCTGAATAATGCTTGGTAATATAAACACTAATATAATAATTAACATATTATTATTTACTTTTTTATGCAAATAAATGCACTATCCAAAATGCTTGTTAAGTGGTACCTATTCTCAACAAGGTAATTTAATAAGTTTTTCTCAAATAATCTTCAATGTACGATAAATAAAAAAATTTAAAGCTGTCTTGGTCTAATATTTGTTAAGGTGGTTGCCATATTCTTTATCTTCCTTACTTCATTAAAACACATATTCTTTAAAGGTAAAATCATTTGGTTTTTTGTGGCTGCTACCATTGTTAAGGAAGTCTACAAAAATTGCATAATTCTCTCATTCTTTGGTTTGATTATGATATGAAAATAAATGCTGATAGCTAGCCTACACCAACAATATAACATTACATTTTGCATACTGTATTGTAATGATGTAGTAACTGTAATAGGTGCTCTTTCCCCTTCTAGACTTTCACTAGGGCCCCTCTGGTTCACCTTAGGAGCTTTGGATGTGATCCGTACCCCGAGGTCCTACGGGCCTGCTTCAGATGAAACTACTGAACAGCAGTAGGTTGTCCCTAATCTAGATCAATTAGGTATTTACCTGACAAATCACAAAACACATATTTCTAATGAAGACTTAAAATATTGTTTTACCATCATACAACACACCAACCCTCATGACACATAGTTCACCTCCCATAACAAATGCCTTCAAAGAAAACTGTTAGTAAAAATCAATGTATATAATTTTATATATTGATTTTTATGACAATTGTATTTTGAGCCACTTTTTATTAATATGGCATCAAATATGTATCATCTATGTATAAAATATGTATTTTATACATTTAAGGTATGCATCAATTTCTATCAAAATTTACAGATTATATAACAGATGTATAATATGTATCATATCTGTAGTTGGATCCTTATACAATATGCAAATAATACATATTTATGTGGGACATATTTACAGATACAATCTGTATTGTATACATTTCTATACAGATTGTATACAAAAGCTATACCATGCCGGTAGGTAAATTATACGTATTATATACATATTTGTGCTACTTGGGTGATATGTTTGCATTTATATACACGTACATATACATATATTTATTTATATATAATGTGCTTGTGTCCTGTTTACTTTTAATCCCCAGTCTATCTTAGAACAACGCGTTTTAATTCCCTAGATTAGTGGATAAACATTGACTTTGCTTTGAGTTTCCATTAAATGTCAAACAAATGGTTTATTTAGTTTATCTATATATTAAACTAGCTGTAACCCGCGGGCTTTGCCCCGTTTAACTTCTTAATTTTCAAGATGATCTCGTTTGCATGGCTCAATCACGTCCTGGTTGAAGTTCGTTAGCTACGCTCACTCACCTTTAGATTGGAGCTCGTTCGCTGCGCTCACTTGCCTTAAGGTTAGCTCGTTCGCTACGCTCACTTGCCTTCAGGTTAGCTCGTTCGCTACGCTAACTCGCCTCCAGGTTGAATTGGCAGTTTTCATAAATGTAAAAGAAATAATAGTGCTGCACCCTGTTGGCAATCCTTGTAACTTTAAAGCTATTGAACATCATAGAACAGAACCAACTTGTTTAATTGAAACAGCTGTTAAGATTCATTAATTCCATTTCTCATAAGGTTAACATGGGAAGCTCCAGAGCCACTGGGGCGGAGCCGATTGGACGGATCACGAAATTGATGGTGTATAAACCTATTCCATGACATTCTACACGTATGTACCAAGTTTCGTGGCAATCGGTTCAGCGGTGTCCGAGTTTATCACCCCCAAACAAACAAACAAACAAATATATATACAAACATCCTCTTTTATACTTATAGATTCAATCTATGTTTGTTGTGTGTTTGTCATGGCATGGTAATTGTAACAATCATGTAGTTAATAATACAAATATATAAAGTGAATTTCTCAGTGAAGATATATCCTATTTGTAAAACTTTTATGTTTACTCCCCATGAGAACCAAGAATAAATTATTGAAAAGAAAAGAGTTTGTATTTGTTATGCCTTATTGTCAATGGTATTATCTTAACCATTAACTCTGGTGATTTTAACGACACCTTGGTTACGGATAGCCTAGGCATGGCCGAGGCTTTCCGTGACAGTCATTCCTCCATCCACACACTCCCTGCACACCCCGACTTTGACGAAGAACACCTCAGAACAGTAGGAACCCTGGTCACCCAATACCCTGACACTTTCAACCCCCTAGACGCCATCCCTGCTCTCATCCAGTTCCATGAGCTGACCGCTCCAATCACCTACCAAGAGGTTGACCGGAAACGGCGCTTCCTCAAAAACACATCTCCAGGCCCAGATGGCAGAGAGAGAGGGGGAGAGAGAGAATAACTTTTAATAAAAATCATTTAAGATTTGACAGGCGTCAGGGTGATGTTTTTGTTACAATAGGTGAGATTGTGTAGTGCGTGTACTTCAGATAATAGGGTCTCTCCAGTTCATAAATTCTTTAATAGTGTAGAAGGGACGTTGGGACAGCCACTGCTTCAGGTGAGATTTTACTTGATTGGGACACACAGACTTCAGTTCTTTTGGCAGAATATTGTAGAATCTGGCTCCGGCGTACGAAGGTTTCATCTCGAAAGATTTCCTGTGATGATGGGGCAGGTTGAAGTCTCCAGCATGTCTGGTGTTGTAGGAGTGAAGATGGCCATTTCTTTTGAGGCTTCTTGAGCATGCGGAGTCCACAGCTTCCAAGATGTATACGGCTACAACAGTGAATATTCCCCAATCTCTGAAAGTCATTCTGCAGCTATCTCGCCAACCCAACCGTGCCATTGTTCGTATGGCTCTCTTCTGGAGTATTAAGACTCTTTCCAGATTGGCGCAGGATGATCCTCCCCAGAGGGATACTCCATAGTTCATGTTACTCTCGAAGAGGGCGTGGTAAGCGACTCTTGCTGTTTCCAATGTACTGGAGGCCATGACTCTTCTGATTGCGAATTATGCGCTACTTAATTTCATGCAGAGAATATCTACATGGGGTATCCATGTAAATGTGGAATCGATGGTCATCCCTAGGTGTGCTGTAGAGCTTACAGTGTCAAGGTTCGGCAAGCCAGGAAAGGGTTTTTTACCGAAAATCAGTTGCTTGGTCTTGTCTTCATTAAACACAAGGTTGTTATTTTGACAGTAGTCTAATGCAACATTCAGGGCAATGTAAGATTTGATTTCGAGAGCTTCCACGGACTTGCTGGAGGATACAATTACAGAATCGTCTGCGTACATAAAGCACTGTCCATAAGGGTTGACACATTCTGGTAGGTCGTTGGTGAAGAGAATGAACAATACTGGTCCCAAGACAGAACCTTGAGGAACGCCTCTTGTGACAGGAAGTGGGCTGGATCTAATCATCTTCGATACTTTTTCGTCTGTCCGGTGGATTTCAACTACTTGCTGTCTATCTGAAAGGTAGCTAGAAAACCACTTCAGGACAATATTTTGAATTCCCAAGGCTTCTAGTTTAGACAGGATCAGATCATGGCCTAAGCAATCAAATGCTTTACTTAGGTCAATGAAAATTCCGGTGACGGTCTCCTCCTCTTCTAGGCAGTCTATCACGTGTTCACAAAGGTCCACCAGAGCTGTCATAGTTGAGCGGCCTTTGAAGAAGCCGTGTTGTCTTTTAGTCAGGAGATAATTTGCAATCATATATTGAAGCAGCCTGGTTAATATGACCTTCTCCACTATCTTAGATACTGTCGGCACTAGTGATATTGGCCTAAAATTGCCAACTTCATCCCTTTTCCCTCGTTTATGTAAAGGGTATATCTTTGATTGCTTCATTTTTAAAGGGAAAAGGCCTTGGGCCAGGGATAGATTTGTTACGTGAAGTATGGGCTGAAGTAATTCTATTTTACAGTGCTTGACCATTTTCGATGATATGTCATCCAAGCCAGTTAAAGACTTAGATTTCAAGGAGTCGATGATAGATTATTTTTTATAGGCATTTCTAGCCTTCTCCTCAAGAAGGCTACCCCAGTCCTCATTACCCTGCTCACCACCCTCTACACCTCAGTTCTCCTTTTAGGATACTCCCCCAAAGCGTGGAGGCATGCACACGTCATCCTCTTCCCCAAACCCCACAAAGACCATCGCAACCCGTCTAACTACCAACCCATTAGTCTCACGTCAACACTTTCCAAACTTTTCGAGAAAATTCTGTCAACCAGGATCCATATCCATCTGAACTCCCTTGGCCTCCTCCCAGACACCCAAGCAGACTTCCGTCCTGGAGTCAACATCACGATCAACTCCTGCGGGTCGTCACATGCCTCCAAACGAACAATTCCCTTCACCGCCCAACTATCCTTGCCCTCATGGACGTCCAAAAGGCTTTTGACACTGTCTGGCACGATGGGCTCCGTGTTAAACTCCTGGACCTCCAACTCCCCATTCCAGTCATCAGGTGGATATCCCACTTCCTCAACGGCCGAACTGCTCAAGTCCGCCATCGTGGCACCCTCTCCACTCCTTTCACCCTCCATGCCGGAGTCCCACAAGGTTCGGCAATTAGCCCTCTCCTATACATCCTCTATGTCCGAGACCTCCCGTCCCCAACCCCAACTGGCCTCCTGTGGTCTCGCTCAGTTCGCTGACGACACTGCCTTCTCGACCTCTCACCGGCGCCATGACACCCTTATCCACCTTACTACAACCACCCTCCAAAACTACCTCTCCTACTGCCTCAAATGGCGTATCACCATCAACGCCGCTAAAACCCAACTTTGCTTCTTCAATTTCAACTCCCGTAGGTTTCAAAGAACGAAATCTGAGCCCATTCATCTCAACAACGTCCGTCTGTCCTTCGAGAAATCCTGCACCTACCTCGGAGTCAAGCTTGACTCCAACCTATCCTTTGGTCCTCATCTCCGTGAAGCCAAGAAACGAGCCACTAACCGCCTCCGTGCGCTCCGAGTCCTAAACAACCGCCGCCGCCCCTGCTCCACCTCGACGCTCGGGCGTCTGTACTCCTCCGTCATCCGTCCCGTTCTCACCTATGCCCACCCTATTTTCTTAACAGCCCCTGAACGCCTTTTCTCCAGCCTGGAGGCTACTGAAAGGCGTGCCTTGAGGATAGCTTCCCACCTCCCCCCTTGGATTAGAAACCAGGATTCCTACACTGTGCACTCCATTCCTCCCCTCGGGGATTTCCTCAAACACCTTAATTTAAAGTACCTTGCCCGTGCATCACCCACCTCTCCAATCTCCCTGATCAATAATCCCTAACACACCCGACCAAACCGTAACCCACGACAGGCATTGCTTGCCGTGACCCACTACCTCAGTCCATCCACAGTTTGCAATAGTCAGTAGTGTTTAGTTTCATATGTTGTATGTTTTTGTGTATGACACTATATTAAGAAAATGGTCTTACCCTGTTAATGATTTTGTATATGGTATGGTGTTGTATTAATAAGAATTCAGTGAACCCCCCCCCCAAAAAAAAACTCATGATAATATGTAAACCCACAAAACCCGACCCAACCAAAACCAAACCTCCCTTTCCGAAAACCACAATCCAACCGTAGAACTATCCTCAATCAAACAAATACCACTCAACCCAACCACAACCAGCAGTAGTGGCAGAATTGCGCTTCGTTATTACATACTATCTCGTTATTTACACGTCTCTGCTGCCGCTGCTATCCTTTCCCTGGATGAAGAGAACTAACTCCTATAACAGCCTCAGTCCAGTAGGGTTTCAGCTCTCTGGATTGGAACGTCACGAAGAACGAACGAACGAGAACGAGGTATATAGTTTTGGGAGTACAGAGGTATAGAAGAATGGATTGGGGGTACAAGAAGAGGAAGGTCTAGTGCTATCTAAAGCAGAGTTATATAGATTTGGAAGTACAGAGGTATAGAGGAATGGATTTGAGGTAAAAGAAGAGGAGAGGAGAGTCTAGTGCTATCTAGAACAAAGGTATATAGTTTTTGAAGTACAGAGGTGTAGGTGTTTAGAGGTATGACATGGAGGTACAGAGGTATAGAGGTACAGAGGAGAGTCTAGCGCTATCTAGAGCAGAGTCAGAGGCTGCCTGGACCACACGCAAGGCCCACCCAGCTTGATCTCCATTTGGCAACTTTTACTCTACAATCTGACATTTAATTCAACCTTAACCAACGCTATTTGCTTCTCTATGTCTCGACACGTTTACATTTGCTTTACAAAAAACGATGTAAAACATTTCATGTACATTCATAAATATGTAAAATTTAAAACAACAGAATAATAGAATAAATGATTTTCTTTATACTGCAGCAAAAACTTACGTTTTATATTCACGCATTGAGTTTCTAAATTAGGTCTTAAACTCCCTAGGGAGTGAAGGGCCTTTTTGTCCCTATGAAGGAAAATCAGCTGTTGTAATCTCAGTTTTAAACTTCGACAAAAAACGTGCTTGTGATTGTATCTGTAAATCGAGATAACGTGTTGATTATTTGTTTAAGGTTAAAGTCATTTTGAGAGGTTATATTTACTTGAAGATATTTTCGTTTAGGGTACTACCTAACCTTTTCTTTAAAAATGTTGCAATATGACGAAAAATATAGTCCATTACAAGGACAAAACGAGTTGTTTCAACCCTCGTTTTTTTCCCAAGATGAAACCTGACCTCGGGTCGAAAAGAGTCTTTTACAGTGATCAAATATACAAAAATATATCGATATAATATTAAAACATTATACAATATTAAAACCTTAATTAACTTTTTTAAAATTTAAATTTAAGTAGTTTTGTAATCTGATTTTCCAGGATACAAAAATAATTTAATAGCAAAATAGATTTAATATTTTATCAATTTTCAATATTTAAGTGTCCAAGCACCGAATTATTGATGATGAGTACATAGATTGTTCTGAATAAAGTATTACTCCATAACTAGCTGTTACCCACGGGTTCACCCCGTTTGACTTCATAAGTATTCATAAAACTATTGATTGGTAAAGTTAAGCTGAAATAAACAAAACAGAATACAGTTATACAAACAAATAATCACACCTTTTAATAAGGTAATAAATAAAACAAATAAGTACAGCTGAGGTATTTTTTAACATTAGGTATATGGAAAGTTCCCTTTAGAAAGGAATTACGACCAGGCGTATGCTGAGACGCATGTGCTAAGTTAGTCAAAGGTTTTACCAAAGGTTTTACTTTGCCATAATTTATTCATCTCTCTTAGTAATGCAGCAGCAGTTTAATTCCTTAGTGGTACCGTCTCAATCACGATGCAGCGACCTAATTCATGATCCCGTAATATAATTGTTTATTCCTTCAATTATTAATACCTGCTTTCTAGGACTGACTCTGATTATTTAATCAATTTGATTTGTAATTCTGAAATCAACTTATAAAACCGCAAACTATTTTATAATCCTGCAAAGGATTTTTTCGCTACATAAAATCAATCCTGGATTTTAGTTTACCACGCGTCTTCCAATCGAATGCTATTTCCCGACAATGTTTGTAAAGTAGACAATTTTTCTGAATGTGAATAACTATTTAATTCTGGTAGTTTATTCCAGCGATGATTATTTAAAATAGATTTAATTTAAGATGAATTCATTGAAATTCAAATTTGGGCATTTTAAACTGTAGCTTTAGTTATATTATTCATATTTTTATAATACATTCGTTGCTTTTTCGCCATTTCTAAAATCACTACTGTTGCATACAAGTTAAACTTGAAATTTCATCAGTTGTTAAGCATTACAGTATCCACATGTTTCATCATTAAAATCGATTGATTTGATTGTACTTTACATCCCATGATACAGTTATTTACTTTCGCCAAACACAATTATATGAAAAAATATTTTAAATTTGAATTTAATAGCAATCAAAAACGCAATGTATCCTGTCCTCATTAGGTTTGTTAATACGTAGAGTTCAATTGATTAAAAGTTCAGATGTTTCTTGACCAACTTTTAAAGGTGTCACACGAAAATACTCACTTTTTACCCACTTTAAACTACCCACTTTTTTTGCTAAAATACGAATATCCAAAACTAATGGGAATATATAATATCGGATTCAAAATGCTAAAATTCCCGCCAGGGTCCCAGGTATGAAAAAGAGGTGCTTTTACATGTTGATGTTCGGTCGTCTTTGGAATGTGGTATAAATTGATTACTCCATGGATGTCATCTAATGTAGCTGTATAGGCGAGGCGTGTCTTCATAGTTTCACGTTTGAAGGACACATTTATTAGCTCTTCTCTAATAAAGAGCACTCCTCTATATTTTATTTAAATGCAAAAATGTGGCTCGGATTCCACTAAAAACTGTAGGTCCCTTAGTTACCATTGGCTGTATGGGCTATTAATTAACAGCTGTGTCTAAGGAACATGTCGGCCTTAGCAATGACTACAGAATGTTCTGTATCCATGTTCTGTATTTGGCTTTTAGTCACTAACAAAACTGCAAGATCGCGCCACTCATCCTACAAACATCTCTATTCATACTCGGCTTAATACCTACATTAGTATGATCACTATTTCATAAGAAAGTATGACGTAAAGTATTAAAGTATATATGCTGTGTTATTATCTGGTTATACTAGAGTTTGCCATTTGCCAGGTATAATGTTTCAATGTGAATTAAAACTTTCGATGATTTTTTTTAATCAGAAAATATTTAAGCAAATGTAAAATAGCTCTGTGATGTTTTATAAATTAAAAATATGAAGCTGAAATTGGATCTAATTTTAATTTCTGATGTGTATACGCGCGTATCCTACCTCTGCACTAGTTGTGACTGTTTCATTGGCAGTGTTGTTGACTAGTAAGGTCCGATGACTCGTCACGGTGAACAGTCATGGTACAGTGACGCCGACTCGCCTCGGGGAGGACATTTTCTGGATCTGGAGCTTTGCACGAGTCACGAAACCATTAGTTCACCACACTGAAACCTCGGGGTAGGACGTAAACGCGCAAATTGAGTATATCATGCTTCCTGAAAGGTTTTACAGTGGAGTTTTTGACCAGAGTAACAGATTATCTGATCACCGATTATAAGTCTAAAGATCAATGACAACTAGGTTCATCTCAACCGTCAACAAGTCGCAGGTTCCTCAGGATCGAACCACTGACTGATTAGTAAGCTTACAATAACCACTCTGTTACCAATGTAACCTCTTTAACTTACCAGATAATCCCTAACATGATTAAACCTTTTTAGTTTCAATACCAGTTACATTTTTCAAGTGAGTATAAACACGATTTATAAGAGAAAAGCTGTTCAAACCCCTAAACTTTTTTGTAGATATACCGTCCATTATTCACCAAGCCAAAAAAATGTTAGGTACTAAGCTAGAAACCCATTCAACTTCCATGCAATGTTAATGCTCTGATTTAGACAACACGTTTAGGGCTAATATTGAATCCGCCAAGTCAACGTGAAGTCATGATCTTCCCAATACAGGTGAGGTAAAGACATATTTTCTTTACCACTTACAACAACATCTTTCAGACTCCATGAGAAACCAAACATGTTTATATAACACCACTTATTTAACTCAGATGTTTAAATGTTTGAAACAGAGTGTTTAAGTATAATTGCGGGGCGCTGTGGGCCACGCAGTATCGTGATCTCTGATGGCTGATGTTTGATGTCAGGTGAGGAGTTGCGTGTAACAGAATATACTCCTGGTGGTCTGGAAAATACCGAGCATGCGCTAGAAACATTCTCCCAGAGCTTCGCAATCCAATTCTTTTTCGATAAGCCTTTCGGAGCAGTGCCTTAGAGGCATATATCTTTCGGGACAGCGCTCTTTAGAGTTATACACTTGCCACCGGCTCAGTGGACATTGGGTCACTACTATGTTACTTCTGGAAGTCGGCATTATGTGTTGTTGTTTTTTTTTTAGGATATCTCATAGAAAAGATCTATTTTGACGATTAAAAATTATCATAACACCCCCACTGGACTCATCCGATGAAACTTAACAATCTAGTCACATCGCAGAAAAAACATGACTAAAAACGTATCTAGCACCTAAAACGAAGAGTATCATTATTCACTTAGATCCTAGGGTAGCCATTCCATCTATACTAGTATAGAGCACCTGCAGCATTGACTTTGGATGGTGAAGGTACACTTATCACCCTTTACTAAGCCAGATTGGTTTTATAAAAGCTCAGAGGCATAGAACCCGTAGGTACAATACAGAAACCACCAAAAAGCTGTTGGCTTTTGTCACGATCAAGCCAGAAGCCTCTGATTGGTAGGCAAGCTTTGTTTAACACTCAGATACGCTTGTGTAAACCATTTACCCAGCTATCCACAGTACAGGTACTTTTTCTAATTATCTTTTCGCTCCTTGGAGTTAGTATCATTTTCAGTATCCTCACGTTACATGGACAGACTACTCACTCCATGGTAAAATCTGGAGCGTCTATCATGTTGGCGACGTTTGAGTGTGCTACTGTTGACAACGTTTTGTCCTCTACTCCTTGGTTATATCATCAGAGGACAAGAATAGCTCACATTGTTATATTTATGTATAACAGTTGTGAAGTTGGATAACATAAAATGCCCTCCGCCTAAACTGGACAGAACTAACATTGAAATAAAATTATTGTCTCCAGCTGATGAATGAATTTGATAAATCTATAATGGACTTATTTTTTATCTATGGTATATACAAGTATAAATATCCATACATACATTAAATGTATGGTTTAAAAATTCAATGCGGATCTCTTTCTTTTAATGTTTTTTGAATATAATTAATTTTTAATGTTGGCTCAGCTATCAGTGTAAATATTTATTGTTCTTCTACTGGTATTCTATGTTTATACAGTATTTATTTATGAGATATTTATTGGTTATTTATTGCATGTTAATATTTATATGATTATTTATTTGCCTAGTTATTAGTAAAACTTATTTACCAACCTTGGTTATTTTGCATGTAATTGTATTTTGTAAATGTATTTTTTTGATGTACCCCTTGAGGGAAATCAATAAAAAGGATGATGATGATGATAAATATCCTGTCTAAATTAACCAACTATAACCATTTTTCACTCCGTTATAAACGAAAATATTAAAATATTTGTTAAATTTAAATAAAACTCGACCAAACCAAACCGTCACATCATTATGTTAATCTACACATCAAAATGCCCACTCTGCATTATTTGCAATCGAAATTAATAGCTTTTAATTGCGGTTTTCATACCTCTTACTGGACAAGGACCGCAATTTATGCACCAAGAATCTGTTATTATTCATAATATTTAGACGATGAAATGGTAGACTAGTCTGTTATTACGGTGCGAGAGTAGGCTGAGTGCATTGAGTGAATGACATCATTCTGAGGGGCTAGGGCGGCCAGTTTCACCAGGAACTGAGGTTAAATATGTAAACTAACCGGTGTATCGGTGTTTGAACAAATAGAACTAAACTAATGTTAAATTTGATTTAGTTTGAAATGAAATCATTTACTAAGAGTTGCGTTTCCTAAGAAACAAATTTCTTAATGCTCGCTAAAAAGTAT
This sequence comes from Macrosteles quadrilineatus, assembly GCF_028750875.1. Classification (NCBI taxonomy): domain Eukaryota; kingdom Metazoa; phylum Arthropoda; class Insecta; order Hemiptera; family Cicadellidae; genus Macrosteles; species Macrosteles quadrilineatus. The sequence continues at coordinate 28,441,422 of NW_026542599.1, read as the reverse complement.
GTGGACGTATTCAAAATGTAGAAAGTAGGGCTTCCACGGTCACAATCACTAACATAAAGTCCTTGTTGGTCTTCTGGGAACAAAGGAGTTTGTGTTAGTATACAAAATGTGTTCACAACTACGTGATTAGCGATCAAAATTCCAAATACGTCAATTAAAAGTATACTATACTAGTAAACTGTATTGTAAAATGACCTGTAACATGTAAAAAGTCAATTTGGATTTAAGTTTATTTTTTTTTAAGACTAGCTCAGTTCCAGGTTTTGTGACAGGGAAAAAAATGTTATTAAATGTACTGAGGAAAATAGTTACACATCCACCTACTCATTGGGAACAAAATAGGTATATTAGTAGGGGCGTAAGCTAATACTGTCAATAAAGTTATTTCCGTCATGAAGACTATGCAAGGATACAATGATAGCTTCCAAAGCTTCAGTTAGAATGTTCGATTTAAACTAGGAGTAGCCCAGGGGCTCAAAGAAATGCATTTGTTGGCCAGACTTATGATTCAAGTTTGTGTCAGCCCAGTAGCTTCATTAGCATTGCACTTATCGGGAGCAAAAACACTGAAAAGTATTGCTTTTTGCTCATGGATGTGAAAAGAAATTTTACCCCTCTGAACTGCAAATATGTTTTAAATGTAGGTAGGGAATCTACCCTTAGACAAGACGACACTTGACTTATTTTGTTTGATACCTTCGGTAATCCGACGATGCGTTTAATTACTCATTGGTCGTTGTCCGAACAGTACTGGAAATTGATTAAGTTTTCAATTTTTTTATTGTTATACAAATACCTAAATTTATCTATTGAAACATCTTGTACTTGAGAAATACATAGCTAGACATCGTAAATTGTCTTAATTCAGTCAATAGCATTATTTGCGGTAGGCCTAGCCCTACATTCTCTGGGGACCGACACCCTCCTGGTCCAAATGTCAGATCAGCTGCTACAGATTTCACCAACGACCACCTTTTATTTCGTCACCCTTGCGGTCAACTGTCATCAATTTCCCTCTTGATTGCTCCATCCAGTCCTCGATCTCACTCTGATTCAGTCCAGTCCAGTCTTGGCAGATGCGAGTTGATTGTTCGGATTGAAATGTTGTGACAGCACGTGGTCGAACGCGTGAAAAGCTTCCTTTTGTTGGTAACTTCTATAGCTCCACGGATATTAAGGACCACATGCGTCGTCGGAGCTAGAGTGTGACGACGATCATCTGATGCAGAATCCAACACAGCTGTGAGGGGAACCAACTTAGATAAAGGTGAAAGGGGAACATTTCGCTTGAAAACGTTAATAATATTGCATAAAAACCTTTGCTGCATATTTCTTCAAAAAAATACGTTTAAACGGAGTATAAACTTTCATATTGCATTAAAATAATTGTGAACTATGTGTAAACCGTTAAATTTAGCTATGTAAAAAATATTAAAATTAAGAATCTTAGCACACCACGAAAAATAGCTTAATATTACATATTACAGTCAACTTAGCATGACAATGCAAAGAAACGAAGAACACTTTTCTAGTTCACACTACAAAGAAATAGAGTTGAGTCTTTGATTTATTACAATCAAACATAGTACCTCTCGTAAAACATAAAGTAAATAAATTTACAAAATGAAAAATTTGCGTAACGCACTCCAAAGTAAATTGGTAATGGTAAACGATGATAAAAGTACAATAACATTGGCATTCAACGAAATAAAAACGAATAAACAAAGATAAATCATTCGCATTCCACTCAAAAGTAAAATAGAAAGATACGGTAAATATAGACTCACAGAAACAAGTTCAGATGGCGCATAAACTGTAATTTTGCTCTAACAACAGTCAGAATCTTTGGTAAACGTACAAGTCTCAGTCACTATCCTTTCAGTAAACTATAATTAAAACTACTAAGATCCTTAGCTAACACTTCTTTGTGTAAGGTTTGGCAGGGAATGGAAGAAAAATGTAAACTTTGTTATACCTATTGTTTCTATTGTGTTGTATTGTACAGGTATTGTTGCATTGTGATGCTAAATTTATTGCGTTTTTTAGGGCTATTGGAAGTCAAGGATCAGTGTAGAAGGGGGAAAAATGCTTGTGTATTTTTGTTATCAAAAACCACTGTGAGCATCTATAACATTATCAGTGTAAATATAGTTGAAACAATCATTTTTAAATTATGTTTAAACTAGCCGACCCGTACGAAGCATTCGCAATGAATCCTTCTAAAATCCCACTTATTGAGGTACAAAACAAACATACAGTTAATTCTGCGTAGTAAGCTCATCGTTGATTTAGTTATGGGTCCTTACTTCAGGAATAGGAGTGGTTCTACGTTTTAGATAATTAACCTTTTCAAAATTAAATGTAAAGATTTTACTCTATGTTCTAAGTAATAACATAGATTAACCAACACTAAGGGAGTATGTTTTATCTATGGTAATAATGTGGCCATAAACTATTTTTGTTTAGATGGTTTTGTTTTTAAACAGAAATCATTTTTACTGAAAAAACCGTACCTTGACAAAGCCACAAAAACTGACCGTGTAAAAAAACAGGGTCTGGCATGTGCAATCCTTCATTCGTCCATGTGTCTTATTTATAAAGTCGTGGAAAAGGTAACTTTTAAGGGAAATTCCTTCTTAGTTTGAAAGGACTACGGACTATTGCCTAGCATAAAAAATTTTTCAGAGTCAGCCAACTTCGCTTTGATAGTGTAGAGTGCCCAAGTGAGCTAAAACCAATCTTGGGCAATGCTTAGGTTTCTCATCAACATGAACATAGAGTTCCTTTTTGCATGGGTGTATGAGGTACCGTAACTAACCCAAAGGGCTTAGGAAAACTCGAGTAGAACAATAGAATGTTCTACGTCCCTTGGTATAGAACCGAATCAAAACTTATATAAACAGTGTTCTGTCAGTAACAAAATCAACACAATATAACCATTCATTGAAACCTGTAGGCTAGTAAATAAAAGATATTTGAAGACAGACTTCTTAAATATACCTAGAACGGTTGGTATGTATGTCAAAATGAATGCTATGACGTGAATAAAGAAATATAAAAACATGCGGTACTTACTTTTGACTTGTTCTTGTTTAGACTTCTTTAAAGTGAATACAGTATTCACATTTTATCTACGGAGTTATTCATCGTAAAAAGAACAAACTAAGTATGTTGGTCAACATTGATGAAGTCAAAACAAAACACTCAGATTTGAGAAATAAATATTTTTGTGTTTTGAATAATTTATTTCACATGTTTCAGCTGATCGAATAAAGTAAATAAACATTTTAAGTTTTAATTACTTGCAGAATTATATTATAATAAATAGTTTTTACGACATACTACTGAAAAAAGAGTGATATGTGTATTTCCCCCGGGTAGTAAGTAAAAAAGCTTTAAAATGACACCTCATTTATAAAAACTGGTGTAGAAATAAGTAAGTTAGTTATGGTCTACTAACAAAAAAAGTACTACATACATTATAATATATACATAAATTATATTGAGAAACCAAGCCAATATATAGACTAACAACACATTTGTCAAGCGGCATTACCTACCAGTAAAATAAGTAAAAATCAAAATAACCTGTTCATGGTAATTTACATTAATTTACACTTAAGTAATTTATAACGCATTTTATCGGCGATCTAGTGCATTTAATTAACATTTCCAGTATCAGGCACTTCTTCATACTCCGTCCTACACACTTGGCGAGGCTGCGAGTCACCTGAGAACTGTTTAGATTAACTCAGTCTAAAGGGAACACACGGGGTTTTTGGAGGGGATATTGCGAGGCAAGGAACTTTATGTAGCAATGCCTTTATAAAGTACTAGTATTTGATCTGTTCTATGCGTGGGTTTTTATTTTAAATACTAAGATGACCAATACGTCATTTTAATTAAAATTTAAATTTAGTCTGTAAACTTTTGTTTTGAAACTTGATTAATTGATAAATCTATAAGGTAGTATGTTTCATCTTCTACCTTTTTACAATGTTTCGTCCGAATATGTGTGCACTATTATGTTTACACATTGATACTATTATTAAATAAACTGCGATAAATATCCATAGCTTACCACTTTTCCAGATTAATCCAAACGTCTTATTTTGATTAGATGTTTACCGACAAAGAATTGATTTTCATTCTCCAAATTTATAGGGAAATATAAGTTAAGTGATGTAAAAACATCAAACATTCAAACCAATAACATTTTTGTTTGATAAGTACAAATACCACTTCCCACTTGGAAACACGTTAAGTCTTTACGAGGGCCAGTTTAAATTTCCGCCACTTAATCTAGCTATAACTTTGTTTTACACACGGGAAATGCAAATTGCGGTTGTGGCTACAAGCAGACATAACCACATGTGTTATTATAGCAATCGTCTGTAGGTGTTTTATTACACACCTGCACAGAACGCTGGAACCGCTCCAGCTCGCTTGATGAGTATATTTGGAGTTGGTCGTGTATTGAGATTCATTGCAAACGATCCAATAGTCTTTTGATTTTTATACTTATACTTATATTTTGTATCAGTGATGTTGGTAGTTTTTAGATTAAAGACGCGTTCTAAAACATGTGAATGTGTATTCGTAAAAACATTTTCCAGTTGTAATTAATTACACCATCCTTTACTCACTGTTTGTATTTGTGTGCCGGGTTTCTCACTCTGTGATGGTTGAATGTGGTATAAAATATGAGACAGATTACACAAACACATTATAGCCATCAGTTAAGGCATGTTTAAAAAGTTGGGGAATAGAAAGGAGACGGCATTTTATGAGCACATATTTGCAGTAGCTCTCGAATGTTTCTCTAGGTATTTAACTTTAGTTTGCCTTATGCATTCATGGTTAACAGATCCAACACAAAAAAAAGCTTTTTACTCCTCTAAGACTACATTGTTTCAAGCAATTATAATTTGCCCTTATACACACGCTTCTACAGTATTTGAATGATATTTTTGGCGCTGGCACTGTACTATTAAATCCCCAATATATTCGAAAAACGCCGAAATCTCTTGTAAAATTTTATTTTTCTTAGCGGATCAATTAAATTAATGTTAATATTCCGTTAATAAACTGATTACGAATATGTGCTACCAATAATCTATAGTGAAATATACTTCTATAAATTTTGAACTGAATTTATAGTTTAGTCTTTAGATCATTCATACAGTGGTAACTTGCTTAAAACAAAAGTCCATTCCTTAAATTTATAACCTTGTTTAACTGAAAACTTTTCACTTGTACAGGCATAAGCAAAAGATTTATTAAGTTGTAAACTTCAAAATATGAATTTAAACTCAATTTGAAATATCTAATATATAAAATTCTCGTGTCACAGTGTTTGTCTGCAAACTCCTCCGGAACGACTTCACCGATCGTTATGAAATTTGGTGTGTAAATTCTGTAGGTATGCGAATCGGACGTAAACTATTTCCCGTTTCGAAATTCTTAAAAGGGCTCCGCCCCAGTGGCTCTGGAGTTTCCCATGTTAACCTTATGAGAAATGGAATTAATGAATCTTAACAGCTGTTTCAATTAAACAAGTTGGTTCTGTTCTATGATGTTCAATAGCATTAAAGTTACAAGGATTACCAACAGGGTGCAGCACTATTATTTCTTTTACATTTATGACAACAGCTAATTTGCAACCAAAAGGTGAGTGAGCGTAGCGAACGAACTTCAACCTGGAGGCGAGTTAGCGTAGCGAACGAGCTAACCTGAAGGCAAGTGAGCGCAGCGAACGAGCTCCAACCTAAAGGTGAGTGAGCGTAGCGAACGAGCTCCAACCCAAAGGTGAGTGAGCGTAGCGAACGAACTTCAACCAGGACGTGATTGAGCGATGCGAACGAGATCATCTTGAAAATTAAACGTAACGGTACTTTCTTTCCATCGGTCTGTCTTAGGGGAAACCTATAACTTAGGCGATACGAAGTTCGCCGGGTCAGCTAGTTTCTTATATAAATGTTCTTTTCTATGTCGGAAAAGGTTTTATTGGTGGTAAAAAAATAGTTTGAAACATTGCTAGTTTAGTCCCTACACAGAGAAGTAATTCTCTGAACTCCTTTAACCCTTTCACTTCCTACAGCCTTGGAGGCCAAAACAGAACAAAAACAATAACAGATTGTAGTATTGTCAACGAATCGGATTGCGACTTGAGATATACAGTACCTGACAAAGATTCAAATAAGTTTGAATTGTTTCAACTGCTGCTTTCCTTATAGCTTTTAGCATTCCCTCTGAAAAATAAATATCTTTTACAGTAAATGTAAAAAGAAAGTGGCAACTCAGAGAAATGTTTTAGCATCAACGAGACACAATACAAAGCCTCCATGAACTCGGAGCTTTTAGAAAAGCTGCTCCGGGAGTTACCGTGCCCGCCACAGCGGCTCCTGAATTGTAGGGGGAGTAAGGGGGGGGAGCAGGGGGTTATAATTTCAGCTGAACCTGGTTTGATAGAGACATTAGGTTGGTGTAATAAGCAGGTAGAACGGCCAGCGGTGCTTGGCATTCTACCACGGCACGACCGCAGCGGTACCAGCACTGCGGCGTGGCGGTTATACTTTCAACTCGACTGTCAGCCCAAATGGCGATTGAAAATTACTTCGTTGGACAGTTTGAAAATTTTGTTTACATCTGTCATTTAAAATATTGTGGACGTCTTTCTTAACAATACTATTCACGAGTTTTTGGTTTGTTCGTTTTCAATGTGTTCGAATCCAAAATCTCCTTTGGCCTTTGGATTGGTCAGTGTGAAAGCCGTTTTCAGAAACAAAGTCGTTGCTGTAAAAATACACACTTGAAACTCAATCGGAAACTGGTAATGTGTATGAAGAATCTTAGGGTAAAAACATTATAACGTATTTGAAAATGCACATAGACTCCAGGATAAGAACTTTATGGGGATTAGTACAGTTGAGAGCCTTGAATGGTTCCAGTCCGGGCCTGTTTGAAGACCTGTGAGAAGACATTTTGGAAAAGCTGAAAGATATCTATTCGTACAAAATGTGTTATCGTCAGTAACCATAGTTTAATGCTCGTACAGTTTAGGAACTAGTAATTGGATAATTCATTGGTGAAATGATTCAGCTTTACTACTGGAATAAGATACTATTTTTATTTCTTCCCTTCTAGTTCTTTTAAGAATCCATGCAGCCACATAACTATTTATTAGAACATGTCTTGAATTAAGATATACACAGGCGGATTTTGTAATACACTCTCCGCTGCAATCCTGCATAATAAAGGAATTTACATTTGCCTGATTGAATTTCCAGTTAAATATTTCCTTGGACATGTCGAATTTATTATCTTGTTAATTTAACATGAGGTTTAACGAGTACTTAGGTTTGCTACTACAGGGAGGGTAGTAAAGTGTGTTTTAGTAAAATAAAATAAAACAAATTTGCCAGGTTTGATAAAAATACATCCATAATCAAGCTAACTACAACAGTTTACCTTCTCAAGAATTAGAATTTTAAATTTACAATCTTATGAAATTTATCCATAACCAATAGCTTTTTTATGGGTTTTTAAGGAGAAATCACAATTAAAAATAAAAATTTTGAAAAATGAAAAAATATTTGGAGTTAATAATAATGGGTTGGTACCTACGACCCAAAATTTCATCAGAATCGGACGACATGTCTGGTGCTCTGTACACATCCACACACGCACAGACATCGTTTCGAATACCACTTTTTGGGTTCAGAGGGACCCAAACGGATATATCCACTCAAAACTCAAAACTTTTGACGAAAACAATATTTTCTCCATATACTATGTATAGGGGAAGAAAGTAAAATGTAAATTGTGTATGCTGTTGGTAATGTAAAATAAATAAACTTGTATTTTTGTAATATTTGTGGATTGAAAAAAAAACAACTGTGTTTTCCAACTTTTAGTGAGCAACGCTTTACTCCAAAGCAGATGTGCTCGTGGCGTTCGTTAAGACTACCAGAAGGATCATCACAGTACTTACGTGATGACTGGCACGCACAAAGTGTGTGTGAAGCCTGCTGATGACATAGGACCGGATACTTGTCCACGACCAAATGGTCAATGACTCAGTTTAAATTGGCTACAGGTGCGTTGCTTGGGCCGTGTGCTATTTTATTACTCGGTGGATCTTTATGTGCGATCATTATTTTAATTTATTAATTTGTGTATGTTGTTTGGTAAGAGATACCTAAAAAATCTAAAATATATACGTCTAATAACACTAGTAATACATATTTACACTTATACTGTTGACTCACAAGAGGGTAAATACATATAAATGTTGATAAGTTAAGTGGTGATCGATTTTGATTGGACACTTCCATCATCATCAGAGAATGGCAAGAATCAAAATGGCATCCCGTATATAGGCCTACTATTGGTTACCGGAAGTACCGGCCAATAAGTTTCTATAAGTACAACTGGAGTCAAGATTTACTTGCTCATTAATGAGCATATTTTTTACATTTTTTCCTTGTAAATATAAAATTCTTTCCAAGCATTTATCACATTTCCTTTATTACAATTCCTTAAAATGCCACCCGTACATTTCTTTAATATAGAATTCTTTAGTACAGTATAGTAAAATTAGTTTTTTTTAATCCCTACAAAATAGTTTAGGAATAAATTTTAAAGTTTGATGTCTTGGGGGTCAAAAATGAGAAATCTGATCATGCTGCGTGTAAACCTTGTCAAACCAGCATGATCAGATAGATATCCCATTTTACTTCTCATGCTGAATTTAACAAAAAGCGAACGATTTTTACTTAAGTTTTATTTCTAATGGAATTATCTTACACACACAAGCATATACAGGGTGAATAAAAAGTCAAGACCCCCCCCCCCTCTAATATTTTTCCAAGTATAAATATACAGAGATATCCTTTTGGTGGTCGCGCAAGCTTAGCAGGAAGTTTCATTTTATGATTTTGAATTTTTTGAGTGTCCCCCCTAAAGGGGGGATTTGGGGGGTAACTCAAATATTGTAAATGTAAAGCCCCTTCAAAAGACACGTCATTTTGAAGTGTTTACAAAAACTTAAAGAATGGTGAAAACTAGAGGTCGCTATCTGTTCTCTTTCCAAAATGGTAGCCCGTCAAATGTTGTAGAAAATCAATGGTAAAATTGGTTCGTAATGGTAATATTGGCTACCATTTTGGATAGAGAAGAGATAGCGAAGTCTGGTTTTCACCATTCTTTATGTTTTTGTAACCTCTTCAAAATGAGGTGTCACTTGATGGGGTTTTACATTGAAAACATTTTAGGTGCCCCCCAAATCCCCCTTTTGGGGGGACACTCAAAAATTTTAAACGTAAACCCCCATTTTTTGATACTTTGTTTTGAAGTGTTTACAAAAACTTAAAGAATGGTGAAAACTAGAGGTTGCTATCTCTTTTCTAACCAAAATGGTAGCCAATATAACTATTACGAACCAATTTTACCATTGATTTTCTACAACATTTGAAGGGCTACCATTTTGGGTAGAAAAGAGATAGCGACCTCTAGTTTTCACCATTCTTTAAGTTTTTATAAACACTTCAAAATGAGGTGTCACTTGAAGGGGGTTTACATTTAAAATACTTGAGTTACCCCCCAAATCCCCCCTTTTGGGGGGACACTTAAAAATTTCAAAATCATAAAATGAAACTTCCTGCTAAGATTGCACGACCACCAAAAGGATATCTCTGTATATTTAATGGGAAAAATATTAAAGGGGGGGGGGGTCTTGACTTTTTATTCACCCTGTATATGCAGCTACCAGGCGTGTATTGCTGTGCTTAACAACTATTATTTTAAATGGTAACTTGTAATTATGAAATGTATACCAAAAACAAAAATAGAATATTTATTTTACTTAATTAATTAATTGTCAGTGGATAAACAATGTTTTTTGTTTTTTCACTAGGTGTATAAATATATAACTTTTTATATTTAAACGTTGTTGAGTGCATAGGTGTGCTGCGATTGCGTCTTAATATATTAAGACTTATCCAAAAGTAAAATAGTTTGCTGCGCTGCATTCTGTGGAAACAGTGTGGAACTATTACAAATCATTACTAATACAGAATGTTGTGATTATTTAAACCTACAAAACAGTTGGTGAAAGTTAACATCTGGTTTTCAATTATTGAGCGGAGCGAAGGGAACCTCTTAACTACACTCCTACTTTTGTTTTACAAATACTCCTCCTGGACGGCTGTAGCGATCTGCAAGAACTTTAGCACAGTCATACTCATAGTAACCTACCATGGGAAGGTATAAATCTGAAATGGTACAAATCGGACCACAGGGCTTTTCCCTATGTGAATTTAAACTTTTAGAAATTTAACATGGGCCTTATGGGTTAATTGGTTGCCATGGCATTATTTGCGAGCTAACAATAAAAAGGTAAACATATTTTAGTCAACGAATCATCTAAAATACCTCATTACAAACCGTACAGAGAAAAAGATAAGAACAATCGGATAAAAAAGTAGCTATAAAAAGTAAAAAGAACTTTAAATATATATTTATATATCTATATCTATCTATCTATCTATCTATCTATATATATAATAGGCTAAGCCGTTTTTTTGTTAATCGAACTCCTCCGTTATTATTCGCCCGATTTTGACGTTTGAGGTCTCAAAATAAAGGTTAAAACGTGTAGTTGTGCCCAATGGTAGATTTTTTATAAAGTCGTTGGTAAGGGCGTCAGAGTCCCTTAAAGCCAATTTTTTCTCCATAAGGATAACACGGGAGATAATTTTTATTTATAAAAACATATGTTTTTAGTTTAAAATAGTCAAAGTCTACTACATAAGAAATTGGTGTGTATTATGCCTGTAAATGTATATTAAGTTTAATAATGTTTTGGGTAAATTAAAGTGTACTCATAATGGATCATACTACTTTATTTTAATGCCGAGAATAGTAAAATTTCGTTGAGAATAAGCTACCATGATTTACAACTGTACTGTAATATTTAAAATCACAAATCTTTGACATTCATTATTTTGACATGAAACAGCTGATCTACCAGACATTTTATTTATAAATCAAAACAAAACAAATCCCCTACTACAAGTTTGTTGCTATACAAATATATAAATTATTTGTCGTGTATTCTAAAAATGGGACCCCAGAAGATTTGGCTGTACACTGTTCAGGTCTTGATCCAATAGCCATAGCCACTGATTGATCGGGCAACTACACGCAGGAACACTGTTAACACAACTGCAGTTTGCGGCCCACAGGCTATCTGTTAGGCTTCAGTATTTTGCTGTTGTGGTAAGGTTACACTTCAATATATAGTTGACATTTTTACGAGAATTGAAGGTGAACGTCTCGGTTTAGGGAACAGTCAAAACTTCGAGCAGAGCTATATGAACCTTCATGACGCAATACGTGCACGAGCAGAAAATGAAAGAGTTCAAATAGGCTAAAGCTGATGGGAAGCTGATGGATTCCCTATTTTGCCAGCAAGATTGTTTAGAGTTGGATGCCCTGTTGATTTCATCCACCCAAACGTCGTTGAAAGTATACAAAATGGTAAAATGAAAGACCGCTATTTTAGCGCCAAAAAAAGTTACTGTGATTTGATCAACAACAAAGTCTTGCATAAATTGCCAGGTGAGCCCAAGGTGTACGAAAGCATTGATAGTTTGCTTGCAGATAATTTAAACGCCCATCTAGAATACCCAACAGAGTTTTTAAACAATATAGAGGTCAGTGGATTGCCAAGACACAGATCTTAAACAAGGGGGCAGTGGTTTTATTGTTGAAGAATATCTATACACCGGGCCTCATTAATGGAACGAAAGTGAACAAAATGGTTAACAGTTTAATAGGATGAAAAGTCCTAACTGGAACAAGTGAGAGGGACATATTTTGATTCCGATGATAAAAATGTGCTCGTCTGAAACAAACTTACCATTTAAAATGGGAAGATGCCAATTTCCATAAGCTTTGTCATTTGCAATGACAATCAATAAAGCACAAGGGCAATCACTTAAAAGAGTACCCTAGCACTGTTCTTACCCAGACCAGTTTTCAGTCATGGGCAACTATATGTTGCTTTAAGTAGGGCTACACATTTTGATGGTGTATGTATATTCATCGCGGAAATTTCTGACCGGGTGATTTCATGAATAAAAACTTAGTAGCCTAAGTTATTCAAGGAAGTTCTTTTGTACCTACATAAAGTAGATTTTTTGTGATTATTTTTAAAAGGGGTTTCTTCAAGAAACATTTTTATGTTCTTCAAATATGCTATATATTGGTTTTATTAAAATCTTTTATTAAATGTGTTTGAAATCTTAAAATAACTATAAAATGCTTGATAACTTATCAATTTACTAAATATAAGACATATACAGCTAGAAAATGGGTGGTCTGCTTTCCTTCTAAGGCTTCATTCATTAATGTATTTTACTGTATTTAACGACTTAAGAGTCAATGTATAACACGATGAATTTGTTTTCTAAATCCATATGTTTTTTTGCGGCGCATTGAGCCGCACGGGTTTACTAGTACCGGTATATAATATTAGGTTTATTTATTCTATTCATACAATATGCATATGCATTTGAACAGATAGTGTTTTTGGCCTCTGTGATATCAAAACAGAAAAGCACATTGTTCCTGGGTCTACATCTTACCATGAGACCCGTAGTAATAGTTTATTTCCTCTGGGAAATTTGCTAAGAAGGTTATAGGAATCAACTTAAATCAAATTACCATTATGAGTTTGTTAAGCATAATATTTATATGTTTAACTGTAACTACTCAAGCCTTAAGTCATTTGTACATACAAATTACTAAGAACTGTTTTAAAACTGTTCAAAGTGGCAGATTAAACGCTGATGAGTATAGTATTTATGATAAGATGTATTTTGTAGGCTCAGGATCTTGAGATCATGGGTGGTCTGGACTCAGCTGTCCTTTCTCTCTCTCTCTCTCACACACACACACACAAACTTTCCATCTCACTCTATCTAGTCTTCTACCAGCAGTCCAGCAGGTCTCAGAAAATACCAAACAATTTTACTACAAAATGTCTTTATTAAAAATCCAATCGGAATCATGATGTTGCATTACTCCAGGAAATCATAAACAATTATATTGATGTAACAAAATCTACAATATACAAATGAAAATAACATAACAAAACAGCTCCAGGCTCTAGAAAATTTGTTTAAAACAAAATAGTTAACAAAAATAAATATTGTACACTATGTCGTACCTTCTTAAATACATTGTATTTACATTGAGCATCGAAATTTCACACTTATTTGATGTGATAATTCCATAGATTTATGTTGCAGATTTGTCTTACTTGCCAATAATAATTGTAAAAAGTGAAGAGAAAGTATAAGTTTACTAACAAATCAGTTGGAGACAAACAATAAGATACTCATTATCAATAATGAGACTTAAATTTTGTAATCCAAAGTTGTTATACCATTTATAACAATTCAGTGTAAATCTACTCATAAATTTCACAGTCTGCTTGTGATGTTTATTAACAACATTGTTTTTCAGTAAGAAAAACAAATTTAAAATATAAAAAATTATTAAAAATTAAAACTGCAGTAAAAAACCAAAATATGTCTTTCAATAAAATAAATATAGTTTTAAAATTGTATTGATCATGAATTAATTTTTGTTTGGGTATTTACTTCAAGATTATATCAACTATTAATAGCTACCACAATTTTAACTTGGTTTTAAATATTCACTATAAATTTTACAGTTGATTTTTAGTTTGAGATAATCAGCTTATTGTAATATTATCAAGATAAAAAAGTAACATATTCTTTGGTGAAATCATTTTGTTAGATAGTTAGAATGAGCAGGAACACATATTATATTTGTACCGTTAAACCATTTAAGGATAACTTTTTAGGCCTATATTTCATAATTAATTAAAATATATGAGATTAAAATTCTATCAATTTGAATCCTGAATGGACTTACATAATAATAACTTTCGGTAGCCTACAACAAGAACTAAACTCATTACCAATATGTAAAGCATCTGTAACTGGTTCATCTTATTTTCTCTAGGTAGGTAATGAATGTTTTTTCTCAACATCTTACCCTTCCACAGATTTTTAAAATTTATAATTTTGACAAATAGGCTAGATTATGAAAAACATAGACTGAAGATTAGAAAGCCTAATAGATTTCTACTTAAAAAGTTAAGTACATTTTGTATTTTTCCAAAAAACATTTTCCAACACATCGTAAACATTTACATTTGTAAAAAATAACAAAGTAAAGAATAAATAGCTCTAGATTTGCAAAATCCATATAAAAGTTTACAAATCCACATATACTATTCTTTGGTGTTGAAATTTATACATTGTCCTCGGACCTCTTTGAGAGGTTTCAAGGTTTCAAGATAAACAGTCCAATAATTGAGAAGATATACAAGATACAAACTATTCACAAATATTTACACTTATAGGCTATACATATAGACAACTGTACAGGTCAGAAGTGATGCAATAAATACTGAGTTAAGGCTGTGTGAGAGGAACTAATGCTGCGGATGGTAACTGCGGAACTGCGGAAACTGCTGCGGAACTGCGATGTGATTGCGGACTGAGGTAGGCTTCATTGGTTCTTAAAGCTGTTTTCACATGAGGAAGCAGGCCTGCAGAATATGTGCAAAAATTAGAAGTTGTCAATTTTATCCTGACCAATGGATTTTTTCTTAAGAGCTTGGTTTGGGATGGTTTCGTTTCATTTTAAAATGAAGGTATTCTTAGAAAATAGAAGAAACCAAATTAAACGTACATCGATGGGGCTTAAAACTGGGTAACACTGTAAATTTCTCAAAAAGCTACTGGCTTTTCTCGGGATCAAACTGGCAACCATTACAAAAAAGGATGGACTAAGTGTTGGACACTAGTAAGGCAAAAAGTACATCAGTCAGTAAAAGAGAAAGACTAGTTTATGTTTACAGAGTATATCAAAGTTTTTCCTCCTGCTTCTATGTAGCACATTCGGCAAATATTGTGGGAATTTGGTCGAACTGGGACAAGATCACACAAGAGAATTTGAAAACAAACAGGAGGTCCCTTGAATAGTTGAAGAGAACCGTGTAGTCTCTGTTTTCGTTGCTACATCCCTGAGCACGCCCAAAACAAAAAACTCACAGAGAATTCCTCTGACGGATATGAGATAAGAATACACTTTTACGTTCTTCCACAAGATTTGCTAAGTGTCTTACTCCTATAAGATGTGTGGTTTTTTTTGCTGAAGCAATGGAAATTCTTTCATTTGCGCTTTGTTTCCAATAGAGTTACAAATTTGCTAATAGCTTAAACAATAAACATAAACCTACCTTGGTCATGTGGCGAGCAGGCAGGTCAACATCAGTATACACACAAATAGCCAACGAGGTTGCACCATGACCCCACTGCCTCCTTCTTCCACCCCTGCAGTAGGCTCCTCATCTACCG
The DNA here is from genome assembly GCF_028750875.1 of Macrosteles quadrilineatus. Classification (NCBI taxonomy): domain Eukaryota; kingdom Metazoa; phylum Arthropoda; class Insecta; order Hemiptera; family Cicadellidae; genus Macrosteles; species Macrosteles quadrilineatus. Next base: position 28,425,961 of record NW_026542599.1, on the reverse strand, counting down.
GGGGTGGCGGAGGCTCGGGCTCCTTGTGGAAACATAGCCTCGCCATGTTAATATGGATCTGTTCACAGTCATATTCCTCTCTTCCGTCACACACACAGGTCGTCAGCTTGGCAGCCTGAAACAATTTAGGGGTTGTAAATCTAGAGAATTAATTCCTTACGATTGGTGAGGTTTGAGAGTGAAAGGGGAAGTTAGGATGTAAAATGAGTTCTGGAGGTTAAAGGGTCAATTCTTTCAGTGAATGTTAGAACTTTTCAAAAGTATGGAATTTGTTGATCTGAGCCTTCGTTTTGAAGACATGTTTTACTTAGGTAGAAAGACTTTCAATTTCTTTAAATGTTCATAAATTTCCTTTAGCAGCCTATGTATATGAGCCTATTCATCAGCAGTAATCCAATAATATGAGTACACAATGGAAAATCTAATAAGAGGAAATATGTATACTTCATAAACAATATATTTGCTTGTATTTTTTTATATATAAATTTCCAATCTAATTGTTTGTGAAGATTCAGAACCTTACCTTTTCCTGTCGTCTGAGGATACTGATGCTGTTCTTGCAGCGGTTGGAGCACTTGCGGCCCAGAAACATGCTGCGGCAGTATCGATGGTAGTAGTCCAGAGCCGTGCTGCAAACTCCGTCAGCTCCACAGATCCACTCAGCAACTCTGCACGATACGATGGACTCGTTCCTGGTGGCTCTCAGTACATGAGGTCTGCACACCTCCACACGCTCCTTGGTCTCTTTACACAACTCGTCCGTGCACTCACACTGAAACATGGTTACACTGTTAGGATGTGTTGGAAAGTGCCATTAATATAGACTAAGTGAAAGCCAAGGGTATTTTCATTACCTATAATTAATTAATCAATGACAGAAGACATTAAATTATGATTCGATCCTCTTCCGGAAAGTTTTATGTTACCAAGTCAAATGACCATTAAAGTTCCAAAGACCAGCAATTATTATTGACATAACTTCCGAGAAGTGTATTAGTCGAAGGAGGTCTGTAGAGGAATCAAGTTTATTTTTCTTCAATGATGAGACAATGAAACGCTTACATTTTTATTTAGGTTAATGCAAAAATATGGTCAACTAAACTGTTGACGATATTTTACTATAGTTGTTGCATACTAAACTCAAAGTTTATTGAAACACACAAGTCGAGCCACATCATTTTCAATTTTTATAACAATGTAACTAGTACAAACTAACAAAATTACTTTGAACGAAATTGATAAGGTTTAAATTAGAGTTTATAGTAAGAGATGGCAGTTTTAGCACCAAGTTGTTTTTCTCCCTTTCCAGATAGTCCCTACAATTTTTCTTCCTTTCTAGACAGTCTCTACCATTGGGTCGGATTACGTTACAGCTGCTTTATAGCTGACGGGACAGCTCTATTGGAGCAGGCCAGAGACCAGAACACGACGGGGCAGCTTACACTACCTGGGCGTGGGTGGCGTTACAGACAATCACGTGACTAGAAATGGCCTACTTAGGTCTTCACTGTCACTGTCACTGACAAGGCGAGGAATGAGAAGGGAAGGTAAAACCAAGAAGGCACTATATGAGGAGCGAACTATGAGTGATTACAACTTTATACCCATTTTCATTCTGCTAGAATTTTCAAATAATCGGACGGTGGGATTTACATTTATAGCTATTTAGGAGAAAGCTACATAGTTGCAAAAGAAGCGCATTCAGTATCCTAATTTTGAACAGCACACTTCTACAGGTTTTATCGTATAGCTTAGTAAAAATTATAGGATATTTCAACTTCAATTTCACTCCCTTTCTTAGAAAATTTTGTCACTAAATTCAACGCACTTTACCGAAGGATTTTCAATTGGAGGAAAGGTTCGTTACTTCGTGAAGGAGAAATCAAACTACTCTGGGATCCCCGGCCAGCAGCACAATGTGTATATTTCTTATCGTATTTGGTACACTGGAAACTATAGAACAAATCTATACCGAATATTACACTCTTGACAGTAAAAAAAAATACTAGCTAACAATTAATTAAAATTTAATTTCTAACTGTTGTGACTTTTGGAATCGCCTCAATATCGTCGGAAAGAAAATGTGCTAAGTTACAACTCTAACCACAGAAAACGTAATTTAGAAAAAAATTCCAAAAATTCACTTGATTTTGCACTTACGCACGAACTGCAAAATTTGTATGACTCCTGATTTTAACTAGTCGTTTCATGGCGTAGCAGAGAAAAGCTCATGTAGATAGGCCAGTATAATCTACCCAAGTTTCCTCATGTGGACTACTTACAGACATGAGGTCCTTGCCCTCGTCAGTGGAGGTGAGAGCTATCAGCGCGTGCTGACAAGACTCAGGACAATGAGCACCGCTGTCCCTCAGCACGCTGCTGCAGCCGACCATGTAGTTCTGCAGCGCCATGCCGCAGCCCGTCCTGTAGGCGCACTTGAGCCGCGCCTCCTCGCAGCTAACCTTCCTGTGCGGCTCAGATCCACCGGCGCTGGTACACAGGAGCACGCCCGCCACCACCAGGAGAAACATCACCTGAAAAAGTGGCAAGATTAAACTTTGTGTTTACGCCAGTGGCATTGTACAATCTGCAAGGGGACGGTCCATATTATGGTTTTGTTAACATCAAACGCCGTCCTTTGTTAAATAGCATTAATTGATAGTAATGTAACCAAGTGTGATACATTTGTTTCAGTAATATGTCCACTGAAGTGACTGGTATCTGTACTCAATAATATGTTACCGAGTAGTATCTATGAGGAATGGTATTACCCTTTTTACATAGTTAAAGTTAGACAGATGAAGAGTTCCCTTACAAACACACTTTTACAAGACAAAAGGTGCTGAACCTTTGTATAGTATTATCTGGATATAGTATTTAGTATTATACTGTTTAGAAGTAATTGATCAAAAATTAATGGAAACATCAACTGTCTATGTACTGTAAGGCGAATTTGTTTGTTAGCGTTGATGTGGGTGGAGTGGTTTATACACGACGTTCACCATGTGAGACTGGTGTCATCACCTGGAAGAGGGGAACTATTTAAGTGTCCAAAGGTGTTCCGTAACCCCAAAGGACTCAAACAACTGATTTTGCTACAACTATTCACACAAAAAACACTATACTGCCAACAATTATGTGTTTCATTTGCATCTATCAAAGTAGGTTAACACAATTAGTTGATTTATTCAACAAACATAAGTAATTCTCACATTTAACGGTACGTGATATTTGGTCGTGTAGCTGTGCACGGAATTTATTGTTTTAACCCAAACGCAAATAATTTAGATTACTCGTATAATGCAAGACTACCATTTCTAAAGACAGCAATTTTGTCTTTGAGGCAAATAAATTGCTGCGGATTAAAGTTTTATCACATATTAATCCCTTATAGAATTATGGCTCTATCAGTACTTAAGTGTGATGTGTATAGGCCTACATTTAGCATCTTTGTGAACCATTGAATCAGACAATATATGTCTCTTTTTGTTTTTTATGTTATTTATTTTAGACTATACTAGCAGAGTACCCGTCCTTCGTACGGGGTTGGCATATAAGTATCAAATGCTTATAGCAGTTATGAGTGAGGACATGGTTTAAGAAATTTCGGTTCTTTTTGAAGTTCGTTCGCTACGCTCACTCACCTTTAGGTTGGAGCTCGTTCGCTGCGCTCACTTTCCTTCAGGTTAGCTCGTTCGCTACGCTCACTTGCCTTCAGGTTAGCTCGTTCGCTACGCTCACTCGCCTCCAGGTTTTGCTGTTGTCATAAATGTAAAAGAAATAATAGTGCTAGTGCTGCACCCTGTTGGTAATCCTTGTAACTTTTAATGCTATTCAACATCATAGAACAGAACCAACTTGTTTAATTGAAACAGCTGTTAAGATTCATTAATTCCATTTCTCATAAGGTTAACATGGGAAACTCCAGAGCCACTGGGGCGGAGCCCCGAAGGATTTTTGGGATAAAAATATGCCTATATGTTAATCGGGAATGTGAGCTATCATCATGCCAAATTTCAGCCCGATCCGACCAGTAGTTTTTGAGATTAGCTCATACAAACACACACACAGACACCACCTCTTCTTTATAATAGTACTAGCAGAGTACCCGTCCTTCGTACGGGGTTGGCATATAAGTATCAAATGCTTATAGCAGTTATGAGTGAGGACATGGTTTAAGAAATTTCGGTTCTTTTTGAAGTTCGTTCGCTACGCTCACTCACCTTTAGGTTGGAGCTCGTTCGCTGCGCTCACTTTCCTTCAGGTTAGCTCGTTCGCTACGCTCACTTGCCTTCAGGTTAGCTCGTTCGCTACGCTCACTCGCCTCCAGGTTGAAGTTCGTTCGCTACGCTCACTCACCTTTTGCTGTTGTCATAAATGTAAAAGAAATAATAGTGCTAGTGCTGCACCCTGTTGGTAATCCTTGTAACTTTTAATGCTATTGAACATCATAGAACATAACCAACTTGTTTAATTGAAACAGCTGTTAAGATTCATTAATTCCATTTCTCATAAGGTTAACATGGGAAACTCCAGAGCCACTGGGGCGGAGCCCCGAAGGATTTTTTGGGATAAAAATATGCCTATATGTTAATCAGGAATGTGAGCTATCATCATGCCAAATTTCAGCCCGATCCGACCAGTAGTTTTTGAGATTAGCTCATACAAACACACACACAGACACCACCTCTTCTTTATAATAGTATAGATATAGATAGATAACTTTGGAATGGTTACAATCAAAATAGAAGAGATATATTTAAACTCCCGCTTGACTTCTAGTATTGTAACCAAATAATAAAGTGCGCACTAACATTGATCCTAAAAGAGGAGGGACGTATTAAATATCCAAGTGTCAATCCAACGCCGCCACACGTCCTCACGGGTCACTGAGCTTTGACTCGAGAAACACACCAAAGCAATTTCAAACTTTAAAATTAGATGATAAGTCCTCTTTTAACATTTTGAGTTTTCCGTGTTGGTGTACAGTATCTTACTTCATAACTTTCATACATTTCATTAAGTCAAATTCAATTGGCAGTGCAAAGGACAACATTTCACTTTGTAGGCTACACACTATACAGTACCCCCGTAACTACCAAAAAATGTATAAATAATTTAATAGCGTGACAACGAAATGCCAAGAGCTTGTAGAATGTATTTGCATCTTACCAAGGCTTGATTATTATCGTGGCTTGACCTTGTAGGCAAGACAAGCCTTCTGTTCTGCGTTAAGTCGTTTATGCATTCCTTCTCCTCGAATACGAATGCATTCCTTAGAATTTTAGTCAATTTAAACCCATATATTGTCTTTATAGTTTTGACAGAATTCAGTTTTCTCGTTTTTTGACAAACATTTTTTTCTCTGGCTTGAATAGTGCAATTCTTGTCCGGTTTAAGCGTGTATAAGTCGGTTAGGTTTGAGTGCGTTGGTATCAATAAATACTTTTCCCTGGTTTAAGGTTATATTGTACAGTTTTTACTATATTCTTTCATTAAAATACTATTATTTTCATGGTTCATTATTGAATCCGGATAAAATTGTTAAAGTTGGTTAAACAAAAAGAAGCAAATATAAAGTATCAAAACACCTTCTGCATTAACCGGACAAAAGCATGCTTCTAAATTGTCTTCAGTTGATCCATCAGGTTTATGAATCCATACCAAAGTATGTTTCATAGAAGGCTCTCCCCCTTAATGTCTAATATCTCGAAACAACTATAGTGAAATTTTATTCTAGTTACTTGAAAGATTTTCCTTTCATGTTGTGAACTAAGGTACTAGTCCACCCATATTATCAACACTGACAGCTCGTCTATTCACAAACACTGAGGATCTACTAAGTAGTGATAAAGTATGTAAATCAACAAAGAACTAAGGAACTCAACTGTTATTGTAAGCTGAACCAAATCAACAAGTTAGGTATGAGTAAACGCAGAGACAATAGGAGCTAACGAGGCATAGTTTGTAACTGTCTGACGAGAAACAGCTGTGTTATTTTATTATGTTGGCACTAATCCTGGCTTGGGGTTTGGACAACTGTGTAAGCTTAATTAAAGTAGTTTCTGAAGTAAGAGGGAAGTGTCCACGCACTCAAATTTTCACCGTCGTATGATTAACGATGTTATACTATATGAATATTATTGGTAAATTTAAATGTATATTATGATTGAATTTAAAACAGTGAACACACCATATTATTAATATGGAAAGAACACATTTTGTAAATCTCAGTACAATATGTTGGTATACACCGTTTGTGGATACCAAAAAAGAGTACACTATAAATATTTTTACTCTGTGTTCATTAGGTTGGTCATATACTTGATACACTAAGGGGTTTCCCTGTTACATACATTTTCCAGCCGTCCTACTTATTAATTGAGGTGTCATTTTAAAGCTTTAAATCTAGCACACATGCAATTGTTAATTAAAAATAAAATTTCCTTTAGTGCTTTGTCTCTAACTTTCAATTTATTTTGCAAGGTTTATTTAGTTCTATTTCAACCTGTCACAAATATTTCCTGCAGCAATTTTGATATTATTAGCAATACGAGAACTTTCTAATGATGACGTCACGATACTATTACCAACGGTGCAATGACTAATTTTAGAAGCTTTAAAATGAAACTGAAGTTGGCCGATTTGTACTTCAATGTATAGCAACACCTTAGTTTCTGTACACTATATCTATATAAATAAAATTAGAGTTTTGTCTGTACATTGCTCAGAATTATATACTTTTAGGTTATTTTTACGTTTTATACATTAAAGAAGCAGAAACGAGTCTTATCTCAATTTCTGTCTGTCTGTCTGTCCCTTTGTCTGTAACACTCAAGATGGCATTTTACGCAATCTTCTCCGTGAAAACCAGAGTACATATTAAGATCCAAGTCATTTTAATGTATTCACTGGATTGGCGAGAGTGTCTTTAGTGATTTAAATATAGCCTCACTACTTTGTAAATAAAATTACGGACGTTCAAAAATGCAGTTTTGTGCGATTTTTGTCAAATTTTCGTTCAATTTTTATCACATAATCGTCTATGAAATAACGAACAGCTGTTCGGATCAAGATTATTTTTTCTAGCTGTCAATGACATGTTTACAAATGTTGTTTACAAATACCGCAACTATTTCGAATCACGTTTTGAAAGCAAATCCCAACCAAGTGAGAATAAAAACGTTTTTCTTACATAACGGATTTAATTAATCGCAAGTGCAATAATATAGTCTAATAGTGTAACCGTAAATGAAATTAAATAACTAGACATCGTCCAAATCGGAACCAGAAATTCTTTGAGTATAAAATGTTTCTTGAGTTTTGACAACCAGAAAGAAGAAGACCTTGAATCAGTGTTGTATAGGGCTGTGACACTGAAATGATCGTCGCCAATAGCTTACAAAAAAGGTTTCCACTCATTGACGGCGCTTCAATGGCGGTTGTGTAAAGTGTAAAGTAAAAAATCACAACTGCAGTGGGTGATTGTAACAGAGGTTTTACAGAGGAAGTGCTAAACTCGCTTTTCCAATGTGTCACTTTCTGTTTCTACTCACCGTGTGATGCAATCGCTGGACCATACAGCCAATAGGCCCATAGCTCATATCTTGGGTACGTAAGCCTACATATTTATTCATAACAACCTTTTTGACGACGATCCTTGATACCGGTACTTTTCCATAGAATACATGGCCTACCTACTTAAAAAATAAAATTACAAATGACCAAAACCCCAACATTGTGTGATTTTCGTCACATTTCCTTCTAATGTTAATAGATATACTAATCATTGTTTAGAGAATGCGTAATCTATTAAATAACAAAAAGTTGTTTGGGTAAGGTTGCTTTTTTTTCAAACTGACACCGATAAGTTTACGCTATAACTTTTTACGAGAAAATCCAAAAGCAAGAGATCAATAACCTCGGGACTAGATATTAATGTATTTAATTGGTCCGATTTACTATAGTTCTTAGGTAGGTTCTTACGTAGGTACTGGTTCTTTTCCTTAGAACCGGTAGTTTACAAATTTGATATCGTTGGTGTTGCACCTTTTTTATTAGAGCCGTCCGTATTCAATTTAAGTGATGTCTTAACTCTGTATAAGTTTTGCTTTTTCTGTCTGGATTCCAAATCTTAGCTTACCCGGTATGCTAAGAAAATGATAACCTATTTGAGTAAAACATTTGTTGGACAAACCATCATGAATTGTTTACGCCTTTATATTGTTTATGTATCAATAGTTCGTGGCCTTTGTTGGATTGTTGTATTGTGTTGTTTTGTTGTATGTTGGTAACGCATTAATGTCCTTATTTCTCAGTGTTTCACGGAATGGACAAGAGCACCTTTGATACTGAAAATGTCAACCGGAATAAAGTGTTAAATGGTGAGGTTGAGGTAGTACTTTAAATGCGTTTAAGTTAACCGATGTGGAAAGTAACTTTCAATTATAGGCCTACTTTAGGGCTACGCTTCATGGATCTATAAAAGATTTTTTAGTTTAATCATTGGACATATGGACCAACACGATCCGGGTGACATTTAATTGCGAAGCATTTATTTTGGCTTGAACTGTCAGATACTGTATTTGCAAAGGTTTATAATATAATAGTTTTGCCAGCATATCTGCAAATGTGCAAACTAATTGCTGCTCTTACTCTTAATATAAGAAGGCTTCAACTGACTACTATAAGATCCCCGTGCGTAGAACGGGCACACAGCTAGTCTCTCCTGTTATGAAACAGCTTGAGAGTTGTTTACAGATTTGGTTTTGGTTAGTTTTCATTTATGTACTATGCAAATCGTACGTTTCCCATTAAATCATTACATAAATACAAATTTAGTTTATACTACTCAAACATCTAATTATTGTGAGAAGAGAAAGTGGCAATACTGTGAAAATAAAAACACACGAGTAGAACTACGACACTCATTACAGCAAAAATATTGAGAATCCATAACAATTGTAAAAAAACTCTTTGGTAAATATAAAGTTCGGAAGACAATAAAACCAAATAATAAGTCAGGTCACAGTCGAAAGATCCGGTAGCATGTTATTTATCCGAAAAATGTGGACGACCTCATGCCATGTGCGAGGTACGTGGACAGTACTGTCGAGCCAGCTACGGCTGTCCAGCGGTAAAAACACTGTCATGATTAAAACATCAAATATCAAGGACCGGTTGTTCCAGAGGCGAGGTGGAGCGCTGGACCTCTCAATCGAGCAACCAGTTTCACCCGTGCGCTCGGTCATACAACTCTACATACTACCGTTACTGTGTATACAACCATACAGCGAGTAGTACAGAACATCTCAATCGAGCAACCAGTTTTACCCGTGCGCTCGGTCATACAACTATACATACTACCGTTACTGTGTATACAACCATACAGCGAGTAGTACAGAACATCTCAATCGAGCAACCAGTTTCACCCGTGCGCTCGGTCATACAACTCTACATACTACCGTACCGTTACTGTGTATACAACCATACAGCGAGTAGTACAGAACATCTCAATCGAGCAACCAGTTTCACCCGTGCGCTCGGTCATACAACTCTACATACTACCGTTACTGTGTATACAACCATACAGCGAGTAGTACAGAACATTTCAATCGAGCAACCAGTTTCACCCGTGCGCTCGGTCATACAACTCTACATACTACCGTACCGTTACTGTGTATACAACCATACAGCGAGTAGTACAGAACATCTCAATCGAGCAACCAGTTTCACCCGTGCGCTCGGTCATACAACTCTACATACTACCGTACCGTTACTGTGTATACAACCATACAGCGAGTAGTACAGAACATCTCAATCGAGCAACCAGTTTCACCCGTGCGCTCGGTCATACAACTCTACATACTACCGTACCGTTACTGTGTATACAACCATACAGCGAGTAGTACAGAACATCTCAATCGAGCAACCAGTTTCACCCGTGCGCTCGGTCATACAACTCTACATACTACCGTTACTGTGTATACAACCATACAGCGAGTAGTACAGAACATTTCAATCGAGCAACCAGTTTCACCCGTGCGCTCGGTCATACAACTCTACATACTACCGTACCGTTACTGTGTATACAACCATACAGCGAGTAGTACAGAACATCTCAATCGAGCAACCAGTTTCACCCGTGCGCTCGGTCATACAACTCTACATACTACCGTACCGTTACTGTGTATACAACCATACAGCGAGTAGTACAGAACATCTCAATCGAGCAACCAGTTTCACCCGTGCGCTCGGTCATACAACTCTACATACTACCGTTACTGTGTATACAACCATACAGCGAGTAGTACAGAACATTTCAATCGAGCAACCAGTTTCACCCGTGCGCTCGGTCATACAACTCTACATACTACCGTACCGTTACTGTGTATACAACCATACAGCGAGTAGTACAGAACATCTCAATCGAGCAACCAGTTTCACCCGTGCGCTCGGTCATACAACTCTACATACTACCGTACCGTTACTGTGTATACAACCATACAGCGAGTAGTACAGAATATCTCAATCGAGCAACCAGTTTCACCCGTGCGCTCGGTCATTAACTCTACGTACTACCGTTGTCCCTCAACTGTATAATGCAGTAGATAGAACGTCGGAGAAAATATATTTTTTTTATTATATTAGCATATTGTTAACGATGCAGCATTGTAAGTGCTGATCCAATTTGCAGCCAATTTTAGCATAGGCCTGAAAATAGCAATTTAAAAACAATGTAGGTATCTCCATTTAATTCGATCACAAGAAATGCTTCGTTTTGTTGTCATGAAGTGTATGTTCCTAGTGTGGTTACGCTTGAGTGATTGTGCTGATGTCGACTATGTTTCTCATTTTCAGAGAGAACTATTCAAGACCTAAGCGAAGCAGGCCTAATATTAAAACTACATGTTGTAGACTACTGTTTACTTCACTATTTTATATACCACATGGCCCGCCTCTGTCCCGTTTTGATGGCAACTATCTTTTACATTTCCAGAGGGCAAGCCTACATTCGGACAGAAACAGAAACACGTCCGAAGCCCACACATAGCACGCGCCACATCTCTACACAACAGCGTGTGGGCGCGATATATGGCAGAGGCGAGGAGACGGCATAATAACTTTACTAATCTTATCAAACTATCATCGCGGTCGTCGGATCATTTATTTCACCGATCCTTACGTCTTAAACCTTCAAAGACAAGGCCTTCTGAAAGTCTAACCCGTACCTTTATATATTTACTCGTAGTTTTGTTGATGCTTCAGATGCAACTGCGGAAAAGCAAAGTAATACATATTTCCACTCGTCAGCCTAATTATAGAGTAATTGGTAGGCAGCGAGAGTGAAAATGAGATTTTTTTAAAAAATCACATAAATCTCAGTAAGTTTTGAACAGTAAAATTAACTTTTTTCCTTCAACTTACTGTAAACAACGACTTTCTGGTCTACAAAGAGTCCATCTACGTACTGGGTAGCGTGGGGGAAAAGTATGACAATGTGAGGAATCAGGAGGACGTAGTTATTCGGCCACTTATGATTGCCTTTTTGGCGTTACTCGGAAATGACTCCAATTCGACATCAAATTTACGGGTGTTACTTCGAATCCCGGAAATCATTTACCATCTCTCGCACGGAATTTTATGGGTTCTCGAAATCGAAATGCCTACCAGCCCACCTGTTTCTTGGAAGTCTTCCAGAAAGCGCTCTTGGGTCAAAATGGGTCACCATATTTTAGTCGAGCTCTTGCACGTGTCCTTCACGATAGTTATCCTGGGTTATGTCAAAAAATTAGATATATATATACGCATTAGATATATATATATATATATATATATATATATTTAAATTAGATATATAATTAATACGCAAGCCGTTTCTTTTCACAGTCATAACTCCATAACAACGGCTGGATGGATTTTAACGTTTGAGATGTCAACTTAAAAGGTATTTTCACGTAGATGTGCAAATACGTCTCAGAATATTAAGGAAGGGTATCACTTAAGAACAGTTAAGGGCCAAAGTTCCGGAACAGTGGCGCTATCAGTCATCATTGGATCAAACTCAATTTACTTTGTTTACAACTAAACATATAAGGACATAGTTTGAAATAGTTCAATACAGGAATTGCTACTTCCAGAGCAAAGCCGGAATTAATATTTATATTTTAACATCCGTTTACCAAGTCTGGTTCAATAATAAAGTATTTCCATTTCTAATTAAGACTTGACAGCGAATTGTTAGTAATGTTGATCCATTCATCATGTAGTTTTGGTCACAGTTCAGAATGATGTTTAAATAAATGTTTAAAAGTGCTTATTCGCAGTGCAATTGCCCGTTACCTTACCATTTTATCATGTAATTTACTGTGTGTATCAAAATGTCTTTGAAGTTTTGTTTGCTGTTTGGTTAACTATCTGATTTTATTTTAATTTAAAATGAAATGCCACCTATAAGATAAAGAACTGTGAGTGACCGGAGGCAACACGAACGTGACCGCTTGCATCACCCTCCCATTGGAACGATTGACGGATGGAACAAGAGCGGCAGTATATAGACTACTATATGTATAGACCCATCCAAACTCGGACAAATTAACTTTGTAGTGGTGGCTTACATTTAGAGCAACAGGTTATCTAGTTTTCATTATACCTTAACGGAAAGTTGTAGCAAAGCGACATATAAGTACTGAAATCATCTGTAAGATGTAGTAGCATTAATAAAGCATTAAAATATTCTATAAGGCAGTTAAGTGAGGAAATTCATTAAAGTTATGTACGTAAGGCGTTTGAATGCATATTGGTACAGTTATATTTCTTTCTTGACTGTTTGCTTCGACGAGGAAAGATTAATAAAAACAAACAATATCATGTTCTTCTAATTGTTGCTAGCTAGTCATGCACATTGTAGTTAGCTACAGAAAAAATTGAATTCTGTCCTAAGAATATTTTATTTTCTCAATGATATAGTTCCTTTGGAGACGTCTAGAAAATTATATTTTTCTATGGTACAAAGTAGACTGGAATATGCCATTATTTGTTGGGGAGCTGCTTATGTGTCCAATTTAACATGTTTACAGGTTGCACAAAAAAGGTTTATTAGATTAATTTTGAAAAAAAGTAAATTTGAACATTCATGGCCTTTATTTTTTAGTTTGAAGATTTTACCCTTAAGACATTTGTACATTTATAAGGTATTAAATATGTTCTACTGCAGAAGTGGAAATATGCCAATTAGAATTAATAGAGATGGTTTACGTTCTGGGTTGTCTTATTGTATTCCAAGGTCTAGGAGAACATGTTTTAGTAATTCTTTCTCATATATCGCTCCAAGAATATTTAACAATTTGCCTGAAAATATTAAGACAGCCCTAAATGCTTCCATATTCTCGAAAAGGGTAAAAAAACATGTTATTTACAATAAATGATGTGAAAGATATATTATGTTTCGACTCGTAGAGAATCTAAATCTTGTTCAATATTGTTTACTTAAGCGTCTTAGAAAAATAGTATTAAACATATTAATTACTTATTATTTTGTGTCTCTAGTAGTTAAGTTTAACTAAATAAAAGTATCTTCTTTTGATTTTTTTTATGTTACAGTATCTTTCTTTGTTTCTGATGCTCGCAAGAGTTCTTTTTATTTTTATTTTAAATGTATATTTTTGTGTTACAAAATTAGTTTTTGCACTGGATGAACTTAATCTTAATAGTGTATAATTAAGTGATGGTAACCTCAACACAGGGTCCCCCCTAAAGAGGTACCTATATTTTCCACAAATGTTTGCACAAAGCTTGTATATACAATTTGTAAATATGGAAAATAAACAGATTTCTTTCTTTCTTTCTTTGTTTTGTAAAAATCTCAACATTTTATTTTCGAATAGAAGATAGACTTGTATTTTTTGGGGGATTTCTTTGTCTTGTTTGACGTGTTTGTCGTCTTTGTTGTAAGTTGTGGTATTTTGTTATTCCAGCCACTTAATTATAGTCTGGGTACCTCCAATGAAATACGTAAAGGACTTTTTGATACTAACGAAAACAAATTTTGTTACGGTTTAGACAAAGTATAGTGATCCGACAAAAGACTAAATAGACCAATCCTAGTGATTTTAAAACTAGAGGCCAGATCTAGTGATCCTCCGAGACTAGAGACTAGAGACTATAAAGAGACAATCAACTGTCGAGCGAGTCTAAAAAGGTTCCAACACGTTGCCAAAGTGAGGAGGAGCGGACGGTCTGGAATAGTCGCTACATTCTACAGTGTCTACACCATACTCCGGACTCCGCACGTGGATGTCTTGGTTTCCTGTTGTGTCTATTTCTGGACGCTGGAGAACTGGGACCATCCTGGAGAGTTTAACTTGGATACATGGTCTACGCGACGTTAGTGACTTTTAGTAACACACTGATGAGTGAACAAAAATAATTACGATAATCTGTGTAAAAAAATGTTTTAAAAATGCACGTCTAATTAATTTTACTGACGTAAATTGCACGACAAATCATGCAAGAAATCTCAAATACTGAATCATCACTATCAAACTGACGGAATTCTACTCAGTGCTAGAAAAGTGGTTTATCCAAAAAGAATTTGAAAAATACCATGTAAGTGGACTGTACCTATTACAAATTAATTACCGTACGGTACATGATTCTGGGCCACTTAGAACATGAAAATACTGTTTGCCAAGTCAGGGTTAAATACTATATAGCAAATAATATGTGTCAAATCCAACATGACAAATAAATTGTAGTTATGAAAACGATCCACATCTCCTGAAAAGGCGAAAACAAGTTACAAATCATCCCTAATAAAGAAATATATTTTTTTTAGAATATGAATTCATTGTAAACTAAGTTCTTACAACGTTTTGATTGGAAATCAACCCGTATATGCAACTGTACGTAATGTCAAAATCTAGGGATACGTTTAAATAGGGAGAGAAATTACTACAATAACAGGACAACAATTGTACAAGATATATAGAATCTGTAAACTATGATACAATTTTCGTCAACAAAACGGCATAACATATAACCACTGATTCAATTTGCACCAGACGTTTTAACATGGGCCTGAACAGAGCAATGTTAGCCTAATTTATATAGACACTGCATTCGAACACAAGCAGACTCTTGTATGTGTTCACGTGCAGTTATGCTTGGGTTTGCTGATGTCGACTGTTTCTCTATTTCAGAGTAAAGTAAATGTTAAAGTGCGTTTTACTCCACAGAAAAAATACTACATAAGCAACAGTTTACATAAAGACCGTTCTATTTCGTCGTTATAGTGGTCTAAATAGCAATACTGTACTGTATTACCATGAATTATAGTAAACAAAAAACGCACTCTACTTTCAGGGCGGTTGCATTAGTTGGTCCATGAATACAACAATTTTCTTAAAAAGTATTTGTTAATCTCTCCTATGGTATAGCTTACCATAACTATTTTAATCTATACTATTATATAAAAATCTAATGGTGTCTGTCTGTATGTGTATTACTAATAGGTGCAAAAACTACTGAACCAACTGGGCTTAAATTTTACAAAAATATAGCTAACATACCAAGGACCATTATAGGACTATTTACATTTCGATACTGACCGTACGCTTTGCCCCTTTGGCTTTTACAGTTCTGAGGTGAGGATTATAAAAGTAAATATTGATTGGTCTCCATGACTGTGATCAGAACACTAACAATGTTTGTTTACATTTGCTTCAATTCAATGTAAACAAGAAGAACTGCTAAATTGTATATTTCACAATTTCAGACAGCTGATACAAAAAAGTTAAATATAATATTTTCCATAACTATGAGGTAGGTTTATTTTAATCTAACCTTTTATCATGGATTATTTATTCTAAAACTGTAAATGATTATAGAAGGAAAATATTCTATAACCGTTGCTGTATCAACTCCGGCTCTGCTTTGGATTTTTCGTCTCAGTTATGAAAATAATGTTATTGATATGTTTTCATGGAAACAGTATGAAAATTACAATCCCTATAGATGTTTTGTATGAATTTTGAGGCTATTTTAAATAAATTTGAACTGCTTAACATGTGTTAGATTAACTTAACATAACTTGCACATCACATTGTTTTTTATATGTATATTTAGGTAAATTTAGTTATTGTGTTTTGCTAAAACCATGCTTAAATTAAACTAAAGAATATCATCAATAACAAAATTGTACGTCATTGATTTTGTGTTCTAAAATCTGTTGTATATGTGTAACTATATTAAATTATCAAATGGCAATACAAAAAATACTCTTATTTATCTTAACATAGCTTTCAGTTCACATTTACTTTATTTGATAAATTTATTATTTGTGTTTTGCCACACCACTGATTAAATTAAAGCAAGGAAAATATCATAAAACTAAGCAGTACACAGTGTTCTTTTGTTTATAAAATCAATAAAATATCTGTTACTACGTTTACTTAAAACATTTCATTTCATTTTTTTGGTAAGTGTGAAAATTTAAAGGCAATGGATGATGGAACTGATTAAAAGAACTGGTTTGTAAGTTGTTTGTTGATATTTTTGTAGAGTAGAATCAGAGATGCAATGAAACATATACTGTATTTGCTATTTCATTTTTAGTCCTCAAAGTCAAAGTCAAAGTCATCTTTATTGTCACAAAACGTTTTTTTTATGCTCTGGCACAGCCAGACAAAACAGGTGACATTGTCAAACTATACTAAAATAAACTAGCTTATATTGGTAAAAATAAATACATAGTAGGTAACAAAACAAACAATTCACATTGATTTATCTTCAAGAAACTGACCAATACTATAATAATTCTTTTCCAATAAAAATTCAAAAATTTTTTCTTTAAAAGATACTAATCCTATTATAGATTTGTAGTACCCAGGCAAATTGTTAAAAAATCTTTTACCCATATAAGAAGGTGTCCTTTCCACAAGATTTAATCTGTGTATAGGATATTGAAAATCTGTATGAAATCTAGTGTTATAATTGTGTTGATTATTTTCACTGTGGAGTTTTTCAAAATTTGATTTCACATACAATAAACATTTAAGAATATACAAATTAGGGACGGTTAGAATCTTTAGTTCTTTAAAAAGTTGTTTGCAAGAATGTTTTACGGGTTTAAAAGTCATAATTCTAAGTATTCTTTTTTGAAGTTTAAAAAGTTGATACGAATCAGATGTGACGCCCCAAAGCTCTATTCCATACTGTAAAATTGACGAAAATAAAGCGTGATAAATCATTAGTCTAGTGTTTAAATCAACAACATTTCTTAAGACCAACATTTGAAAACATACTGAATTTAACTTTTTAGAGGTGTTATGAATGTGATTCTTCCAATTCAATAAACTATCTACATCAATTCCTAAAAATTTAGCTGTGTTGCTGAGATTTATTTTTTCATTATCAAAATAAACAAAGCCTTCAAGATCGTCCCTACACTGTGCAGTTTGAAATTTTACTATTTGTGTTTTAATGTGGTTCATTTTTAAACCGTTTACTTTAAACCGTTTTGACAGATCTTGAAGAGCTTGATTCAAGGCTAAACTTAGTTCATGACTGTCTTTAATTTAATGATGGCTGTCGTATCATCAGCATATAACAACAAACTAGGTTTAACATTCTTAGGTAGATCATTTATGTACATCAAAAACAATAACGGTCCTAATATAGAGCCCTGAGGCACCCCCATAACAATCTTTTCCCATTCAGAAGCATTGATTCCTCGACGCTTTGATAATCATATTAGTTTTGTCTGCTGTCTTTAGTGCTAAAATATTTGTTTAAAATTGTTTATAGTATAGATATAGTTTCTTTAATATTTCAAAAGACTGTATTGATAAGGCACAAGAATATTTCTAAAGTTTATAACAGCTGACTTAGTTTGGCTGATGATTTATTGTGAGTGAAGAAACTGAAGATTGAATGATTTGTTATTTAATATGAAGAAGAGTGAAATTTAAAAAAAATGTCCATTTAAATTTAATAATAGGTATTTTTGCAACTTCAAAATTGAAATTTATAATGCCAATTATAAATAAAAATATATGTAATTAAGGGAGATGAAGGTAAATCGTATGTAAAAGTTTAATTCGAAAATTTGGTCAGTTTTTCTCATATCAGCCTACACAAGATTTAAAATTAATCAAAACCAAAATGGTGGTATCCACTACTTACGAGATTTAAAAATCATAACTTAAACCTTTCTATTAAGGCCATAAAAGTTTAATTATTTTGTTTCTAAAAGCTTTGGCGGATGTGTAATTATTATATGCAACAGATGCAAAGATTAAAATGTTTCCATTTTGTGTCCTCTTCCCGTTGCAAAGCACGGGTACAACAGCTAGTAATAAATAAACCCGTAAAAATGTTGTTATGGAATCGCAAAATTATCTAGTACTTCATTACGTAGGAGCGAGTCTCTAATTTTTATTATTAGCAATTTGTATTACTAATTCAGATGAGACACTACCCAAAGTGTATTTTAACCCAAATATGAGTGAAGGGTGAGTCTAGGATGAAGTGAGATGCCTTGTGTAGCTTTGTTACTAACTAAGATCAGCTGTTACATTAGCCAGGACCATATAAAAGACAATGATAAAAGATAGATCCAGATAAAGAAAAGGTAAAAAAATATAAAGAAAAGATAAAAGATAGAAAGGTCCAGTTCCAGACCTTCAAAAGATACTAACTCAGGATCGAACCGGCAAACTTTTGATAACCAGGCGAGTACTATAACCATTCAGCTACCCAGTTACAGTATAACATCATAACAGAATCAACAGTCGTGAGGAGAAGTTGATGAGTCAGCAACAGCTGGTCTGAAGAAGCGTTCCTTTCAATTGATTCGTTATTGGCAGCTATTCTCACATTGACCTCCGCTCCGCGGTCTCTATTATCAATTAACTCTGTATTTTACCCATTCAAATTAAACTCTACATTCCGTTCAGCTGATTGCATCGCTAAGTGTGGTGTTTGTTCGGATATCGCATGAAATGCTTGAGGATAATCTCGGAAAGAGTTCATAAGTTCAAAGCCATTTTGAGTTATCTTGCGTGATTGCTGGATAAAGACTGTGAAAAGAATATTGTCTAGTGCATGAGTCATATACCTACCAGTGATAGTGTAAGCCAATCAGGGAGTTAAAACAAGGTATGACTTTCAGTTTTGTATTTTGCCAAAGAGGTTTTACCCCTAGATGGTCTAGTAGTATACATTGTATTCTCTCTCTGAATATGCCCCAAGTAAGAATCGGTAAATGGTAGCTTGTATCGAGCTTATGAAAATATTTTGGTAATGAAGACTAAATCAGCACTTTATCTTGTTACACATTTTATAATAGCCTCAGGAAATTATTCTGTTAGGTCCTATCATGAACGAGTAGTCAAGATAATACTTGGAGCAAGGAGTGAGCTGTGATCTAGAAACACTCTCACATTATCCACCTGGCCAACGAAAACCCAAGACAAGTTTGTGTGTGTTATTAATTTTAAGCAAATAGCAATAGTAGTATTTTTCACGATGTGATATTCTGACTGAGAGTCACTAATCGTAAAGGCGTCGTGAACTTAACAATAGATAAATTTTGACAAATAGGAATGCAGACAAGTTTGTTCTTCATCAAAGTTAATGCCGACTAATATGAGCTGGTGATCATGATTCAATGATGGTGGGGCCATTGAAGATTTGTCTACTAATCTGCGACTAAAGATACGAGCAGAAGATGGTGCATTAGCGTCAGGTCAACTCCAGGTTCAGGTAGCTCTGGGGACTGGACTGAAGCAACAAGTGGGTTGAAGATCTTTGTTGACACAGCAAGAGCCACAGTAGCCCACGAGGGCAGTAATCCTTGAGCAAACACTCCAAGAACAAACACCGCCACGCGTCTACCTATGTAAATCAGAGTGTTTGTAGATGTTCTATGTACACATAGCTGCTGGATACGTCTACACGCGCTAACGAGGTCCTTCACGTAAACACGTCACCTAATATTTGTTGATTGACACGACCTCAGAAGAATTGTATGAAATTATTCTTTTATTAGATGTTAATGGTATTTCTAAGGATAATAATCCCAGCATGACAGTCTTATGGAAAAGTAAAAACTAAGGGATCATCACAACGACGAAAACCTACTGATTGTCACACTCTGCCAAATGTCACGAAAATCTTTAAAATTGACTGGAAACTGTAGGAGGGGTTTATCTATAATATATACTAGCAAATTAACTACCGTCTAGGTTGTAGACTCAAACTGGAAAAATGGACCTATTACAGAAAGAGGGTAGGGGGTGTATTATTAAAAGTTTACTAGGGCAAAAATCCCCAATTTGCACTTTGCAGGACTAAATTTGTAGAGATTTACATTTTCTCTGAATTTAGCCTCAGACTAAGATTTTAAATCGAAACTTTGTCAACTCAGATATATTTAATATATTGACCTTGATGAGGCCACAGAATGTTCAAATACAGTTGCAAGTGCGTTAAGAGGTGTTGACATTGAATGGACGTGTTTGGATAAGTTAGAACTGCGTTGATATTGCCAAAATGTGTTACGATTACACGAAACGGTACGTGGTGGAACTGTGGAGCCACAGCGACAAACTGTTGCACATCCTACGGTATCTGGTTAGGGCTTAGGGCATCCCATGAGGCTTCTAGAACCCTTGGGACGCTCCGTGGCACCACCTTTGCGCCCGACACCGCGGTAGGGCGCTCTGGACCTTGATTGACAACGATTGTCTGTAATTATACCCAAATAAAGGCGATTCATTATAATTAAGTCATTAGTTTGTAAATAGCTGATGCTGGCAGCGAACTGGTTTCATGGCGAGCACAAAACAAAAACAGAGTCCTTGACGGATGCTTCAGATTTGTATGGCTATGAATGTATTCCACTAAGGTTTCTCTAACTAAACCCATTAATACTTGATTCCCATAATATACCTCGATTATTAGTTATATAATATTCAATTTTAAATTAATATATATCTTCGTGAGTAAGAATATCTAGCGAAAGTTTAATTTCCTCATATGTTGTTCTTATATTCGTCAAACACCACGAAAATGCAAGGGTTATTTTTAATGTACTGTATTTCAAACAATTAACTTAATCGTACTAAAGAGCGGTTGTGAATGCTCTAAATATATGCATATTTCATAGTTTTCATTTTTAACTCCCATTGAACGTCGTATATTACAACGGTATAGCTTAAGCTTTACGTACTAATAGCAATGTGAATGCCCTAGTTATTAATAGAATTTTAAATACGTTGCATATCGTTAAAAACATATTCAGTAATAATAAGTGTAAAGGATATCTTACCTCAATGTAGGACGAAAAGTAAAGTTGGCATTTCCAATCGGCAGGGTTATTCCCAGGTCTCTGAAAATAAACATGAGAGAGTTAGTTTTACGTACAGTGCCCGATCTAACATATCTTGATAGTAATACCAGATAGTTATAATAATTTATTTTGTAAAAAAATACAACCGACTTCAAACGCTCTAAAAAGAATGAAATAATTTCAATAAAGTAAACTTTTGTATTAGGCAAGCTCACGTATTTTAAGTCGGCGTGGCTCTATGATGATTTTTGATACAAAATTGAAAGAGGGTGTCCATATTGCAGATGACTATCTATAACTAAAGGTGTTAATCTGCATGTCTTTTTCATAGTTACGCGTTAAGTGTTATTTTATTACCGTAATCAGAGATCGGCATTATAGGGGTATTAACGAGTATCTTTAAAAAGATTATAACGCATTTAAATGTTTCAAACTTGGAAAAGTAACGTTTTAATACTAAACTAGCTTCTTTTCCCTATCATAAAATCAAACTAAATTATTTTCCTATTCATATAGAACATTTGTGTGTGTTAATTTCATAATGCATTTATTCTGAAGTAAACATAAAATACAAGAAAATATTTCCTTTAATATATAAACAAAACAGTTCAGTATGTTTTTTATATATTTATGTTATCCAGCTACAATTTATTGATTTTCAAAATACACACACAATATATTTAATTTCAATCATACTTGCAGTTTGAGCCGCGCCGACTTGAAATACGTGAGCTTGCCTAATACAAAAGTTTACTTTATTGAAATTATTTCATTCTTTTTAGAGCGTTTAAAGTCGGTTGTATTTTTTTACAAAAATAAATTATTTCATGATTTTTAGTGACTGAATATTTTTTTATATATTAATTACTTGATTATTTTTGATAAGCAAAACTGTTTGAAACAATCAAAAGTTCCACAGAACAATCATTAATTTAAAACTGCTTGAGTCACCTGTTCAGGTTACATAATCAATGGGTATGAAAATAAACATCTATAGATATTCCTTAAGAAAGAAAGAGTTGTCCATTACATTAGGCCTAATGAAAAACTAATTATCTTTTCTAGATACATTGAAATGTCAGACATCATCGTTTCCTGCAATCGGTGTACTTCTACATTACCGGTATAAAAAGAAATACAGTAACGTCTCAAGCCTTTTGGAACAATATGAAAGTTATTCCTCAGCTACCAGCACTAAAAAATCTCTCTAAAGTGGAAAATTGGTCGTTAAAACCATAGTGCCTTTCGTATAATACCTTTGGAAAATATTATATGAAAGATTGGTTCAGCTAAAAGTGGTGTAAGTCATGTAGGGGGTTTTGTTTGCTCAAGATATAGCCTAGTCGAAATTGCAAATCATATTCCTCTTGGACTTTCCGAAGCAGGCATAATCGTATTGATATGTTATAGTAACTGGGTAGATAATATTAATAAACATTCCACATCTGCAAATGAAATATGTATATGAAAGATTGGTTCAGCTAAAAGTGGTGCAAGCCATGTAGGTGGTTTTGTTTGATCAAGATATAGCCTAGTCGAAATTGCAAATCATCTTCCTCTAGGACTTTCCGAAGCAGGCATAATAGTATTGATATGACATAGTAACTGGGTAGAGAATATCAATAAACATTCCACATCTGCAAATGCATGTTTAGTAATTAAAATATTTAACACTTTTAAGACAATTGACGATTATGCACTGTCACACTTCTTAGGTCGTGTAAGGAATAATTGCATTTTATTTATATTTAGACCTGTTTTACGAATGCTTTGGTTTTCACAATACACCTTTATTTGTCAATATCATACAGCTATTCACTGAAACATATATGTTTTTGTAAGTCAGAATATTTAATACTAAAAACAGAATTACTGTATACACAAATCAAGTCAAACGTTAAAATACATTTTTTATAGTAACCAAAACAAAATGCATTTTTCTCAATGTAATTCATTTAGGCTCCATGGCAAGAAATAGTTTATTGATCAATATGAAGCAACTGTTTCGTGAAGAATTGTCTGTAGCTTCATTTAAATGGTTTCAACTAACAGCTGTAGGAATGTTATTATTATTTATTGCCTTCTCTGCACAAATGTAAACAATCTGCACAAATGTAAACAAAATAAATGTTGAATATTTAAGGTTTTCAGAATTTTTCACCGAAACAAATATTATACTTAAACATACTATATAAGGTACCAAATAGAAGCTCTCCTGGTTATTTTGGTGGTGGAACCACACTGATCGGTAAAAGAATCACAGAGAAATTGGTGAACATACATAGAAAAAAAAAAACATCGCCACAAACAAATTGAGAACCTCCTCCTTTTGTTGGTAGTGGGGAAGTCGGTTAAAAAGACTACAAACAAATCATTCTGCATGGTCTGAATAGTTTCAATGTTGGTAAACCAACTGGAAATACAGTAAATAATACACATCAAAACGCACTTTATATAATGTTAAGGGGGACCTGTGCGTTTTCGCACGAATAAGATTGAATTTTGGTACCGTATTATTGTATGAATTAATCCATTCGGTTAAAAGAAAAGTAAACAATACAAGGTAAGAAATAAAATGTATATAATTAATTTTTCACTACTGTCTTTGGAATCAACGTTGATTGAAACTTTCACTGATTGTCATTCTCTTTTCAAACTTACGGCATCAAAGAAATTAGAAGCTTTGTCCATGGCAGACGCAGCCTTTTGATGTTCTAGTATTACTTTTGTCGATCTTCTTCCCCTGTGTATGTTTTTCTATCGTACATTGTATAAGATAGGCAACAGGTATCTTGTTAGTCTTAGAAATATTGATAAAGACGGTGGAAAAAATAAATTTAGGAACAAAAATGGCTGACCTTGACTCATCCCTTATAAACTTGAACTATATGTTATTTTTATTTTACAGTCTTTCGAGTTTATGCGTTATGCGTTTTCTTGTCTTGCGTTAGTTGTTAAGTTACATATCCGGCGTCGTAGGAGACCGAGGATTTTATGAAACTCATCAAAGAACTGCAATTGCTCAGAACAATCGTCAAGAATAACTGAATATATACATCACTAAGCCCCTTCTTAACCTGGTGCCTTTTTTGAGCAGCGTATTTTATTTCGAAACAATTTAGTAGACTCAGATTAAAGCTTTTGCAGATGTCACTGTTATATATATTGTTTAAATTTACTTGAATGTAGCCTATATTATTAACTGTGATCGACTCCTAAAACTAGCAGCAGTGCAGATAATTTGCAGCCTAGTTGAACGGTGCAGTAGCAAACTTATATTTTATACACAAGCAGGGCTAAAACGGATAAACGCTTTTTGAGACTTGCCTATTATTTATAATAATACTAACAACCCTTTCACATTGCAATGGGTGACTAAAAAAATTGTGTAAGGTGTATATGAAGTACCTATTGTGACAGGCAAAGTTATCAGGAAAATGTCAAAAATTTAATTATAGGCTAAAAAATTAATAGCAAAACTAATATAAACTGATTACTGATTCACGTCCAAATCCAAATATGTGTAAACCAGCGTGTAAACCCATCTGAATTACACAATCTCCGATTCGAAACCATTTTAAATCCCACTGCAAAGCGCGTAGCGGTGTGAAATGGAAGCTGTTAAACATTTATAGCGTGGAATCATCTTGTAGCTTTCTGCTGATGATCGCATTTACATTTGACAGGAAGTGTAACTATACGCTCTGCGGAGCCTGGCTATTAATTAAACTGAAGGGTTGTAGCAGGAAATGTTGGGATTAACAGGTAACGCTTCGACCATGGAAATCGGACTTTCTCGTTTTGTTCTTATTTCGGGGGTAAGCAGGCAACATTTTTCAAGGCTTTGCGCTAAGTATTGAATTTAGTTTGGTGAAAAAAAATTATAGAGAGCTTAGTCGACGTTTCTTGGTAAAACTTTGATCGAAAAATCTTCCCTTCCAAAAGGGCAGGGGTATGAATCTTAATTTCTGAAAATATATAGAAGGTCAGCAAAGTTATAAAGTAGCAACTAACTTCATACTGTACAGTTGGTGGTGAGTCCTATTCATTTATCCACGCATGAAGTATTAAACACACTAGTTGTTGTTCTTCACCGCCTTGTCCATTACAAACTACTTGTTCTTGGTGTAAACTAATTTATATCATCAATGTCCATTTCACAAGGAAAAATACTCTACGGATGCGTTTTCCCCAGTTGAGACACATAGGCCTACAACTCCGTCCAAACTCTTCTGTCACTTTGTATAGGTACACAACATTTGTCCGCAACAACTATTGCTGTGTTTTTAAAAATTTATAGGTAATACTAAGCTAATAAATAAACAATTGGAACATAATTAAAGGTTTAAACACCATCCCACATAATGAGAAAATTTTACTGTCACTTCTCTTGATGCAATATAAAAATCTGTAGTAGAATCAAAAGGTTAACTCAAGGAAAAGTAAACAAACAAACTAAAACAAAAAAAACAATTTAACAGCTGATATATCTTCAATGTTTTAAATGGGATTAAGAGAGGGTTTGTCAAAACACTGATATTTTTAAGGGTAAGTATCACATTTTCATTCAAGTATGAATGAATGTTAAACATTATTGTAAAATTGTTAGGCCTAGACCAATAAATAAATATAATAAATGCATGTTTTAAACAAGCTCCAAAGAGTTGACGAAAATATGCATTTATTAAGTATAATAATTGGGATTAACATGTTATCACTGAAACCATCATTTCACATAAGTACATTATTTATTCAATCGGTTATGACCGCAGACGACCTTAGCTTCGTGCTGGTACCAAATATTACGAATTAAATAAATGTTGTTGTAAATATTAAAATATATATACATATGAATTTGAACGAATGGTGTGTTTGGCCTATAGGGACCTCAAAACGAAAAAGTAAATCGGTCCCGGGTCCAGGTCTTACCATGAGTACTACGGTAATAGCTTATTCCCTTAGGGGAAATTCGCTAATAAAACATACTCATCTTACGACAAAATCTCCCACCAAAAGTTTTCTTATGATACGTTTGTAGTTTGCCTACTTGTTTAATGTGCTTCCCCAGAGTTCGAGGTTCATTTTCTCATAGCGTCGACGCGTTTACACTTGAGGATGTCAGCAATTTACTATTGTTTGACCTTATTGTCCACTAATGGCTTTGTACAAACAGCTGATGCAGGGTTGGGTTTAATGAAATTCATAAATCAGGTTATTCAATCAATCTTACTAATATTATAAATGTGTAAGTGTGTGAGTTTGTGTGTGTGTTGCTCAATCACGCATAAACTACTGGACGGATTGGGCTGAAATTTGGCATGATGATAGCTCACATTCCCGATTAACATTAAGGCATTTTCTTATCTCAAAAATCCTTTCAATTATAAAAATGTTGTATTTAAATTTTTAATTACCGTTAAGATTATGAGTAAGATAACACTTGTTTTCGTAAGTTTTCCATTTTGTAGAATACAAAACAAACTGATCAGATTTAAATTCAAATATTAGGCGAGAAGAGAAAAACTTTTATAAGATAAATGAACTGTGTTATTTTCAGGTGGAAACGACATATGCCTAGAGATTTTACTATTATTTTATGAATGTAAATTCAAGATTTCGCTTGACCGAACATTTACAACATTTTTAGGATCTGCATGATATAATTTTATTGTTTGATCAACGTGATTGGGAAATACCATTCTGCGGTATTTGGTTTTGCTGTTTGAGATGTTGACTTGACAATGGACCCCCATCTTTACAAGGTATATATTTAATTTCTTTCAACGAACTGTGGTCTGATGACTGTAACTTTATGTGAATTTAGTTCAGTTTGTGCACAATACATGGAAAAAATAAACGGAATTAAATAAGCATGTTTACATCCGTTAGACAAATAATGTCAAAGGTGTAAGTATACATTCGTTTGCATTTATTATTTGTTTCATCCGTCAGTCAGTTTTATTTATATTAATTTATCACATTAAACCAATATTGACACTTAGAGCGGAGTTATTGGCTGTTAAAGAATTAAACAGTTTATGAGTTTTAAAATTCAAAAATTACCTATTGAGAATTAAATGTTCAACTAGGCTATTTGATAAAAATTTGCTTTGTTTTATGAAATTGCTTGTTAAAGCAATTTGTTTGCATTGTAGCGTTGCTTGAACTTTGAACGCATAAATTACAGGGTTAACGATTTATTTCCTGTTGCATCTAACCCTTCCCTTCGTGTTTGATCATTGTATCTAACCCTTCCCTTCGTGTTTGATCATTGTATCTAACCCTTCCCTTCGTGTTTGATCATTGTATCTAACCCTTCCCTTCGTGTTTGATCATTGTATCTAACCCTTCCCTTCGTGTTTGATCATTGCATCTAACCCTTCCCTTCGTGTTTGATCATTGCATCTAACCCTTCCCTTCGTGTTTGATCATTGCATCTAACCCTTCCCTTCGTGTTTGATCATTGCATCTAACGCTAAAAGGTGTATTTTCACGCAAATGTGATTACAACACGAATGTGTGATGAGTGGAATTACTGGAAATACCAGTATCACTTTGTTACTGACTCAGACCAGCTATTTCTCATTCGAAGCCCGTTGAACAAGGACATTTGGGTTCAGTTTAACACTCAAAAGGGTTCAGTTATTTATTTTGTCTCTAGGTCTCTAGTACACTTCCTATCATTCATGCTATACAGTATATTTGTAGTATTCTCATTGCCTTTCGATGCAGCAAGTATACACGTCTCGACCTAGAGACTGATTTAATGCGTGTTTCACGTTGGTTTATAAGTGTGCTCATGTCTACTACATGTATACTCAATGCTACTATGCCTAAATATTTCTCTCTTTTTCAGGGTCACTTTTACATGCTGTGCTTTTCTCTTTGGTAACAGTATCGAATTTTCTCGTGTTTACCTCCTCATTTAACACACTCTTGTCACTATTACCCCCAATTCCATCCCGACGGTTTTCTACCATTCCACCACCGATCACTGTCCCGGGCCGGTTTTTACGATCCGTTGTAACATTTTATACGCGTTTTTTTACGCCCGTGTGGCTGAATTTAGTAATAACGCTGTAAGAAAGATTATAAATGAGCAGGCGTAGGGCGATCATCGTGGGGGGTCCGGCTCCAGCCAGCGTCTTCATCCCACTGCGCATGTCCGCGACGCAACAATTAACACAACAATCACTCTCGCTGCTGATTGGCTGACGATGTCAACAATCCAAACTGTGATGCGGTTGGCTCATTTCGCAACAGTATTGTTCGGCGCGGCAAAGCGCGATTTTGATTGGATGATAATGACTGGCGAAAGTGTTGTTTTTGTTTAATGTTCGTAATAATGATTGATTTTACGATTGAATGACGAAATGCACAATTTATTATGATAAATATTGTTGTTTTTTTTTTTCATAACAATCTAACGACAAAATAAAATCATATTGAAAGAGGAATAAATCTGCATTAAATATCTCATTAATAAACATAACTTCGGAAAGAAACTGTTATCATCAAAAACTTTTATCGAATTTACATTTTAATATAAAATATTATACACCATGACTGAAAAAATACAAATGCCACTAGAAAAAAAAATTTACAAAATTCAATTCAAGTATTTTAACGCTTAAGAGGCTCGTAATGTTTTTAACAGAATGTTTTTAAAATAAAGCGTTACGAAGGAACTAAATTGTATTCACGTAAAATGTGACGGTCGATCAACTTGTTTACTTTGCACACACACTTTCTCCCGTATTGTTCATTGTACAAGCTTTCACAAATCGTTTCCAAATCTCTGGAATCAACTCTGAGAATAAAACTATTTGCTATACAATGTTTATACTGTGTTACAAACCTGGTGGCTGTAGTCTCTAGGAAGGTGACCAGCACTGACTACACTACACTACACATCCACTCTCGACAAACTCCGCTACTCGATTGAGATGTGGAACCTTCGGGCCGTGGTTGACAGGCGAAGAGGCGAGGCGAGAGCCTTCCCCCACTCACCCCCCTCAAACTCTCTCGCTCTCTCTCTCCCTCTCTCTCGCTCTCCCCAACCTCCCCTCATACCTACGCGGCATCTTCATCCTCATCCTCGTCCTTTCTACTCCGATTCTTCCCGGATCGTCAATCGGGGAAATGATCCTGATCAAACAAAGAAGATGACCTTTGATTTTTGAAATTCTTAAATGGCCTAGGATTCATCTGATGCGATTAAGGCCTGTAGAGTGTTCTGTTTGATTGTTGTCTGTGGATTGCGTTTATACTAAATAAGGTTGACTAGTTGACATACTCTGTAGTACTGTCAAGTGATGATGTATTTTGATGCACGACCTCTTAATTCGTAACTAATGGTTACGAAGTCGGAATAGTAATTAAGAGACAATTTTCTTGGCCTTAAGGAACCGCGTATGATATACAGTGGTAGGTACCAAATCACGGCATCAAGCAGTTACTGTACCTCGTACGTACCTAAAAACCCGTGATTGGTGGTACATTATTTTTTAAATGCCCAAGCCCTAACCACTAAATCTATTAAAACCGATAGTTGGTCTATCGTACCTGACATAAATAAATGGCGATTCAGTGCGCACGTGCAATCGTATAATTTTTAGAGCTAGAGGTGATCGGTGTATGTAGATAGTTAGGCATCTAATATCTTGCTTCCAACCAATATACAATTGTATATGTGTGTTCAATTCATACTGACTCAATTAAAATAAACACAATTATTACACCCTGGAAATGGCAAAAATAGGTTGGCACTGTGCGCATGTGTTAGCATTGCATATGGTTCACTTTGTCCAGTTTGTGTTTAGTCTATTATTAAATGTTCAAAATAACTCTCGCACATCGCTCATCGTACAAACACAAGAGTATGATCGTACAACTCATCACAGAGTCGAGAGCCGAGTGAGACATTACCATCACCAGAGCAGCAACATTCCTGCGTTTCCCTTTATGAGGAACACGTTTGATTTGATTTAGCTTCTCGTCGGAATGTTCTCTGCTTCTGCTATCTATATTGCGATCACGCTCTGCAGTTTATTCAGTTACTGAAGGTGGTATAAAATGGATTGAGTAAAAGGAATTTGCCTTTTTATGTTCAGCTAGTAGTTAGTTTGTATACTATTTGCTCTCACACTTTCACACAAGACCCCTTTGTCTTGTCCAAACCGTTATTCGTTGATGAAAATATACTTTTTGCGGCAGTTAACCCGTGTCTTAACTGGATTCTAGCCCATGACCCATCGGATATACATTTTCCATTAACAAATTTAGGCCTACGTTAACGTAGGAAATAGTTTCTATAAGAAAATAGGGTAGGCCTATCGTGATTCAACTTTATTTCTGTTAAAATACATTATACATTGTATATTTTACTATCATAAAAACCCATTTATCGATTGAAACTGATTGAATGGTCAAATATTTCAGTGATTTCTATGTATCATTGTGTTTGAAGACAAATGGCTAATGCATCTATGTAGCGGCAACAAAAATATACATATGCCTAGTCTAATGTTCGTACTTAATAGCAAAACTATATGAAAAAATTGTGACCTTATTTCGAGAAACCACCCATTGATGGATTTGTTGTTGTTTGTTTTTAGTTAGTAGAGTTTAAAGGGTGTGCAGTATTGAAAACATTGTAAATATACTTCCAATTAATGGACCAAACTCTCACGTTTAGTTTAAGGGCCCTAGTAATGAAATACTGGGTTGTCCTCAACTCAAAGCTCAAAGTTCAAGTTGTGATGCATGAAACTTGATGATTATACAGTTTTTTTTTATATTTAATATTATTATTGACTAAAACAATAAGTTTGCCTATTAATATGTTACAAAAAAAAAACACCCTACAATAACGTTAAAAAAACAACAGCTGTTCATTGTTAGTATGATGCATGTGGTATATCTCTGTATTCAGTGCTGGTTTCTATCTGAGAGTCTCTGGTCTAAATCATTTCAGACTGAGAAGCTTCGTTTGTTTATGCCACAAAACAATCTGACTATCTCTACTCGACTTACTTAGTTATTTCTGTCTAGTTATGAAGATGTTACCAGCTCTGTAAATACTCAATATCTAATTTAAAAAAATGTGTAACCAGAGAACTAATTTGTAACTAGTCAAAATATTTCTTTGTTGTTAAACCTCTGGTATTAGAGGTTTTGGGTACAGCATTTTTTTTTTTCTAGAATAATAAATTTGAAGCACAGTCAATGCGCAAATGTCATTTATTCGTTATTATTTTTACTTTCAGGAAATGTTATTTGTGCAACAACGAAAATTTAATTACCTCGGAGTCTAAACTAAAACCATCTATGCCTAGTACGTTTAATCTGATCGTTCGACTTTTGGGAAACTCCAGAGCCACTGGGGCGGAGCCCGAGAGTCCGATCAGAATAAAAACAACTTAGTTTTCCTACAGTTACCTAACAATGTACATGTTCTCTCACTGATTTGAGAAAGCAAAGTGGCCAATTCGCTCATCAGTGAGACAATGTAAACATTGTCTCACTCTAATTACTTTGACTCACTCCAGATTTGCAACGTGAAGGCACGAAATAGTGAGCGCGTAACATGCAGGCAACGTCGTATGCGCGCGAAATACGTTGGCAGCACTGGCTGTAAATCAGCTGGTCAGCTGTTGTACTGTTGTATTTGTCACTTCACATTAAATGTTATATTAAAAGTTCACTTCTGTGTAAAAATAGGTTATGTTTCTTCACAAATTTATTTGTTTTATGGTAACTGTAGGAAAAGTATAATGTGCAACTCGAGTTCAAAGTACAATTGCTCACTTTTCTCACTAGTTGCACAAATAACTATTTCCTATTTAATGCCTAAAGAATCAGTGTACCAAATTTCAGCCTCCTAGGTAAATGGGAAGTAAGAGAATTAGTGATAAGTGAGTCAGTGAGGGCTTTGCCTTATACAGGGTGAATAAAAAGTCAAGACCCCCCCCCCTCTAATATTTTTCCAAGTAAATATACAGAGATATCCTTTTGGTGGTCGAGCAATCTTAGCAGGAAGTTTCATTTTATCATTTTGAAATGTTTGAGTGTCCCCCCAAAAGGGGGGATTTGGGGGGCAACTCAAATATTTTAAATGTAAACCCCCTTCAAGTGACACCTCGTTTTGAAGTGTTTACAAAAACTTAAAGAATGGTGAAAACCAGAGCTCGCTATCTCTTCTCTATCCAAAATGGTTGCCCGTCAAATGTTGTGGAAAATCAATGGTAAAATTGTTAATATTGGCTGCCATTTTGGATAGAGAAGAGATAGCGAGCTCTGGTTTTCACCATTCTTTAAGTTTGTTTAAAAACTTCAAAATGAGGTGTCACTTGATAGGGGTTCTATTAAAACATTTTTAGTTGTCCCCCGAATCCCCCCTTTTGGGGGACAGTCAAAAATTTTAAACGTAAACCCCATTTTAAGTGACACCTCATTTTGAAGTGTTTACAAAAAATTAAAGAATAGTGAAAACCAGAGCTCGCTATCTCTTCTCTATCCAAAATGGCAGCCAATATTAACAATTTTACCGTTGATTTTCCACAACATTTGACGGGCTACCATTTTGGATAGAGAAGAGATAGCGACCTCTAGTTTTCACCATTCTTTAGGTTTTTGTAAACACTTCAAAATGAGGTGTCACTTGAAGGGGGTTTACATTTAAAATATTTGAGTTGCCCCCCAAATCCCCCCTTTTGGGGGGACACTCAAACATTTCAAAATGATAAAATGAAACTTCCTGCTAAGATTGCTCGACCACCAAAAGGATATCTCTGTATATTTACTTGGAAAAATATTAGAGGGGGGGGTCTTGACTTTTTATTCACCCTGTATATATAGACTAGCTGTACCCGCGGGCTTTGCCCCGTTTAACTTATTAATTTTCAAGATGAGCTCGTTCGCATGACTCAATCACGTCTTTAATATGTATAGATACATCTACAACACGTGTCATGCAGAAAGTGATCATTCATTAGTGGTTATTCATTACTTATTTGTTAGTTTGTTCGATCTTAAAACATGTCATCATCAGTCTATTATCAAGTTAATGTGTAAGATTTGCAACAGCCCGTTTAAATCAAACTCAAGTTATTGGATACACCTCAATATCGAAATTATAATTCAACATAATTTATGCATTTGAAGCAATTCCGTTTTCTAAAATATAAGTCATACTTCTTTCGTTCATGTGTTCTTTTGAGACATATATTTCATTTGAGACTCACATCTGTAATGTTTTGCTAACTACTTTTCATCACTCAAAGATCAACCGCTGACACGATAACAAACCCGCTGTGATCAATCTAGAAAGCCGCCTCTGAAAGGTTCCTTGACAGAACCAAAGACCTCTGACGCGTGATCACCTGGCGGCAAAGACGACTAAAGTAAAGGCGAAGGCTGATCACCTGAACATGTGATAATGGCTGACAGCCAGATGGGATAATTCATCAGAGTGACGACGGCGCCTGGCCGCCATTTTGGAGGCCGGAAGTGGCGCGAAGAGACTTATCTTGGCGGGAAGACGCAGATGCAGCATGTGGCAGATGAGTGCTGAGTTGATGTCGACTGCTGATGTGACAAATGCCAGACGTTGACTCTGTACCTGGTTGACTTGATGAAATTCAATCCGTAGCTTGAGGTGAGCTGTTGCTGACCTTGACATTGTGTTATTAGGTCTTCAATTATGATAACGTTAATTTCTTCTGGTGAGATCTTGATTAGTCACGATAATGGATGCAAACTTGAAAACCTTTCAGTATGGCGTTTACCGATATACAAGTTTTGATTAACGTATCACATATGGCGAAGTCGTAACACTGTATCTGTTTAGTAGTTAGCTATTATTACAAATTCTATTTGAGGGTGCAGAGTGTGTGCTCTTTTGTATTCGGGCTTTTACAATCATCGACCTCATCCTTTATCGCCTATCCGATCCTGAGAAAAGTCATTTGTTTTTTGGCATTTCTAAACTTGATAATAGGACTGGTCCTGACTGAACTGGTCTAGTCAGTAAACGAAGTACACATTGCGTATTGAGTCCCAAGTGTGTGTCGTGTCGCCGTCTCTAATAATTTCGAACTCAATTTTAAATTCATATAAAACCACTTTTTATATTTTTGGCAACTGTTGTTTTGGTTTGAAACGTGATTCTATGGGATCAATCTTTGCTGTTTCGAAGAGTTCCTTGGTATAATCACCTATTATACATATATTTCCTGATACTATAAACTATTAATATTTAATTGAGAGCTCTGATGAATATTTTTACAATTCTGCACGTGTGACAGCAGAG
Source organism: Macrosteles quadrilineatus (assembly GCF_028750875.1). Classification (NCBI taxonomy): domain Eukaryota; kingdom Metazoa; phylum Arthropoda; class Insecta; order Hemiptera; family Cicadellidae; genus Macrosteles; species Macrosteles quadrilineatus. The sequence continues at coordinate 28,391,297 of NW_026542599.1, read as the reverse complement.
GCGGGGCAGGCGGCAGGTAGACAGATTGAGAGGTCCCCAGATGTCCCCCGCTGTATAACATCAGACACAGGGGGTTGTTTATGGCAGGGACCGACTACTATAAACCTAGGACAAGGTCGCCTCATCACATGGCTGCTTTTTGTTCAACCCCACGACTACTGGGGACCTGCTTTTTGTCCACACTGAGTGCCAGGGCAGAGCAGGGAACCTTAATTGGTTCTGTTAAGAGTAGAAGTTTCTTGAGAAAATGTATGTCATGTCTTGAATGTCATAAAGTTCTTTAAAATCAAGACGCGCCTTTTGAGGTTTAGAAATAGATATATCTCTACAGAAATGCTTGTGCTCTGTTGTCTCAACGTTACAAAATCAAACTGAGAAGAGAGCATAAAATTGATTTTAAATATAGTGCGTGGAAAAATAATACCGTACACGAAATCTGGTTTTTAAAAGACCACGTATTTTTAGTTAATTATATTGATTTGATTCTTTGTGTGCAATACGTCTGATTCCTGGTACGATCTTATTATAAATTAGTCTGATATCCCCTTGAACACGTCATAGATATTAGAAACTTGCGAGTTTTATTATATTTCCATACTCAAAATTTATTTATTTACGTTGGTAGCCTGCGTAGCCAATGTAAAAGGCAGAACAAATCAAGGGACTTGTCCAAGACGCTGTCCTTGGTTAATGTTTCAACCTCATTTTTGCTCTTATACTCCCTTAATAGTTAAACATTCTCTTTATAGGTGTTTAGTAAATAGAAGAAAAATATATATAAATTTATATTTTTAACCGACTTCCCCACTACCAACAAAAGGAGGAGGTTCTCAATTTGTTTGTGGCGATGTTTTTTTTTTTTCTATGTATGTTCACCAATTTCTCTGTGATTCTTTTACCGATCAGTGTGGTTCCACCACCAAAATAACCAGGAGAGCTTCTATTTGGTACCTTATATAATATGTTTAAGTATAATATTTGTTTCGGTGAAAAATTCTGAAAACCTTAAATATTCAACATTTATTTTGTTTACATTTGTGCAGATTGTTTACATTTGTGCAGAGAAGGCAATAAATAATAATAACATTCCTACAGCTGTTGGTTGAAACCATTTAAATGAAGCTACAGACAATTCTTAATGAAACAGTTGCTTCATATTGACCAATAAACTATTTCTTGCCATGGAGCTTAAATTAATTACATTGAGAAAAATGCATTTTGTTTTGGTTACTATAAAAAATGTATTTTAACGTTTGACCTGATTTGTGTATACAGTAATTCTGTTTTTAGTATTGAATATTCTGACTTACAAAAAACATATATGTTTCAGTGAATAGCTGTATGATATTGACAAATAAAGGTGTATTGTGAAAACCAAAGCATTCGTAAATCAGGTATAAATATAAATTAAATGCAATTATTCCTTACACGACCTAAGAAGTTTGACAGTGCATAATCGTCAATTGTCTTAAAAGTGTTAAATATTTTAATTACTAAACATGCATTTGGAGATGTGGAATGTTTATTGATATTCTCTACCCAGTTACTATATCATATCAATACTATTATGCCTGCTTCGGAAAGTCCTAGAGGAAGACGATTTGCAATTTTGACTAGGCTATATCTTGAGCAAACAAAACCCCCTACATGACTTACACCACTTTTAGCTGAACCAATCTTTCATATAATATTTTCCAAAGGTACTATATACGTGTTAACGACCAATTTTCCACTTTTGGGAGATTTTTTAGTGCTGGTAGCTGAGGAATAACTTTCATATTGTTCCAAAAGGCTTTTGAGACGTTACTGTATTTATTTTTATAATGTAGAAGTACACCGATTGCAGGAAACGATGATGTCTGACATTTCAATGTATCTAGAAAAGACAATTAGTTTTTCATCAGGCCTAATGTAATGGACAACTCTTTCTTTCTCAAGGAATATCTAAAAATGTGTATTTTCATACCCATTGATTATGTAACCTGAACAGGTGACTCAAGCAGTTTTAAAATAATGATTGTTCTGTGGAACTTTTGATTGTTTCAAACAGTTTTGCTTATCAAAAAACCTCAAGTAATTAATATATAAAAAATTATACAGTCACTAAAAACTATGAAATAATTTATTTTTGTAAAAAAATACAACCGACTTCAAACGCTCTAAAAAGAATGAAATAATTTCAATTAAGTAAACTTTTGTATTAGGCAAGCTCACGTATTTCAAGTCGGCGCGGCTCAAACTGCAAATATGATCGAAATTAAATATTGTGAGTGTATTTTGAAAATCGATAAATTGTAGCTGGATAACATAAATATATAAAAAACATACTGAACTGTTTTATTTATATATTAAAGGAAATATTTCCTTGTATTTTATGTTTACTTCAGAATAAATGCATTATGAAAATAACACACACTAATGTTCTATATGAATAGAAAAATAATTTAGTTTGATATTATGATAGGGAAAAGAAGCTAGTTTAGTATTGAAACGTTACTTTTCCAAGTTAGAAACATTTAAATGCGTTATAATCTTTTTCAAGATACTCGTTAATACCACTATAATGCCGATCTCTGATCACGGTAATAAAATAACACTTAACGCATAACTATGAAAAAGACATGCAGATTAACACCTTTAGTTATAGATAGTCACCTGCAATATGGACACCCTCTTTCAATTTTGTATCAAAAATCATCATAGAGCCGCGCCGACTTAAAATACGTGAGCTTGCCTAATACAAAAGTTTACTTAATTGAAATTATTTCATTCTTTTTAGAGCGTTTGAAGTCGGTTGTATTTAAAAAAAAAAATAAATTATTAGATATGTAGACCTAAAGCTAAAGCCGGGCTACAAACTACTAAATGGTGGCATTATCATATGGTTATGAGCTGGATTTGAAAACTTTCAAAATACAAATCCATACAAACATCCGTTCTGACTGCTAGACCGTCCGACTTTGTAATCTCTTAAACAATAAGGGGAATACAAATCTTCCTCTCGCCTGTAGCCTACGATTTGTTTCTTCACTCACCAGTATATCTGCATTCCCCTATCTTAATACATACGTGTCTCTGTCAGGTTTGGGTTGGATTTTTATCAGGTGTCTTATGATAATATTTCAATTTTTTACACATTCTCAAGGGTCCTCTCGGTAGGGGATCAGATCCGAATATAACGATTTGTAACCTTTTAATATTTTTGGGGCTAACTTAACTATTAATTTAGTCAAAAAAATAACTTTTTGAAGATAATGCGATGTTCTAAATTACTGTCATAGCGGTTTTATCTTGATTCAGATATCACGAGGCCTCTCTTAAATTGTCAAATATAATTTATACCTGGAGAGAGTTTTTCTTTTCTAAAACAATATTGAGGCTACAGATATAAACTGGTTTCAAAATCGTCCTAAAAAGTATCTATAAATTGCTGTCTACATCAGCTACGATTTTTAGGTTAAATAACTGTACAGCTTTTAGTGAAGGGAGTTTTCTACTCAAGAAATAGTTTTCCACGACTTGTCCTTTACTATTATGGTGGATCAGCAGATAAATATGGTGACCGAGGATACTGCATTATCACTTTGCTTAGCCAATTACGATTAGCTAAATTTGAGCCCAACCCCTAGGAAATCTGGCATGTACTTTTATTCAACCGTACTCAAACCTTCTAGGTATAACCTAAAGAATCTACGTAATAGCATAGACTTTTTGTCTATGGTAATAGGCAATAACAAACACTTTAAATGCAGAATTTTCCATTTCTGTAGGAAACCTAGAGCTACAAACTACTTTCAAACCCATCATTCCTAGAACGCAAAGGGACAGTGGACAGTTGAGCGAGAAAGCGACTCCCGGAATGGAACAATACTCGCTGTCGACACTAGTGATTTACTGTTAGCACATCCAACAGTCCTGAACTATGGCAAAGGAACCGGTCAATTTACAACCTGTCATATGTTCTATATGTTCCGACAGTATTTACAACTGTTTAGCTAGGAAGCAATCACACGACAGGACGTCTCTGAAATCTTTGGACATCTTTGGTTGAGTAGATTGAAGGGAGTGATGGAGATACTCATAACAATGTATCAAAGTAGAAAATGTAAGGAAAATCACTGATAGGGACAGGCAAAACGCAACATGTAAATCCCACTCCTTGGCATAGCCATACAGCCACAGAAATTAGTGATGATTTCAATTGAGTAAACTTATTATTCACTGTATGTATAGTAATCTTTGTATAGTATATTATATCAACTATTATTTCCAAAAGTAATCTAATTGGGGGTCTTGTTTAATTTTGTTTTATAAACGAAAACCTCAAATTTACTTCAAGTTATTTTTGAATTGGACTCAGTCTCATGACACAAAATCATTAACATAACCTAAAAGTAAACCATTAGAAATATTGCAGTTGTTTCAACCAGCTGAATTGTTGATTGGACCATCTGACGTAACAGCTGTGGTGCGATCAGCTGATCGTCTATTTGTTTTCTAATGAGACATCGTGACACAATACATCCTAGCTTCTCCAGGCCACAATGGTCTAGGATGAATCTAAATCGACCAAAAACGTTAATTAGGGAAGGCACGTCTATTTTATAGCATGAGTTTACGGTTTTGGATGCCCACGCCCAGACCCTGGTCTAATAGGAGATCATCATTGAACTTTTTATACATCGTTAAGATTTTATCGTTGAGTTTAATCATTTCATTGCTTCCTATTATTCAGGATTGACATCCTAAAACTTCATTCTGCTTGAAGAGAACGTCTATGTGCCTTGAATTACAAATGGACCATGTTGTCATCTATGTGTTTTGTCCGTTTACTTTGCCCTGTTAGTCATAGTTTTAATTTATTATTTTTGTGTACATGTATTTTACTTGTTTTAAGGACACTTTTTTGATATATTTTTGTTTACTTTACAATCTGTTCTATAAAGTTGAACAATAAGTAAATTACATACAATACAACAAAGTAAGTTTTTAGCATTAAAAATTGCTGCTAAGCACTGTCAACAACAAATTCTCGATAAAACACTTCACAAAAAAACTGAAGGGCAGGTCCAGAATTGATGGCCTCTTAAGGTTGTAAATTGTATCCGTGTTGTTTAGTAAGTTCAACGCTAAATGATTTTGATGATATTCTAATTTCTAAATATATCTTTCACTTAAGGTAATGTTTTCAAATACAGTTTTTCCTTATTGTGTTTGGTTATTAGTTATAACCTACTGTTGCCAAACTACCATGTATTATTGTTCGTATACGTATATTAACGTTGAATAATGAAAGTAGCCTAGCAATAACTGAAGCAGGTCAGCAGCATTTTGATTGTCCAAACTAAACTAAACTGTCTTTTATCATTGCAAATTCAATAAATGCTCGTTGCTAAATAAACAGCAAGACTTCTCACTCAATTCTCAATTTCAGTTTCTTCAATTTCTTTCAATTGTAAACTGATCCCTCATTCATATTCAGGTTAAAATGCTTAGCATTGCGATCCTATCTCTATTTAATGACAATTATTGAATTATAGTGATCTACAATGATCACGATTCATCTATGAAAGGTGGTTTATGTATTTTACAGAATTTTTCAAACCATTTGATTCAATTAATCTTTAATCTTATTAACAATTAATAAAGTAAGATTATTACTTCAAATGTATTATTAGCTAGGAAGCAATCACACTACAAGGCATCTGTGGAATCTTTGGTCAGATATAATGGGTTGTGAATGTAGCTGAATTACTCCACCCCTTTTAGCACAGACATTTAAAGTGCTATACGGAGTACGATTTCCCTAATATCTGTAGCCAAAATGCCAATGGTTCTCCCGAGAAAATAATAATGCATTTTAAAATATAAATAATAAATACATGGTATGATGTTCCCACTTTCATCGACCAAACGCATCCTACTCTGCCATCTCCATAGTTCTGCTCTATATGAGACTCCAAGCTCCCACGCTTGGCGGCGGCTTTGTATATTCTCGGCTTTGATGCCGCTAGAGCGAACATAAGTCTGACACTAATGAAGACGCAGGCCGCTGCATAGAGCGGACACCCATTGAATCCTGGTGTTGAAATCGCCAAAGGCCTGTCCGTGCACAAAAGACTTATGCCTGCCTTGGAGTTCAGCCGCTGGAATAATCCGGTCTAATAAACCCTCACCTGTCTTCACATTCACAGGTGCCCGCGTATTTTTGGACGGTGAACTTTCAATGACCAGGTTAGAAAAAAAGTAAGATGTACATACAGTAGTATTAACATTTGCACGCACTTGGAAACGGAGATTACAGGGCGAAAAGTATCACGATGTAACAAAGAATGGAAGTCTTAGGTTGTCTCTAGGTACAAACATAACCTAGAACCTAACCTAACCCAAACAGATAAATATGCAACATAAATGCAACAGCATACATTTTCCTGTTCTTAGAACGTACAACTATATACAACAGCAGATTTTTACTCCCTATTGGCTAACACGCTATGGAGTAAAAGCTTTTTTGTCCCCAGGGAATAGATTTCTTCTGTAATAAACTTCAATTGTAAGCAATCACATACATCAAAGTTATGTATCGATTTATTACTTAGGTTATAGCTTATTGCTACATTCTTGTAATTACATATCAATACAACATATCGATAGTATAATGTACACTAACACAATCGCAATAGACTAAATTATTGAATAACTTCATAAACAGCTGCTTGTTCGCATTAGTAACAAGCAAGTTGGTAGTTGTTTTAACGGGCTATCTTTACTTGAAACATATTTTCGTTTTGTAGCTTGGTTTCCTTAATATAATAATGTTGCAATATGTAAAAAAATAAAATACATCACCCAGGCAAAAAGTGTCTTTTCAACCCTCGTTATTTTTTTAGAAATTAAGCTCGGGTCGTTAGTTGACACTATACGGCCTAGTGATGAAATAAAATAATATAGGCTACTATTGTTATCTGTTGTATTATCAATAAAAGGTCGTGTACGTCTGTGTATTATGTGTCCATTATGTATGAATGCTAAACCTTATGTACCTTTCAAAGATAAGAAATAAAACTTATTCAATTAAACTTACCTTTTTTAAAAGTCACATTTGAAAGATTAGAATTTTTGAATAATACTGTTAATTTTAAATGAGGGATAATTTAATCAGGATTAAAATAAAATAATGGTACTATTCTAATCTATTTAGTCTATTTATGTGCGTATGTACTGTTCTATGCTAAGAAGGAAACGTCAGAGTAACCTCAAGAAGGTAAATACATCTCACACAACACACTAGTGCATGAGCTGCCGCAACAGTTTTGAAGGCGATCCGTAATCTCAAGATATTACTTTTAGAGTGTTTAATTTGTATACCGTTCAATGTATCACAGCAAGTAGATTGGTAATAGGAAGTTTCAGGTTCCTTCCTATAATTAAATTGGTGATATTACTTGTATTAGGGCCTAAGGATTATTTTAACTTATGTAACCAACCTTACGTTATCAAAACCAAAGCTTTACAGTATAACATGTAACAATAAATATTAAACTATAAATTTGATTTGTAGTTCATGGGTTACTTGTAATCTTAGATGCGGTTTCTATATTTTGAATTGAATTTAAATAAATTGACAGATTTTTAAACCAATGATAAATTGATAAGAAGTTATCAATTTATCATTGGTTTAAAAAATCTGTACATGAAATTATACTTTTGTTTTACTCTCGTTCTATGTCTCTTATATGTAGGGCCTACCAGTGACTAGTGTTATTTATATTTGAAACAGGCTACTTTAGATCAAATTATAATGTTATTTTACGAATTTTCCCTTAGAACTGTTTATCAACTAACAATTATACGACAAGATTGTTCGGAGCAGCAGTAAATAATCGCCTTAAAATAAAAAAAGCTCCTGAAAACTTAATAATCTTTTGAAAGATGGGCTCGATTTAGTAAAACCAATTCATAGCTTAACGGGGGGGAGCACCGGTGGAATTATAGGGGACTTTTGGTAAAAATGTACACCTTTTTGTGTACTATCCAGTGGTAGGTTTGCTTGTTTTTAGTTTGTTCCGACATTGGTTGCGACGTGATGTTTGGACCAACAGTAAATTATCTCCTTGAAATAAAAAATCTCCTGAAACTTTAAACAGCTGTTGAAAGATAACTGATCACTTGCCCGTTTCACAGGGATACACTTGAAAACAGATTACGACAATAGAATGTTTTGTAGTCTTTTCTCCAGATATCTGACAATGCCACGGTCTGCGGGGTGTTCCGTGTAGACTGTTGAATGGTCAGGGAGGATTTTGGAAGTGATTCGTCACTCTTTGTAAGGCTGTCGCAAACCCCATCCTTCACTTTGACAACGTTTCCCCGGGTAGCATCCTTCTTTGGACCTAGTAGTCTAATGCCTTGATATATTAATTGGCTTTTCGTGGAGGAGATGCAGGACAGTTCAAGACTGAAATTAATTATCTTATTTTGTACGTATATCTATTTATTTATTTCATACGGAAACACCACTATTACAATGATATACAATGGCAGATTGCACTGTTGTGCATGACAATATAATACCAATAACAAAAAGATTGGAAAAATAGCATTATACAATAACAACAAGAATAACAACAACAAACATAACGAGAATCAACAAGAACAAGAACAATGAGGTGAAAGTTTAACAGGTACTTATGCAGATGCAAGAATTGACTTTGGCAACAGATTAATTTAACATGGTAATATGCAATAACAATAATAGATTGGCAAAGAATAAATAACAACATATAAATAACAGCTTATAAATAACATGACGACAAGGAAGCTACAAGACACATAACAATGATAAATAGGGAACATAAGCGTGTAATAACATGATAGTGTAATTTGAAAAAGAAAAAAAAGCTACGATCACTGATGAGATAGGCAATTGCAGTGGCGAAGGATAATATGCATATTCCACTCAAAAACATCTTTTGTGGCCCTTTAAAGGCACCACCTAACTTTCCACTGACACTACACCAGTTAAACACCTTCTAAATGAAGATGGGGAGCCGTGGAAGAAGTCGACCCTGGAAGCCACCTCGCTGCCACTCCTGAGAACTAGCCACTAAGCTTAGTATGCTCTGAACCACCGTGTAAAAGTCATTAGTGATTGGGAGGATTTCAACCCGGGGTTTCCAATACGAAAGTCTCGCTTTCTAACCACAATTCCACCCACACCCCACCTGATTCTTGATGATTAAATAAGAGCTTATTTAAAGCTATGCATGAATAAAATTAACTTGACGTAAAACAGATTAGTTTTGCTACTTGAACGTGGGATTATTATGTTTTGGCTGTTTTGAATCTGATGGCCTCGAGTTTACCTTAATTTTCATTTCGCTACTCCGGTGGATGAAACATTTTTTCTTCTATTCACAATTTGGTTAGCACCACTAACATCAGCTGGTATACAATTTACAAATATTGCTGTGGCCTATAAATAGTCTTTTGAAATATAAAACATATATCTAATCTAAAGAAAGTTGTAAATAATTAATTTAACTCGTATAAGTAGTAATGCCAATAAGGATTTATTTTTCTGAAATAATAAAGAAAACCTTGTTTATATCTTTAGTACATATTATCTAATTTATTAATTAAATTGAGCATTAAAACGGCAGACAAAAAACTTATATAATTATCAAAACAAGGACTAAAAGTTGTAATAGTAAATACAGTACAAGTATATTGTTCATTGAATCTCAGATTCCACTCTACAAAAATATCAACGAACAACATAATATACAAACCAGTTCTTTTAATCAGTTCCACAGTCAATTGCCTTTAGATTTTCACACTTAGTAAACATAGTAACAGATATCTAATTGATTTTAGAATTTCGAAAAAAAGAGCACTGTGTACAGCTTAGTTTATAATATTTCCCTTGGTTTAATTTAATCTGTGGTGAAGCAAAAACACAAATAATAAATTTATCAAATGTAATCAAGTAAATGGACTGCACTTCCTTGCCTTACATACATAAAATACATACATTCACTGGTTTATGAACTGCAAGCTATGTTAAATGAAATAAGAGTATTTTGTTTTACCATTTAATAAATAAATACTAGAGGTCGCCCCGTGGTCGAAAACTCGACCACAAATATCTAATGTTCAGACTTCTCTATTTTCACCCCACGCTGTAAATAAAACATGTGATTGGAATTTCTTCCTTTTGTTTTGATTGTCTGTTTATATTTCGATGTTATTTCGTTGCCAGCATAGCAACCCATAAGGCCCTTGTTAATTTTTTAAGATGTTTAAATTCATTTTTTGCGCTTTTCTGAGCCTATTTTAATTTATAAAGGGACTCTGCACACTTACAGGAAAATATCTTTCGAACAGTACGCATAGATTTTCCCTACGATGCACACGAGCTGAGGAAAAAGGGTTTAAAGAATCATGCTTGCCTATTAATATATTGATAGTTACACATATAGATTTTAGACCACAAAAATCAACTGTGTACAATTTAGTTATTTATGATATTCTCTAAACAATTACTAAATTTATTTACCTAAATATAAAAAAGTCAATGTTAAGGGCCAGTTAGACACTCCACATATCGATAGCATAATGATCCAGCACATGTCAAGCATCAGTTCAAATTTATAAAAAACAACTTCCAAATTCATACAAAACTTCTATACATTATGACTTAGACACTTACTTAAAAAATCAAAATCAGAGCCTGAGTTGATACGGTAATAGAATCTCTATAATTTCTATAAATATTGACAAAGTTTTAGAATAAATAATCTATGATAACGTTTTAGATTTTAAAACACCTACCACATAGCTGTGTAAAATATTATATATAATATCTTTAAATCAGCTTTCTGAAATTGTGAAATATGCAATTTGGCAGTTCTTGTTGTTTAGATTGAAATGTCAAAGCAAATGTAAACATTGTGAGTGTTCTCATTGTACCCATTGAGAACAATAAATATTTACTTTTAAAATCCTTACCTCAGAACGTTTAAAGCCAAAGGGGCAAAGCCCAAGGTCAGTTTCGAAGTGTGAATAGTCCTACGTATTACCATTCTTGGTATGGTAGCTATATTTTTTACAATTTAAGCCCAGTCGGTTCAGTAGTTTTAGCGCCTAATAGTAGTACCGTTGACTTACAACGTAGTACTCATACAGACAGACCCCATTAGATTTGTATATAATAGAATAGATAGATAACAATTGAAATATATAAAGATATAAATATATAATTCTAATCCTACTCATATTATAAATGAGAAAGTTTGGATGTATGGATGTATGTATGTTTGTGACAAGTAAACGCGAAAAATACTGGTCGGATTGGGCTGAAATTTGGTGTGATTATAGCTCACATTCCCGATTAACATATAGACGCATTCTTATCTCAAAAGTCCTTTCGGGCTCCGCTCCAGGGACTCTAGAGTTTCCCATATTAACCTTATGAGTATTCATGTTTAAAAGGAATAAAATAATTTCGTCAGCAGTTTCAAATACACAAGTTGGTTCTATGATATTAAATAGCATTAACAAGTTATAAGGTTTACCAACAGGGCGCAGTAGACTACTATTAATTTTAATATAAAACTTCAGTATAGAATATTTTTTAAAGATCAAAATGTTTCTATTTTGCGTCCTCTTTCCGTTGCAAAGCACGGGTACAACAGCTGGTAATATTATAAATGAGAAAGTTTGGATGTATGGATGTATTTATGTATGTTTGTGACAAGTAAACGCGAAAAATACTGGTCGAATCGGGCTGAAATTTGGTGTGATGATAGCTCATATTCCCGATTAACATATAGACGCATTCTTATCTTAAAAGTCCTTTCGGGCTCCGCCCCAGTGGCTCTAGAGTTTCCCATGTTAACCTTATGAGTAATCATAAAAGGAAAAAAAGAATTTTGTTTCAACTGCACAAGTTGGTTCTATGATAATAAATAGCGTTAAAAAGTTATAAGGTTTACAAACAGGGTGCAGCACTATTAAACTTTTTTTTAATTTGAACCAACTAGGAACAAAAAGCTGTGATATACAATTAGAACTTTACTTTATCTATATTGTTTAGTTGCAGCGCTAGAACATTATGGCTATAGTAGATGTGCTATGCTATACTAGCATACCGTAAATTGAAAGAACCAAATTTTCTTAAACCATGTCCTCTCCCATTGCTAACACAAAACCAAGTATAACTGCAATAAGCATTTTATACTTATACGCCAACGCCGTACGAAGAACGGGTACTCTGCTAGTTTAATGGTATATTAAAGAGTTTTCACATTATATGAAGATGTCGGTAAGGCAGTACACGGTGGAGTTCATACTGTAGCCGCTAGAATGCGCTGTAAGTAGTAAATATTAACACTGACTATAAACCATATGGTATTGTTTATAATCAATAATTGTATATACAGTATCTATACTATTATATAAAAATCTAATGGTGTCTGTATGTGTATTACTAATAGGTACAAAAACTAATGAACCAACTGGGCTTAAATTGTACAAAAATATAGCTACCATACCAAAGACCATTATATGACTATTCACACTTCGATACTGACCGTGGGCTTTGCACCGTTGGCTTTAAAAGTTCTGAGGTGAGGATTTTAAAAGTAAATATTGATTGGTCTCCATGGATGCAATGAGAATACTCACAATGTTTACATTTGCTTTGACATTTCAATGTAAACAAGAAGAACTGCCAAATTGCATATTTCACATTTGAAGACAGCTGACCCAATTGAATTAAATATAATATTTCACACAATTATGTGGCTGGTATCTATAATATTAAAACGAAACAGAGTTTTTTTTATTTCACGATTCTGAATCAACCACTTGACGGATTTTCATGATTTTTGTGTTGAAAGAAAGATAATTTTGAGAACTAGGGAATGTTGAAGCCATAATTTTAGTTTAGGGTTTCAGTTTTTTCGAAATTAAGTTTTAATTTTTAAAAAGTCTAGCAGCCGACGCTAGCAATTTAAAGTATTTTCAATGCTGGTTTAACTAACAGCTGGTTTATAACTGTCATTGAAATGTTTATGTTACGAGTTGTTTGTTTACAAAAATATTGTTCGTTGGTATTTGCGTTTGCTTACATACGATTTCACTTTAAAATGTAGGTAGTTTTCCCTTACCGTGAAGGATCTGCGTTATCAGGAAATGTGTTATTTTTTAACTAAACATCTCAAACACTTGCGTTTAATCATAGATAAAACATACTCCCTTAGTAGATTTCTCATCCTTATGGAACAGCTGAAGACAATTTTATTGTTAGTTCATGTACGGTTTATGTAGAGGTCGTGTTTTGTTTACAATTTGTTTCCCGTTATTACAGCCATTTAAAACCTCGTTTAACGAAATAATACGATCTAATCATAAACAATAACTTGTCCCCTAGTATTATAACCAAACAGTAAAGCAGAAATCAAGAAATTAACTCTAAAATAATTGAAACAAAGTTTCATCGACACTAGCGCTTTTGTGTCACGTACATGAACTAGACACGAAAAACGTGCTTCAAAATTTACAATGGGATGAGAAGTCTACTTGTGTTGGTTAGTCTATGGTTTAATCAAGTTTTGTCGTAAATGCAATCTTATGTAAGTATTTAGTTTATGCATTGCAAATTTCAACTCATATTTGGGAAATATTTTTTCAGCAGCTTATCGCTTAATTGTTTAAGATATAAGTGGTTTACGTGTTGATACTTCTTTTTCTGTATGTTTGAATGTGAGTATGTCGGCATACTAAAATTTTGGTTAGTAGGCTAATGAAAGCGTCAATCGCATCGAAGTATATAATACTTCGATGGTCAATCGGTGTAGTAGGTCTCTATAAAACTGTTAAATAAACTGCGGGGTGCAGCAGAAACCAAAGTCGACTCATACCATACCAACTATCCCCGTAATACTGATGATTCAGAAACTCGGGCACTGACCAAAGAACCGAAAAACCTTAATGAGGGGTTAGATAATAAAGTGCAGAGAAAATATACAGACCAGTTCAAGATAACGGCCCGGAGGTCGAAATAAAAAAGAACAGAGAGCTAAGAGAAATGTGTTAACACCCAAATATAGGGATGCTTTCCAGAAGTAGGTAAAGCTTGCATGGACAGGCTGTGCATAAACTTTTAAAAAGTATATTCCAAGGAGTACCACACGATAGACGGGAAATATCAAGTTATGAAATGCATCCTCAGACTGGGATCTAAATTTTGAAGAGGCAGGTGATAGAAGAGAATCCTCATAAAAGTTTCAGTGGTCACGGAGGTAAGATAAGGTACGGTAAGTACATATATTAAGTAAGTACATAAGTAGTACAGTATGCGATTGGGGGTGGCATGTAGCTCAATGACTCTACTCAAACTGGCATGTAACTCTACTCAAAACCAGTGTGAATCGGTCGCCAATCTCACTTCAAGATTTTTCAAATCGGCACAAATGCTGTTTTATGGTAAAATTATCGGATTTAAAATACATATTGCCATATTTTAGGTCTACATTCGAATGGAATAAATAGGTGGTCACGTTACATTTGTTTATAAGGTGATCTTCCCCATTAAAACTGCCAGAATTTGTGTCTATGCGTGTAAACTAGATGTTCTGAATTATTCCGTTTTAGTTGACAAGTCGATTCCCGTACGTAGGACGGGCTACCAGCTCGTTTAATCTAAAAATGTATCAAAGATCATTATTTATTCAAAACTGTGTCAATGATTATAGGAATTAAAAAAATATTCTAAAAGCGTTGCTGTATCAACTCAGGCTCTGCTTTCGATTCTTTAAGTGTCTCAAGTGTTATGAAAATAATGTTATTGATATATTTTCATGGAAACAGTAAGAAAATTTCAATTTATAGATGTTTTGTATGAATTTGTAGGCTACTTTAAATAAATTTGAACTGCTTAACACGTGTTAGATTAACTTACATAACCTGCACATCACATTCGTTTTGTATATGTACAGGGTGGGGCAGGGAAGTATCCCTAATTTTGAAGGTGCATTTAAAGACAACCAATAATGTTATAACCACTCTTTTTATTGAGATTAAAAGGTCACGTCTGGGAGTTTATTTTAATATAACTTAACTTAATTTTAAACAGCATACCGGTATCCTGCAAGTGGTGTCCCTAATCTTAAATGCATTGCTGTATTTTGGTTCTGGAGCTCATAATAACTTTGTGAAGCATTTGTTGTGGAGTGCGGCAAAATTCAAGGTGAATTGCATCCTTCAATGCATCTAGGGTCTTCCCTTTAACTACCCTAGGCTTAGCATCACTCCAATAGAGCACATTATGCTTATTTACCGCTCCAGAAATATGGAAGTGTGCCTCGTCACTAAACAAAACCCGAGCAGCATGAGGTAGTCCCGCAATTAAGATTTCACATGCCTGCATTCGTTGTTGCCAGTCCCGTTGTGTGAGTTCATGAGCAACTACCCTCTTGTATAGATGGAGGTGTAAGTCCTCATGGAGTATACGAGGCACAGTATGACTAGAAAACGCCAGCACGGATGCATGCTTACAAGCAGAACTTTGAGGAGACTGCTAAATCGATCTTCTGACAAGCTCAATGTTTTCAGGACCTCGGACGGTTCTTTGAGCTCCAAATATCCTTCACAATACACCACCAAATACACGAAAGTAATTCACCCACACCAAATTGTAACAACTTTGCGACAGGCCACCCGATAACAAGTTTGCAGCCAACGGTAGCTGCACAGCAACAATAGACAGATTTTTGAAAAAATACATCTCGAGTGCAAAAGCACATTGGTCACTCGAACAAGCCATATCTACTACTGATAGTGATATTTTTAGAAATTCCCAAAACAATAGCTTTATTTGAGCCTAACCCCATTCCTCCAGCACACCCCCACTACTCACAGTACCATCTTAAAAGTAGGGATATTTCCCTGCCCCACCCTGTATATTTAGGTAAATTTAGTTATCATGTTTTGCTAAACCTATGCTTAAATTAAACTAAAGAATATCATCAATAACTAAATTGTAAGTCGTCGTTGATTTTTGTGTTCTAAAATCTGTTGTTTATGTGTAACTATATTTAATAATCAAATGGTAATACAAAATACTCTTCTTTTATCCTAACACAACTTTCAGTTCACAATTACTATATTTGATAAATTTATTATTTGTGTTTTGCCACACCACTGATTACATTAAACCAAGGAAAATATCATAAAACTAAGCAGTACATAATGTTCTTTTGTTTCTAAAACCAATTAAATATCTGTTACTATGTTTGCTTAATGGTACCGGTAAGTGTGAAAATGTAAAGGCAATGAACGATAGAACTGATTGAGATGCAATGAAACATTTACTGTAATTACTAAATTAGGTAAATTTTTTAGTCCTTGATGCTTTGATAATTATATTAGTTTTGTCTGCTGTCTTTAATGCTAAATTATTTGTTTGAAATTTTTTATAGTATAGATATAGTTTCTTTAACATTTCAAAAGACTATTGATGAGGCACAACAATATTTCTAAAGTTTATTTTAACAGCTGACTTAGTTTTGCTAATGATTTATTGTGAGTGAAAAAACTGAAGATGGAAGGAATTGTGATTTAATATGAAGAAGAGTGAAATTGAAAAAAATGTTCATTTAAATGTAATAATTAGTTTTTTTGCAACTTTAAAATTGAAATTTAAAATGTCAAAAAATAAAGAAAAAAGATATGTAACTAAGGGAGATGAAGGTAAATCAGGTATTTGAAGTTGTATTCAATGATTTGGTAAGTTTTTTCTCATATCAGCCTACACAAGATTTAAAATTAATCAAAATCAAAATGGTGGTATCAAGGCTCCCCTAGAAAAACTAGTGGGGCCTTGGGTGGTATCCACTACTTACCAGATTTAAAAGTCATAACTTAAACATTTCTATTAAGGCCATAAAAGTTGAATTTTGTTTCTAAAGCATTGGTCGATGTGTAAATATTATATGCAGCAGATGTAAAGATTAAAATGTTTCTATTTTGTGTCCTCTTCCCGTTGAAAAGCACAGGTACAACAGCTAGTATACTATAACTCGACTTTGGCTCGCTGGGGGCTCCGCCCCCAGGCCCCCTTTTTTGGTTGGGGGTAAATAGAAAAGGGCCATGGCACAAGACCTGCAATTGAGCCAAATTTCAGATCTTTAGCTAATCTAGAAGTGGGTAAAATTGATTTAGACCGATGCATCTGTAGGAATAACATTTGGGGGGGATTCTAATTTTCGTGGGGGGGGAGTTATATTTGTAAAATGTCACTTTTAGAAAAGGGCGCAAGATCAACAATCATGCCAAATTTCAGATATCCAGTTAATCTAGAAATGTGTAAACGTGATTTAGACTTATGCACCTCTAAGAATAACATTGGGGGGATTTAATATTTGGGGGGGGGGGTTGTAAATACGATAGGGGGATAAAACCTTAAGTAAACCAGAGTAAATCTATAGCATGAACGGACCATGGGAACGGGGACTTATGGTGGTTTTTATGGGGTAAATGTTTTCTCCATAAGAATAACATGGGGCTCGTAAAAACTTTCAAATGTTGACATTAAACCTAAGTTTTGGGGGTTAAGGAGTAAAGTTACGAAAAAACACGTATCGTGTAAAATTTAAACTAAAGTAAGGAGAATACAAAGCAATAATAATATTTGCAAAAAGGAATGATTTAAGTATGAAAAAATAGCGAAAACCGGTAAAAAGTTGAAATAAATTTACCAAATTTTGAAAGTAGGGAGTTTTTTGAACCCGAAAGAGTGCGATTTTCGGGAGGCAATTTCACACGGGATAATCATATTCCCTGGTGGAGTTGGAGACCAATAAGTTATAGTCCTGTAAATATTGAATGTCGCATCACTGGAACAGAGACTAACATGTTATTTTGCACATTTCCTATTCAATATTACTGTATTAGCAAACTATAATAAGTCAAACCAGAAGTAAGTAGGATATTGAATATTAACTGTCCGTGCGAGAATAATGTGTGTCGATACATTTACTTTAAAAAAAAAGTTACTCCCTAATACGTGCTTAATACACTATGAATTATTATAAAAGTAAAGTCCAATCGTACTTGTTTCTTATTTTAATGAAACCCTCATCTATTTTTGCATTTAAGTGTAAGAATGGTCGTAATATAAACATCTATAATGAGAATCAAAAGATAAACTCAGCGAAAAAGTTAAAAAAAAACTACAACAGTTGATGCATCTTCTATATTTAAAATGTGATTATATAAAGCCCTTTAATTGAGATTCGTGCCTTTAGGAGAGGGTTTATCATAAACCTGATATTTTAAGAGGAAATTCACATCAAGACCATTTATTCCAGTATGTGGTTGATAGGTACTGTAGTAAGGTAGAAGGCTTAAGTCTAATGACTTGTGTAGAAGGTTAAAGGAACAAAAATATTGATAAGTTCGGAAACTCCCAGGATTACCTCCCAGCATAGAAGACTAATGTATTACCACAGTACCTACCAGCCCGGCAAAATGAATTTCTCTTGCCGGATAAAAAAGTAGTATATTTTAGTAGCGAGTTATAAGAAATTACCCTTATTAATTCAAATATTTGGATTCATTTTCAATGAGCAATACAATGAAGTGAATAATTACTAACTTTGAAACTTTGTAACTATGAACCATAAAATGTGCATAAAAACCCAAATGATAGTTTTTAAAGGTCTTCAATTCTAGAAAAGGTTTTAATTCATCATGTTGAACTTTTATAGTTTTATTTGGCCGAGTAAAGATTACTGTTTAATTTTTTTGCTTACTTTACTACGTTAATTAGTAAAATATAGCAAGTATTGTAATTCTATCTTAACTTTTCAAATAATCGTCGAAACTATCATCCTAACTCGAACTCGTTATCTAATTAAATGAATAATGAATTTATTTCCTCAAAATCAACCAATTATAAAAACAGCAATTCGGAAATTAACTGACCACTTTGTCCAGTATATGTGGTCAGTGTAAACAAAAACTTATCTTGTAATCACTTAACCTCATAACTTCCTTAATCGGCACACTTTGTGTTAATATATATAATTCACAAAAATCTAAATTAGTCTAGTTGATTTTTTAGTCTGGACTGTTTGTAAAACATCCTACGATCAAGGACTACTGATTTTTCTAAGCATCGAGTCGATGATTTCCACAACACCACTCAGCTACCCAGGTAAAATACACTAACAACTCATTTCCCTCTAGACCAGCGGCAAATACACAACGACACTAAGCAACTTAAAGGAAATACATTTCAACTGCCCAAGTCATTTAACAAGTTTATAAAATATTCATTGGGTTTTTTTACTGCAGCCATTACTCCCACCCTTACAAGGTCCAGACTGTGATTCAGGTCATTTGTCGAGTATGAATGAGACTAGAGTAGACTTCCCTGTGCAAACCTTGCCCTGGATACAGACCTGTGACCTTGCAGAATCTTCTGAGGTATAGCTATTGCAGAATGACTCATGTTCATTGTGTTTGAAAATATTTGGTCCAATAATGTCTGGTGTTTTAACTTTATTGCTTCGAAAATAATATTGTGTAAAAGCATTGACTGTTAGATTCTGTAGTAGTCGAAAGTCATTTCAACATAAATTTGTCTGAAAAAAATTAACTGAAAAATACAGATCACAAACCATACTTTTTTGATAAACAGACAATTAAGTTCGAGGAAGGGGTATACTTATTGTGGCATCTCGAAATCTTTCGAAGCCTTCATAGGTTTACAATTTCTTCAATCACATGGACTAATCAAATGCTGAAACTAGTAAAAATAACTTACCGCCATATTTCTTTAGGGGCTAGTTCAACAGGATATGAATGAAACGGCATTTTATAAACACAGTTTATTAAAAACAATATAAATCAATAACAACCAGTCTAACTCTCATATAGAGTCGTAATCAATAAATACTGTATCACAACGGTCATCGTACAACTAAACCTACTCGAACATTCAGCACGGTAGAATATCACAAGGTAGTCTCGTCTAACGTCCATCAACCCTAGTATCTGTGCACACCTCTAGCCTAATGTTGCTCGATCAATACTAGTTAAATACTGATATTGCTTAGGAGTACGGCAAGGGAGGTTGAATCCCGGAGGAATTTGAACAGGTTAGTGAAACGAATAAAAGAAACGAAAATACAGTTTCTGGCCAGGTTTGGCAGTAGTTCTCGTTAAACGTTTGTTCCACTGAACTATTCGATTGTCACTTCTCTTGCCGGTCTCCTGAACGAAGTGCGATAGAGAGTTTCAACTCTCTCTTGCAATCTCACGACTTGCTAGCCTCCGCTTCCTTCTGACTCTTCTTCTCACCTCTGAACCTCGCTTCTATCTCCAACAGTGTCTTCCCCTGGGTCTCTGGTAGGAAGAGGACGACGTAGAAGATTGCCAAGAGTGAAATACCGGCGAAGGTGAACATCATCCCGTGCACTCCCAACACTCTTAAACACTGTGGGTAGACCTTGACTATAACGAAGATGAAGAAGTAAGCCAGCGAAGACACGACTCCACTCATGATACCTCGGAATGCCGTGGGGAACAACTCTCCTATCATGACCCACGGAAGTTGCAGCATTCCCAACATAGAGGCACACACATTGGCGACAATACAAGCTTGTGGAAGCCAAGGTAGTGGGCGAGAAGCGACCTCGAATCTCCCGTAGAGAAACTCGTAGCTTCCAGCGACTCCCATTGATAACGCCATCCCTGCTCCAGAAACACAAGCCATTGTCCTTCGATTGAATTTCTTGATGGCTACAGTTCCCACGACGCTCATCACCAACCTCACAGAAGCTACGATGATACACAACACGTATTTATTCATCGTGCTTCCACTCTCCTGGAAGAAGTTGACCGCGTAGTAAAGCATTATGTAGAGTCCGCTTCCCTCTTGAAACGCGAAGAAGGTGATCAAGATCAAGAAAGGTTTCCAAACTGATGGCGACAAGAATTGCCCCCACTGGTTGCCTCTTCCTTCGTTTTCTGCGTTCTTTTCTCTCAGAGATTCAGAAAGGTCCGCCAACTCTTGGGCCGCTTGGTCGTTGTCACCGCGGAACCACACGATTGCTTGGCGCGCTTTCTTCTCCTTGCTGTGCGCCAAAAGCCACGACGGTGACTCTGGGATGAGCGACATCACAAAGGCACTGATGCCCGCGAACACGGCGCACACGGCAGACGCTACTTGCCAGCTGAACATGTAGCCGAAGCTGTACACGAGCAACACCCCCAGTGATACGAAGATGGGACCGAAGGCGGAGAGGAAGCCTCGGTGTTCAGGTAGGCTAATCTCTGCGACGTATACGTAGCAGGCGGCACCCATACCTGCAATGAGTGGAATCAAGCATAAGTCAACATAAATATCTATTAAGCATTAGTAACTAAGTGAGGAAAATGAATCTGGGTAGTGGGTAGTGGGTGGGTGACAAGGGTAGTAAAACTGGGTAGTGAGCAAATCTATAAATTGATCTGGGTAGTGAGAATAGTGATACTTTTAGCGGTCGCCTTCGAATCACGAGAGGGATTAGTTGTAGGCTGTTTACCAATGAATTTAAAAACAGATTGACGTCAGATATTGACATGACATGGAATTGATGGTTCCCATAAATATATTTTAAATGACATAAACGTTGACCAGTTATAGAAGGAGAACACCCTGGTTTAGTAAACCTTTATATTATAGGAACATTTTCCATTTTTGGACTGCTACAAAAAAAAAAACAATTCAATCAAGCAAATTGAAATATATTTTATAAAGATGTATCTACAAACATTCAATTCATCGGAATTAACTTAGCCTATAATCTAAAGAACAACAAGGCAACACACTAGTTGTGTTTAGCACTTGGTAACCAATAAACAAAAAAATATTATATTAGTTTAGAGTTAGTACTCGTATATTAATTGTTTACCTTTTTAAGGTATTAAATGATGAAAAACATTGTAAAACATTTATTTTTCTTATTCGTGAACCCATTATAATAGGTGTTCCATAAACGTTTGGTACATGGGCTTTTTTGTAAAAATGTAATTCTTCGTTGCCTTTTTGTTCATTTCCCTTGTTGTTAGTTCAATAACATTCATTCCAAGTAAATTTCTTACCATAATTGTATATGTTTTGTTAGTATAACTGCTCAAATACTACTACAATGGTTATTCATCAAAACGAATTAAGAAGTAGACACTGTAGATAGCTTATCAGTGTAACTAGTCAAAACCAAAACAGCTTCAGCTGACGTCGAACTCAAAACACAAAACCTTGCACTTGAGATAGCAAATCAGCAGAAAAAGGTTCACGATACCATAGATGACCCTTACGTTGCGTAAATCGACTTTGTGTCAGGTCTAAGTCAAAGGGGTCATTTTTCAATGTATTAGACGCAGTACTAAAATATCAGCAATATCACAACTTCTCTGAGAGCTCCAGTTTAACATAACCTATTATTACAAATGCCAAAACTTAATTTTCCCTAATATAAGAACTTTAGATTTCACGAACTTGTCAATAACAATCAAACTATGATGGTAAGTACTGAACTTAAATAATTAATCTGTGCAGAAATAATATAAAAGGTATTAAGATAAGCGTTTTCGTATTTTAGAAAACTGCTTTAGTAAATTTTTACTTAGCCAATCGGTAACATTTTAAATATTTAGTCCCCGTCACCTAGGACTCAGATTGTCGAACTACATTAAATTACCAATCTGGCCTCTTTAAATACCCAATTTCATCCACCATTGTGGTTACTTTATTACAATGAACACTAACGAGACCGGGTTATCTTTACGAGCTAAAGTTTATGTTTGGCATGATTTATCAACTAAAATTACCCTATGATGTCATCACTTCTGTTTGTTCTGCTATAGCTGCTGATACAGATGTTAAACATTGGCATAGCCTTCTCAAAATTTGATTTGCATTGGAAATACGAAACGAATAAAAAGAAACAAAGCAATATGTTTTATACATACGAGGTTTATGACTTCTTCAGCTATTCTCCAAAGATATTTAAAGTTGAAAAAATCCTTCGGTACAATTTACTTGCGTTGACGCATCTTCAAATAAAATTTCAAAAAGCTATGCTCTTCAGGGTCAACTGATAATATAAATTTAAATTAAGTTTGGTGAATCCACAGGAAAAGAGATCAAAGGGCAATTATTAACTATGTTGATACCAGTCATTCATTATTCAACCGTCTATAAGAATCAATTACTTGACGGATCTTCTGTTCCTTCCAATTGCTAACTAAAGTGAGTTGATATAATAAAGGCCCGAAATATCCCACAAGCCATGACTTCAGGACAAGTCGAAGCTTGAAGAGAAGTGAGGATGACTGCATCCTCCAAACATACTGATTGACCAACTGATGTTAGAATGTTACGATAAATGCTACGTTTAAGCTGATTCACTAAGCACTCCTACCTATGGCCACTCCAGTTATGGCTCGACCAATGCAGAGGAAGAAGAGGTTATTGCAGCAAGCAATGATGAGCCATCCGAGAAGAAAAGGAATGGAAACTAGCTGTACAGCCCTCTTGCGACCCAGCCATTCCATCAGCAGACCAGACAAGATGGCTCCCAGGGGGTTGCTGATGACTCCCAGACTAGCTGCAACACAAGACATCAGATAATTTAGATGATGATGAACCATAGTAAGAGGATGGACACTAGCTGTATAGCCCTCTTTCGACCCAGCCATTCCATCAGCAGACCAGACAAGGTGGCTCCCAGGGTTTGCTTATGACCCCCAGACTAGCTGCAACTCAAGACATCAGATAATGAAGGAGATTGTTACCTATTATCTTAGTCATCGAGATGGAACGCAACCATTTTGACCCAAATTTCAGTGATGAATGAGGTATGATGGTAGCTCCATGATGATGGGCTTTCTTGATTACTTAAATCAGCTGTTTTTAGCCATTTGCTACTGAGTAGGTGAAGGAGATGTACATGAACAGGCAATGAGAAATTATTTTGAAATCTCTCAAACGTCGGTTAGAATATACACAAAGAGGTTTGCTAACTGATTTGTACTTCACGATTGAACTTTTACTGCTATTTTAAAAAAATTAATGGATTTGTTCCTACATAAGGAGATCGTTTTATTAAATGATCTATCGAAATGTCACCGGTTCTATTCTGAGACAACAGACGCCTTTTGATAGTTGTACACTGGGTCCAGCTGACCTTCATCATTGAGCCTTTAGTAGCTAAATAGTTATTTAGTCAGCTACAAAGCTACAGTTCACAGTAGCTCATTTAAGTCCATCTTACTCTCACCATATTCAATTTAAAATACGCTACCTGTGAGTATATAGCCTTAAACGTAACTATATATTTAATATAGATAACGTTTAACAAAGGTTTACATACATATAGTGATTGTTTATAAGGAAATATGACTCTTTGGAAGGTACATTTTAATAAGCGTATACAAATACCTCCTGTCTAAATACCATGCTTTTTACTTTATACATTTTATACTTTTAATATTATTGAAATGGTGATCATAAGAATGTAGGTATTTTAAGCCAAGTATTATACATAAATATGAAGATAAATGTGATTTTGGTTAGAAATCGATCAAATACAAGTAAAATTCCATGAATATTTCGAATGAGTTTGTATTTTTGTGACAGTTTAGTATAATCTGATAGAGGTTTGTATCATGATATTACTTTGTCCATGTTTCTATGCTGTCCATTGTCTTAGGAATGTCATAATATAATTTATTCTCTGCTATACACTTCTGTAGTTATGACTAGTTCTCAGTTGTCAATTGCCTCGCGGAAGTCCTCACTGACGAGACGACCCACACTAGACTCATCTGATGATTCGTCCATTCAGCATTCACCGTTCGACCTTACACATTACATTCTCCGTTGAGTTTTGGCGTGTTCGTGATCCATTGCGTCCTTGGCCTCGGCAATGGATATACGTGATACTATTCCGCAACGGAAGGGTGAAATCATTGTTGTGAAATATGATTCACGTTCCCGACATTATTAATATACGGTAATATGATTGATGTGGGCGGAGCTCGAAGTTAATGTAGAAATTGCAGTGTGTAGGTTTATGAAACGTAACGTTTATGTATTTAACTTTAAACATTAGTTTGAAACAGTAAGCCACAGGTATTTTACATAATAACAAGATTTTTTTGAATGTATTACTAATACATAAAACCTTTAAATGCTATTTTTGTGACCTCCATTTACATTTAATCTAAGTGATTGACCATAGAAAATCTACACCTATAACCAGAGGGGATTGCCACATTAAAGCGTTAAAGAGATTTATTGTGTTTCGCCTAATGATAAAGGTGCTGATGTAAAAAAAAATTAAACGTATTCTCACTTTATTGATATGTATATCGAACTAGAAATCCAATTTATGTCGATCGCCCTAAAGTTAATTTTGTGTGAGCTAGGATTTGTGGGTTAACGTTTCCCTAAAAGAGTGCCAATTGCCCTACAGGTTTCGAGAGCTAGCGCTAGGCTGTATCTACATGGTCATCACTGCAGTACCGTACATTATTTTGTCCACTATTTTTCCCGTATAGGCTGTATAGTAAGTGATTAATCAATACCCTTGTCGATATAAGTGGCTTACCTATCCAAGAAGCCTCCTCGGTATCCACATGTAGCGGACTGGATGGATCCTGTAGTTGAGGAAGAAGAATGGCAGAATAACCTTGGCACATCCCTACGGACACCGAGTTGATATGGGTCGCCACCGTAGCTGCTAACTGGAATAAAACATTATGACTCATTAGTCTATTGTAAACAAATATTTGGAGTAGAAAACCTCGTTCATGCAACTCTTTGTTTGTATTGTCTGATTGTGTTTAAATCATTTCAGCAATGATTTTAGTTCGGAATTTTGCAATGGTACTTTTAGAGGTGCCGGAACCAGTAGTATTTTCACGAATCTATTGCGTTTTTTAATAACATTTGTTAGTTGATAATGCAGTAATAATTACGAGGATCACAGAGCCATTGCGATTTGACTTATCGATATTTGATTAATATTTGAATTTCGTCTGCAATTGTCAAATCTCGATTGGGATTTGACAAGTGCAGACGAAATTCAACTAAACCCTACGTCAAATTAGTTGCAGTCAAGAACTAGGGTAACATTAGTGGATGTTGTCGACTGTACTTCTTGTATACTGTGTTATGACATATAGGAAGGAACGATCTCAACAACTTCAGTAGAATATAGAGAATGTGTTCTTCTCTTGAAAGGAATTGTAAATTATTATAAAACGGTAAGCGTGACTTGGGGTTACTAAAGGATTACTTATTTTCACTTATCGTGTTTCACGTATGCGATATACATTCGCAAAACATTAATAATTAACCACATTCTAGTAAAACTCCAACACCAGAAACCCCGCAACCTTCCATTACAATTATATTTTCTGAAAGGTGTCAAGGAATTAATGTATGTATTGAAGCTTGAACCTTGAAATAATTAGTTGTCACGAAGTGTGATTGACATTAGAAGCATTATATAAACAAATTTAGTTTTTACTCACAGCTTTGCCGATTCCAAGATCTTTGAAATTTGACCACTTCTGGCCAAAGTTGTCGATCATGGTTCTGCCCGTAGCCTGGAAAAAGAAAAATCACTTCAGCATTGACTTTGGACATCGAGAAGTAGCGCTAGGCACCACAATCAACAAGGGCTGGACTGGATTATATTGGAATTAAATCTTGGAAATGAATGTCTCTCTCTCTCTCTCTCTCTCTCTTTTTTTCTCTCTCTTATTTGGGAGTACATTAAGTACTCATTATGTAACTGTAATGGGGGAACAAGCATCAGTATTCAAATTATTTTTTTTTTTACTCCTTTTTAGGTTAACAAGTAAGAAGATATACGCAATCTACATACACTGGACGGAAACATGTGTTTGAGTTTGTCTTTAACTGACATACACTATTTTTAATCTAAGACTCTGGTTAAAAATGTTACATCTCAATAAAATATAAAGTCATTAACGCAATTATTGTTTCCAAATTTAAGATAACAATACTCTCTTAAAAGATCTTACAATTTTAAAAAATCCTTATCCTTTGCTATGATTTGAAAATTTTACCAGGCAGTTAAATAATGCGAATAGTAATACAAATTATTTGGCATAGAATAGAATAACAGTAACACATCCTCGTAATTATTTTCAATAATATGAATACACATTTAAAAAATTTTATACGAACTAGGTTACTAAGGTTTGGTAATTCTGCTAAAAGATTAAACTGAAACCAAAATTGAAAAAAAATTTAGGGATCATTAAAAAAATGAAGCCGGTTGGTGCAGCCGCAACGACGCCGGCGGCTCTTATCGGTCAGCCGGCGAACTAACACACGGACACACAGCCACATACAGTAGGTAGGTCACCAGGGACTGGCCTTGATGGGGTCACTGACTGTACAGTTTTGTAATCATCAACTTGAGCAGATATCAGACACTGACCACATCACCACTTCACCACTTGACTACTTGGTTCTATGGGTTTTCAAACATTCAGTATACTTAGTAGGTTAGAACACATGGTGTATGTAACAAATTAAAATTTGTTAAGTGTATATTTATAGTTCTACTAGTGTACATGTTGCTCGAAAAGGAGCAATTGCAAAGAAGTAAAGTAGTTACAGTATTTAAAAACAAATAACTTATTTTAAAAACGAATAAAAGTCATAATTCCCGATGAGTTTAAAAGACTCACGTCTTAGATTACGTACCTAACAGTTCCATACAATCAACATTTCTTGTAAATATTTTATCATATTTCAAAAGCTGAAGTGTATTCTACAAATCGTTCCCACTTATAGCCGCATTTGGTTGTTCATGTCAATTATAATGTAGTCTGCATAGTACCGTGGCACCTGACGGATTAGGACACCTCATGGAAACCCTTATCCTAATCCCTCAGGTGCCACGGCTGTTTGAACGCACTATCAATAGATAGAACGCACTGTCGCCAGTACGTTTACAAATTTCAGTCATTTTTTATAGCGATAACATTTTGTTTACATTACTTAAGAGCTGCCTGATTTTCTGTATATCACAATTTTATTTGCTTCAATTGGCATTAATTTGGCTAGTTACTGTTATAACGTAAGTTATCTGAAAAAATGCAGATCAAATTATTGTTTATTTCGCAATTTAATTTACTAAATAAAAATATAAGCATATGGCAAATCAAAAAACTTAGAGTGTGTATATTTGCCGAAAAGTATTGGTGTGGACGAATTTCCTAGGGGCTTTGTCCCACATGTTGATTTCCAAAGGGCTACGCCTCACATGCTTTCAGAGTTTAAATTATTGAATTAATTGCATTAAACAGCTGGTTGATGCAATTAAGAAGAGGAAGAGTGTTTGTTTATTACGGGAATTTTGATGGTGCTTTATTTACGTTGTGGTCATAAGTGAGCTATTTAGGAAGAGGGTTATGTATGTTTAGTTACATAAAGGAATAAAGTAGTATAAAGTGTTGTTGAATATTGCTGACAGTTTTGTTTGAAATTCGCATTAGCAAATAAGTTAAACTACCCAGGTATTGACCAGGTATTGAAAGGATTGACCCAGGATTGACTAAAATTGACCAAACACCTTTTTCATGAAGCATCAATAGCAAGTAAATGATTTTTCTGCTGCACTATGGTAAGTTGTTAGATTCCCTTTGATCTATTGACGTCAAATATAAATAGAAGTTTTAAAGTAAGTAGGTCTTCATTTATAAATAAGTTCTGGGTTTATCTTCTTTAAACAAGTTGTTTTTATTTATAAGAACAGCATTATTCTCTTTCGCGTTATCTTCCCGTTTCGAAGCACGGTTTTGACAGCTCGTATAGTATAATTTTGACTCAGAATTTAATTTATAGGTAAAAATTGAATGCAATTTATACGAGATAATCCTATGAATGCAAATAATAATCTGGAGGACAGGATATAATAATTATTGAGGTAAGCTTTCAATGCCGTATACATTTTGAACGGCCCTAGTCTCTTAACAAATACAATAAAAATTGTACTGTTTAAAAGAAAGGTCAAATCAAATTAAATAACATTTACTTCTTGGAATTAACGGGAATTCTACTTAACTAGTTAACTAGTGAGTCTTATTACTAAGTCATAAAATGGAAACAGCTCCATAACGTTTATATAACTAAGGAACACCTTAAAGGTCCAAGCTTATTACAGAATAATAACTTTTAAACTATCTGTTAAGCACCTTATCAGTAATTGCACTAACGTCAATATAACCTTAACGGGAGACTACTAGTGCTAAATAACTGATCATAAAGTTGAACATTGTCTTAACTTTTACAATCGGCGAAGGAGTTATGACCGGGTTTGTATGGGACGTGCCTTTCAGTTTTGGCCTGGATTTTTAGAATGGCTTTACGCAAGATTGGTCACTTAGATAGTCCTGTGATCGTTACATATATATGTGCCTACCACTTGCTTGATCTCTCTTCAACAACTGGGAGTTAACAATGAATTAGATATAGGCCTAGAAGTAGTTTCAAAATACATATTCTATTGATTAAAAAAAAACTGAGATTTGTTGTATTATGTTGGATTAGCATGTGGCTTTTGGTGAAGGGAGTCCTCTATTGAGGAAATATCCCTGCCTTGAATAATGTACAGTAATACAAATTTAGATTTATGTTTTATTTTATTTATTTTTTTTTAGACGAAACCCATCAGTTAATGTAAACACAGCATAGACGAAGTAATAAATACTAGTATGAGACTGGATAAGATGTAGCTTGAAACTTATGTGAGTCAAAATATTCTAAGTAGTTTAAACTTTTAACTGACTTTATGGCTTTAAACTAAGACATTAGATGGTTGAATATTTTGTTAATAACAAAGAGAAATCTTTCTATATTGAATAAAAAAAAACAGAAATAGCCTTCAACTATATTTTCACAAAATTAAAGGTCATTATATATATATATTAAAATAAAAATCAAAAACATCTTTAACAAAGTACCCTTTTAAGGCCATATAATAAAACTATTTGTCGTCAGCTTTCTATGTAAAATTAAAAAAAATCACAAGTTTGATTTTACTGTGGGAGAAGCAACATTTTAAATCAAACAAACAATTGCAGAAAGATTGTTTTAATTATTGTCATCAGTCTGGTAAATTTCCTTACAACGGCGAATGTTCAAGCGCTATAACTTTTATTATTAAACCGTTATGTAATCTAACTTTTTGGAAAACTGTATGTTTTGCAGGCTGAAGAGGACATGGTCCTAGTACAGCCTCAGTCCAGTGGCGTTTCGGCTCCCTGGGCTGAAACATCACGAAACTAACTAACTACTATAAACAACTCTAATATGGTAATATTGTATAGTTAAGTTGCCCACAAGCTTAGTAAAAAGCTTTAATCGTCATTCTAAAACTTAAGAATTCCTTTTTTCTACATATAACTCCAATACACTCCTTGTATAATCCTGTATAATAACTCATAAAACATATTCACTTGTGACTAGGCACATCTAAACACTAGCAGCTATATAAACGCAACGTGTCGCTCATCGTGTGTACATGCCGTCATCAAGGCTACGTTTAGAGGTTAGGAAAGGAGAATGACCGAAGACGTATACAAACCGGGTAGGAATCTTCAAAATCACACGTCGCATCAATGAAACGACCTTCCATCATTCCATAGTTCTCAAAAGAAAATCTATTTTTAACATACTGTAAAACTCTTCTGTCGATGTTTAAATAAACGTTACAAGTCAATGGAATGTGATATCGATGGGAAATCCTCTAAACGAAAGAAATGTGTTTCTAATTTAAAATTCATAAAAGAAGATTCGTCATACCGGTTTAAAACTGTGCTTTTTAATGAAACTAAAGCCCGTTAGGCGCTATTTAAATTTTGATTTAAACATGGACTTGAGTGGGATTTATCCAACAAAGAAGGTCCTCCATGCCTGAAAATTCTATTTTTGTTTTGTTTTCCAGATAGGTCAACCAACAGCTTTAAAGGGTTCCGAACCTCTGGGCCATTAGTATTTTATAACTAGGCCTATTAGTGATTGGTGAGAATTAAACCCACGCCTAGGGGACTGCCCCCACCCCTCCCCCATGCTTATCCTTACCACTAGACGACTGAACCTTCCGCACTCATGTAATTAAAAAAAAATTATATAATGCAGTAAATTAAACTAACGAGCTGTGTTTGCTACAGCTAAATTTAACTTTCCCTACTTATATACTTGTTGTTTCATCAGATTCAAACCCAAATGATTAGACCTAATCCAGGGATGGTTATAGACTTAAGCTGTAAAACAAAAACTAACAGGATATTTCATAATACATCTTTACTATAAACTAGCTGTGTACCCGTTCTACGCACGGGGATCTTATAATATTCAGTTGAAACCTTCTTATATAACGAACAGCAGTTGGTTTGCATATTTTAAGATATGCTGGCCAAACTATTATACATAGCTTTATTTTATGTTGTTTTTTGTTGTTCCGGATCGGTATGACAATCAATAAAAGGTTAAATTACCTCTGTGTCTGCCGGTCGATCCTATAACGGTAGGCTTACTTTTATTTTTACTATCTGATCTCGTTTGCATGGCTCAATCACGTCCTGGTTGAAGTTCGTTCGCTACGCTCACTCACCTGTATGTTGGAGCTCGTTCGCTGCGCTCACTTTCCTTCAGGTTAGCTCGTTCGCTACGCTCACTTGCCTTCAGGTTAGCTCGTTCGCTACGCTCACTCGCCTCCAGGTTGCAAATTAGCTGTTGTCATAAATGTAAAAGAAATAATAGTGCTAGTGCTGCACCCTGTTGGTAATCCTTGTAACTTTAATGCTATTGAACATCACAGAACAGAACCAACTTGTTTAATTGAAACAGCTGTTAAGATTCAATAATTTCATTTCTCATAAGGTTAACATGGGCTTCCAGAAATTCCACGTCAAAAATCGACAAAAACTTGATTTTCAAGGGTTTACTGTTAAATATCTAACTGTCTCATATTCGATGAAATACGTCTAAAACCATCTCATATATGTATAGTATTTGGAAAATAAGTTTCAGGCGGGACAGTGCTATAGTTATTGAGGAGTAGTTGTAATAAAGTGCGTATTTTAGCGTTACCAAGAGAATGACAGATAGACAGACAGACAGACAGACAGACAGACAGACAGACAGAAATTGAGATAAGGTTTGATTCGGTTTCTCTGACCTATGAAATGTAAAAATAACCAAAAAGTTCATTATTCTAAGCAATGTACAGACAAAACTCTAATTTTATTTATATAGATAAAACTACGACCGCATTTTTACACCGAGATTATGGCGCCAGTATTATGTGCTAATTCAATTAAAAATATATCATACGCACAGTACAATAGCACAATACGTTATTATTGGCAACGTTGTAAAACTAACGGGTTCATTTTATAATGGTTTTACCCAACCTCCCTGTGCTATTGCAACTCTAGTTGACACAAAGTGAGCTATTTCGAGATGACTCGAGACATGGACTGTTATATAAACAGTATTTATTGTGTGTTATAGCAAACAAAACTATAACGATGATAACTTTTTGTCTTCGGAATTTCACAAGGGATAAAACATGTGTAAAATACAACTTTGGGGTTTGATTTAATAGAATGTAAAACTCGTTAGGTAATAAATTGAATTAGAAGTCGACCCGTGGTTGAAAACTCATCCAAAAATATGTATTGTGCAAACTCCTTTATTTTTATCCCACGCAAAAACATGTATTGTGCAAACTTCTCTATTTTTATCCCACGCAAAAATATGTATTGTGAAAACTTCTCTATTTTTATCCCACGAAAAAATATGTATTGTGCAAACTTCTCTATTTTCATCCCACGAAAAAATATGTATTGTGCAAACTTCTCTATTTTCATCCCACGAAAAAATATGTATTGTGCAAACTTCTCTATTTTTATCCCACGTGGTATAAAAGATGTGATTGGAATTTCTTCCATTTGTTTTGTTTTTCTTGTTATTTTCGTTGTTATGTCGTCACCAGCATGACATAACATAAGGCTATGTATTTTTTCTTAATTTGATAATCATTTTTTGTGTTTTTTTTAGCCTATTTTAATTCATAAAGGGATTCTGCACATCTACAGGTAAATATGTTTCTAACAGTATGCGGAGATTTTCCCTGCGATGAACACGAGCTGAGAAAAAGGTTTTAAGAAACATGCTTGCTTGCCTATATAGGATGTTTAAATGTATACAGAAATTTTCCTTTCCACAAATTTAAGCCAAAGATTAAGATAATCCAGCACAAGTAAAAGGAAATATCAGTTTGACATTTAATTTTTTTTGTTTTAAATTCGTATGTAAAATATGGATTGAAAATTTATATAAAATTAAATGTATCCACAGCTTTAACGTAAGTTTGTTTTTTTGCGTTTTGTATTGTAATTTTAAATAAACTATTTCAAAATTCACAACATTTGCAATAAGCATAAAAGATACTACAGTATTTCGTAAAACCCATTATTATGATTAATATAGTAAGTATCTGATTCATTTCGATTCAACTGATAAAATCTGTCAGTTCCGGTTTTTTATAAGTACATAACGTATTCCAAAGTCATCTTTCGCTTTCATAACCTTACTAGGCTTAGCCCAGTACTCGAACTACTGAGTGCAGTTTTTCAGAAAATAAAACTTTACTCAATACTGAAGTAACAATGCGTGCCTAGAGCTGTTGTAATTTCATCTATTTATTATTTACAATATAGAGTATTTTACAGTATAGAGCTATATTACTGTATTTACAAATAAATAATCGTTTAAAGAACAAACGTTGCCATAGTTACAGTTTAAACACGTGTAAAAACATTAACATCTATTTTTTTGTCGTCTGCTTGTGGACTTTCTATTAATCAACTCGCCTTAAACACGAAACCACACAGTTCTGGGAGATAAAATAGCCGTGTCTTACCCTAACACCAGGATTTTATACCGTTTCAGGACTGTAACACTTTTTATACTGTATAATATAGTCTTGTAAAAGGGCAGATAAAATGTAAGTATTTCGAGTAGTTTTTGAATAGTTTGTTTATTAAATTAGTATAGCGCTTATACGTACAAACTATCTCGAGAAAAAAACCCCGTAAGGTGGATTTAAAATATATTTGTATCTAGGTGTCAGCTTAATCCTTAACATGCTGGTTTATTAAACTACGTCACTAAAGTATTAAAATAAATTATTGTAATAAAGCTCAATCTACTTAAACCCAATATGAAACACAAGGTATGAATTAAAACAAAAACCCACGAACTTGCTTATAAACTGTCCCCAAATACTTTAAATACAAGTGTTGCAGGGTTAGGTAAGGCAACTATATCACTTCCCTCATAAAAATGTAACCATCCTAGCCTACCCAACCTGCATTTAATAAATCTATGAAACTGACGGATTTTGACCCACTGACACCAGAAAAGTTATTCATCCTGATGAAACACATTATACGAAAACACGCCATACAAATGATTCATACTATTTTTGTATTTCCGATTGTTTGTCCGTTTCAGTAAACACACCAAGGCCGTACATGTGTTTTAGTCTTGTTTGGTCAATGTTTGCAAGTACTCCAACAGTCATACCCAGGAAGCGATCCTTGCTCTCATACATCAACAGTGACAGTCGTAATACTTCCTTCTGATCATTAAACCTTGCTGTAAAAACTGGCAAGGATCAACTGGGAAATCGTATGGCCATTTCTTCTTTGTGTGGGAGGACGTTTGCCTTGCTGGGCAACTAGTCACTGCAGCGCCCTCGACTACTTTTTGATTAGGCTAAAGCTTGAACATATAGATCTCCATTAAATTTAGCTCATTAATTCCTTTGTTATGTGGGTGGGTTCTGATCTTCTGGGTTGATAGCCATCGGTGATCTGATGCGGATTCGATCCCAGTTTAGTTTATACTTAGTGTTAATTTTTGTTTTAGGGCATATAAATTTGCTGTAAAATTATTTTTTATTGGTAGTCTAAATTATTAAGCACTTGAGTACAGCATATACTGTCCTCGATCGTACCGTTTAGTTAAATAACTTCTTGATCAGCATTGTACGTGTTATTAAATTTACAGAAAGTAAATAAAAGAAACGTCTTATAACACTTAAAACATATATTTACTCTTATACTGTTACTCACAAGACGGCAAATATACAAAAAAGGTGGTAAGTGGTGATCGATTTCGATTGGAGTGTCTAATCGTAATCGATCACCACTTACCATATTTTTTGTATATTTACCGTCTTGGGAATAACAGTATAAGCGTAACATATGTTTTAAGTGTTATAAGACGTTTCTTTTATTTACTTTCCGTACCGTTTAGCTGTCTAACGAAATAAATTAAATTGTCCTACGAATTACCTAAAATATACCTAGAACCAATTATATTTAATAGCCCAGTCACTTTAGGTAAGAACCTAGACATGAAAGATGTAAAGTTGATTTTTTGCATGGTGATAGTATATAATAGGAAAGGTGTTTTCTGAAAGTTCCCCGAATTTCCCCCCCTTGCTTCCCCTTAAAACCCCCCTCCCCCGAAACAAAAGGTTGAAAGTGTAGTGTTTTACTAAATCACCTATATCTTTTGATGTAAACGAGCTATCAGCATAACTGTTTTTTCTTTGAACTCCCCGTTAAATTTACTTTAATAAAATAACCTTACACGTAGAATTATCTCTATTGGGTGGGATTTTATATGTGATACAAAATAAATATTATTTTATTTAAAACGTGAAGTTGTAGATTAGGCCAAACGTCGGTTTTGCAGTAGGTAGGACGTCAATGTAACAACACTTTTTACCTGTTTGATGAGCTTTCCAAAAATGTATAACAATATATATTTTAATTTAAATTGTTACCGAATGAAGCCATTTAAATCCATGCTTCAAACAGCCACAAAGCGCATTTAGCGCACCATTCCAACTTGTCCAGTAAATATCTATTCTATATACAGGGTTAGTAAAAAGTGTGGAGACCCCCTGTTAATTTTTTTAACGGCCCATACTAAGAAAAACTAAACTCGGCACACCTTTATGGCATGTTATGAAGTACTTTTTGGGAATAACAGCCACTTGGTGATCATCCCCAAAATGGGGGATTTTGGGGGAAACTCTAAAATTTCAAATTTTAAGCCCCATTGAGTGACCCCTCAATTTGAAGGTCCTGGTAAAAGAAAGCCAACAACGCAAATTAGAGGTATCTACCTCAATCCAGTAAAAAATGGCAGCCAATTGAAATTCTCAGAAGTTAAATTTAACTTACAGCTTTTCAAGTCTGGGGACCCCCTGTAAATTTTGTAACGGCTCACACTAGGAAAACTAAACTCTACACACCTTTTTGGCATGTTATGAAGTACTTTTGAAGCCTAATAGCCACTTGGTTACCAAACCCAAAATGGGGGATTTTGGGGGAAACTCAAAAACTTTAAATTATAAGCTCCATCGAGTGACCCCTCATTTTGAAGATCATAATAAAAGAAAACTAGCAAACTAGAGGTCTCTATCTTAACACAGTAAAATATGGCAGCCAATTTAATATTAAATTGCAAGTTATTTCTGATTTCTAAAGATTTTAATCAGCTTCCATTTTTTTACTGGATTGAGATAGAAACCTCTAGTTTGCGTTGTTAGTTTTCTTTGACCAGGACCTTCAAAATGAGGGGCCACTCAATGGGGCTTAACATTTAAAATGTTGTTTTTAAAGGGTTGTTTGAGTTTCCCCCAAAATCCCCCATTTTGGGGATGTACACCAAGTGGTGGTTATGCCCAAAAAGTACTTCATAACATGCCATAAAGGTGTGCCCAGTTTAGTTTTTCTAGTATGGGCCGTTAAAAAAATAACAGGGGGTCTCCACACTTTTTACTAACCCTGTATAATTCAGTTTTAAAAATATTTGTACAACTAAATCTAGAGTTCTACTGGACCGATTTTATTAATTATTGAGTCGTTGGAAAGCTTAATTCATGTAAATTTGCAAATAGTTATGAAAGTTTGTTTTTGTTATGATTTATGGTGAAAAAAAAATGTTTTCCATAGGAAATACATTGGAAACTGTGTTTTTCACACGTTTTATTTGGGTGCGACTTTTGGCTACTTATTTTGAGTATTTCCAAAAAGTGCATGGTACCAATTTGTAGGAAACTTTATTCTCTTTCAGAATATCACCTTCCACTCTGGTGGATTTCCTCACCATTTAAAAATTATTTGCTAAAAGGCTAAGCAACCTCTGAATTTATAGTAATGATAAAATACTGAGTAAGGGATATTAACGAAAATACAACATATTACAGCATATTAACTTTGTACAACTAAATCTAGACTTCTACTAGACCGATTTTGTTAATTAATGGGTCATTGGAAAGCCTAATTCATGTAGATTTGCAAATAATTATGAAAGTGCGATTTTATCAAATATTTGTGGTGAAAGTTTATTTTTTCAAGTTTCTGTTTTCAAGTTTCTATTTGTAGCCAGCTTTTGCCTGCCTTTATTAAGAATTTTCAAAAAATGCATGGTAGTTATTTGTAGTAAATTGTATTCTCTTTCAGAATATCACATCCACTTTGGTAGATTTTCCCTCCATTTAAAAGTTATTGGTAATAAGCTAAGTGATCTACAAATTTTAATTGGTGAGAAAATAATAAATTGTTTTTTTTTTAACTTTGTACAACTAAATTGATTGTATAAATGATTGTATAAAGCATTGATTGTATAAATTCACTCCCACCCTTCATTGACGAAGGAACTGACGATGATGAGGGAAAAGAAAGTTGATATGTACTGTATTGTTTATGCCTTACTTAAGTGTTTTTTAACTGTAGGCTAATTAAACCTGTTGAGCATATATTTGCCTTTTCTTATAACTACCGATTACTTAATTTTTAATCCTTGTGAGTACTTATTTTCTTACTATTTTTGTAATTCAGTGTTCTTATTTTGCTTGTTAAGCATTCACACAGGGTGTGTGAACAATAAATAAATAAAAAGTAATCATTTAGTAATATTTACTGAACAATTTGGAATGATGTGCTAAGTGAAGCATGGATTTAAATAGCTTCATTCGGTAACAACTTAAATTAAAATATATATTGTTATACATTTTTGGAAAGCTCATAAAATAGGTAAAAAGTTTTGTTTCAAACACATTGACGTACGATCTACTGCAAAAACCAGGGTTTGACCTAATCTACAATTTTATGTAAAAAAAATAATATTTTTGTTATATCACAGATATAAACCCACCCAATAGAGATAATGCTACATGTAAGGTTATTTTATTAAAGTAAATTTAACGGGGAGTTCAAAGAAAAAACAATTATGCTGATAGCTCGTTTACATCAAAAGATATAGGTGATTTAGTAAAACACTACACTTTCAACCTGGTGTTTTGGGGGAGGGGGGGTTTTAAGGGGAAGCAAGGGGGGGAAATTCGGGGAACTTTCAGAAAACACCCTTCCTATCATACACTATCACCATGCAAAAAATCAGCTTTACATCTTTCATGTCTTTGTTGGCCTTGATTTTTAACTTAAGTTACTGGGCTATAATGGGCGTACGATTTTTCCCGTAAACCTTTATTTTGGGTCCTGGTTCAAATTCTGCATTGGTGTTAAGAGTCCGCATTAAACCGTATGGTCAACTCATGTAGAAGGCAAAGGAGAAGTGTCTTAGGTAAGGAGCACTATCTCAGACTCAGGTAACTCCCACGCCTTAAAAACATTTGACATAGTTTCATTATCACGACAATGAAATATAAATCATGATCTCTATAAGATATTTATTTTTAATTATTTACTGTCCTTGTAGCTCGAATTGAGCATCAGACTTGATTTGGAACCGTAATAATCTTATAATCTTGACCATCCAAATAATCAGCAATACTTGGATATCTACCCATAGTGGACATTTCAACAACGAGCAGTTTTGTCAGTGTGATCAGTTGTTTTCAATTGAATAAAGATCAATAATATTTTTAAGTTAATAGTTATTACCCTCCGTCTAACACTGTAAGTGACGTAAATGTTATTTCTTAGTGTACATTTGTAATAATTTTGTGTAGATAATTTAGTTTTGAACTATGTCGAAAACTAGTAGGTTTGCAAACATCATAATTACAATACCAAAACAACCAATAAATACTTCCAAATAAACAAAAACTTAATTATACATCTGTATGCAAAAAATACAGCAAATCTTAAGAGATAGAGCTTAAGGAAATAAATACTAGGTACCTGTTGCTCGAATTCAAGCAATTGCTAAGTAGGATTGAAGGCGTTATTTTAAAACGAATAACAATCATAATTTCTGATGACTTTAAAAGATTCTACTCAAAGATTATGGAAATACTCAAGATGTACATAACAGATCGATATAATCAACATTTCTTGTAAATATCTCATAATTTTTCAAAAGTTGATCTTGTTTTTAAGCGTTTTCTACAAATAGCCTTACTCATAGCCACATTAGGTTGTCTATAAACATGATTATAAATTTAACAAAAAT
Organism: Macrosteles quadrilineatus; assembly: GCF_028750875.1. Classification (NCBI taxonomy): domain Eukaryota; kingdom Metazoa; phylum Arthropoda; class Insecta; order Hemiptera; family Cicadellidae; genus Macrosteles; species Macrosteles quadrilineatus. The sequence continues at coordinate 28,351,690 of NW_026542599.1, read as the reverse complement.
ATTTTTATTTATTCTCCTTGGTGGTATTCTGTGACTTTCCTATGTTTCCATAGTTTACGAATCGGCTCGTTCAATGATTACTAAGAAATTCAGCAGAGTGTCAATTCAGTTTTCTTTTTAGTACCTATATAAATTATCCAGGTTCTCTCGCTTTTTTCCATTGTAATATTTACGCCAACCCAAATTCAAATAGTAAATATTTCAAGTCAACCAAGTCAGTAAATGTTTGCAGCAAACTGTTAAATTAGCAAACTTATTGACTGTTACAATTAACATATGTTCTTCTTCTCACTTTTAATTTCTGACAACAGCTGGAGTTTCGTAGCAATGTTTGTTTCCCATGTTCATGTTAATCTTATGGAGAAATAAGAAACTTTAAAGGGCCCCAATTTCACAACTTCGCGTTATGCTCTTTTCAATGACACCAAAATCATGGCAATCGGTTCAGTAGTTTCGGAGGAGTAATTGTCCCAAAAACCTGTTTGCGCATTAAATAAGTATTGATATTTATCGTGAACAAAGATATAATATAGGCCTACTGTTGTGATTATAAGTAAGCTTAGTCTGCTCTCTACTGTTTGAGGATTATGATACAGAATTTTACACAAAAGCTAAAATTAGGGAGCAATTGTTTACTAAACATAATGTAAAACCTTTAATCATATTTGTCTATGGTTTAATCCCATTTAATTTTCATGTTATTATCACTAAAATGAAGAGTTATAAGCAAAAGTAGGATTTCATGTTATTAATTGTTCATAAGTAGGCCTAACACTTGGAAGCCTCGTGTGTTTACTACACGTCATTGTAGTTGGCCTACTTATATTAGTGAATAAAAACCACTTCATGTTTATCTAGGAAAGATTTAAACTGCTCACTTTAAATGTTAATAATTTTTGTTTTGGATTATAAAAAAATTCTTCTTGTTAAAAAAAATAATCAATGAATACTTTTTGATGGGTTTCTAAAAATCTTGTTTTTATTATTTTAAAAATATAATTACTCCGTTAAACATGTTTTAAATAAAACTTTTACTCTAAAATGAAACACAGATAAAATACATGCAGTGTCTACGGTAATTGGTTTTACTCGCGATTTAAATCAAATTTAGCGATATATAATTTCAATAGCATATTCAACAAAACTATAATCGAACCAATAAAAATACTCACGATTCAATTCACCAGTTATCACACTGTTGTGAACCAATGCCCACATTTCACAAACACGACAAAATCTATATCGGCAAGAAAATTGCGAAAGTGGAAGAAAGCAATCAAATTTCACCAGGAGAAAGCAAACTTTACCTTGACTATGGATGAAACTGTAGGCACCATGTTGACAATTCCCTCGGTTGAATATATAAGAAAAACACTATCACTGTCACAATAAATGTTAATGCACACTAGTAAAATGTTTGAATTTGAAAAGCGAATAAAGAAGTTTTTGGCACCGCGGACACAGTTATACTACATCTTCGTGCGACACACCGTATACTGGGAGAGTGGTTTGTGCACTGTACAGTACATTAACATACGTCCCTGGAGGGGTACTTTCAATGTTACTAATCAGACCACCGGAGATAGACTGGTTGGCGACGAGCGGAGACTGAGCTTTGTACAGAACTCGCCTGAGTCACCGTCATCAACAGCAACAGCGACACAGTGGCAGTCGCGGGAGACAGTTTTCTGGCTACACAAATTATTTTTTTTTTTTAGAGTTTAACATAAGTTAATCGTTGTCCAATGGATGTTGATGGCTTATAGTGTTACAACATGTTTAAGCGCTGAATTAATACAGTGCTACTTAACCTTGTTTGGTAGTAATATTCGTTTAGAGTGTACTTTTATGTAAACATGAATTCAGCCAACCCTAAAGATTTGGGAAAGACTAAATTTTCTTCCCGTAAATTAGTCATGCATTTTCACCACTTCGTATGGATTTCGATTCTGTGCTTTTGCAATAAGATTCTTGTTGGGAAAATAATTCTCAAATCACACTGTTTTAAATTTATAATTTGAATTTCTGTATGGATATTAGATTCACTCCAATTATTTTTCGTTTGATTTCCGATTCTATTGAAATCCACTTTCATTTATTCCTTTCCTGTTACATATCCGTCCTGTCCGTTTTGTAACATTTTTGTATTGACTTTTTGACACAGACAAAATTAGTAGTGCCCAGCTAAAAGTATACTGATGACTAAAATAACAGGGAGGGTTTCTAAAGATTTTATGTAAAATCATTTTAACTCTGCCCTAGTGTGACAGCTGATGATCTAACTGCTTTTGACACGTGAAATATACATTTTGTACCAGTATTTTATCTAGTAAACACTAACCAAATGTGTTGACAACCAGAAATTATAACCAAGAAATTCCACAACCAAAGACCACTGATACCAAAATTAAGTGACAAGCTAAAAACAATGATTTTTTAAACACAGAAAAAGATCTACAGAAGACCAAGAAAAAGTCATCAGCAAACCAGAAAAAAATATTTACAACCCGAAACAACAATCAGGATGATCTACAACCTAATGGAAACCAAATTATCTGGTAACCTACTAACAACCAGATCGATTATCCTAGGACAACAATCTACCGGTTGAAGACTAGATCTGACAACCAAGCTGGTTGATACAGCTGACAACCGACTGGTTTAGAAGTCTATGGCAACAACCAACAGGTTCACCAACCAAACTGGTTGGCTCACAATTATCGATCAGCTGGTTCACTTCAGGTTGTAGATTGTCAGGTGAATCACCTCCACAAATCGACGTGTAATGAAGCTGTCATGGATTGCACTTGTGATTGATACAAATGAGGATCTAGAGAGAAGTAAAAGTTCAAACACCTCGTGTGTACTGCGATTGACTTTGGCATACTGATGCTTAAACAATACTGCACATCACAGCAATATTGGCTTTCCATATTGCAACTTTTAGCCACTCGAGAAACTTTGCACACTAGTTACACCATAACGATTTCATACAGTTACTTTAAAGCATGTAAATAATTAGACTTTCAAACACCATAAAACACGTTATAGGCTAGGTTAAATCCAAGCGTTGCACGTGTTGCCAACTTTTTTTTCAAGCTACACGTATTACGTGCATAATAAAAGCACCCTGTTTTGCTTTGTTTGATTGGAATACTGGAGTGCAGAAAAAAATGTGTGCGGCAAAAGTAAGTTAATTCAGTAATTAGCTACTTTGCGTGCTATAACCAGTGCAATGAAGCCTACTTTGTCAGGTAACTGTAGAAAAAGAGTTTTCACACAGTTTGATCACACGAGTACTGTAAAAACATGATGTTTCGCTTAAAAGCCCTTTTCCAAACCCAACGTCCAAAATCGTTCGAGATGTTTACCCAACTTAACTGTTCCTATATAAATTTCAATTCATCAATATACATTTGTTTTACGCTTTTATCCAAATGGATTTAAAATCGTACAATTCTTAAGAATTAACGTGTTTATGGACCTAGAATGAACAGTGTTTTTTTTTTTTTTTTTTTTTTTACTTTGGACTGTGAAAAAATATTACAATTAATTATTCAATATCAAGGTCTTATTATGAAAACTACATCAATTGCACTTCCCTGAAGGGTAATTTGTAAGAAGTAAATATTAATTTGTTTATCACATTTTGTTATTCGAGGGAATTGCGATATTTAAAGCAAAACGTATTATTTATATAAAAACCGGACAAACCTCTTGAAAAAACTGACTTGATACCGTCATTATATTATAACAACATTACGTAAGTGCTTCCTGGATTGTTCAATAGAAGTATAATGCTAATAGCATTGTAAAAATAGAAGTTCTAGTGGTAGAGCGCGGGACTTCGTTTCACGAGTTCCCGGGTTCAAATTCCACCAATCACCAATAGATTGTGAAGTGATAATGCTGCTACCCCCATGTGCGGGGTTCCAGAATGTTTTGGTAATTTATACTTTCTTTTGACAGGTTTTTTTTTTAAGAATCATCATTGATTATTTGCAATTTAGATTAGTTCTTATTTGTATGCCATTGCTGCCTTGAGATAAACAGATAAACAAATACTCATTACAAAAAAGTTTGCGATTGTAGATTATTCACACGTTAATGTACATATAATGTAGCTTCCTCACCATATGTTTACAAAGTGCACAATGCTAGCACTACTTGTTAGTGGAGATAAAAGGATACAAAACTTTATCAAAATGCCGAGAAGTGGCCAGAGGTACGAACAAACGAGTTTACAATGTTGGTTTTAAAATATACGTTTAAAATTAGTAGCAAAACTAGAGGGAGAAGATTAAAAGAAAGTTGAAATCTCAACACGAATAAAAAACTAGAAGAAGAGTAAAATAACAAGAATTTCAATAAATTAGCGTTAGAAATACAGTTTTCCACTTTGGAATTGTTACGTCTAAAAATAAAAAATAAATTTTAAAATAATTTGCATGCTGATTGAAAAGTACCCCTTCCCTTCATTTGGTAAAAAATTATATATATCAACAACCAAACACAAAATAATATGTATTTGAAAGCGTTAACAAGCAAGACTGGGCGTTTATAACATGGGAGATAACCAGCCAATTTGTCACGTAACCAAACTCATTGTTAAAACTACAACAATGCAACAATGGAAACAGCTGATCCAACATGTGACAGATTGACTGTTGTAATAATCTTTACAGCAGTAAAGTCGCTTTTAAAGTAACGGCTTTTTACTATTAACGGCTTATTAAGATGTATTAAATCTATTGTTTGCTGGTTTAATTTGGAAATATATCACGTGTTTAATTAAACAATATTTTGTTATGTAGTTCACCTTTGTTTTGAATCAATTGTTTTATGTCAAAGCATATCTACGGATACTATTTATGTACATTTTTGATATAGATGACTAAGACCATTTAATTGAAACCCAATAATCAAGCAGCAGCAGTGTCAAGTTTCGAACCATCCAAAATCTACCAACTATACTCAGGTGCCGGGAGCTTTCTTCTACTTAAGGCGAGCTATTCAGCTTACACAACTAACCAAAAAACTACTTATTTTTAAGTGGCAATGCTTATTTTTTTGCTTAATTAACAACATCCCTAAGACATCATCAGCCAATCCCTCATCGTTAATCTGTTTGCGAACTGACATAAATTTAAATAGTTAAATAGTGTGAATCAAAGTTTGGCCTGTTCACAACCAGAAGTAAATGGTTAACCAAGTTTGGCCTGTTCACAGCCAGAAGTAAATGGTTAACCAAGTTTGGACTGTTAATCAACCAGAAGTAAATGGTTAACCAAGTTTGGACTGTTAATCAACCAGAAGTAAATAGTTTACAAGGCTTGGACAGTTTCTAAACCAGGAATAATTATTGCGAATCACTATTTTTGGAATTTTTCTCAACCAATCGTTTCACTTTCACAATATCAAGTAGTGCTAAAACTACAATGTCAACTACAAAGCCAATGTCAGTGCTATACTGTACAGTGTACAGCAACCCTAACCCTACACTTGAGCTAACAGCTGATATAGTTGATTGACCGAGTGAATGTGTATAATCCAATGTCGTGACGTCAATGAGAATGGGAGCGTTGCCTAACAAGCAAAGGCGACTTTCATATACATTATGTCGGATTTATTTTCACTTTGTGATTGTAACGTATTTTTAGGAGGTATAAATACAATTGTGACATTCAAGAATTCAGCAGTACATGTGAAATGAGTGAGTTGGTGACTGTCGGCAGAGCCATGGACTACGGGCCTGGCAGCGATGTCGTGGATCCTTCTTGGTACCTTCCACGACTTTTTATTTTCTTTACTGGATAGATCCGACGCACAGGCTCGAGGCTTTTTAAGGGTTGCAAATGCAAGTTTAAAAAAGTACGTCAACTTAAAAAAACAAAATTAAAAACTGGGATTTAAAATATTGTGATTTAAATTTATTGAATTGGAACATTTTTAATGAGTAATTTAAGTACGAAATTGTCGGTAAAATTTAAGCATTTAACAATGGAGAGGAGCCTACAAATAAAGAGTCCTCGTTTCAGATTCCACTTTTCTTTCTTTATTGATGAGCCTGCCGAAACTACTCATACATAACATAGCAAGACTAATACATAGAATTATTAAATTAAACTTAATCTATGGCCACGGGGGAGGTTTAAAATATTATAAAAACAGTTGACCGGTGATTGGTATCTCTTCAATCGAACAGACTTTTTTTATTTTTCCTTTATGTCCCACCTTTACAACCTAGTAACCTAGGTTCTAACCTGAAACTGTTTTACACATTACTTCAGGTTAGTCCTATTCTGTGTACGATTGGAAATAGGTTAAAAAATATACTACGACTACGATCAGCTGTTGCAGTGTTTCCCATTTCGTTCAACGCTTGGATTTAACAACCTAAAACTTGTTGTTTAGTAGTTGGAAGATTATTTTTTTATGCTTTATAATAACTGTAGGAAAAATATAATGTGTTACACGAGCACAAATTGCCTTTTCTGCACTCGAATACCTTTCTACACTCGCCTACGGCTCTTGCCTAAAAATTTCTCTCGTGTGCAGCAAACTGCCACTTCACCTACTAGTCACACAAATAACTATTTGAGAGCCAAATGCCAAGCTTATGTTCTGAAAGAAAATTGAAAACCCGAATTTTTACCAACCCCGTTCCCATTATCCGGTCACAGTCTCGTGAACTCGTTTAGGTTTTTTTTTTAACATTGCATTCTTCCTACAGAATTTGATATTTTTTTCAATTTTAGCTCATTTATCCTGCATAGCCAGTTTAATGGTACTATGAGCTTTATATTAGGTATTCGGTGAATTTGAACGTATATATTTTTTCGCTCCGTGGACCTCAAACGAACATTTAAACCTGTCCCGGGTAACTCTAACCATTCCACCTACCATAATAGTTTCTTCCCTACAAAGAAAATTCTCTATAAAGCATGTTTTACGATCATTTTTGCCCACTCTGACGTCCTCAGTTAGGCGTCAGGCTCCGCAACGATTACTTGCAAACGTAGCACACAGAGGCGCCTTATATAATGGCTTGTATAAGAGGATGTCTCCGCTGACCTTGGGTTCACGTGAGACGTGGACACGTATTTTATGCATCTGCAAGAGTCAGGAGATGGGTATAGCGTGGGTAATTGGTATTGATATGCGCAAGGCTACTGGCAGTGAGTGACGAGTAGTAGGTAAATGTTGGTTAGGTAAGAACTATGAAGGCATGTATCGAGTAGTTTGGTGTGGAGGATTTTATTGAGTAGATGAGAAGTAAATATGTAAACATTGAGTGATAGGAGATATGTATTGAGCGGGAAAGTGGTATGGAGATAGGCATTGAGTAGGTCAGTAGTGAGAAGAAACTTATTGTAGATGAATAGTAAATATGTAAGCATTAAGTAGATAAGTAGGAGGCAAGTATTGGTTACTTTACTACTATAGATGTGTAGTGAGTAAATAGGTAGTAAGGAGGTAATTAAGTAGTGAGTACGTGAGTGGAGTTATTATGCACGAATGGTAAACATGTTTTGTATGTTGCGCACACGATTACAGCTGTTAGCGTTTATCCATAATCAAGCCGAAGGTTTGACGTATTTAAGCTGATTTCAGTGTTTTTGAGCCAATTTCTTTATGAGAAGTTATGAAGTAAGTTTATGAATTATTTTAGGTTTTTTTACCGTTACTTTGATACATGATGTTTCAATGAGGGTTTTACAGTTTTGTAGCTTGTATAATATGTTAAAATAAGTTTCTTAAAGCAAACTTTTAGCATCATTATTTACCAAAATACATCGCATTTCCTACATTCAAGCTGAATATGTCCATGATATGAATATGTCTACGGATAGTACTCTACAATCTCTTACATCTTTATTTATCATTTTTTGCTCCATGTCTTACACATCTCAAACACTTGGATCGTGTTTTGTGTTTTGAGAAACCTTGTTATTCTTTTAACGTGTTGCACTAGAACTTGTTTTAAAATATTAGTTGGGGGGAAACCAGTTTTTTTGTCGAATTAAATGAGATTATTGTTTAATATTAATGATAAGGCGTCTAACTTATGCAATGATCATACTGAAAAACTTGTTTTTCTCTTGTTATTAAGCTCGAACCATTCCATGTATGTAATTCCTTTGAAGAAGGAAACACACTTAAGGTATGTTTTCCTTATTTGTACCCACGATTTTCCGCGAAAGAATCGTTTGCGGCGTTTGCTGTAGTCTTGTGTTATGTAGGTGCTGTGCCTATGCTTCGCTACGGGAAGATGTAGTATACCGCCTAATCCAAACACTTGTTAAGTAGTTCAAATTAATAAACAAAAATCGATAAAAAGTAGACAAAAAAGTATAACGTACATTGTAATTATTGACCTACACTAAGTTTTAAAATAAATAAACCTATCACATAGAGCTGTGTATATTTTTATATTTTTTAATGTGTCAGCTGTCTGAACTGTGAAATATAACAATTTATTTGGCAGTTTTGTTTGTTTAAGTTAAAATGTCAACACAAAGGTTAACATTGTCAATTTGTCTCGCACTTTCATGAAGACCACTTATTAATATTTACTTTTGCAAACCTCACCTTAAATTTGGACATCCAAGGGGCGTAGCCCGAGAAGAACTCAGGGAAGTGAATATGCCTAGGACATTCTAGACATTTGAACCATCTTAGTGCCTAATTTTGAGTGTATCGGGATAGTATTTTAGTCATGAGAGCCACACAGACAGGCGCCTCAATTTTAGTATAGATAGATAGATGTAGTTTAAGTTTATTCTCGTGGGTTGAACATTCCCATAAATTATAAATAACGAGTATGATCTGTATGTGCCTAACCAACTATGCATATCAACCTACTTCAAGATATTGTGTAATCAAATCTTTAAATTATTACACTAAATAATCCGCTGGGAAAAAATTATTGTGCATGCATAGTCTGCTTTAAGGGTAAGTTTAGCTTTTTGATTGCAGTTTGTTTAGGTGCATATTACGTACTAATAATTAACTAGCCCTAGCAGAAACTATTCCTATTTTCCCCTTGAAGGGCTTAAGATATTTCGATTTCCAACAGTCTCGAGTAACTTGGTTTTAAAGTTGCGGTGATAATAATATGGTATATGTTGTGATCTGACATTGTTTCTAAGTCCTGTTCAAATGTTCTGGATAAAAATGTCTGGTTTGAGTAAATATCAAAACCACACAAATCTATTCTACACTCATCCGTCACTCAAATTTGGGTTTAAATACACCCAGAGACTTCCCTATCTTAACTGGTAACATATTTTCACATAGCTATTTAATGAAGGGAGTTAACTAAAGCATAGAAAAGGTTTTCTTTAGTGAGACCCCTACCATTGTTTTAATTAGTTTACAGCCGTAGGCCCCGAACCACTCACTGCCAATACATAGGCTCCCATGCTTCAACTGCTAGTCCTTATACATTGATTCAGGAAAGAGACAAATAGACCGTATTATGATACAATACAACCTAAGTCAACGATGTTTATGATAGTCACCGCTATTTCTGGAAGGGTGTGTTATATAACCGACATCTCGACACCCCATTAACGGATGAGGCACCTTCTTATAAGAGATTACCTTCGATAAAGTCAAGGCTATAAAACCAATTACGTAGAAGTTACGTAATATTCAACCCTATAATGACGCCGAAGGTGAGATAAAGAGGCATTTCCACACGACCATTCTCCGTACGGAAAAAGTAACAAAGCGTAACAACAGTAAGAAATGTTGTTAGATAAGAAAAGGTGTTATTGTACATTTTGAGATGGACGAAGAACAGTTGTGGGAAACAACATTTTGTCATATTTCATCTGTTTGTAATCTGTATGTAAAAATGAAATGAAGTATTAAATGATTTACAAGCGTATGTTGTTTTATAAAGGAACAGAGGATTGATACGACCTGATTACAGTATTATATGCTACTTTAATAATTTTACCTTAAAACTAAAATAATTGTCGTTCGCAATTTATTAAAATCAGAAAATTTTCCCAAATGTTGAAAAATAAAACAGACTTACATATTTATAATTTCGTTGCTAAAATAACAAGGGGAACATGTAGTAACCGCACGATAAAAATAAAAGAATTTGTTTAGTCCTACTAAATTGAGAAAGTTTGGATGTATAGATGTTTGTGACAAGTAAACGCGAAAAATACTGGACGGATTGGGCTGAAATTTGGTGGAATCTTAGCTCACATTCCCGATTAACATGCAGACGCATTCTTATCTTAAAAGCTCTGGAGTTTCCCATGTTAACCTTATGAGTAAGTTATCTTCTTCTATATAAATAAAATTAGAGTTTTGTCTGTACATTGCTCAGAATTATATACTTTTAGGTTATTTTTACGTTTTATACATTAAAGAAGCAGAAACAAGTCTTATCTCTATTTCTGTCTGTCTGTCTTTCCCTTTGTCTGTAACACTCAAGATGGCATTTTACGCAATCTTCTCCGTGAAAACCAGAGTACCTATCAAGATCCAAGTCATTTTAATGTATTTACTGGATTGGCGAGAGTGTCTTTAGTAATTTAAATATAGCCTCACTACTTTGTAAATAAAATTACGGACGTTCAAAAATGCAGTTTTGTGCGATTTTTGTCAAATTTTCGTTCAATTTTTATCACATAATCGTCTATTAAATAACGAACAGCTGTTCGGATCAAGATTATTTTTTCTAGCTGTCAATGATATGTTTACAAATGTTGTTTACAAATACCGCAACCATTTCGAATCACGTTTTGAAAGCAAATCCCAACCAAGTGAGATTAAAAACGTTTTTCTTACATAACGGATTTAATTAATCGCAAGTGCAATTATATAGTCTAATAGTGTAACCGTAAATGAAATTAAATAACTAGACATCGTCCAAATCGGAACCAGAAATTCTTTGAGTATAAAATGTTTCTTGAGTTTTGACAACCAGAAAGAAGACCTTGAATCAGTGTTGTATAGGGCTGGACACTGAAATGATCGTCGCCAATAGCTTACAAAAAAGGTTTCCACTCATTGACGGCGCTTCAATGGCGGTTGTGTAAAGTGTAAAGTAAAAAATCACAACTGCAGTGGGTGATTGTAACAGAGGTTTAACATAGGAAGTGCTAAACTCGCTTTTCCAATGTGTCACTTTCTGTTTCTACTCACCGTGTGATGCAATCGCTGGACCATACAGCCAATAGGCCCATAGCTCATATCATGGGTACGTAAGCCTACATATTTATTCATAACAACCTTTTTGACGACGATCCTTGATACCGGTACTTTTCCATAGAATACATGGCCTACCTACTTAAGAAATATAATTACAAATGACCAAAACCCCAACATTATGTGATTTTCGTCACATTTCCTTCTAATGTTAATAGATATACTAATCATTGTTTAGAGAATGCGTAATCTATTAAATAACAAAATGTTGTTTGGGTAAGGTTGTTTTTTTTTTTCAAACTGACACCGATAAGTTTACTCTATAACTTTTTACGAGAAAATCCAAAAGCAAGAGATCAATAACCTCGGTACTAGATATTATAATGTATTTAATCAGTCGGATGTACTATAGTTCTTAGGTAGGTTCTTACGAAGGTACTGGTTCTTTTCCTTAGAACCGCTGGTAGCTGCTAGAATCATTTTTACGTAGGTACCAACACATCACTGTAGTTTACAAATTAGTTATCGTTGGTGTTGCACCTTATTTATTAGAGCCGTCCGTATTCAATTTAAGTGATGTCTTAACTCTGTATAAGTTTTGCTTTTTCTGTCTGGATTCCAAATCTTAGCTTACCCGGTATGCTAAAAAAATGATAACCTATTTGAGTAAAACATTTGTTGGGCAAACCATCATGAATTGTTTACGCCTTTATATTGTTTATGTATCAATAGTTCGTGGCCTTTGTTGGATTGTTGTATTGTGTTGTTTTGTTGTATGTTGGTAACGCATTAATGTCCTTATTTCTCAGTGTTTCACGGAATGGACAAGAGCACCTTTGATACTGAAAATGTCAACCGGAATAAAGTGTTAAATGGTGAGGTTGAGGTAGTACTTTAAATGCGTTTAAGTTAACCGATGTGGAAAGTAACTTTCAATTATAGGCCTACTTTAGGGCTACGCTTCATGGATCTATAAAAGATTTTTTAGTTTAATCATTGGACATATGGACCAACACGATCCGGGTGACATTTAATTGCGAAGCATTTATTTTGGCTTGAACTGTCAGATACTGTATTTGCGAAGGTTTATATATAATAGTTTTGCCAGCATATCTGCAAATATGCAAACTAACTGCTGTTCTTAATCTTAATATAAGAAGGTTTCAACTGACTACTATAAGATCCCCGTGCGTAGAACGGGCTCACAGCTAGTTATATTATTAAAGTGATACAATCAAATGTCATGTAAACGGTTAAGGCCATTTACCAAATAAAAATATAGGCATGTTTCACATCAAAATGAAGCTGAATGTGTAGATTTGCCGAAAAGTATTGATATGGACGAATTTCTTAAGGGCGCTGCCCCACAGGCTGATTTCCAAAGGGCTACGCCTGGCATGCTTTCAAAGTTTACATGATTTAATTTAATTTAGTTAATGAAACAGCTGGTCAGTACAATGAACTGGTGTTTGTTTACTCGAAACAGATGTTTGTGATGCTTTATGTAGATTTAGTAGGGTTATGTTTGGTTTTAAAGAAAGGTTGTATTCGTTTTGTAAAGTATTGCTCAAAGTTTCATTTTGTAATTTATATTGTAAGCTACATGTAAAGAGGCTTGACTAAAGTTGAAGAATTATGGTAAAACATGTCATTCGTGAAGCATCAATATGATGCAATTGATGCTGTTGCTACACTAAGGTATGTTGTCATATTCTTTTGGTTCTATTAACATAAAAAGTAGGGGTTTGAAAGTAAGTAGGTTTACACTTTTTAATATAATACATTTTCAAACTAAATCATAGAGTTGCCGTATTTTAAAACACACATCAGAATTACTTTAATAGCGCTCTAGGTCACATTTTCTTCACTTTGCAAAGCACGGGTATAGCAGCTTGTTCATATTTAAAAGAAAATAAAGGATTTTGTAAGCTGTTTAAACCACACGAGTTGGTTCTATGATATTAAAAATAGCATTAAAAAGTTATAAGGTTTACCAACAGGGTGCAGCATTATTTTTTTTTCGTTTATGAGAACATCTAATTTGAATCAACTTGCAACAAAAAGATGTGAAAATGAGATTTTTACTTTTTTATTGTTTAGGTGCAGTGGAAGAACATTATGGCTATGGTTGATGTGCTATACTACAGCATACCATAAATTAAAAGAACCAAATTTTCTTAAACCATGTCCTCTCCCATTGCAAACGCAAAGCACGAATATAACTGCAATAAGCATTTTATACTTATACTAGCTGTAACCCGCGGGATTTGCCTCGTTTAACTTCTTATTTTTCAAGATGATCTCGTTCGCATGGCTCAATCACGTCCGGGTTGAAGTTCGTTCGCTACGCTCACTCACCTTTAGGTTGGGGCTCGTTCGCTGCGCTCACTTGCCTTCAGGTTAGCTCGTTCGCTACGCTCACTTGCCTTCAGGTTAGCTCGTTCACTACGCTAACTCGCCTCCAGGTTGAAGTTCGTTCGAAAAGCTCACTCACCTTTTGGTTGCAAATTAGCGGTTGTCATAAATGTAAAAGAAATAATAGTGCTGCACCCTGTTGGTAATCCTTGTAACTTTAATGCTATTGAACATCATAGAACAGAACCAACTTGTTTAATTGAAACAGCTGTTAAGATTCATTAATTCCATTTCTCATAAGGTTAACATGGGAAACTCCAGAGCCACTGGGGCGGAGCCAATTGGACGGATCACGAAATTGATGGTGTATAAACCTATTCCATGAAATTCTACACGTATGTACCAAGTTTCGTGGCAATCGGTTCAGTGGTGTCTGAGTTTATTACTGCCAAATATATATACAAACATCCTCTTTTATACTTATAGATGCCAACCCCGTACGAAGGACGGGTAGAAATATATATTATGAATATAGGAAAAAGGTTAACATACCTCTAATGTTTTCAGTTCAATTGAATACTCGAAAGGTAAATCAAGTAATTTTGTATGTAAATAAGGTAATCGGCATACTTTTGACCTACTAGTGACCTAAATAGTTCGATCTCTTCGACGATATTCTCATAAGAACCCAAAAAGTTAAACTCAACTCATAATCTTTTTGAAGAGTAACTTATACACGATGCACACTTGCATCTACACCTATTGTCTAACACGTTACATAATACTTAACTACGACATGACCCTAACTGCAAACAGGTTTCTTCCATTTTCCTTCTCGCGTGACAATCTGTAGATCGCTGAAGACAAGTGACGATCGCGGAGGACTTGGAGCTCACAAACGTGAGGTCAAGCGGGTCTTTGAAGTGGCTTAATCGACGGAAGTCAAAAATGGGCTCAGTTTATAGACACGTGACCTTCCTGACTCGGTCAACAATCCGCACGTTGGCTCAATATCACTCACCCTGACAAAGTAAAAAGCTCATTTTCGTCATACAAAAACAGCAAAAACGGGTATTTTCAACACATGCGTTGCAAAGGGGTTCTCTTAACTCCCTAGAGAAATAATGAGCTGGAATCGAAGACATCAGCTGTGCATTTTCTTACTTTAAAATTCATACGCTGACTTTGACGAAAAATAGTATTACAAGAAAACACAAAATGTAAATGTGTTTCATTTCGCATAAAGACTGGTGCGGTATGACGAAAAATTATTGTTCAGCACACGGGCCAGAATTATTATTGTTTCTCGAGCCTCACTAAGTTTCCAACCTAGGCTTCGTCTCGGTTCTTTAAATTTAAGCTTGTATCGAAATGAGCCACTTAAAGTGTATTAATTATGCGATTGCATCATACGTCAGCGAAAATGGCTTTTTCAATTCAGGCGTTATGGGTCTTAGTCATCAACTTGAGTCTTGGACAAACGTTACATATTTCTGTAATGATTGTCCGGAGACACAAGGAATATCACTCGAATTGTTGAACTATATTAATAACTATGAATAATAAGAGGATTTTCGTTTCAAAACATGAGGTATTGTATTTTCCTAGTTTTACAAATTTTGTGGTAGAAAAGTGGTTTATTTATTTATTTCCATATGTTTAAAGTCGTGCTAAATATTAATATTTCATACAGAGGATACCTACAGTATTTTAACCCCGTATATTACTTAATCTCTGATATACATATCCTTTTTCCAGCGATGAATTGGAATAGAGAAAACTACAGCTCGCCATGAAGGTCAGAGTCAAAGTTGTGCCTCAGTTTAGTATACACAGTGTCCTCTGAATATCAATGATCTAACCGCGTCATCTGGGCCATTTCATTAGCATTGACTGCCATTTTGGGAAGTAAAAGCACTTTAGGAAAGGTAAGTGTGCATTCTAATCTCATAAGAGACTTCATTGACTTTGGATACAGTAGTGCTAGTAGACTCCGCATACTACAGTTTAATCTGGGGCATATTTGTTCTGTGTATTTCGTGAAATTAGACTTTGAGAAGCATATAAAATACCTAATTACTAATTGACACTACAAATATTCGTTTGGGGGATTACTAAAACATAAAAAAATAGTGTCAAAATGTATGTGACTACTGGTATCACGTAGTTTTTCCATGTTTTGTGATTTTCCAGAACTCTTAAAGTTTTTAGAGAAATTGCAGCAATACATGGAATTTTTCTATTAAATAATTTGAGCCGCTGCGTTTGTATTGTTGTTTTCCCTACCGAACGCGAGCGGATTACTTGTGTTATGAAGAGATACTAAGACCGATGTCAGGTTATTAAATGTGTTGATTATAATATTGGCGATATTGTGTACTACCAATGTATGCTTAGCTCGGCACTATACACGTTTGTCTCCTTCAAAATAATTACAAACACAGAATCAGGAAGCGATTGAAAGGCGATATTTTTTTTTACTTAAAGTGATAGTATATAAATTAAACTCACGCAATTTCTAGAATCCTTCCTAATACAGTGGATAATGCACGGGACTGTTGAGTGAAAAATTATAACTATTAACATAGTAGTCCCGCCTCCGTACGTAGGGAAAGTGTCTTACAGGAAGTCAGCTCAGTAGTGATTGCATGTGCAGAGGTTAAACGGGTTCAAAACAGGAATTGCTGGACTAAAAATGCAAATACCTTGCGAAATGTAGAGTGTGGAACTTAGTTTTACCTAGACAGTCTTAATGTTTCATAATTGCAATTATCATCGTTTTTCGCTTTTAGCTTTTCAAATGAGAGAAAGCTCTTTTCACCAGAGATATATCTTTTTTCTCTTCAAGATAGGTGAACTTAAAACTTAAGGAGGATTATGAAGGACCGAGTGAATACTTTATAAGCTAGAAGCTATTGGCGATTGGCAGGATTTCTACCCGGACTCACAAAAACCTAAAAGTGAATTCCAGTTAATCATTAACCCTTCAATTACACAATTTATTGTCATTATACGTTTATTGTAATAATGTGTAATTAAAATGTAATTGTAGTATATAGCATTATGGGAAAACAATGTAAAAAAGGTGATTCTAAATATTAGGTTTGGAGTTGTTTTTTTTACCATAATGGGTACCTATCTAAAGCATCTTAAATTTATACAGGTGTCCGGCAATCTAACTTTTTACTCGCACTCGTTCATAGCGCCAATCGGCCACTTATACAACTGGCGAGACTCAACTACTTATTTATTGCACATCCTCGTCTATGTATTCTGTAACTTTGCACTCAACTAATCAAGTTAATTGATATAAACTGTTTGTTTGCCATCACAACTGTATTTAAGTCGTCACGTTACGTAAGGCAATGTCCATCGTTGAATAATCCAAGCAATTATTTAATGAAGTGAGAAACAGTTGATTGAACGTAATCGTTATTTAACTGATAATAGGTCAATCAATGAGTTACATACGTAGTAAGGAGTAAGGATCATTGCACTAGAAGTTTGCGATGGGGAATCACAAATGGTTGGTCTAGTCTAGTGATTAGGATTTAAATAGTTTCATGTCTGGACGAAATGAAAAATTTTATTTTTGTGTAGTTCTAAGTTTTTAATTTGGTTCACATATAGATTATTTGTTATCAGTACAAATTTGCTAGTAATCTAATATTAATTCCTTATGTAAATCATAAAATGTGTTTTCCCTAAATAAAATTAACTATATCCACCCTTTAAACTCTTAATAATTCAATTTTAAGGCAAAACAGTGGAAATACTGGCAGCTATTTTTAATGATTGCTGTTCATATTATATTTAGCACAGATATAGTAAAGTTTATGAGCTACAAAGTTTTTATATTCTTTTACCTTTAAATTATTTGTTGTTATGTTTCATTAGATTAGTTTTGTATTCTGAGCCTTGTTGTGGCATTTATTTTGGAATTAACATCTGTATTCCACCATTTTAAATTATTTTTTGTATTTTTAAAGGCTATTGCTGAAAATTAAACTTGCTTTGAAAATTGTCGGAAGACTACATGTATTGTAATCCAGAGATTTTAATATCGTTCATATTATTTTAAAATTATATTTAATGTAACAGTTAAAAAATTTACAAGGCAGAAATTTTTCGTGTTTTGAATAGAAACTTCTTTTTGCAGAGGCAAAAATAAGTAGCAAAAATCTGAATTATCTTTTAATTTAGTACAAGGAAGACTTGCACATGTTACAAACGTCTGGTATATGCATGTTAGTTAACACAAAACTAACTTTTCTAATGTTATACAGGATGGTCCAGCTACGATAGCTTCAACCACAAATAATATTTATTTTAAAGCCAACTCAAATGATACTTATAAAGCACTCGTCATGGGATAAGTGTACTATTATAATGACTACACATTGTTTGCTAATGCATTGCGTCATAGGCGCCTAAAATCTTAGACGTGATATGAATTATTATAGCCTGTGTTAGGAAGTGACAGCTTAAAGATAGAAGAAATGCTTTCTTAGTATATTTTTGATAATCATGTAATTTTTCGAGGACTTTTGTTTCGGAATTTACTTTACAGCAACAATATTGCTTATGAGATTTAAAATATGAAGGCTGTTATGTTTATTGTGAAGTTATCTGATGACTATTCTATGTTTTTCTCCTGTAGTATGATCAGTTTTCTTTACAAGGTGTTATTTTTATTAATTTTTTTCTGATACCGGAGGAAGGACAATATTAAGATAAATTGTTCTATTTAGTCGTAGTATTTAAAATTTTGCAAAATTATAAGTCACTAGCTGCTGTACCCGTGCTTCGGAACGGGAAGATGTACTATACCACCAAATCCAAACATTTGTTAAGTAGTTAAAATTTATAAATAAAAAGCAACCAAATCTAAACAAAAAAGTATGACATATCCTACATTGTAATTGCCGTACTGTTAACATTTAAATATAAAACACAATTTTCCATAATCAATCACATAAAAAACCATGATATAGCTCTGCTGTGTAAAATAGTTTATTAAATTTGTTTGGATCAGCTATGAAATTGTGAAATAAGCATTTAGCAGTTCTGACTGTTTACATTAAAATGTCAACGCGAAGGTAAACAAATATTGTGAATTTTCTCATGTTTCAATGGAGACCAATTAATATTTACTTTTGAAAGCCTCACCTTAAAACCTTGGACATCCGAGAGGACTTCAGGGAAGTGAATAGGCCTATGACGTTCCTAGAAATGTGGACCATTTCAGTGTTTAATTTTGAGTGTATCGGTTTAGTGTTTTAGTCGTGAAAGCTGCCCAGACAGACAAACAGACAACACCTCAATTTATAATAGTACAGATAGATAGTAGTAAACATTGCACACTATATAAACCTGAGACGAAAACATAACATGAATTTAACTTAATCTGTTTTGGTCCTCGGATCAATGTACACACAGTATCGTGGAGAGTGATGGATCTACGGGTTTGATTGAATGACTGTGAGTATATACCGTATAAATAATATGATGTGTTATTTGCACTAAATTTATTACTTTGATGTTTATATTTTCCTCTCTACTTTTATGGGAGTGCGGCTGGTATAGTGGTTAGAGAATGTAATTTATGTATTGAAGCTTTGGGTTCTAGTCCTGACGATAAGCAATAGGATTTACCTATGTTCGGAGCCACCTGTAGATCCGTCTATCTATAGGATCAGGTATCATCTTTGAGTTAGGAATATCTATATAAAAATATCATTATTTTGTTATTAAATGTCATTATTTATCCAAAAGATTTTACACCTATAAATTAATCGAATATCTTTCCGAAGTTGTAAGAAGTCAATAAAGATTGAAGATAAATACAAAACTAGCAAAGCTCGATTTATAAAATGAATACTTGGCTATTCATTGATTTATACTGGTGAAATTGTGCTTAGTTTTTAATTCAAATTAATATGTCTTCCGCAACAAAATATCTTCAACATAAAACACAAAAGTATTTTAACCCTTCTTCGTGAAAAGTATTTTACAGTCAATCGTCTCAAGATGGGGAACAACCTAACCAAAATATAGGTATTTTAAGCCAAAGATGGCTACTTATTAATATCAACCTCCACTTAAATTCTTTATGTATTTTATGTTATTAATGTTTTTCATTAAATCCCCCAACATGTTTCTCAAATTTCACTAAAATCCTAAAAATCAGGAAATACGGTTTCGGTCATACTAAACGCCAACTATGTTACTTCCTTATAAAACTTACTAATCTTGTAATTTTTGAGGTCAATAAGTCATGCGTCAAGGAAGTTACTTTCAAGGCCAAAGCACTACCTACTATATTGATGGCTGTCATGATCCGATCATGATAGATATTAGATACAAATCAGCTTGAGAAAGGCGTGGTTTTTATCGATGAAATCAAACATCATAAATAATACATTAGACTGTTATGAATTTTAATTCTTGGATTTGGAGTGTGATAGCGTTGAAAATCTGCATAATAGCATATTGTGATGTAAGTTCTAAGCTATGGATTTAAACATAGACAAACTGTCATTAAGATATATTATATTATCATATACATATTAGTTATACATAGTTATACATATTATCTTCCTATGTAAGGTGTGATCAATTTAAGAATGAGATAAGAATTTAGTTCAATTGAACCACCCAGATTTGTTGAATTTTCAAAACATAACAAAATTTACAGTCATATTGTAACCTGTAACGTAGTACGATAAACTAAAAGCACCCACCGCAGCAAACCTGAAGACCAAGCCAATTTCAATTTGTCTGATTAGATTTTGCTAAAGAAAAAATATATTTAAGTACCTAACTATAACTTTTTAGAAAAAAGTATTTTAGAAAACAGTATTCCTATAAAGAATCCATAGTTATTCCCTTTAAAAAAAAATAGGTTTAACGAGTTGTTATTTGCTGAAATAGGGAATTTTAACAGTGTTTTTATCAAATGTTAATATTAGGCCTAAAGGATAAAATAAATATTGTTAATAAATTTTGTTAAAATATAACCTCAATTAAACAAACTACAACAGTTTTTTTGTTCATAAGAATGGCATGGAAGTTTTAAATGTAAAGTTTTTTTTTTATACAAGATTATTTGTCTTTAAACTATACCATCACTGTTATGACAATTGGCCTACGACTAACCCAACAAAGTTAAGTTAAAACTCTCGAAAATTTCAATGGATGTTAAAAAAAAGAAAATTATAAATAATTCAATAGGCCTACTTACTAATCACGGGGAATCTCAAATCATACACTATTCCATACTGATTTTGCGAAGCAAGGCATCAGAATTATCCTTGGTAGAAAGTACCACTATAACTTGCACGGTAAAGAATCGGTCTTTAAAAACAATAAAACTTAAGAAATGTATCACAGACTCTTGACAACTGGTTTCTATTTTACACTTAACACATCAACTTTGGTTGTTTAGATTTTGTACTTAAGACTAGATACAACAGACACATGTTGAGTCCAGTCCCTTACTATACTCACCGAGTTACAGTATCAGTCGATCATCGTAAGATTGTCAGTGGTCTGTCTCGGTTATCGCTTAGCAAATAAAAGTAACGACTTTCGTATGGTGTTCAATCAGGAGTGATTAAGAATTAGATTAGTCACAAGGTTTTGAAAACACTAGTGATTCATAATACTTCAAAAAATCATAAACATGAGAATCTTTAGTGAGAAACTTTACAATTTGACAAACCCGTCATTGTTTCCTACTCCGATTTGAGTACCTGTTGATTTGGAATATCAATTAAGAATTGTATTGTAGCTTGAGGTAGGCTCTGATTCACCATTCACTACCTCATAGGTAAAATGTCATTTTCTGATTTGCTGTATCATAACTCTCAATTCCTTGAATTTCGTGCCTCGCTGTTATTATTCGATTAGCTTTCAACTCAACTCTCTGACTCCAGTCACCTAAAGTGCCTATGATACTGAATTTAGCAGGTACATAATGCTATAGTTTAAACATAGCAGCAATCACATGTCTAGTTATGCTTGCTGTACTTAGATTGCTCGAGACCATTCAGAAAGCCCACAAGGTTTACTGAGGCGAGGTTCGCCTATTTGCAATCCTTCACGACACCGGAAATCTTCGGAAGTAACCTTGCATTCCGCTTCAAAGGGGCAAAACGTAAATCGGAAATATCCTTGGGAAAG
Organism: Macrosteles quadrilineatus; assembly: GCF_028750875.1. NCBI lineage: Eukaryota > Metazoa > Arthropoda > Insecta > Hemiptera > Cicadellidae > Macrosteles > Macrosteles quadrilineatus. Next base: position 28,329,976 of record NW_026542599.1, on the reverse strand, counting down.
GTCGGGCAATGCTCTTACATAATGTGTAGACTGAGACTACAGTAGTGGGTCGACTTGAACTGCCTTGCAATTCAAACTTGGCTGAACGCTGAAGTGTATTCAGGTTAGATCTGTCGACTACGAAAGCGTCACAAAACAGTGCACAGACTAAGATGAAGATGATTGTAGAATTAGCGAGATGAACTTAGCATTGTCTAAGATGATGTTTCTGTTGGACTGTCTACTGATAGCCGGTTTGACTGGTCAAAGCAATCACCAATGTAACACGTGTTATAAATGTTCACCGTCTTGAAAAGTCTAAGTTAGATGTACCGAAAAATGCTAATCGATTAGTCATTCATTCATTAAATGCCCAATGAACATGAAGAACTGATTTATATTTCAATAAGTCAAAGCAAAATACTACTGACATACTTCCTCGAGTATCGCTACCTAATCGAACACTGTGTATTATATTTTACACGAATAGTAAGGTAATTATTGAACATTAAGGTTGTTAATGGTTTTTGTGTCTTCTAAAACAATATGTACATATTCACCAGATAACATAGAAACAGATAAGGGAACAGTAGGAAAAATGCACAATACAAATTGTTACAGTGTTACAGTAATTTAATCTTACTAGTTTTTACTCGTCACTATTTTTTATATCGATGTGGAACCGTTTATAGAGGATAGATTGAATGTTAGATGGATGGAATGTTGTTCGTTTCCTTGCAGTAGTTTATTTAACTTCACGCCGATACTACGTTGTACAGTTAAGATGACTGAACCGATTAAGTTGCTGATAACGGTAATTATAGCTTATAATTCCCCGTTTCAACTGAATACTGTAGTAAATAAATTATTGAATTCATTACGGCTACTGTACGATAAATTAATCGACCTAAAAATAATTATCGATCAAATAAAACAATTGCGTTGAATGAATTTACAATGGGATACGATTTCGTCTAATATTCCCTGAAACTGCAGAGTGCGGTTGAATACAAATTCATTTTATGATTCTTTTCTTAAAAAGTGAATTTCAAATTGCCTTAATCAGTCTAAATAGATGTTTACAGTAACAAATAAATTCAAAAAATAGATCAAAACTCTCTAAAGAAAATACTCATCGTAAAGAGTGCCCTTTGAAGTACTTGATTTGTGAGGGTTTACCATTGACCAAAGCTTTAAATTTATTTTCATCCAATTTACATCTAATTCTTAAAAAAAAAAAAAATCTTGTATATAATGTATTTAAACTTTAGATTCATTCACAGTTAATATTTCTATAAAATAGTTTACCATTCCCCAAATGAAAGGTCTGAGGCCCCAAATTCTTTGTGTACATAACATCTAAGAGGGCCTATATGAGTGTTTATTGAATGTTTATATATGTATTATTTCATGCCCATGTTAAAGATTTAGCCATGGAATTTAATTCGCTCCGTTGAATTCAACCACCGACATTATTTTGCTGATGACAGTTGATTTATGTCGAATAATTTGATCTATTTAACCAACCCAAACTGATCTCAACAACCAAGGAAGAAATAGTGTTTACAGATTGTGAGTAATTGAAACATAATCTGTTTTAATAGATTATTGGCTGTAGCTTGGCCATATAGATGAAATGTCTGCTTTGGAATGCAAAAGTCAATGGTTATGTTTCAATTCAGGAAGAGCGAGTACCGACTAGTCCTTCTTGCGAGATTTACATAATTAACAATTAATTACATAGATAATTACAACAATTGCCATTTCACGTCACTACGAGTAACTCATAGTTTTGTACCAATATACGCTCTGTTGTAAATGCTGTGTTACAAAATATGTAAACACAGAAATGGTTATTTATATTTTGACGAAAACCAATACACAATATGTTCATTAAACTGATAATATGTAATAAATGTGATCTAAACTAAACCTTAGTTCCATACACTCTTTAAGTGCACTTCCGCCTGGAAGGTCGAGTTTATTATCACCTTATGCATATTGATGAAAATTAAAAGTTCCAAGTAAAAAAGAATAGCTGAGTTTCTACTAATTTGCTAAAATCAAACCCGTGTCTTCTCGTATTGTACGAATAAATGAACTGTTAGTATCTATCTATAATATTAAAACGAAACAGGGTTTTTTTATTTCAAGATTCTGAATCAACCACTTGACCGATTTTCATGATTTTTGTGTTGAAAGAAAGATAATTTTGAGAACTAGGGAATGTCGAAGCCATAATTTTAATTTAGGGTTTCAGTTTTTTAGAAATTAAGTTTCAATTTTTAAAAAGTCTAGCAGCCGACGCTAGCAGTATTTTCAGTGCTGGTTAAACTAACAGCTGGTTATAAACTGTCATTGAAATGTTTATGTTACAAGTTGTTTGTATACAAAAATATTGTTCTTCGGTGTTGGCCTGCATACTATTTCACTTTAAAATTTAGTTTTTTTTCTACCGTGAAGGATCTGCTTTATCAGGAAATGTGTTATTTTGATCTATACATTTCAAACAGTTTAATCAAGTTTTGTCGTAAATGCAAACTGTGTAAGTAAGTTACTTAGTTTATGCCATGGAAATTTCATCTCATATTTGGGAAATCTTTTTTTTTTTAATTTATTGCTTAATCGTTTAAGATATAGGTAAGTGGTTTACGTGTTGATACTTCTTTTTCTGTATGTCCGAATGTATGTGAGTCATACTATAATTTTGGTTAGTAATGAAAGCATCAAGTGGTGTAGGTCTCTATAAAACTGTCCAATGAGCTGCAAGGTGCAGTAGAAACCAAAGTCGACTCATACCATACCATAACTCTCCCCGCAGTATTGAAAAGTGCAAACAAAATATACTAACCAGTTCAAGATAACGGAGGTCGAGATAAAAACAAACAGAGAGCTAAGAGAAATGTGTAAACACCCAGATATAGGGGTGCTTTCCAGAAGTAAAAGGCGCGGATGGGCAGGCTATGCGTGGTGGATAGGAGATGAATCAACTTTTAAAAGTATATTCCATAGTACCACAAGATAAAAGACCACTTGGAAGACCAAGAATTAAGTGGAAAGACCAAGTTATGAAATAAATCCTCAGACCGGGATCTAAATTAGAAGAGACAGGGGATGGAAGAGAATGGGTGGCCAGAATCCTCATAAGGTGTCAGTCTGTGGTCACGGAGGTAAAGGTGCGGTAAGTATATATATAAGTGGTATATGCAATTGTAGCAACTCTACTCAATACCAGTGTGTGTGAATCGGTCTCCAATCTCACTTCAAGTCTTTTCAAATCGACGCAACTGCTATTTTATGGTAAAATTATCGAATTTAAAATGCATATCGCTATATTTTAGGTATATAATCGGATGGAAGAAATAGGTAGTCACGTGACATTTGTTAATAAGGTCAACAATTAAAAATAACAATTAATTGTTAATTAGGTTGTTTTGGGGGCAGTTGGCCCCCATTAAAACTGCCAGAATTTGTCACTGTGCGTGTAAACTAGATGTTCTGAACTATTCCGTTTTAATTGACTACTCGATTCCCGTACGTAGGACGGGCCAACAGCTCGTTTTATAAATATTTTACATTACTGTGCAAGTTGGCTTAAACTCAGACCATGGCCTAAATAATAAGCGACTGTCCATCGTGAAGGAGATAAACTTTAACTCTAAAACCCAGATGTACACCGTTAACTATATTTAAGAGATTTGGCTCTGGGACGAAAGAACCAATGTTACTGGGAATCGTTATTTTTTTAGAAAAATAAAATATACGCGTACCATTGGCAAAAATTTCTAAAATTCTACTCGGGTATGTTTGGCAACTTATACCACGAGAATCAAATATACACGGTATATCTGTTCGAAACTTTTTCTTGTTTTGACTTGTATTTGAAACAATAACGAAATGACTTGTTATTGCTAATCGAATTGTTCAAACAATGGATATCCCATGAAAACTAATTACAATAATCGGTCAAACCAGGCCCGTTTTTGACCATGTCAGCGCCCTAGGCACAACTAATAGTAGCGCCCCTTTGCAATATATAACAGGGTGACCACCAACCGGGAAATCCGGGAACTAAGCGTGAATTTTTTTGAACCAGGAATTATGAGTTAATTTTCTACCTGGAATTGTCAATTTACAACAGTGACGTTTCCGTGACCACGGGAGACGGGAGGCGATAATATGTCTCCACAAGGCCTCGAGGTTCTGATGATCAGAACTTTGCCACGATCGCATGAGATGATAATAATATCTAAACGACCGCGGGATATGATCATGATTTTACCGCGATCGCGCAATACGATAATGAGATCCACAGAGCCGTGAAGGATAATCAGAATATTGCCGCGATCGCATGATACGATGATAATGTCTAAACGATCATGGGATATGATCATGATTTTACCGCGATCGCGCGAGACTATGATAATGACTAAATGACCGCGGGATATGATCATGGTCCACACAACCACGGAAAACAGTCAGAAATTTGCCACGATCGCGGAAGACGATAATGATATCCACATAACTGCGGGATATTATTAACATTTTGCCGTAATCACGGGAGACAATTACGATGTCTTCACGACAGCGGGAGACGATTACGATGTCTTCACGACCGCGGGAGACGATTACGATGTCTTCACGATCGCGCGGAAACGATTACGATGTCTTCACGATCGCTATACAATAATGATGTCTACTCTACACGGCTGCGAGGGATGATCAGAATTTTACCGCAATCGCGTAAGACGATGATAATGTCCACTCAACCACGGGAAAGATCAGAAATTTGCCTCATTCGTGAAAGACGATGATGATCTCCAAACAACCACGGGAGATGATTACCATTTGCCGCAATGGCGGGAGAGAATGACAATGCCTCACGACCACGGGAGGCGATGATGTCTTCACGGCTGTGAGGGATTATCAGAATTTTATCGTGATCACGCAAGAAGATGATAATGTCCACACGACCCCGGGAAAAGATTACAATTTTGTCTCATTCGCGGTAGACGGTGATAATCTTATCACGACCGCAGGATGTGTTCATATATTGCCGCGATCAAGGAAGACGATAATTATGTCCACACATCCGCTGGAAATAGTCAGAACTTTGACGCGATCGCGGGAGACGGACGATGATGACGTATATACAACCGCGGTAAATAATTAACATCTTGCCGCAGATGTGGGAGACTGTTGAGGTAAACTAGTTTACCTTGTGGTTGCCAGATTCTTGAAATGTGTAGATATCTTGCTCGATGTACATTTCGCTACATGTGTAGCATCGTCAGGAGCACAGTTTGTCACATTAGGCTATTAATGTAGCGAAATGTACATCGAGCAAGATATCTACACATTTCAAGAATCTGGCAACCACAAGGTAAACTAGTTTATTAATAATTCGTTCTTGAAGCTGGAATAATACACAACTGTTAAGGTGTCTTCACGGCCGCAAGGGATTATCAGTTTACCGCGAACGCATGCAAAAACGGCCACAATTTTTTTTCTTTTTTCAAATTTTTGGCGCTCCCCAAAAAAGCCAATTGCCTCGCGCCCTAGGCACGTGCCTACCTTGCCTATTCGGTAAATCGGCCCTGGGTCAAACTAGCAAATATTTGACCCAGAAGGGATATCTTTTTCATTACCTAAAGTCTAGAGATACATGTAGAGTTATTAACACTTGTTGTTACCCATGGGCTTCACCCCGTTTGACTTCATAAGTATTAATAAAACTATTGATTGTTTTAAGTTAAGCTGAAATGAAAACAGAATACAGTAATACAAACAAATAATCACACCTGATTTTAATAAGGTAATAAATTGAAAGAATAACACACAAATAAGTACAGCTGAGGTATTTTTTACATTAGGTACTGTACAGTATATAGAAAGTTCCCTTTAGAAAGCAATTACGACCTTAAAGGGAAATATATGAAATAATGGATAGTTTTGCGCAAGGTTTCTCGTCAAACATTTTAATTACTCTATATGGTTTATGGGTGTGTGACTTGTTTTCTCAAAAGTTCATGGGTACTTTGGGCTTTATATATGGATATCTGAGTGTAGGGACTGTTGAACAATGATAAAGTTGTGCAATATCAGGTAATTTTGATCAGCTGATATGATAAAATGTTGTACATTTAGGTTAAAAGTATTTCTAGTATACCTAAACCTAAACCCAAAACACATCAACATACCTGTTAGGGATTGATGAATAGTAGGATGAGCTCCACCCGCCCCACAACAGTATAAATACTACCATAAAACACATCTTGACCCATGGGATATCAAGTGTTAATCTGATAGCGAGTTACATAACTATGTAAACATGCCATGCGACTTGTCGCAAAGTATTGTGCAAACTTGGACTTTGATAACATGGGATTTGGCATTTGACTTAATGCATTGGAGGCATTGGTTTAATTGGATAAATGGTATGGATTTAATTAATGAGATGATCTTAAGGATTTAATCAATGGCATGGTTTGGATGAATACAAAAATACGTGGTATGAAAGGATGGGGTGGTTAGAATGGTTAGGACGGGTGGGTAGGATTGAATTGTTTTTATGGATTTGTGGTCCTGGTTATTAGCGAAATCGTCCAATTTAACTGACAGTGTGAGGTAATCCTAGAAGAAACACCGTAGTTTTAGGGAGGATCCGCAGTTTTCTAAAGATAATAATGTGTTGGCATTAGGTGTTCGAAAGAACAAATGTGTTTTTCATCACATTTTTCATCTCAGTTACTAGAAAAGTTTCCATACGGTTTGTTCTATCGGCCAATTTTAGCAATATTATTAATGCCAGGTTTCCCAACACCTAAGCAAAGTAATACCGAAGACAAGCACTACTTATGACCGGAAAGCTAATTGTTGAACGTATAATATAGCTGTTTCAGAATAATTTACGTTGTTTAATTAATCATAAATTATAAAGATTAAGCTTGTTCTTATTTACTTCGAGACTGAAATAGCTGGCCAATTATGATGGTATCTCGTTTCCTTTTATTTATTCTTGTAGGAACTTTTAAATTGTTTATATTTCTTCAACCTGGCTGGTATACTTCCGTGTCATCCGTATATTTTTAGTGTGGATGTTAGGACTGAACCTAATTATTTTTCGCCGCGGAAAAATAAAACTTAATAAATAAACCAATTCAAACTGATTTAGTTGACTTCCAAGCCAAATACTACTTTTTAACTGGCCTTTCCAAACAGTTGCATATTTGTATTCCAAAAATATACGAAATGAAAATACGTCAACATTCTGAATCAAATATCATGCATAAGAGGTAAAAGGAAAATCGATGTCTGATTATAAAGCTCATATATAAATCTTAATTAATAAGTGCACGACCAAACAAAATAGTAAACATTTCCAGTTTACTTTTGCCAAAACTCTTCTCATGTTCATTCTAGTTTTTAGTGAACTGACTAATAATCCCCTGTAAACTCCATTTCATAAACATAAAATATTTAAATTTAACTACAATGTGTCTTTATTGGAGTGAGACTAATATTTTGGTCAATCATTTGGTCATTATTCTTTAGTGACTGAATTTAGAACTGTTTTGACTGTATAAGGTACGTAACTTAGATAATACAATATTTTGGGTTCCGAACCACCGAGTCATGCCAATATAAGTTGGCCAAAGCCATAGGTGATTGGCGTGTTTTGAACTCTGGGCTTGGTGACAATGATGTCTGTATCCTAACAAAAATTGCAAATTACAACTATGATTATAGAACATAGGCATAGATCAATTTATGAAATATTAGGGTACTTTAATTTAAAAATCAGATTATAGTTACAATTGTTTTCAGCTTTCTCAGTGAAGCCGTTATTTAACATCTAAATCTTAAAATGCGGTGGGTGATTAACACTAGTTTTGAATTCAAATATTGATTAAAAATTTGTTAAATTTTAAATGTAGGCTATATAAGAAACACCAAAAACTGTGAAAATAGATAAGTAAATTTTATTATCACTAAAAGAGTTCTTCGTATGGTAGCTTACTGTACTGTTTGAAAATGTCTGTCACAGAATTAAGATTTCACTAAATTTGGATTCTTCAATGATTGCAATGATAAATTTCTATGTTCATAAATGTTGGAGATGAATCAACAACTGTATTCTTGAGTAAATCTTGAAACATTGTTGTAGTGGCGTTCACAAATATTGTAACTTGGATTTTAAATACAGGTAAAATGCGCACACATGAACACTGAATTGAATTTATAATAAGTATTATATAAAATTAGTTGACCATACTTTAATAACTCTTTTACTACAAACATATAGGTTATCTAAATAGTATGTGGTTATGAACTATGATTAAGTTTGGTTATATGGGATTATTTGATGGATGAAAAATTATTAATTATGATTTTTATCGGTCAATAAATAAAAAAAGCCCATATGTTTGGTGATTTTCTGTTTATTAATAGCACCTTATGACAACTCAGATAACAAGAAACACAATCATATTGTATTTTGAGTGTGAGGATGTGGAACCTAGGAGGATTAAACATTAAGAAGAGGGCACGCGAATAAGAATATACATGTTATGGTGAAGCCAGCTTTGGCATAACACTGGAGTGGCAAAAAGCCGCAGCTATGTTTAATATCCTCCTAGTGTGGAGCGTCCTGACAGTTTCTTCCTCCAGGATCTTAGTAGAACCACTTTCTGTGGTTAGGCTTCGTTAGTCAGGGAACTTGTAATTCCAGGATTCTCTCACGTCAAGATAAGAAGGATATGCTGCATTCTCACTGGTCTTCAACGCAATCTGATGTACATTTAATGTTTCGTGTGAACATTTTAATCCGTCTCGGGATTGTTGGGTAGGCCTAATTGCTTTGCTATTTATATCTTCATGTATTAACTACAGTACTAAGTTTGAGTGATTACCAAACGCAACAATGAAAATGGATGTAGCTATTGATTTATCTATAAGTATAAAAGAGGATGTTTGTATATCTAATATATAAAATTCTCGTGTCACAGTGTTTGTCTGCAAACTCCTCCGGAACGACTTCACCGATCGTTATGAAATTTGGTGTGTAAATTCTGTAGGTATGAGAATCGGACGTAAACTATTTCCCGTTTCGAAATTCTTAAAAGGGCTCCGCCCCAGTGGCTCTGGAGTTTCCCATGTTAACCTTATGAGAAATGGAATTAATGAATCTTAACAGCTGTTTCAATTAAACAAGTTGGTTCTGTTCTATGATGTTCAATAGCATTAAAGTTACAAGGATTACCAACAGGGTGAAGCACTATTATTTCTTTTACATTTATGACAACAGCTAATTTGCAACCAAAAGGTGAGTGAGCGTAGCGAACGAACTTCAACCTGGAGGCGAGTGAGCGTAGCGAACGAGCTAACCTGAAGGCAAGTGAGCGCAGCGAACGAGCTCCAACCTAAAGGTGAGTGAGCGTAGCGAACGAGCTCCAACCCAAAGGTGAGTGAGCGTAGCGAACGAACTTCAACCAGGACGTGATTGAGCGATGCGAACGAGATCATCTTGAAAATTAAACGTAACGGTACTTTCTTTCCATCGGTCTGTCTTAGGGGAAACCTATAACTTAGGCGATACGAAGTTCGCCGGGTCAGCTAGTATATATATATATTTGTTTGTTTGGCAGTGATAAACTCAGACACCGCTGAACCGATTGCCACGAAACTTGGTACATACGTGTAGAATGTCATGGAATAGGTTTATACACCATCAATTTCGTGATCCGTCCAATCGGCTCCGCCCCAGTGGCTCTGGAGTTTCCCATGTTAACCTTATGAGAAATGGAATTAATGAATCTTAACAGCTGTTTCAATTAAACAAGTTGGTTCTGTTCTATGATGTTCAATAGCATTAAAGTTACACGGATTACCAACAAGGTGCAGCACTATTATTTCTTTTACATTTATGACAACAGCTAATTTGCAACCAAAAGATGAGTGAGCGTAGCGAACGAACTTCAACCTGGTGGCGAGTTAGCGTAGCGAACGAGCTAACCTGAAGGCAAGTGAGCGCAGCGAACGAGCTCCAACCTAAAGGTGAGTGAGCGTAGCGAACGAACTTCAACCAGGACGTGATTGAGCCATGCGAACGAGATCATCTTGAAAATTAAGAAGTTAAACGGGGCAAAGCCCGCGGGTTACAGCTAGTCTATTCTATACTTATTTAATACACAAGCAGGTTTTTTGTGACAATTATTCCTCCGAAACTACTGAGCCGATTGACATGTTTTTGGTGTCATTGGAAAGAGCGTAACGTGAAGTTGTGCAGGAAACTTTCTTTTTAGGGAAATAATTAGAGAGTGAGGCATGGGGACCCTTTAAAGTTTCGTATTTCTCCATAAGATTAACATAGGAAAAAACATTGTTTTGAAACTACAGCTGTTGTCATAAATGCTGTTCTGCTATTTAATTTAATTTGTTTACAAAGAGAATTGTTTCTTGGTGCCATGTGGTCAATGAATTATACTTTTGCATATATTTTAAATGCTATACACTATATAAAATGATAGTACTGTAATACATTAAGAGATCCTAATTTAAATAATCAATAAGCAGGATTGAGCTTTTGCCTATATGTTTCCTGGTAAGTGTGTTGTAACTGTGTCTCATAGTATATTATAGTAGGTATCTTATAAGTAAAACCGAATCATTCTTTTCTGCATTCTCACCCCGTAGCGAAGCATGGGCAGAGCAACTAGTATTTTAAGAATGTATCTGATTTTGTAAAGGGTTTTGGGTTTAACAGAGTATTCGCCTCTCGTAAGGTATGAACGAGGTAATGTCTTTTGCTTGTTAGGATAAAAAAATGCAATTTTAAAACTTGCTGATACGATTTAAAAATCAATAGTTTCAGAGTAAGAATTATAAAAAAGTCAACATATAGTAAAGTTTGAGCTTCAAACTTAAATGAATAACATTTTACTGAAGACATAAAGCAAGTAATTGTCATAAAAATAATATTCAAAATAATAATTCTTAATCCATGTTAGCACAATATAAGAAAATACCTTTGTATATGCTTATAGTTAGTGTTTTTAATACATAAACTAACTACTGTATCAACTATTTCAAAGTTTGATGTACCAAAACATTTACACAAATTATGCAAAGATTGGGGAGTTCTTCTGGAAATCCGCAGGTTAGGTCGATTTCGGACCCAGACACTATTTTCCGCTTTGGACTATCAATTATTTAATGATTGTTTATAATAGAATGGTAAGTATAAGATCGTTACAGAAACTATATTTCATACAACAAACAACAACATAACAACAAAGTTCAAATAGCTACGGCTGTAAAAATTACCATAACTTTTGTTGACTTAAGTTTCTTCAGTTAGTTTGTGTTATGGTGAAATTAAAGAAATATTAACTCGCACAACTTGAAAACCTCAAATATTATTAAAACAAACTTTTGACAAATTCCTATGAAAAAATTTAAAATTACACTTGTGTGTAATTCATTTTTATGAATGAACGACTTTTGTCGTTATCTTTGTCTGGAATGAAAAACTAGGTTCAAAGTAAAGAAATCGATTAGCCTTAGTAGGATTAGTAGGAAAGGTAAAAGCTATGAAAACTAAAAAGGAAACAGTCTACAAGTATTTCTCAGTAAAACCAAGCAACACTTTCGGAAAACTTATAAAACCTAATGTATTGTTTACATCATGCGCGGAGGACGTTACATAAAATCGTTAGCGAATTGCTGGAAACAGAATGGTAATGTTGCGGTTTGCACTTGCACAATGTAATTGTCCTTGGCCGTGAAATGTCTGTCAACAACCTAGCAGATAGCTCTGACGTCATCACACTTACGTTACGTGGGCTACGGAAGATTGGTCTTTTAAATAATTAAAAAACTTGTCAGGGATTTGCCTGCGAAATTTGCATTGCTGATAATTATATAGAGAGTGGTTGAATAATAGTAGTTTTTCACTTGTTTACGTATGTAAATTTGTATGAGTTACGTCGATTGCACGATTTTTTTTTTTTTTAAATTGATCAGCTTTCTAATTGTTATGGATTTTATAACTATGATATATTTAAATAATCCATGAGGCTTCGTGGAGTTAAAATACCTTTTAACTTTAAGATCCAAGTATTCTCGTAGCATTCAAAGAATTGTGGATACAATAGGCACAGTTTTTAATATTGCAAAATCGGGGTCGAAATTCATTACAGTTGAACCTCGTTTGTACGAACCTCGATAAAACGAATTCCTCGATAAGACGAATTTTTTTTAATCCCCTTGACACTTTCATATAGGTCAATGCTAAAAACACGTCTATACAACGTAGTAATTAAGTTAAAAACCTCCATAATACGAATTTGTTTGTGACAAGGGCTAGGACTGATTAACCTCTATACAACGAATATTCTTAGCACAAAACCTCTACAAGACGAACGTGACCTCTACAAGACGAATTTATCATAATCTTAACCTCCATAGTACTGTACTTGAAAAAAAGGACAATTAGAGTACAAAGCTTTGAATAGGACCGGAATCAAAAAAGTCCTCTTAAAAATTTGTTTTCGACGAAGCCTTAAGGGATTTTTTGACATTGTCCATAATCTCTCTTCTCAACTCATATATAATACACTAGGGAACCCGTGCGGCTTAATGAGCCGCCTAGTATGAAACATAACGCCGAGGAAAACCTTATGCTTAAATTCTAGTAACTTTAGTTACATCTTAGAGTTATTTGAAAACTTATTAGAAACTAATTTTAAATATCTCTAATGGCGTCACCAAGGTTCACCTACATCATTTCTGCTCTCAATTTTAACTGATAACTTCTAATGAATGCTAAACGATCTGCCTCAATTCGAGTTAATATGTTGCAACAAAGTTTTTCCAGCATCGATCTTTTGAAAAGTAAGTAGTTTCATGTTTTAAAACTAGACCCAGCTGTTCTTGACCATTGGGATTGTAATAAATGGTCTCCTAAAATAATATCTACTACGAAATAATTACACATAATTACTACGAAATTTCGTGATAATTTGTGTGTAATAGGAAAAATAAGTTGGAATTTTGCTTATTTTCTGCATATTTTGCTGGATCGTACAAACATGTTTGAACTGTAGAATTGTAGGAAATTTAACGCTTTACAAAGTGTAAGGTATGCTTTTTCGTTAGGAAGTGAGGTAGAAAAGTTATTGAGAGTACAGCAAAAAAGTGTCAAAGGTTTAAGTTTCCCCCACCCTCTTTTTTCTACAGGGTCCTCGAGGTCCAAAACTTTGGGAAAATTTTGCTTCATCATCCCTGAAAGACATCCCCAAGTTTCATTAACTTCCGACCTTTTCCATCCAAAACTACCTGCTGACTGGACTAACATGTGTTTCCTTGAATTTGCAAAATAAAAAAATATGTTCTTCATAAGGATAACATGGGAACTTTAAAAGCCACTGGGGCAGAGCCTGAGGGACGTTTCCAGTGACGCGTGAAGCGTCAAAATCGGTTAATAAATGGCGGAGTAGTTCAAAGGACAAATTTCGTGTTAGTGAAATAATTATTTAGTATGCAACAATCTGCTAGGTCTAAAACAACTGTTACCACAAATGGACGATTTATCAAAATACTATCACGATGCACTAAAATCATTTTTGAACTCGTTTACTTTAAATATTCCCGGTGTTGAATGAATGAGTCATCCTTCCAAAACTAACACACCGCTACTCCCAGCATTTCACCTTGACATTAATTTGTAAGTTTAGAACGCGGAAACATCAGTAAAAGGGTTTTCCAGTCAACAATTGGATGGATGTTAACGAACGGTAAGTAGGTCAAAGATACAGATTTTGCAAATAGAAGAAAACAAACAAGTTACGTAAACTTGTCCTGAGGGTCCTCGAATCTTTGTCTTTAGTTTATCAATGGCTAATCCATTATAATTTATCCATGCCTGTCAATCATCCTTTCGTAGCTGTAAATACGCAATCATATTTAGCGTGAAAAGCCAGTAATCCTTCGATAACTTTGGAGTTAAAAACTTTAGTATGACTTTGGTCATCAAACTTCAATGTTCTCACAAAAACCAACGTATAACACACATAAAAATGTATTACATAGGGTGAACAGTCTACTAGCACTCTTAAAAGCCAACCATCAATCAGCCAATAAAATGCATTACATAGGAGTCTACTAGCACTCTTCAAAGTTAACTATTTAATCTGCCAATAATACGCATTACATATGGTAAACAGTCTACTAGCACACTTCAAAATCAACCATTCAATTTTCCAATAATATGCATTACATAGGGTGAACAGTCTACTAGCACTCTTAAAAGTCAACCATCAATCTGCCAATAAAATGCAATACATAGGGCGAGCAGTCTACTAGCACTCTTAAAAGTCAACCATCAATCTGCCAATAAAATGCATTACATAGGGCGAGCAGTCTACTAGCACTCTTAAAAGTCAACCATCAATCTGCCAATAAAATGCATTACATAGGGTGAACAGTCTACTAGCACACTTCAAAATCAACCATTCAATTTGCCAATAATATGCATTACATAGGGTGAACAGTCTACTAGCACACTTCAAAATCAACCATTCAATTTGCCAATAATATGCATTACATAGGGTGAACAGTCTACTAGCACTCTTAAAAGTCAACCATAAATCTGCCAATAAACGCATTACATAGGAGTCTACTAGCACTCTTCAAAGTAAACTATTTAATCTGCCAATGAAACGCTTTACATAGGGTGAACAGTCTACTAGCACTCTTCAAAGTAAACTATTTAATCTGCCAATAAAACGCATTACAAAGGAGTCTACTAGCACTCTTCAGAGTCAACCATTCAATCTGCCAATAAAATTCATAACACTCTTTTACAACTTGCTAGACTTTTCATTACAATTTGAACAGCTGGTCATCCCCAATGTTATTGAGACCAACAGTTAACCACACCAGGGTTTGGGAAGAGAAGTCTGCTAGCACAATATAAAGTCGAAAAGTTAATCTAAAATACAAAGAAAATCATGAATTGCCATTTTATATTTGACATTTGTAATATCTGAGGTGGGCATTCCCAATGTTATTGAGACCTACACTTATCCCCTGAGGCCTCAATACCAATTACTCCATGGCCGTCCTAGGGTGACCGCAGTCCAGACTCTAGGAAGTGATGATATGTATTGTGTTGTCCACCGCCCTTCAAACGTACCCTGAGGGCCGCCCCACCTACCAACGCACTGCTGTACTGCTGCCAATACCCGATAACGGATTAAGCTTACAGCTTCCTTATGTCCTTGACCCAGCTTACAAACATATGTTTGGTTATTAAGAAAATGTTTGCGTTTAGAGAGTATTCGTCGGAACTATTTAGATCTTTACCATGCTTATAGCTTCCATCAGCACCGGTATTGGATTTTGACGTAATGACATCATGCTTTCATATGACCTTGGCTTTTCGATACAAATTTGGGCCTTACACAGATTTGTTTACGGAACAAGTATGCACTAGAGACTATTGTTACATGCTGCTACACAGTTGTCAACAACGCTGATAAAGGGATAAGCATAGACCTGCCATTTCCTTAAGTCCTTGGCCTAGCTTTAAAATATATGTCTGATCTTGAAAGGAATTTGCACACATGGTGACTATGTGTTAGAATCATTTTTTTATCCCAAATGAGGTATATAGTAGATAGTTTAAAATAACTGAGACCACATAGAGAAAATGGTACGAACAAATTTTGGAATTTTTAAGTAAATTACTTTCCAGTTAGTGTTTTGTAAAGGTATTTACAGGCTTCACAGCTGCATCCAATAACGACAATTCAAAGTAATAATAATAAAAAAACTCACAAATACTTTACTTTATGGACTAACAATGATTTTCAAACTCACCACTCTTCAACCTCAAACTTCGACGGAACCTCACAAAACAGAGTCCTGAACTAAGATTCATGTGAATATTAATGAAAGCCCAAAAAGCACGCTTCACAATGTCTCATTTTTCTAAAAACTTCTCACCCAAGTCGAAGAGAAATTGACGAAGATAATTAAGAGGCGTGATTGTTAGTGCCAACCTGGTGATTTGTCTTCAACAATGACCAGACCGGAACCTTGGCCATGACTTTGACTCTTCGTGGCCCCAACCGGAAGTTGCAAAACCACAATTGAAGAAGAAGACGTGGGATCGTGCGCGGTCATCGCGGACAAGCGGTGGTTTGTCGCACGCGACGAGAGTTGCGTAACGCTAAATTGATATGTTTTAAATAGCAACTAAAGAGCTCCTATATTGAAAGTTGATTAAAGAAGATTCTCCATCTGGCTAGTGTTCTAAAATACTCTTATGATTGTGATAGATGGACAATACCTCCTTGTATTCCCGAAGAAAGAAGGGTTTGATTAGGATATGTAACAGGCCTCTACTAAAAGCCATGCCTAATGTATAAATCCTGCTTATAATACCAAATGGATAAGTTGGATTTTAAGTTAATAGCATCAATCTTCATCCAGTACTTTATATTCTAAAACGGAATTTTTACTTTAACAGAAGGAGTAAAATACCTGCTCATATTCCAAAAGGAAGGGGTTAAAGTTATTAATGTCCAAGCCATATATGTATCATAAATAAATATACTTGAATTTAAAATTTAAATTTGAAATTGGAATACAGTATCACAGTTTATAAACATGATGTTCTTCATAAAAAACTTGGCACGTTCACAGATAGAACAGAACCATTCAAAATTGCTAAAATTTCACGCTTAGTGTTGAGAATTTGATTAAGTACCATTTAAATATTTTGACTCATGCAGCTAATATTACTACTTACGTTGTTTGTATTTATTTGACTTATAAAGGTTCTTAAAGCACTGTACTTGTAGACATTGTGATGTGTTGTAAGGATTCCGATATGAGTACAATCCGATTCAGTGCTAATAATATTTTGAATGGCACTAATTGGATAATGATTTCATGCCAGGAAAATTCGATCACCAAATAACTTATTTAGGCCACAATAGTTATTTGTGTAACTAGTGGTGAAAGTGGCACTTTGCTGCACACGAGAGCAATGTTTACGCATGAGCCGCAGGCGAGTGCGGAATGATCTCGAGTGCAGCAAAGGCCTTTTTCACTCGTGTTACACATTATATTTTTCCTACAGTCACTATAAAGCATATAAATAATTAGTCTTTCAAACACTATACAACACGTTTTTAGGTTCAGCTGGCAACACAAATTGTGCCCTAGAGAAAGTAGTACCCGCGGTCCGTATCACTCCGCTATTTTTCCTCGGCAAGAAATGTGCTCCGCGTTTTGAGAATATAGTTCCGTAAGTTTTTGTAATTTGAAATGGTTTCCGCGCCTAAAAAAAATGCTTTAAAGGTATTTTCTTGTTTATTAAGATCGTAGGAATGTTTTAAAAACGTTTAAAAGAAAAGTCCAGAAAGTTCAGAAATACCGAAACTATAAACACGAAATGACAGGTTAAATCGTAGTAATAATAGTCAATCAGCTGCTCATAGTATTATTATCGTTAAGTGTTGCCAACCTATTTCCAAGCGTACACGGATTACGTGCATAATAGAACCACGCTGTTTTGTGTTGTTTCGTTGGAATCCTGATGTGCGGCAAAGTATAAACCGTACGGCAAAGTATAAACCGTACGGCAAAGTATAAATATGCAGCAATTAGCAGCTTTCTGTACTATAAACAGTACAAGGAAGCCAACTTTGTCGGGTGACTGTAGGAAAAGAAATTTTTGCATTACGCTAAACAGCCTGTGGTGTAGATAGGAAAAACTTAATTGCTTTGAAAAAGATAAATAAATTTATGTTAAATAAGTTAAGAAACCCTAACATTTTATAAATTGCCTTTGTAAATTCATTCATTCAACTAAATGTATTTGGCCAATTTACTGTTAATATGATCGAAGAATTTCTTCTCAGTGGGGCTTTACGACAAAATCGTCCGAAGAATTATTCAAAATTAAGTTCAGAATCTTAATTAGTAGTCTTGGAGTTTGATTCATCATGAACTGTAAATGGACACTTGAGGTTTATTTTGAAATTAAAGTTATTTTGTGCCGTATACCTGAAATTGTCAAATTTCCAACTTAAAAAAATTAAAACTTTAAATATTGATTTACTCTGTAACAGTTACTTTCATACAACGCACAGGTTTATTTCTGGACGTCTTGGAGGAACTTTCTACATGAACTTCCACGGCGCCCCCTCACCCCTAGTCACGACCACTGCTTCACGTGCGGCTGCTGACTCTAATTGCAGACCATCCCCATCCTAATATCACCGACGCCCATGACATCTCGCGAGGCCGACGTGTTTCTTTGTTTGCAAACCTTGATTCGCAGCCTCGGTCGTGAAACTGGGTTGTAGAATACATTAATCCCGATATCGCGGAATTGCTCTACATTAGTCCTGATATTGTGGAATTACTCTATATTAGTCCTGATATTGTGGAATTACTCTATATTAGTCCTGATATCGTGAAATTGCTCTACATTAGTTCTGATATTGTGGAATTGCTCTACATTAGACCTGATATTATGAAATTTCTCTACATTAGTCCTGATATCGTAAAATTGCTCTATATTAGACCTGATATCGTGAAATTGATCTACATTTATCCTGATATTGTGGAATTACTCTACATTAATCCTGAAATCTTGGAATTGCTCTACATTAAACCTGCTATTGTAGAATCGCTTTACGTAAGTCCTTTTATTTTTAATCGCTCTACAGTAGTATTATTTCTACAGTTTATTATTATCATTACAGTAGTTTATTATTATTATAGTATTATTATCTACAGTGTATTATTTCTGATTTGCAGAATTGCTCTACATTAGTTCCGATAACTGCATTGCTCTACATTAGTCCTGATAGTGCGGAAATGGTTATTTCTTCTTCTCATTTAGTCCTCATGTCATAAAATTACAATTAAATAGTCCCGATAGAAAATAGTTCGTTAAAACTAGTAACTGTGATCCCGGATTTGAATACCTTTACTCACAAAGTCCCGATATCACTGATTTGCTTTATATCCCCACTAACATTGTCAGACGACTTTATTGCTTATTAATTTACCGAAGCACTAAACAGGTTGATTCTACTATAATATCGCACGATTTATAATTTATAAATACAAATATTGGCGAGGAATTGATTTTTATTACTAGGCCTACTTACATAGCAGAAGTATCTTAAATATCTCGATTTTGCTAGCAGAACTGAGTCAACGTTATCTTGATGTCACTCGCATCACTATTCGCGATTTTACTGACTGCCAACTCTAATTTCCCCTAATTGTCTGACAACCGGTGATATCATAATTACTTTCAATCGATCTCAACATAACATAGTCGCTTTTAAACATTTCGAAAAGCAACACTGTTACTCAAGAGCGTGGTAAAATGTTTGTACTGATTGTAAAATACTATATTTATTATGTTTACACGTATGTGGTGATAAGAAATTACATTTAATTAAAGTATAACTCGTGAATAGTTTAATTGCTATAATTTAACTTTAACGTCATTTGTAGTTTCATCTACACAAAAATACACCTTTCATTCAACAAATCTTTACTGACGACTTATAAAGATATGATCCTGTAAAGGTAAGGGTAGCCTATTTTATCACGGATTCAATATAGTATCTGATTTCATGAATCCATTGATTAACAACAATTAACTCTGTAGAAAATATGTGGAAAAATGCTAAACATTAATAATCTAGTACCAAGCAGGCATAGTTAAACAATATTTGTTAAATCAACGAATACTTTTGAAATGTCATTTATTAGATTGTATTTTGACCTTACTAAAGAATGTTTTGGAAAGCTGTGTATTATAGCAAAAACGCATTTAAAAAGAATAAATGCAAAATAAATTCAATAGTTTCTAACGCAATTCAAAACAGATATTTCAAAATAAATATGATAAACAAGTAAAATGCTTTACTTTCAAGTAAGTAATAAGTATCCATTCAGTTTTTGTCTGAGTAAAACTGCCTGAAAATCGGAACACACGTCTAACTAGTTTTACTCGAATAGTTGAGATAGTAATTTTATTTCAGTTTACATTACTTATGTAAAATGGCACAACGTTTTACCATCAGAAGAATACTTAAATCGAACGAGAGGTGTGTCTATTCTTTGAATAGACTGATTTTTATTCAATTTCATTATAATACTAGCTGTCCCGACAGACGTCGTCCTGTCCTAATGTGGTTTTATGTCAATGCACGTTCATTTTCAAGATGAGCTCGTTCGCATGGCTCAATTACGTCCTGGTTGAAGTTCGTTCACTACGCTCACTCACCTTTATATTAATCAAACTATTATAAAAATTTTTTATAATTTGTAAAAATTTGTTATAGTTGTTTTTTGTCGCTGCGCTCACTTGCCTCAGGTTAGCTCGTTCGCTACGCTAACTCGCCTCCAGGTTGAATTTCGTTCGCTACGCTTACTGACATTTTAGTTGCAAATTAGCTGTTGTCACAAATTTAAAAAAATAATAGTGTTGCATCCTGTTGGTAAACCTATTAACTTTTTAATGCTATTGAACATCACAGAATCAAATTGAACCAGCTGTTAAGATTCTTTAATTCCATTTAAATATGAGTACGGTACTCATAAGGTTAACATGGGAAACTCCAGAGCCACTGGGGCGGAGCCCTTTTGACGGATCTGCACCAAACTTCACACAAACCATCCTTGAATAATGCTTAACAATGCCTGAAAGTTTCATTACAATCTGTCGAGCGATTTTGGAGTCCATAAAGGACAAACAAACATACATTGGATTTTATATATATAGATATATATATAAATCCACTATGTCGTAATACATTTTTAAAATACCAATCTTGCTAATTTAACCATTTTGTAAAAATAAATTTAAGATCATCAAACATGCATCTATAACAATAAATTATTTTAAAATAAACTCATTTTCCCGTTATTAATGATTGTTTCAGTTTTTATTTTAGGAGGAGCTGATAACCTAACATTTGAAATTAAAATTATGTTTTTGTGTTGAAATAAATAATTATCATAATTTCCTATAACCTTACCCAAATAAAATCACATACCTACAATCACTTATGGTGGAATGTCCTTTAGTCCAAAATCACTTCCCCTCAAATCGATTTCTCACATCATGCATAGGTCAACCCGTAAACAAAAACTCGTCCAATTTGGTTTTAATTCAACCCAATTAATCGCCAAGTCAAATGCTACAACGCACGAGACACTGCTGTACACACTTGAGTTGTGATGTCCGCCGTTTTTTGTCGACTCAATTATGTGTTTTCACAATGTTCGTCATTTCCTTCCAGCTTTGCCTACATTCGTTATGTAACCAGTGTCGATTTGATGATTATAAACCTTCGCTCAAACTTTTCCACACTTGCGCAATCGCAGTAAACATATAATCGGGTTAATAATAGATCCAAGTCTCGTGATGCCAAAGGCACCTTCGATGTAATGTATAATAAGGTGTGTATGTATTGACACGATGTGACAGCATGGTACTTTAGGAAGATAGAGGTATACAGATATTTTAAAACGCAAACCCATCTGGGTGCATATTTTAAAACAAAGATGAACAATAAATATAGAATGGTTGAAATGCCAGTTTTTTTACTGACTACGTTTCTTTGGGCATCGTTTATTGAAAGTTCACTGATCATAGTATTCGGATGAAAGAAGAGAAGGGGCGCGGTGTTGGAGAGGTGGCTAAATGGCTATAGCTGATCGTGATCAAACTGATCTTAATCGGTAAAATAACGATAAGTAGGCTCCAAAAGTTTCTACTCTGCGGGGCGCCGCACTCCAATGCGACCTGCGGTTAAGTGCATTGGAGAGCTTTTATTCCATGCGTCTGGATAGATGCACGAGCCGCAGAAACATGCGGCCTCTAGACGCATTGCGTTTTACAACTGATATGTTATTCAGATTGGGTTAAAATACGCCTCATTGCATCCCACCTCACAATAGTACGATGTACTAGGCTCCTCTATCTATAAAACCTAAAGTGTCATAGTGCAGAAAAATTGGTTGTTGATAACTGCGTTAGGGGTTTTGAGTACTAATAATAAAATGAATCAACATAATCAAGGTAGACCGATTGTGACGAAGAATATAGTTGCACTTACAGTATATTATCATATCTTTGTTAAAATGGATTTGTGTTTCCATTCCTATTGCGTTGTATATTTTTTACCACCATCACAGTTCCCCTTTGGCTATACCTTTGACTATTAATACAACAACATGCTCCTGTATCCGATAGTCAATGGCTATACTTAGACTGTGGAATGTAAATTAGTAGTCTAAACTCAAATTTTTCTGTATTGAAAAGGAATCAGCTGTACTGGAATTAATCTGATTTTTAAATTAGATTGCTGATTTACCGAAGAAAATAGTCCCGATTTATAAAAATTAAATTGAGCCTTATCAACATGTTGTTTTAGTTATCGTGGGGCACACGCTATGTTTGGCTAACATTACATAGTTTTATTTTTTTTTATTCTAACCTCACATCTTAGGACCTTAGGTTCTAGTCCGGAACTGTTTAAAACTTATTACTTCAGGCTAGTTCTAGATGGTCGCGGGATTCAAACCCAGGACCTCGGTTTCCGAAGCTCTTCTAGTTGAGGAGTTGGGGTAGCAATACGTGTTGCTTTTAAATACAGTACACAAGAGTGAAACAAGAAGGAAATTTGTTTGAAACAAATTAAAATATTAAAAAAAAACATTTTTACAAAAACCAATGAATACTATGCTACAAAAGCATGGATGGTGGTGTCATGGTATTATGGCATGGTATTATGCCAAGCCTATTTTATGGCTTGGCTGCAGCTCGCAAAAAATAGGAAAATTATCGTAATGTGATTTAATAAGCTCGGATGATGCAGTGTGGCGAAAGGTTTGTCATCATAACATGGACTAGAAGAATCTTTCAACCTTTGCTCATTTTCCAATCTCGTTCTAGAATGTCGATACAATCTAAAATCTATCTAAGTATTTATCTATTTATTATAAATATCTAATATATAAAATTCTCGTGTCACAGTGTTTGTCTGCAAACTCCTCCGGAACGACTTCACCGATCGTTATGAAATTTGGTGTGTAAATTCTGTAGGTATGCAAATCGGACGTAAACTATTTCCCGTTTCGAAATTCTTAAAAGGGCTCCGCCCCAGTGGCTCTGGAGTTTCCCATGTTAACCTTATGAGAAATGGAATTAATGAATCTTAACAGCTGTTTCAATTAAACAAGTTGGTTCTGTTCTATGATGTTCAATAGCATTAAAGTTACAAGGATTACCAACAGGGTGCAGCACTATTATTTCTTTTACATTTATGACAACAGCTAATTTGCAACCAAAAGGTGAGTGAGCGTAGCGAACGAACTTCAACCTGGAGGCGAGTGAGCGTAGCGAACGAGCTAACCTGAATGCAAGTGAGCGCAGCGAACGAGCTCCAACCTAAAGGTGAGTGAGCGTAGCGAACGAGCTCCAACCCAAAGGTGAGTGAGCGTAGCGAACGAACTTCAACCAGGACGTGATTGAGCGATGCGAACGAGCTAACCTGAAGGCAAGTGAGCGCAGCGAACGAGCTCCAACCTAAAGGTGAGTGAGCGTAGCGAACGAACTTCAACCAGGACGTGATTGAGCGATGCGAACGAGATCATCTTGAAAATTAAACGTAACGGTACTTTCTTTCCATCGGTCTGTCTTAGGGGAAACCTATAACTTAGGCGATACGAAGTTCGCCGGGTCAGCTAGTCTATCCATATAAAATACATCTAAAGTCCAACTTTATCGATGTAAAGTTGGACTCGTTAAATAGATCCACATTAGGCCTTAATAATGAATTTTTGTGCCACATTTCAGTAGTCGTAATGAAATCTACTTTTAAGTTTATTTTTTTAACACTGCGCTAACTTACTCTTCCTAACGTTTTCTCCAAGTCACTAATGTTTTGAAACTTCAACAATCGTTTCTCATTTTGTTTACACAATTAACGTTCCGCTCGTGCACCTTCACTGTAATTTACTTGCAATTTCACCTCTCCATTCCTCAAGTAGTTATCCTTTTTTCTGTCCAACCATAGACTTTGGATACTGAAGTACATATATCTCATCAACATGGACCAGCTGTAGGAATTTGTGTTACTCAAATATAGTGAAACGTTGTTAATGCTACAGTTTTAGTTCTTTTAAATATCAATCGATCACTATCTTGCTGTGTAGTTATTTCGAGATAAAAGTTGTTGTTTCGTATAGGTAGTAGTTGTCAGTTTGGCGTGGTTTAATTGTAATTTACACCAGTAACTCATTCAGTCAATCAACTATTCTTTTTTATTATATAGCCCCCCCCCCCCCCCTATAATACCCATTCCAGATATAAGCCTTACCTATCAGAAGAAACCAAACTTTGATAAGTGTTTATGCGAGCAGACCTTTATCGTTATTAGTTGCATTAGGGAACTAACTCCAAAGCGATAAGATAGTCAATTAAAGGAAATCTCATATTGCATATATTTATGTGCATCATACCAATAACTTGGTTGCAACAAGATGCTTGCTTTGGATGATTGTCGACTTTTAGTGGGAGGAGTTCTTCAATTGGAGATACTCCCCCTATAATTGATAACCTCTGGATTTTGATTTCTGGATACACCAAATTAAACTGGACTCAAAACAATTTGTTAATGTCATTTTTATTCAACTTAAATCCATTGGTGATAGACAGGACTTGAACCGTTACCGTCAGGACAGCGTTCCTGCGATTTTAAAAATATAGCAGCCACATTGACGTATAAAAATCTACTCTGTGAACAGCATACTCGGAACTGTAAATACAAAGTTGTCTAAGATTATTACTGAAATAATTATTTACTCACTAGTTGTAATTTACCTAAACCGAGCATAAAACTGACATGTACGGCCGAGTGGAACGGTTCTTCGTGATCAGCCGTTAAACTAGTTTCTTTCCCGGATTTGTAGCTATAACAGGTCAGCCATTACCGTAACCGTTGTAACCGTTGGATATTTACATACAATAGAAGGTTACAAATCGTTCCAGAAACCCTGAATATTTAATTCCGAGTGTAAGTAATTAATTTTAGTTATATTATTATTAGTGCTAGTTACTTAAAATTGTGTTTGTTTTATTTATAAGTGTTGGCTTGAGGCCGTAATCATTCTTATATAAAGTTTCATCGATGCACTGGATGGATTGTAATTAATTCTTACGAGGTGTTAGCCCGTCCTACGTACGGGAATAGTCAGTTAAAACTGTGTAGGCCTATAACTCAGAACAGCTAGTTTACACGTATAAAGACAAATTTTATTGCAGCCTACAGTAGAAAGAGTAATTATCAATTGAGAAGTGTATAGGCTTAGTCAATGATATCACCTTCCATCGCATACCTGCCTCTTCCATAATCAATATCACCAAAATACAATTACTCATACTATACACAATTACCAGTAGGTATGAATAGAATCGCCCTAAAATATAACGAAAACATCCAATAAAATTCACAGTACACATAATTATAAAGTTGGTGTCCTGACATCAAACGAATCGTCCAAACATATCCTTTATATCAATTTCACTGCATCAATTGCTAAATAAATAAGTGTAAACAAAGAAAGTAAAAACAACAACATATAATTTTTTTGTAAACAGCTGAAACGAAAATAAAATAATATTCATTTGAAAAAAAGAACTGGTCACTTGTTGAAGGAATTTAACACGTAAACACGCTAGTAAAGCTAGTGACGTAATTAATTGTCTATGTATATTATCCATTCCGTTGTCACTTCTAATAACCTGATAATTTTAGGCCTACCACCCTCATTGAATCAATGTACATCGTAATTCTCCATATTAATTTATTAAAACTATAAAATATTCAGCGCCTCCAAACGTAACCACAACTAAACACACGCCAAACAACTTTTTAGATTTCATTAAAGGATGGTAAGTCTAATAATTGCAGTATCCTAGGTCAATGATGACGTTGTGTTCAATCATAGATAAAACATACTCCCTTAGTAGATTTCTCATCCTTATGGAACAGCTGAAGCCAATTTTATTGTTAGTTCTGTACGTCCAACTGTAGAGATCGTGTTTTGTTTACAATTTGTTTCCCGTTATTAGAGCCATTTAAAACCTCGTTTAACCAAATAATACGATCTAATCATAAACAATAACTTGTCCCCTAGTTATATAACCAAACAGTAAAGCACAAATCAAGAAATTAACCCTAAAATAATAGAAACAAAGTTTCGTTGACACTAGCGCCTTCGTGACACGTACATGAAATAGACACGAAAAACGTGCTTCAAAATTTACAATGGGATGAGAAGTCTACTTGTGTTGGTTAGTCTATGGTTCAATCTATGTCATTCATCTGTATATCTTTGGATAAAACCCGTCTGAGGTTGTGGTGGTAATTTAAAATCGTATTCCTGATGATTCTTGATCTCCTTCTTTATGACATCAATATTCCCGGGCCTAATCCAAACAAATTTTAAGCATTCAAAAACATTGATTGCAAACAAAAAGCCACCAAGATTAATTAAAACATGTAAAAATTTTGATTTTTCTACCCTTTCCTA
Source organism: Macrosteles quadrilineatus (assembly GCF_028750875.1). Lineage (NCBI taxonomy): Eukaryota > Metazoa > Arthropoda > Insecta > Hemiptera > Cicadellidae > Macrosteles > Macrosteles quadrilineatus. Next base: position 28,303,354 of record NW_026542599.1, on the reverse strand, counting down.
AAAAAGTTGAGCAGTAAAATAATTTGCATATCATTTTTTAAGACTCGTGTACAGAGCCTCGACTTGTATACTTCGATGGTGTTACTTATCCCGGTGGTCTACTAATCTTACTTATTTCCTATAATCAATGACAAAATCTGAGTAAATAAAATAACCTCATAGTTCTATAGAGCATTTTTATATTTAACCAGCTGTTAGTTAAAACAAATTATATTGCGCTAAAACAAACCAAAGATTACAAAGAATACTTAAAATAATAATTTGAACATCCTAGTATTTTACTATTGTATATTTAAATAATCTGTCATCCTCTTATCGAAGGATTAGCATCACACATAGTATAAATAAGTCAACCCTTAGTATGTCTTTTAGTCTTATCCAAATGCAGAATTTGTGTTACAAACACTGGATGTTTACAGCTGTTATATTATACCAAAAGCTAGTTTAGAATCTTAGCGTCGGCTGCTAGACTTTTCAAAAATTAAAACTTAATTTCTAAATAACTGGGACCCTAAACTCAAATTATGGATTAGACATTCCCTAGTTCTCAAAATTATCTTTCTTTCAACACAAAAATCATGAAAATCCGTCGAGTGGTAGATTTAGAATCGTGAAATACAAAACCCTATTACGTTTTAATATTATAGATTACTTCATTAAACCCTGTGTGTATAAATATTAATCTGTTTAACTTGCAGATACATATGTGTATATCTATCTATACAGGGTGATTGATATAAGTGTGCCAGCCGTTTTATTCGAAAACTATAAGAGATATCAAAAAAAGTTAAATGGTAAGTGCCTTGGATTTTTTATTTAAAAAATTATAGTCAAGTCAAAAAATTATTTTAGCCGCCATTTTTCCAATATGGCCGCCAACTTTGATTTTTCTTACGGAATGCCCTGTATTTTATGATGTATTCTGGTAGAAAAAGGAATTTTAAGACGATTTTATTCTTGTGATTTTTTTCATAAACCTAACCGTTTTAAAGATAATAATGGTTAAAGTTTTGAAATTTCTGCATGAGAAAGAGTTTCGAAGCAAGCATGCCAGCTGTTTTGCTCGAAAACCATTCAAAATTTCACAACTTAAACCATTATTATCTTTTAAACGGTTAGGTTTATGAAAAAAATCACAAGAATAAAATTGTCTTAAAATTACCTTTTCTACCAGAATACATCATAAAATACAGGGTGTTCCACAAGAAAAATCAAAGTTGGCGGCCATATTGGAAAAATGGCGGCTAAAATAATTTTTTTGATTTGACTATAATTTTTTAAATAAAAAATCCAAGGCACTTACCATTTAACTTTTTTTGATATCTCTTATAGTTTTCGAATAAAACGGCTGGCACACTTATATCAATCACCCTGTATATATAGTACGCTAAGCCGATTTTTGTGAACAGAACTCCTCCCTCATTTATGGACCGATTTTGATGATTAAAGTGTAAAAAAATGGCCCTGATCTGTAGTTTTGCAAAGAGTTTTTCATTTGAAATCTTTATTAGTTTGGGTAGAATCTTCCATCAAAGTTGGGTTTTCTCCCAAAAGATTAACATGGGAATCTAAATATTTAATTGGAAACTTTGTCTCCACTAATTTGAGAGAACGGCTGGGCGTAGAAACTTGGTAGAGGTGTCCAAAGAATGGTCTCAATCTGTAGATGAGCCATCGAAAGAAAAACAAAGTAAATTCCCTTATAGCTCTGCCCCAGAAGCCTTTAAAGATCCCTCCACAGATTTGTTTACATTTTGGCCATATGGATAATTTGTCACTACTTTTTAATGAAACAGCTGTTAATATTTAAATTGTATTTTAATGAACACATTATAGGGAGTTACCTACTGAATTTGTCAAAATGATGCATTAGCAATTTTTTTCAGATTTTAACATTGATTTTCTTCTGAATCATGTCATGTTTTGTAATATAACGTTCTATTACGAAATTTTGTTTTATAATGTTTGAGTCAATTTGTAAAACAGTATTGTTACTGAAATTCGCTCATGAATAAAGACCTTATTTATTTATTTTATTTTTAAATCAGTGGAAAATCGTAATATAATATCGTAAAAATCGTAACACTTAAAACTATTTCTTATCGAGTTAACTTATATCTATTGTACGGGTTGGTTTCTGCCTTTTTGACCAATATTTGGTCATATTCAAGACAAATCATCATAGGTTCATGACATTATTTTCATACATGTTTTCAATTATTGGAAAAGATATCGATTGTGTAATACAATACAAAATAATACAAGTGCAGAAGGGCACGTTGCCCATATGAGCCGTGTCCATATTTTGTTAAATTAATAGTAGTTTACAGCAACTGGATTAAATTTTTAATAATTTGTATGAAGAAATATGTGCACAATTTAGAAAGCCATTAATCTGCAAAATTACTATTTATTGCACACTTGTTATCTAGAGATGTATTAATTCAGTTAGTGAAAACACAATAGAGCCTTTGAATGTTATTAAACTAATGAAAAGGGTTGTGCATGTTTACTAGCGCTACTCAGCAACAAAAGCCATTTAATTTATCTCTAAAAGACATGTTTTTAAGTACACCGGTAACTTACCCAGATAGTAACATAAAAAAATTCCCAAACCATATACTACAAAATAAGTTCAGATCAGACCAGAGCCATTTAAATATATTATATTTATTAATTTGGCTTATATTACTCTTAAGCTACGGATTATTCATCTGCAGAAGAAGTTCATTGTGCTCTTATCCTGTCTGATAACATCCAAACACAGAAACCTTGCCTTAAAATAGTACCTATATCTTGACAGATGGTTTGCATTGGCCTATTACGGACCGTGGCCCACTTGGTTGGCCTTAAGTGAGATTTTTGAAAATAACACTACACTTTGACTGTAAAACAAATTTCACAAAGATTAATTACCATTCAAGCAGTTACTGTCAAGACAGAAAAGTCATGCTCCTTTTTAACTAGATCTCCTCATCCTTTATAAGATACGTTGATCAACAACAATGCATATAATCTATTTATGTGATAATTTACAGTATTTGCTTTTTGGAAATGCAGCATTACTTTTTCATTTGCATTATTTGTTGCCAATGAAGCCGCATGACCATATGAAAGAGGTCCCTCATTTCAAGAATAAAAGCCAGCTTCACTACAAGTATATTCCACTTGTTGTAACGGTAGCGGTAGCCTAATAGCAGGTAGCCTATTTAAATCTTTTTATTATTATTTGGCAATCCAGAGGCTAACATCACAATGAAGTAAACAATTCCAATTAGTTGATAGATAAAAATGATTAATCAAAACTCACAGAAAACCGTCGGAGCAAAGATTTTAAGCCGTGTATCGTTTGCTTCTCCATCCTTGACGTTTAACGAGAACCTGTTACTGCTAAGTCACGGTTACTTGTAACCTGTAATGGAAGATATGAACTCTTAGCATTACAGATGGTTAAGCTTTCGAGAGAACAAACAAGCAAATATTTGCTTTCGTCTGCAAGCAGAAACCTATCATGGAATTGACGCGCATGTCACATTGAACTTGAGGCGGATGTATCGGTTATTATCTTCTAACTTTAGATTGGATGGAAAAACTTTAGCTTTCCCGGTGATTTTTTTACTAAAAGAAATAGGTGTAATTGTGGGTTGAGCAAGTATAAATATTCTATCAAAACTATTTACATATTTTATAAATATTTCCATATAACCAGGCATTAGGCTGGTTAACCAGCCAGAACAGAAGGATTCTCACCAGTTGTGTACTGTATTTATTTCTCGCTCTTAACATTTCTTACTGCTACAATTTATTTCAATAATTTTATGAAATTTACATATGCGATTGTGTTTACCACATTGCAGGCACAACTTAAGTCTTGAAAAGAATTTTGTCTTTTCAAATTATTGTAACTTAAAAATTAGATACAAAATTAATTATTTTAAATAGTGTTTTTCATTATTTCAACTACGTTATTTAAATTCGTTTGGATTTGTGGAATGAGCTTTTATGGACCGTTAGATTCTACTATTCGTTTATTACTTGTTAATAAATTTTTGTTTTTGCCTTGGCAAAAATTGTAATCCTCTTAGTTACCATTGGCTGTATGGGCTATTAACAGTACTGTCTAACATCCTGTCTGACATGTCGGCCTTAGTCACTAACAAGACTACAAGATCGCGCCACTCGTCCTACACTCATCTGCATTCATACCAATCATACTTGTCTTTAAAATTCCCACATGGACGTCATTTCAGAATAAAGTATTTTTAAATACTGTATAAAAGTATTAAGTATTTTTAACGAGGAAATAGGTTTTGGGGTAGTTTTGATGCAAGGGTATCAATTCTCTGATCAACTTGTTTTAAGAACAAGTTATTAAGTCACCGATCAAATCGTTTTGATAAAAGCTTCCCAAGCATCCAATCGACATTTTTTAGTAACAAGGTATTGAGTCACAGATCAAATATATTTAGTCAAATGTTATGGAGTCTCTGATCACAAGATACCAAGCTTCTGATCGAATAGTTTTGGTAACCAGTTATCAAGTCTCTGATCAACTAATTATGGTAACAAGCTAAGTTAATAATCAACTAGTTTCAGTAACAAGTTACAATGAATATGATAGTTTTGGCACCAAGATACGAAGCCTCTGTTCAAATAGTTTTGTTATAGAACAAGTTGCCATGAAAGAAACTAGCTTTTGTAATAAATAAAAATGAATGAATGAATGATTTATTCCGATAAAATTGCTACAAAGTACAAAGTTACATTCTTTACTATAATATTAAGTTTACAACATAATATAATCAAGAACAGAAAAAAATTACAAAGTTGTGAACTTAATGTAAATAAAAATGTAAAATGTAATGTAATAAATTGAGCTTCAGATACAAAAAGGAATCTGATGCTTATTTTGGTAACAAGTTAAATTTCCAACTAGTTTTAGTGACAACCTATCGAGTAGGCCTACCGAGTCTATGCTCAACTAGTTTAGGTCACAAGCTACCGAGTCTATGATCAACTAGTTTTGGTGACAAGCTACCGAGTCTATGATCAACTAGTTTTAGTGACAAGCTACCGAGTCTATGATCAACTAGTTTTTGTGACAAGCTACCGAGTCTATAATCAACTAGTTTTTGTGACAAGCTACCGATTCTATGATCCACTAGTTTTGTGACAAGCTACCTACCGAGTCTATGATCAACTAGTTTTGGTGACAAGCTACCGAGTATATGATCAACTAGTTTTTGTGACAAGCTACCGAGTCTTTGATCTACTAGTTTTGGTGACAAACTACCGAGTCTATGTTCAACTAGTTTTTTGTGACAAGCTACCGAGTCTATGCTCAACTAGTTTTGGTGACAAGCTACCGAGGTCTATGATCAACTAGTTTTTGTGACAAGCTACCGAGTCTATGATCAACTAGTTTTGGTGACAAGCTACCGAGTCTATGATCAACTAGTTTTGGTGACAAGCTACCGAGTCTTTGATCGACTAGTTTTGGTGACAAGCTACCGAGTCTTTGATCGACTAGTTTTGGTGACAAGCTACCGAGTCTTTGATCGACTAGTTTTGGTGACAAGCTACCGGGTCTATGATCGACTAGTTTTGGTGACAAGCTACCGAGTCTTTGATCGACTAGTTTTGGTGACAAGCTACCGAGTCTTTGATCGACTAGTTTTGGTGACAAGCTACCGAGTCTATGATCAACTAGTTTTGGTGACAAGCTACCGAGTCTTTGATCGACTAGTTTTGGCGACAGGCTACCGAGTCTATGATCAACTAGTTTTGGTGACAAGCTACCGAGTCTTTGATCGACTAGTTTTGGTGACAAGCTACCGAGTCTTTGATCGACTAGTTTTGGTGACAAGCTACCGAGTCTTTGATCGACTAGTTTTGGTGACAAGCTACCGAGTCTTTGATCGACTAGTTTTGGTGACAAGCTACCGAGTCTTTGATCGACTAGTTTTGGTGACAAGCTACCGAGTCTTTGATCGACTAGTTTTGGTGACAAGCTACCGGGTCTATGATCAACTAGTTTTGGTGACAAGCTACCGAGTCTATGATCGACTAGTTTTGGTGACAAGCTACCGAGTCTATGATCAACTAGTTTTGGTGACAAGCTACCGAGTCTTTGATCGACTAGTTTTGGTGACAAGCTACCGAGTCTTTGATCGACTAGTTTTGGTGACAAGCTACCGGGTCTATGATCAACTAGTTTTGGTGACAAGCTACCGGGTCTATGATCGACTAGTTTTGGTGACAATCTACCGAGTCTATGATCAACTAGTTTTGGTGACAATCTACCGAGTCTATGATCAACTAGTTTTGGTGACAAGCTACCGAGTCTATGATCAACTAGTTTTGGTGACAATCTACCGAGTCTATGATCAACTAGTTTTGGTGACAAGCTACCGAGTCTATGATCAACTAGTTTTTGTGACAAGCTACCGAGTCTATGATCAACTAGTTTTGGTGACAAGCTTCAGAGTCTTTGATCGACTAGTTTTGGTGACAAGCTACCAAGGTACAATGCCCAGAGCGAGGTGAACCACCATCAACCGCAGACCGAGTGGCGCGGGTGAAAGCTACTCTACACTAATTAATACAACCGGGTCTGTTTTTTGCAGGCGGATTAAGTTTTTTCTCAATCGCAAAGCGGGGGGTCTGGGGAAATTCGAAATCACTGCAATCTTTGTATTTGATCTCAATACGCTGATTTCAAAATTTCTGGCGGTTTTTGTTGAAAATGAACTGGTTGTCACTACTCATGGGTGTTTACGGTTTACGAATTAGATGGAAGAAATGATTACGAATCTTTATGTACTATTATGTGTGAATGCTGGTGGAATATTTGACAAATCAGTTTGGCATACTAACAAAAAAACTATGTTTCCTGATTCGGTTAAACTATAACGGAGACAATAGTCAAAGCTTAAGTTGCTGGGTGTTCCAGCCTTTAGAAATAAGCTAAAGGAAATGTATGTAAAGGACCTCAAATTTTGTAAATAGATTATGTACTTTTTGTTATTAGTTCTATTTAGTATTAGTTTAAATTGACAAGAGTTATCCTGTAAAGCAGTATGTACTGAGGAACGCTTGCTAAATAAAGGCATTGTTATTTTATTTATTTATTTATTTAACTCTGTATTAATTGGACATATTAATATTTTTTTAATTTTTAAATTCTTGATGCTATACAAAACAATGACTTAGTCTTGTACAAATCTGAGTGACTGAGTGCAAAATGAAACACATCTTTAGAGATAAATTGCAAGGTACATAATCATGCAAAAATGGACATTTCCAATCGTACAAGTGACATGCCAAAACCTAAAAGCAATGTTTTAAGTTTGCTCTACTGTGACAGGCAAAACTGGTTATTCGTGTAGCAGGTCCTTAAGTCCTTCTATTTGCTGAGGTTGTTTTCTTGATACAGACCGAGACCCTGAATCGATACAACAGGTTTAGTTTTGGTTCTGCAGTTCTCAAGGTCAGTTTGGTAAACTATTGTTTCGGTACATCATAAATACATGTAATTGGATGTTATGATGTTGTGATAATGCTATCTGTCCCGATTCGGTTTATCCGATTCAATTAAGCCAGGAACAGATCTGTTTGATGTATATTACTAATGTCGAAAATGCCAGCTTTTTGACAAAATCAAACGGACGACTTATTGTAAGATATCTGTTAGCATCTGTCATGTTTCCTCTACCTCAGTAACCAAAAAAGGGAGAAAATAATTGTTTAAATGCCAGCGGACTAGGTGACAGGCTGGTGGTATCATGATTATATACTACGGGCAGTGAGTAGGTTTATATAGCGTGTGTCGCTTTTGTTCCGCGGTTGAAGGTTAATTTCTTCACATTACTTTTGTTCCGGGGGTCAGCGGGTAGTTTTAGGGGCCGGCCGAAACATCGCTTCTTTCCACGGACATCTCTTTTGTTCCGCGAGAGAGGGGCTGCACTCTCCCTCCCCCAAATCCTCTCTTTGGCTCTCCTCTTAATTATTTCTTTCATAGATTAGGTTAGGTTAAGTTAAATTATTAATATTTTTGTCAAGGAGAAAATTATAATTTAACGAGTTTTAAACCCCGCATGAAAGAAAGAATTAGGAGGGTGAAAGAGAGGATTTGGGGGTGGGAGTGTAGCTCCGTATCTCGCGGAACAAGATAGCTGTCTGCGGAACAAAAGCGATGTTTCGGTCGGTCCCGAAATCTACCTGCAGACCTCCGGAACAAAAGTGATGTTTCGGCCGGTCCCGAAATCTACCTGCTGACCTCCGGAACAAAAGTGACATGAAGAAATTGGCCGATTTATAAACCGCAGAACAAAAGTGATACAGCCTCATTAATAATATTGTACACTGCTAAAGCAAATTTGGTTCGTTCCATCGTTAACCTTATTCTCGATGAATTTCTTCAATATGACGTTACTTCACTATGTTCAACTTAATCAATGATTTCGTTGTTTACAACATGATTTCTCATCTTTTCTTTACGCGTAAGGGATCAACCATTGTTTTCCTTTATCCATGGACCAAACGGCAACACCATATACTGAATTGCCATTGTATTGAATTGAATTGGTGGGCTTAAAAACTGTCATTCAGAACGAAATTGTTTACATATTACCTGAAATACTAATTTAATTTGTCTGGGTAAATGAAACGGTACATCATTGTATTGGCTTCACATGACCCTACTATAAGCAACGAATTATCCTACTAATATTATAAATGAGGAAGTTTGGATGTATGGATGTTTGGATGGATGTATGGATGTATGGATGTATGTTTGTGACAAGTGAACGCGAAAAATACTGGTCGGATTGGGCTGAAATTTGGCATGATGATAGGCTCACATACCCGATTAACATATAGGCATATTATTATTTCAAAAATCCTTTCGGGCTCCGCCCCAGTGGCTCTGGAGTTTCCCATGTTAACCTTATGAGAAATGGAATTATTGAATCTTAACAGCTGTTTCAATTAAACAAGTTGGTTCTGTTCTATGATGTTCAATAGCATTAAAGTTACAAGGATTACCAACAGGGTGAAGCACTATTATTTCTTTTACATTTATGACAACAGCTAATTTGCAACCAAAAGGTGAGTGAGCGTAGCGAACGAACTTCAACCTGGAGGCGAGTTAGCGTAGCGAACGAGCTAACCTGAAGGCAAGTGAGCGCAGCGAATGAGCTCCAACCTATAGGTGAGTGAGCGTAGCGAACGAGCTCCAACCTAAAGGTGAGTGAGCGTAGTGAACAAACTTCAACCAGGACGTGTTTGAGCCATGCGAACGAGATCATCTTGAAAATTAAGAAGTTAAACGGGGCAAAGCCCACGGGTTACAGCTAGTATACATATAATTATATACCTATATATGCTACTGTATGCCTATACGTATATTCAGTGTCGGCTCCAGGACCTTGTCAAGGGGGGGGAGGGCTAACTGGGGTGTTCCGCACTAGGAGAGGGGACTGACGGTCCTCCTATTTTTAAAGCAGTTTAATGACCTTTTAAAGCCATTCAACGTCTAAATCTTCCATTACGTTTTTATGACAAAATGTATGTACAAGGTTATATTTTCAGGGCCCACTCGGAGTAATTTAGCCCCTATAGCCCCCCCCCCCTTGTAGCCGCCTCTGCGTATATTATACCTATTGTTGTTGTAAGGTACAGTAGGAAGTGTTCAACCCCAAGGCTACAAGGGCACGAACGAGAAAGTTGTCTCACGACTTGCCGACTTGACATATTTCTTAATTTGTGTTGCAAATTCATCACCAGTTCAAGGTAAATTTTGTTTTGTAATAATCTGACAATATTATCGGCTGTTTAGACATAAATAGTGATCTTGGGTTAGAGGCTGTTTAATTCTATAAACGTTTACACCAGGATCAAAATAGGGATTTTAGGAGAATATTTTTTTAATCACGTACAGCCCGACTCCAGGGATTATTTTATGATCCAATCATGCTTCTTGTAATCAAGTTCTCCCTTATTTTATGAGAACAGACTCGTAAATTAATGTAAAACATGTTTTAGATGCACATACAGACAACAAGGATAAGTGTTATGTAGTGTTTGAGGCTGCTGCAGGCTACACTTTTTTGTCCTAGGATACTAGGCACGAGCCCGTGATTGTTTTCACATTACTTAAGGCTAAACCTAGGGGTTGCGGTATTATCACTTAGATAAAATCCATTGGTGATTTGGCGGCATTTGAAACCGGGACCTCACTGACCGATGTCCCGCGCTCTACCTCTAGACCATATCGCCTCTTGAGCTGACAACGACGTGAGTTGAACCCTCAACGTAATGTCCTCCAGAGAGACGTCATCTTAACCGGTTTAATTTCTTATTTGTATTGCAAATTTAGTATTAGTTCTAGGTACATTTTAGTTGGTAATAATCGCAAAATCTCGTTAACGTTTTTCTAGACTAGCATGGGTCGTTTGGGACGCTGTAAAGTTGCACAATTGTTTTGACTTGAATCGGTATGGTACTTGCTTCGTACTCTGATAAGTCTCAGGTGTTAAACGGGAAAAAAGTACACAAGTTATCTCACCCTGTTCTACACTCATCTATATAATTAATACGCTACATGAAACTTTGTCGGTTGAACTTCTCCGCCATTTCTTAACCGATTTTATCCATTGACGTCTCATTGGAAAGAGCGTGTTGCGTAGATTTGCAAGCTGGCCTTAGATTTTTAAAAAGCCCCTTGGGCATTTTGATCAGCTGTATAATTATATTGCTGTTATTTATTTTTGGGTCTGACTTAGGGGAGGTACGATTGAGGCATTAGTTCAAAATTCCTCCGTGAACAGCGCTGTAGTAGAGAGCACTTTGGCAATGAAGGTTTAAGTTACTAATCGCAAAAATAGTTATGTTCATAAAATAAAATTATAAATGCCTCAAATTTAATTTTATTATTCTTTAATTATAAAATTAAACTATCATAACCTAACCAAACTAACCAAACTTGCTGATAATGAAATAATACAGTATAACAAAAGTTTAGTAATAGAAAAAATAATTCTGTTTATTAAATAAAACTAGAAATTGCTCAATTAAAATTTTACAATAACTTAATAATAAAATTAAACTGTCATAATCGAACCCAACCAACCAAACTTGCTGATAATGAAAAACTCTTGGACAAAAAGTTAAAATTGTTACCGGGATTCGAACCCGGAACCTTCAGCCTATCAGCCCTGCACGCTAACCACTAGACCACCGAGGCCGATGGTCTCAGCTCGTATTGTTACGGTAATGGCGTTCCCTCAGCTAATAAGAAGCCCACAGCTGTCATCGTAGCCTCTTCTGTACCTCCCCTGAGTAAATACCTTTATTTTTCAATTCAATAAAACGCATTGAGTACATTTATTTACTATTTGAGTTCGTGTAAACATAACCCCCAAGACGGATCGTGTTAGTATGGTTGTATCTTAAATTTGTGTATTTATCGTTGTTTTGTGTCGCTATGACGGACCGTGTTAGTATGATTGTAACTTAAATCTGTGCATTTATCGTTGTTTTGTGTAGCTATAATTTGTTCATTTGTTGTATTTTTCTTTTAAATGCCTCCGACGCGACGACAACGAAACATAGACAAGGAGGCGTAATCGTGATAACGACCGCAGCTACAGAACAGTGGCGCGTAATAGGCTTAACTCATCACAGTCGGCACCTGACTATGGTTAGTCTCAACTATTAGGTTACAAATGCGCCCTAACACTACCCCAAAACGACTTTACGTTCTCAATTGGCCCTCTATCAATGACCTGTGATGCCTGTACAGCGAAACATTTTGAGAAGGTGAAAACCGGCCGGAATGCTTTAGGTTTATCAATAACGAAGATAAACATGGTCTGAGTTACACACCGGTAATCTTTGAGTTGACTCTTTTAAACTCATTGTAAATATGACTGTCATTAGTTTTTTTTTTTAATAACTCCTGTAATACTTTGCAATTGCTCGAATTCGAGCAACATGTAGGTACACTAGTTCTTAACTCATTTCAGGTTTAATATATTGGATCCCCGTATCAATGTAAAGAGTAATGACTAAATATCGACCAGTTTACGGTATTTAAAACGTGTTCATACCTACTATCGGCTTTTGCAACATAATTTGACAACATGTGACAAAGGTCTAATTTATGTTGAAGTGAGTCACAATTTTGCACAATCCGACTTAACCTGAGGAAGGTACAGTGAAAATACCGAGGTCATGGACAACTCAGTCCGCATCACGCTGGCAATCCCGAGTTAACGAATGTCTCTCATTTCCGGACGTTCCAAGAAAGTGTCCTCAGAGAAGGCCGAGAAGCTGGACATCCCCGAGTTGGCGTCCTTAAACATCCTGAGGGAGCAAAAAGTCGTGTAAAAAGTATCAAGAAAACGTAAAGGAGTCGGATTGATTGGCGTTACAATGCGTTGTGGCTTACCACAGAAGAACGTGATAATTGTTGATCGTGAGCGAAACATGCCTTACCTTTGTATGACTTATTTATTATTAATAATTATTAATAATTATTGTTTTTTGTATCCGTGGGTGTTTATACATCGATGATACAGTCATAATGCAGTATATTATTGTGGTTCTAGCCTTACCTGTATCACTTAAATGATATATTTCGTCTCTGACATCAAACATTTGTGAAAATTGTTATCTTAGTTGGACATGATTTTGCGTTGGTGTAGTTATTAAATTCAATGTAATATAATTCAGAAATTAAATTTTCAGGTCCTGTATTCAGATTAAATAAGGGTCCCTTCTTGTATTATATATTGAGCATTAGCTATCAAGGAAGAAATTAATAACACAACCTTACAATCAATCTGATTCACAACAATTGAATTATTTACCGCAAGGATACGTTGTGGGTGGTGATCCTTATTGAGGACATGACTGGATTGTTCGCTGCAGAAACGCCCACCATTGAAACAACAATATCGAGGGCCTTGTTTTTGCATACTTTACAGTTTTTGCAGTCTCAAAATCGGCAAGGATTAAGGAAGTAATACGAGGAACAATTGAGGTTACCGAAACTTTGGCTGTGCGAAGGTCATGAGCGGGTGGTTTTTATGAGCAACGATTATGTTGTTTGAGGATCCTTAGGCCCCTATTACACGAGGTAGCCTGGCGACGTCGCCAGCGACCAAACTGGCTACTCAGCTTGTCATGGGGCATTGATTCTTATGGATGTTATTACACGAGGGTAGCCAGCGACGCAGCCACACTTTGGCGACCGACTGGCTACCGAGCCCCGTCGCCACTGTGGTAGCCACTGGCTACCCATATTGGCGACGCTGCGTTGTAGCATATGGAGCTTATTACACTAGGTCGCCAGTATTACGTCGCCACTCGGTTAGTTCATATCACGGGGGTACTTGCACACTGTTGTGTTGCGTTCTGTTGTGTTGTGAGTGTGTGAATTGTTCACTTCAGTTGATAAAATGTCTATATAATCCTTTATGACTCGAAGAAACTGGATTGTGACATACGAAAATAATTGAAACATTTTTTATTGTCCGCACAGAGCTCATCAAAAAGGGTGTAATATAACCCTTTTGATTCTCTTGCACTAAGCATTAAATGAACGTACATTTTTCTCTTCCTTTGCCTCCTTTTCTTCAGAAGTAACAGAAGGAGAAGATACTTATAATCACTCATTATTCACTGTAAACACCGCTCATAACAAGTACAAGTGCAAGACAAGCACTCACAACAACCGCGGCGCCACGGCGGTAAAATTCTGGCTACTCAACTGGCTACTCAACTGGTTATAGGTTTGGTGGCCAGTGCATCGCCAGCTACTGCCGCTGGCGACGTCGCCAGGCTACCTCGTGTAGTGATACAGAAATCGTAAATCAAATTTTAAATGGACTTTATGTTTTGGAAAAAATTTGAATTAAAAGTTTGGTATTTTTACTACACGATTGAATTAATTAAGGTCATTAGCCACCACTTTTGCCTTGTCTATTTTCATTGATGATCTTAGAGATATCATTGCCTTTGATGAGCTTTATGATCTTAACGTATTCAATGTGTAATTATTTTAACAGTTTAATTTTTTTTTATTTGTATAAACATTAATTATTATTATGCATGCTTTGCAAGTTGTGTGCTAAAAACGTTAACTTAACCATTGCATCTAAAGTGAGATTAAAAGATCGGTCAGTTATTTTACTTAGAAATAACAATCATTCATATGAACTCCAATGGATTTTAATCAATGCCAGCATGTGCAAAAAGGTTCCATTCGTTACAAAGCACAACACTGATCAGCGATTAATTCTAAATGACATGCAGTTGGTAGCAATGTTGTATATCGTCATAGTCATCAGTTGATTGCGTCGTGTATGCTTTAGGCTTGGTTGCGAATCGAATGAAAAATTATTTATTCAATAATATACCACCTTAGGCCTACTGGTAAATAAATATTTCTTCGAATTGACTTCAAATCCTTTCTTGTAGCATGAGTTTTTATCCGTAAATTAATAATTGAACCATGTCATGTACATAAAAACATATGGATAACTTTAAATACATAATAGTATTTTACGCAACGATCTCGTAAAGAGAGTGTTAACGACACGAGTAGATTTTTTTTTAACATCTACGAATGTCGTTAAGACTATTTACGCGAGTTGCGTACGACCATTTTTTAATTACTAAAAATCACTTTTCATAACTTCTATGAGAGGTTATGTTTTCGTGTATAACCTCTCATTGCCACTGACAGTGATGCAACGAAACACTAATTATTGCACCACTCATTAACTATTTAATTGGTCTAAACAGCTGATTAGTTCAAGTTCCAAACATTACAGTTTTACTTCTTTTATTCTCAATTTTTCTTTTGAATCTCATTGGTCAATAACTCGTGTAGTTAAGTAAAACAATGCTGTTAAGTGAATCTTTTCTATTCTAACTACTGAACTGAAACGTCTAGTTTAAAAAACTGTCGTAGGTAAAATAATTTTAAAAATCAACAGTTGAAACATCAGGGGTTGATAAAATAACTAGTCTGTTACTTATAAAAAACTAGCTGGCCCGACAGACGTCCTGTCCTAATGTGGTTTTATGTCAAATGCTCGTTCATTTTCAAGATGAGCTCATTTATATACATACTCGCATGGCTCAATCACGTCCTGGTTGAAGTTCGTTCGCTACGCTCACTTGCCTGCAG
This sequence comes from Macrosteles quadrilineatus, assembly GCF_028750875.1. Lineage (NCBI taxonomy): Eukaryota > Metazoa > Arthropoda > Insecta > Hemiptera > Cicadellidae > Macrosteles > Macrosteles quadrilineatus. The sequence goes on along the minus strand of NW_026542599.1, from coordinate 28,288,155 downwards.
GTTAGTTCGTTCGCTACAATCACTCGCCTCCAGGTTGAAGTTCGTTCGCTACGCTCACTCACCTTTAGGTTGGAGCTCGTTCGCTGCACTCACTTGCCTTCAGTTACATTTGACAACAAATATTCGTAAAAAACAAATGGAATAGAAACCTATTTGATAGCTCTCATTTGTTATGCATAGATTTGTTTTTGAAAATTAGGTTATCATTACAACAGCTGTTTCCTTAATTTAATTTAATCAAGAAATGACAAACATGGCATGGTAAACAAAATAAAACATTCTTCCATAAGATTAACATGTAAACTGCAAAGGGCCATAGGACGCTTCCCTTAAGGGTTTTTGAAACGGAAACAGGCTATTATGTTATTCTAGTCCTGTAAATTTTCATGCCAATTGGTTCAGTAGTTTTCTAGTTATAAACGCTGTAACTAACACAACTTTTTTTATATATATTAAGATTTAAATAAGGTTAAAGTTAACAATACAATAGGAATTTAACTAAAGATGGTTGTCCAGAGTAATACCATCAAGTTTGTAAAATTTGAATTTTGTTTTGGTGTTCTCATGTTTGGTAACGCTCGTGTGTGTTTCTGCAGATTTAAAGTTTCTGTTGTAAATGTAAAGGTAAATTTTACGTTTCACATTTTCTTCTAGTAATAATTCCAAAGAATTGGCAGTAGTAAATAAATATATTGTTCTGATTGGTAATTGCACATTTTTTCTTGTTGTCTACGCTGATGGCATTTTACTAGGAATCACAGGGGGAGAGCAACGGTCCAACAACACACATATTGTCTTAGTAAATTTGTAGATAGTAAATCTGTACTTCACCTAATATAAACCTAATAACTCTTTCTTGCGCATCCTTCCGAGGCGTTTAACTCGTTTGATAAATCAAACATGTAGGAACTATAACCTCCTACTACTTCCTAGAACTTTAGGAATAAAATAAACCTCTTATCATATAGTGAGCAAACGTATTTTATTTTACAACACGTAGAACTAACAACAAAATAACATTGTTTAAATTTCTTCTTAGCAATAAAAATTGTTTATAAGTAGCTCTCTTTGATAAATAACACCCAAAGATATATATTAGTTGTGGATTATTCTTAATTCAAACCCTTTAAATCAAACAACAATTGAGCAAGAATAGTGATTTTAGAGTCATTACAGTATATTTATTTGTACAAGCAAACTGGGTGCTAGAGATAATTTTACAGAAAAGTTCGAGTATTCAGTAAAGAATTTATGTATGATACAAAATAAAAAATTTTAACATTTTCTACTTAACATTATTTACATCAACATCCAACTCCAACATCTTGATTCATTGCGTTGATATCACTCTTGAATATTTCACTTGTAAAAATGTTATTAATACTTGACTTAGGTAGGTACTCAATATTTTTATTTAGTATTCTTAGACGAAAGTTGTCGGGAATTCTGGAAGTTAAATATATTAACATAAATCGACAAAATTGTCTGTTTACAATGTTACTGGTTTATAGTGTTTGTAATTCCAATAACCAATTAAATAATTACTGTTATGTCAGTATTCAAATTGTTTATGACACAAAATCATATCTTAGGTTGATTTAATAGAGCAAGTGCGGAAATATAATTTGAACTGGTTTCATCAGAATAACTTTAGTGGTATTTCTTTGAATTCGAAAACTAACCTTGCTTTTCGTAAATAAATTAAACATTCCTGCATTTTTTATGTAGTTATTTACGTGTATGTTTAATATCATATAAAGACGGTGAGGATTGTCGTTACAGCTTGATTATATTCTCCAGCTCCTCTCAGGTTGTGTCCAAATGTAACCGGTTCCCGTCATGGTACAATATGCGTTGTAATAGCGGCCAGGACTGCGACAGAAGCTCCATTGTGGACATTTGCAACGGAACTGAGTCTGGAACTCCTCTTTGCAGATCTCGTTCCACCAGCAGGTCCTCTACAAAAATAATAGGTTACCTATAATAGAGTAACTGAGAATTTGTTTTAGATAAAACTAAGAGAACACCTTAAAACACGTGCAGCGTAACAGGGCTTAGTATGCTTTGTAGATCGTCCCACCAGCACCAGCAGTTCCCTTGCAAATAAATACTCAAACATTTGGTTGCGAAGGCTCTTTTTGTAGACCTTTGTCCCACCAGTAAAAAGCTCCTCTCAGTGTTTAACCTCACAGAATAATAGGTTAAATTCTAGTAATGGAAAATAAGCTTAGGCCAACGCCATGAACGGAACTTCAATACGTGCCTGGAGAAACATTTACAACTGAGCTGATTCGATTTATGGACCAAATAATTTTGGATTTCAAAGCTGTTTTTGAAAAATGTGTCCTCAATTATAAAACTGAAGACAGGTAGCTATTATAAATTACTGAAATATAACTTAACTAACACTATTATTTGTTTTGAGCGTTGTTGTTTGTTTTTGGTATAACCCTTTGAAAATGTCCCATTATATAGTGCAGTCTAACAAACAACCATGTGGTGTTAGTTAAGACTATCTTCTGTTTGATAACTGCTATAGAAGTTTGTGAAGTTATGTGTACAATTAAAACAAAGGTGCCTGATGGGCCTCTTTGGCATGGTTAATGCACTTCAAAGTAAAAGCGTTTGACATCAAACATCATCTGAAGCACTCAACTCAACTGCTATGACTTGCATTAAGCTGTTCTTGTCCTAATTTGACAAGAAGGAAAGTGGACTGTATTGTGTTAGCCTTTGTTAAATCATACTAGAAAGTAACACCGCTGCTAGTTATAATGTAAAAGATTGTGTTTATTATTTTTAACTTCAACGACAAATCTATTGTTTTTGTTTGATCCACAATCGTATTCGTAGATTGATTCTTGAATAAAAAAAACAACGTGCAACTTAAATTATTTACTGTACTTGAATTCACTGAAACACCACCAACTTATAGATAACCCCATTTTCGTATGGATGTAAACAAAATTGTATTATGGCCATCTGTTTTGATGTAAACAAATGTAAACTTGAAACAGTTCAGATGATTGACAACAGAATTCAGTAGAGACTTTGAAAATTTAAAATCCTGTAAGACGAAGGGCTTTCACGAGATACATCCAAACCTGCAAAAGGCACATCGAGGATAAGAGCTTTAAATTGATACCCAATATGGCTATACAAATAAATATTTACGGGTCGATTTTCTGCACACAAAAATCCAACAAATTCTTTTAATATACAAATAGAACATTTCATGAAATAGTTTTTTTAATAATAGCCTAAGGCCGTTTCGATTTCAACATAATGGTTTCAAGGTTTTAAGGTAGATATTTTGGAATTAAATATCGTGAGTGATTAAATATAATTTGTTATTCACGTAAATAGTCTTATCCCGAGTTCTTGTCCTGTTGATAAGCTGAGTTAAAACTACTATCTTACTAATATTATAAATGTGAAAGTTTGTGTGTTTGTTTGTTTGTTTGTTTGATCACGCATAAACCACTGGACGGATTGGGCTGAAATTTGGCATGATGATAGCTCACATTCCCAATTAACATATAGGCATGTTCTTATCTCAAGAATCCTTTCGGGCTCCGCCCCAGTGGCTCTGTAGTTCCCTATGTTAACCTTAAGAGTATTCATATTTAAAGGGAAATAAATAAATGGGTTAAAACTACTATCTTCTTCAGTCAGCTGTTTCAACTATAAAAGTTGGTTCTATGGTTATATGATATACAAAATCATAAAAAAGTTATAAGACTCATTAACAGGGCGCAGCATTATATTTTTTTGTTTTTCATTTATGTAAAAAGCTAATTTGAACTAAGCAGCAACAAAAAACTGTGATAAACAATGATAACTGTCAAAATAGAAGTGTTTACAGTAATGTTTATGTTTTTAATATCATGAATAATTTGTGAATTATCGCGGATTTGTTATAATTTATTTTTCTTTGTTGTTTAAGTGAAGTGGTAGAACATTATGGTTATGGTAGATATGTAATATCATAGTATACCGTCAATTTAAAGAAGCATATTTTATCAAACTTTGTCCTCCCCCATTGCAAACGCAAAGCTTGAGTATAACTGCAATAAGCATTTTAAACTTATATGCCAACCCCGTACGAAGGACGGGTACTCTGCTAGTTAAAATATATAATCAAATTACCACATTTCAAGCAGCTAGATCTTATACAGTGTTATATACGCAATTTAAAGTTGCACTATTGAATAAAACATTTCAACATGTATAACTTTAACTCTCTTGTGGAGGGTTTTCTTCCTAAAGTGACGATACCAAATCATCGCATGCGGTTTCCAGATGTGAGCGACCTGTCTAACAAGCAAACAGTTACTCTACAACATGTGAGAGTCGTCTGCTTGCTTGAAGGGTTTGACGCACTGAGTTGTGCACATGTTTAAGGCCAAATTCAGGACTAAGATTACTCAATTTACTGTTCTGTTTATAGTAAATAAGATCACGAATAACCATGTAATCAACAATGTTATCAACCTAGTGATACTTCAAAAGATAATAATTATAAACATAATAAAACAGGTATTTAAACAGCATAACGTGCATTTGTCATAAAGGTACTTATCTCTATTGGGTGTCTAGCAGCGGGTACTTATTCCCTTGTATGTATTTGGTGTCTACTGGTTAGCTAGACACTCAATAGTAATTAGGCAGGTGGTATGTTGGAAGCGATTTTCCACTAAAGGTAACTATTTAGTTAGCGAAGGTACGTTATGTTTTTCCTAATCCCTGTTTCGTTCTATTGGATAGTTATGTTATATTTACCTCAGTTAGATATCCCCTGACAGACTGGTCGTTTATAGTAGGGTTGGGTCTGGCTACGACCACTGCTAGTAGCGCTGCTACGGCCAACCATAGCACACCAGCCCACATCTGAAACTGATTCTACGATATAGGAAGTATAAACATATTGTATTCATTCTGCTTGGTATCAGGTACACATAAGTGTATAACTTGGCTTCATAAGTGACCATTAAAAGACTATACAAATTGTAAACACGTCAAAATAATGTGTTTGCTTGAAAAAATCTAAAATCTCCCGATCTCTAAGCTATGTCCCATAGTCAAGCAATAACCATTCAAGATTAGATTCGCGCCAGGAGGAGCAATGAAACAACGGAAATTCCCCCGCTGCAGCAAACCTGCAGACTAAGCTAATTTGTATTTGCCTGATTAGATTTTGACTAGGATATTTTCAAAGAAATGTCAAAACTAGCTTAGTTTAGTATGAAATAGATAAATGTATCAAATTCGATACACCCATACAAACTAACTACAACAGTTAACTTTATAAATTATCTGCACTCTGTCTCTGTACTCCGCTCCGATACCAAGTATGAACAAAATCGCTTTAAAACAGTACAACTTGCCTCCACGTTTCTAGCTTGAATATCTGGGACCGAAATGTTATTATGAACACATATTACGTGTAACAACAAAAAATTACTGAAAAATCCTTTCTATATCCAGGTAATCAACAAATCTCTCCAGGCCAGCAAAGGTTTCCGGGGAAATGAAGCGGGAAATTTCAGCGCGAGTAGTTGACAATAATAATATGGTACACTTAGACAACGACGGAACACATTGAGAAAATATACACTATTAGCCTGTGTTGATGGCTGAAACGCCTATTGGCATTGGGAAAAGGGAACAAATAGGCTGTACTATGTACGGTGTTTGATTAAATGTAGTTAATGTATCTATTTAGACATCAACAGTGGCATGACTAGAAAGGACCCTGGAAGAAAACCTATGTTCTATCCTGTTTCTTGTTATCTTAATATTTAATCTACGGCTCTAGTTTTAAGTATTCTCCTACACTCACCCGGAAAAAGGGTAATTTAGCCCCTACGCAACACGTTGATCCTACGTCTATTGGTTTTCAAGATATTAAAAGTGTTTTTTAGCGAATTTCCCCTTAAGGGAATAAGCGATTACCGTAGTACTCATGGTAAGACCTGGACCCGGGTACCGATTTACTTTTTCGTTTTGAGGTGTCCTTAGCGCGATAACTCGAGCAAAAATCATCCGATTTTGATTAAATTTGTTACAAACGTGTAAACCTACGTTTATTCGAACGAGTTAGCGAACCAGCATGATCGGACATGGGAACAGGGGTTTATGGGAGGTTTTGTGGGGCAAAAATTGGTTTTCCCATTTTTGAACCTAAAAACTTAATATTTAGCATTTTCTTTCCAAACCATTTTGTAGAGCTTAAAAAACAAATAATTTAGTGTATTGAAGCGTTATTATGCGCCTAATGGTTACGGAGAAAATACCAAAAAACTGTAAATTTAAAATTCTCATGTTATTCTTATGGAGAATAAGTAAACTGTTGTAGTTTGCTTGTTTATGATCATATTTTGATCAAATTTGGGAAATGCATTCATTTCATACTAAACTATTAACGTTAAAAAAACACCTTTTTACCCTCCCTGTTGCAGCAAACCTAAGTACTCGTTAAACTAATGTTAGGCTATTTAAATAGGGAATAAATGTGATATTTTTAACGAGACATTTTAGTGTAAATCCAATCAGGCAAATGGAAATTCGCTTAGTCTGCAGGTTTACTGTGGCGGGGGTATTTTTATTTCTCTAAAATATTCTCTAAGCTTATTTTATTTTATACATGGTTCAAAATATGTGTTTACTATACACTAAACCTGACTGAATACAAGACAATTAAAAATTGGAAGTTGGCCAGGTTGCAGGCAGGGCTGCTGCAATGGGGTCATTTTAATGTCTTAGCTTGAAAATTGTGGTAAATTTCAGAATGCAATTTTCGAATATATTTATTGACTAATTTTATATATTCCGTTTAAGCATTTTAATTCAAATACGTTTCTTAAATTGTATTTTATTGTAAACGCTAATAATGTTTCTTATGCTGCAAATGGAATCCTATTTTCTCTTCTTCTCAAGGTAAAATACATATATTAATGATCCTCTAGTAATTCGTTACATAATATTTATTATCAAAACCTAGATGATTTATTGTGTTTTTCTTTATAAAATTTATTTAACACTACTTTTATGTAAAACAATGCTGACTTCAATAAATATACCGACGTTTTAATTGTATCAGTGGCAATAATCGACATAGAAATCCATCTATTTTATTAAGACTTTGTTGAAATTTTGTATGCAGCAAATTGACCCCTATATATTTATTTTTATAGGCATATTGGGTATCAATTTAAAGCTCTTATCCTCTAGAAGTGTTTTTTGCGGGTTTGGATATATCTCGTGAAAGTCCAATCCTACAGACTTTTACAATGTCAGAGTTTGTGCTGTATTCTGTTGTCAATCATCTGAACTTCAAATTTACATTTGTTTACATCAAAACAGATGGTTATGATAAAATTTTGTTGACATCCTTACTAAAATGGGGTTATCATTACAGTTGGTGATGTTTTAGTGAATTCAATTAAAATATTGTTTTGTATAAAATGTAAAGAAGATATGGATAACATTATATTTGGTGTTGTGATAGTATTTTGTGTTTTCATAGTGTGTTTCATTTGTATTTTGCAATTTTTTTAGATGCCTCCAAGTGATCGCGCACGCAATGAAAATAATAGGGATATGATGAGAAATAATAGTTTTCGCCCTTATCAACTACTGTATATATAAAATATATCATTATTGATTTTGTGAAGTTACGCAGTGACGCTGGCTGCTAGTATTAATGTGTTTATAATTTTATAATATATTGTGCCTATCTGTTTATTTTCCGGATGGTCAAATAAAACTTACAAACAAAACAAATCCAGAAATTTCAAATTAATTTTTTGAACATGCGAATCTTTAGATTATTCCTAGGGCAACAGAACGAACGAAATTCTATTTGTTTGGATTTACTTTTTAACATGGTTTATTATAGCGTAATTTATGTAAGTTAAATTGACAACTATAAAATCCAAACTAAATATCTACAAAACATAACACTTGCCTGGGCTGGGCTGCTAGCTGCCAAGCCAAATCCTAACCTCGAAAATCTAAATTCAAAATCGATTTAGGTCGCGCACGCGCATCCCTAATACTCTGGGTAAATTTACAATAACTTTGAACACAGCATTTACTTCCGTGTACAAACGCAAAGAGTAAAGAGCACATAGATAACATTACAATCAATTTACAAAAAAAATAGGATTTATTTTCTACCTAAACTCACATTGATAATTAATTAGAGTATTGTTAAAATCTCGAGTATTACACATTTTTCATATTAGCACGAATAACTTTGAATTATAATATAGTATATTTCATCACTAGGGCCAAGTGACTCTTTTCGACCCGAACTCTTAAGTTTTCGAGGCGAAGCTGAGGTTGGAAATGAGCGAGGGTTGAAAAGACACTTTTTGCCCGTGGGATGAACTATATTTTTCATCATATTGAAACATTATTTGAACAAACTGTGTTACAAAACTGAAATGGTTTTAATTTAGAGATAATCCCTCAAAACTACTTCTAGCTTGTTTTCAATTTGATTTTTGTTTTATTACTCTGAGATTAGACCTACGATTGTGTTAGTGTGCACAACGATATATTTACAATAAGGCAACAATTAACTACAATAAATTAAACAATCGATATACATGCAATTTTTTACAATCGAAATTTACAACTGAGTTGAAAACTGCTGGTTTTACTCCTTAGGGGCTAAAAACTATTTTTACTCCCTAAAGAGTTAACATTTTACTTCAGACCCGCAACCGTTGACTATTGGATACTGAAAAAGTCCTCAACGCATGCATTAAAAACGGCTGTTTTTCTGCAATATGACGAAAAGATACTGTAAGACATTTTCGTTATACTGCAGCAAAAACAGCCGTATTTAATGCATGCGGTGCGGGTCTAGAGTAGTATTTTTACTCTCTAGGGAGTAAAAATCATTTTTAGTCTCTAGGGAGTAAAAATCATTTTTAGTCTCTAGGGAGTAAAAATCATTTTTAGTCTCTAGGGAGTAAAAATCATTTTTAGTCTCTAGGGAGTAAAAATCATTTTTAGTCTCTAGGGAGTAAAAATCATTTTTAGTCTCTAGGGAGTAAAAATCATTTTTAGTCTCTAGGGAGTAAACATCATTTTTAGTCTCTAGGGAGTAAAAATGAGTTTTAGAATTTCCCTATAGGGAAGTAGCTCTTACCGTAGGTGGCATGGTATTGGTAAGACCTAGGCCCGGGACTGATTTACTTTTTCATTTTGATGTCCCCAGAGGCCAAAAACACCATTCGTTTAAATTTTATGTAGGCCTACAGTATGTGTGTGTGTGTATATACACACACAGGGTATTCAAAACAGGTGGGGATATATTTTACCTAGTGATTCCTTGGGTGAAAATAAAGAGAAAATCATGTAGACCTATAACATTTTTTTCCAAAATCGCTTCATTAACCAGATATCCGCCATTTTGTATTTTTTACATAAACATTTATATCTTTGGACTTTTTCAACCAAGTTTTATAAGATCAGTAAAAAAATGTCCAAAGATACAAATTTTTGTGTAAAAATACAAAATGGTGGATATCTGGTTAACGAAGCGGTTTTGGAAAAATTGTTATACCTGAATTTCTCTTTAAAGTTGTTTTCAAAAAAGCTAAAGCCACCCCGAATTTATAGGGTTGAGAAAATACTGAGTGAGAGATATTTTTGTTAAACTTTGTACGTACAACAAAATTTTCAGTTCTACTGTACCGATGTTTAAGACTTGTGGTAGTAGTAGTAATGAGTTTGCCGGTATGCATCATCTGATCCTATGGAACATGTGCTAATGATTTTACCTAGCAGTTTTAGTTCAGTTCTTAGAATTGAAAACATTCACTTTACAGCATTGTTTACATACTTAACAGCATTGTTGTTTTACTTTACAACATTAACGGGGTTTTTCTTTACAACATTAACGGACCAATGAGGTTCAAGGATTGAGAGAAAAAAGTACAATTACTTAATTGATTAAACAATAAGTGCATGGTTGGGACAATGAGTCTTTTCATCACAATCGGTGGCAATGTGAGGTCATAGAGGGTAAATGAAAACATAATCCTTTTATGAGTAGTGATTGTTAGTTATTAAAAACGGTTAGGTAATTAGTCTTTAAGGCACTCGTAGAAGTTTTAAAGTCACTCGCCAAGGCTGTAGAGCACGCCTACCTTAAATTTTGTACTTCATAAAGACTATATTTAGTGATTGTTGTGTAAACTAAGAAAAATCATGGATAATGGTGCTTATATAGATTGTGTGGGTATAGAACGAAAGATAAAAATATTAAGGCATCGTCACCCCTTTTATTGTTTATAATACTTTGATAAAGGTTTTTATGTTTTTAATATTTAACATTGGAGAATTTAAACGTTGTTGAGTGCACAGGTGTGCTGCGATTGGGGTTAAATACATTTGGACTTATTCAAAAGTAAAATATTTTTCTGTGCTGCACTCTGTAGAAACACTTTGGCACTATTGTCGGCCTTAGTCACTAACAAGACTACAAGATCGCGCCACTCATCCTACACTCATCTCCATTATACTTGGCTTAAAATACCTACTATGTATGGTCGCCATCAATAGAGCATTGTGCGAGACTGCAGTTGGACAAAGGCCTGAAGAGGAGAGGGGTGCTTATCCTCTCAGACAGCCAAGCTGCTCTCAAAGCAATTGACGCCTGCGTGGTGGAATCTAAAGTTGTGCAGAGCTGCAGGAACACCCTCAAGGCCCTGAGCAAACACAACAGAATCCAACTTGCATGGATCCCAGGTCACGCTGGGCACGAAGGCAACGAAAGGGCTGACGTCCTGGCGGGCGAGGGGGCAAAATCCGAACTCATTGGGCCTGAACCATGCTGTGGAGTCCCAGTGAGCAAGGGCCGATCAAAAATCATAACCTGGGCAGAGGGACAACAAGAAAAGGTTTGGGAAAATACCCCAGGCCTGAGACAATCAAAGATGCTAATCAATATCCTCTTAGTAAGGAATGGAGAAACATCTTCGACCTCCAAAAAGAAGAAATAATCCTCCTGATAGGTCTACTTACAGGGCATGGCTATGTAAGGAAGTACCTTAAGACAATAGGACTTAGACAGACAGACCAGTGTAGATTCTGTCTCAACGAAACAGAATCAGCTGAGCACATATGGCTGGAATGTCCGGCGTTAGCCCATAAAAGGTTGAAACACCTAGGAAAGGCATTCCCGATGCCTACTGAAATAAGAGAAATGGGTGTGCACCAACTGATTGGCTTCGCAAGAAAACTTCGGTTAGGTGACTAAACAAAAAAGGGTGCTACAAAAGATCTTGTAGGTCGAGGTAGCAAGGGGTAAGAATACCCCAGCCCCATGAGAAAAAAAAAAAAATGGTCGCCATTTCATTGAACAGTATTAACAGTATTTCAAATCATGACTAATGCTAATACAGAATGTTGTGATTATTCAAACCTTCAAAACAGTTGGTGAATGTAAACATCTGCTTTTAAAATATATTTATTTGTAAACATTGTAGATCAAAAAGTCTGACATTTGCCCACTTAAAACCCTCTGGGGCAGAGCCCTTTTGACGGATCTGCACCAAACTTCACTCGAACCATCCTTGAAAGATGCTAAATAATGCCTGAAAGTTTCATTACAATCTGTTGAGCGGTTTCGGAGTCCATAACGTACACACATACACACACACAAACATAGTTCCTCTTTTATAGATATAGATTTCTTGGGAGCATAACCTGTACCTCTTAACCTCTGCTCTACGAACTGTCAAATTTAAGTATTTACAGCTGACTTAAATTAATTGATATACAGTATTTACATTCTTTCAAAATGTAAACATAGAAAATTTGGAAGCCCATGGGGCGTCGCCCAAGAGAAATATGAAAATAAAATGATATAATATTGCATTGTCATCCATTTGTTTTGTTCTGCTGCTTTCCTTGATGTCAGTCAGGCATTTGACAAAGTATGGCACTCTGGCTTACTATTCAAAATTAAGAAGTTACTACCCCATTCCGTTTTTCCTATTTTAAAATCATATCTTACCAACAGAACTTCCCAAATTAAACATCAAAATTACTTAACTGACCTTTACCCTATAGAATCAGGAATCCCCCAAGGAAGCGTGCTTGGACCATACATGTATATTCTCTATACATCGGACCTACCAGAAAGTGTAAACACTATGGTTGCTACATTTGCGGATGACACAGCGATTTTATCTGTCCACGACAATCCAGCTCAAGCTACAGCAAATTTACAGATAAACTTGGATGAAATTTCTCATTGGTTTAAAACATGGAGGTTCAAAATTAATGAAAATAAATCAGCACACATTACTTTTACCTTAAATCAGGCTACAAGTCCTCCAGTATCCATGAACAATATTCACCTCCCTCAAGTAACGGAAATAAAATACTTGGGCATGCACTTAGATGCAAAGCTTAATTGGAAGGCACATATCTGGACTAAAAGGCAACATCTAAATTTAAAAACAACTAAACTTAATTGGCTTCTTGGATCTAAATCAAAACTCAGTACACAAAATAAATTGTTACTGTACAAAACAGTTTTAAAACCAATTTGGACTTATGGTATTCAGCTTTGGGGATCAGCAAGTACCACAAACATTGAAATTATTCAACGTTACCAATCAAAATTATTACGTAAAATTGTCAACGCTCCTTGGTTTGTTACCAACAGAACACTTCACAATGATCTTCAAATTCGAACAGTAAAAGAAGAAATTACAAAATATAGTGAAAAATACATTATAAAATTGGAAAATCATTCAAATCATCTTGCACTTAATTTATTGGACAATCACAACACCATTTACAGACTGAAGCGACATACGATATTGGACCTACCATTCAGATTCGGCTAAGTGTTATCAAAATTCTCTTTGTTTGCTAGTGTTGACGGTGGTCAATCACTAGCTCATGTTCTTCAAGTTATTTTTGTATTACTATTTATATCATTTGCTTATTGTTCAACTTGAACAGATTGTAAATTAAATAAAGTTAAAAAAAATAAAATAAATAAAAATATAAAATAAATAAAAATAAATAAATAAAAAAATCCATTTGTGAGCTATGTTTCAAGTTTCAAGTCTCTAGCTCGTCGGGAAGTCTCAAAATTTGCAAGAAAGCGAGTTAATAAAAACAAGCCCATGGGGCGTAGCCCAAGAGAAATATGAAAATTAAATTATATAATATTGCATTGTCATCCATTTGTGAGCTATGTTTCAAGTTTCAAGACCCTCTAGCTCATCGGGAAGTTAGTATAAAATTGATTGCAAAATTTGTCCTGGACAAGAAAGCGAGCTAATACAAACGTTTTAAAACAGCCGCTCCTTTAGCCCATATCATTATTTAATATATCATCATCATCATATATATTAAAACGTGACAGAGTTTTTTTATTTCACGATTCTGAATCAACCACATAATGGATTTTCATGACTTTAGTGTTGAAAGAAATATAATTTTGAGAACTAGGGAATGTCGAAGCCATAATTTTAGTTTAGGGTTTCTGTTTTTTAGAAATTAAGCTTTAAATTTTAAAAAGTCTAGTAGCCAACGCTAACATTCTACTCTAGCTTTTGGTATAATACCATTTGCTTAACGTAACAGCTGTAAACATTCAGCATTTTCGACACAAATTCAGCATTTGGATGAAAATTAAATTACATACGTAGAATTGACTTTTATAGTATGTGTAATGCTATAATCATCGATAAGTTCATTTAATCGTTAAGGGGATGAGATTATTTATATATACCTACATAGTAAAATACTAGATGTTCTAATTTATTTTTTTGAGCAGTCATTAAGATATGCAGTTTGTTTTAGTGCAATATAATTTGTTGGTTGAATAAAAAAATATTCTAAGAACTATGAAGTTCGCTTATTTACTCTGTGATTTAGTCATTTTGATTATAGGAAATAAGTAAGATTCTATAACCATTGCTGTATATAATCAAGGGTCTTATTTTATGTTTACTAAAATACCTGTTTCGAAGTGACAGACTACTATTTTGCTACTATTTTGCTGTTTACAAGATGATTTTACCCATGGCAGAATTTGTCTAAATGTGTGTAAACTAGCTGTTCTGAATTATATTCAGTTTTAGTTGACTACCTACCCAATTCCCGTACATAGGACGGCCTACAGCTCGTTTTAAATGAATTTGCGGTTCAAATTTAAACCTTCAGAAAGCTTACCACTAATACTTATTTAGTTACTCATGATTTTTGCAAAAAAATTTAAAGGGAGAGAATAAAATAACAACTATGATAATGTAGGCTATATATTTCAATAACAAAAAATAAAAGTAATATTTCTTTAAGACCACAAAATATTCTATATAAGGTCTTCCTAATCATAAGTGATACAGGTACTTTAACTATGTATACAATATGATGGCATGTTATTTCTACAAGGTTAGAAAGTATTTTTATCATTGTTAGGCTCGTAGTTGGGTTTAAGCTCAAACTTCCAGACTCGGTTTGGTCCAATCTCGACGACATAGAGAGAATGTCCATCTTGAGAAATAGCGATTGCGTGAGGGTTGTTGAAAGCCTGAAATAAGACATTGTATTCTTAGTTCAACATTTTCACCTTTGAGGGTGAGAAAGCACAAATATCAGGGAATCTTAGCATTTAAAAAACTTGAAATGGCTTAATGCTGTCCATGTAGTTTCATTGACTATTATAGGTAGTACAGATATACTTGCTTTCTCTCATGATGATTTTGTTTTCGAGTTTCGACTTGTCAAATAGACCAGCTGAAGTCAGTGTTTTCCTTAAGTAATAAATGCTTGTTAAAGCCTCTCATAGTGTGCTACGATTGTCGATTATATTTGTATTTTCTCTTTAAACTTTTATACTGTGGTAGTTTATGAGGGCATAGAATGTGCTAGAGTTTACAATAAGTTTCCATTTTAGTTGGACTAAGTTTAAAAAGTGGAACACTCTTTACAAGTTGGAGATTACAAATTTAAAAGGACTACATAGTTTCAATACTTAGGAGTGAACATAGACCAATAACACATTGACTAAGTATAGACGAATGCCAGATTATTTCTGAGGAATTAGACTTTTGACCAAAACAACAACAAACAAGAAAAACCAAAACAAAACTCTACAAAATGATAATACAGCCAGTAGTACACGGGTCTGAAACCTGTATATTGACAAAGAACCAAGAAAAGATATGCATTTTTTTTATAAAATACTAAGAATTATGTACGGTCCCGTTAATGAAAATGGTTTGTGGAAAATCAGGACAAACAAAGAACTAAGATAAATCTATACAGACCCCGACGTAATAGGCCAAATCAAAAGTAGGAAACTATTGGGCCGGTCATGTTAAGAGAAGAAAGGAAGATTCAATGCTAAGAATGGTGTCTGAAAATCTTTCTCTTGGAAGACGACCACTAGGACAACCTCAGCTATAATGGCAGGACCAGGTGCGAAGAGACGTAATAAAGCTCAGACCAGAGACGGAATGGATGGAAGACATAGAAAGGTGGCGACCTGTTGTTGGTGAGGCCAAACACCTACTGAGGTTTGAGTGGCCACAAAGGTAAGGTAAGTTAAAAAGTTTATATAGAAGAAAAAATTGTTTGAAAGCAAGCAAACTGACTACAATTCAAACATAGACAATTGAATGTATACTTTACGGTAGTGTCACTAAAGTCAAATCCATTAGAATTAATTAACTTTGTTTTGTATAGTAAAGAAGTTAAAGTTCTGCTTTAAAATTTGAATTGGAAGGAAAATCCCTCGCTTATCTCTACAGCAAACATTGCTAATTACTCAACATGGTAATATAAACAGAATTAACATTTGAATTGACATTATGTTTCCATAACATATGGTTGGATCATTTTCATCATACCGTGGAGGTTGGTCCCCAATGGTCCAGCATAGTCTCAGCCAAAGGATCGAGTGTAAACCCTTGGGTGGGAATGGTAGGGGATGTTTTGCCATTAACTGCATACACCAAATCTCCTGCGAACAAAGGGAGAGTTTACATTTTCATTCATAACTTTTGATAGTTTATTTATTTGAGCTGTGGCAGATCATTTTGAACATTTTTAGGATATCCTCTCAGCAATAATAATAAAAGCAGCTGTTAAGTGTTATCATAACCAACACAAGTAGACTTCTCATCCGATTGTAAATTTTGAAGCACGTTTTTCGTGTCTAGTTCATGTACGGTGACACTGGGCGCTAGTGTCAACGAAATTTTGTTTCTATTATTTTAGGGTTAATTTCTTGATTTGTGCTTTACTGTTTGGTTGTACAACTAGGGGACAAGTTATTGTTTATGATTAGAGCGTATTATTTGGTTAAACGAGGTTTTAAAGTACTGTAATAACGGGAAACAAATTGTAAACAAAACACGACCTCTGCATAAAACGTACAGAACTAACAATAAAATTGTCTTCAGCTGTTCCATAAGGATGAGAAATCTACTAAGAGAGTGTCTTTTATCTATGGTGTTATTTACTTGTCATTCTTTTCTAAAATTCTATTTAACTGTAAAAATTAGAGAAAACTAAAAGCGACTTCTAAAGGATAATTAATTTCTTTCTCTCCATCACGGAAGTAAATTATAGGAGTAAGTGCCGGTCATGTCTAGTTGACCAGGTTGTTGTATACTGAAGTTAAGACCAGTTCCAGGTGATCTATCTCTCAACTTGGCTCCAATACAAGCTACCCTCATGTACTCTCTGTCCCTACCTATACCTACCATGAGAAGCAATACCAAAGACTCTGCCCAAGTCAGGTTGTTGTATACTGAAGGTAAGACCAGTTCCAGGTGATCTATCTCTCAACTTGGCTCCAATACAAGCTACCCTCATGTTCTCTCTGTCCCTACCTATACCTACCATGAGAAGCAATACCAAAGACTCTGCCCAAGTCAGGTTGTTGTATACTGAAGGTAAGACCAGTTCCAGGTGATCTATCTCTCAACTTGGCTCCAATACAAGCTACCCTCATGTACTCTCTGTCACTACCTATACCCAGGGGTGCCCATCCCCCCCAAAGCTCACGTCGCAGAATCCCCCCCAAATTCGTTGTTTAACCATACCCATGCCGGAAGGTCTGGGGGCTAACCCATAGTTATGTTTACAATGCGGGGAGGGAAGGGGTGCCCCCGACACTTCTTTAAACTTATGGGAATTTAAGCGTTTGAATCAAACTTTAAACCCAATAAAAATGGACAATTTTCCTTTAAAACTCTAGTAGCAAACTATTTGTTGGTTTAGTTTTAATTTAAATGAGGATTTTTGACATGCACACAATTTGAATCAAAATTGGCCATAGTCAAAGAGTGTAACATGTTAATTTTTAATCAAAATCGTTCGGGCCAATTCTGAGAAAATTTTATTTATCCATTATTTTTATAGGGTAATGGAATATATCACTATTAAAAATCCAAAATGAAAAAAAAATCTGGAGAGACCATGGATTGGTACCTAAAATACCAAATTTCATCAAAATCGGACTCGGACCACAGGCGTGGTCTGTAGCTCTGTACCATACATACACACATACAGACAGACACACACATCACTTCGAAAACCACTTTTTTGGGATCAGGTTTTTTACATAAAAAATTCTTTTACCATATTAAATTGTAGGGGAGAAAGTACTTAAAGTTATGTCAAAAAGTTTGAGATATTTTCTAAATTGCCCTTTAATCCACTTCTGAGTTTGGTCCTTTTTAAATAGGTGTAAAATATTCAGTCTCAAAAATATTACTAGGCCTAAACTTAATAGTATATTTAGTGCCTAGGGCCAAAATGAGGTTTTGCTGGTTCGAGGTAGTTTTTAAGTCCGATACGAGGTTGAGGACTTAAAACGATCGAGAACTGAAAAACCATTTCAGTCCGTGGTACAAACGCTATTATTCACCACCCCACACTATACTCTATTGCCACTAATTCACCTCAATGATAATACACTGCACACTGATATAGTCAACACAACTACAACTTTAAGGTCATGTGGATAAATAGTTTGAGGAATCAGCAAAAACAATAATGAATAGTCGCTAGGCAGCGGTGACAATAAAACAACTCTATTGCAATGCTATGGATACTGATTGTGTATTTAAAGCGGGCAGCTGATTTTGCGGCCCTAGGGATGTAAAACCCTGCTCGATCCCCAAATGACGATGACAGCTGGCATGGCCTGCAAAACGTAACTTTCAGCCACCAATTAATGTACCTTTATGTAAAACAGTTAAAAACATCATAGTGTGGTAAAATAGTATATTACGTTACTAGTCCTGAATCCCGTGCGAGACGAAGTCGAGTAGTGTTTTTTTTATACGAGTCCGGCCAACACATTTTGGACGAATGACGTACGATAGTTTACGCCATACTACTAAATCCGTTCAAATTCCTATATTACCACCAACTAAAGGACTAAAAATCACTAGAGGTGTTTTTGTTATAACCACTCATTGCCACCCATAGGCCCTACAGTATAATCAGCTGATTGGTGTCCAGCAAAACTCATTACAGTACAGTGTAGTACTGTATGAAAACCCATTTGATTAAGGACAACAGCTGTTTTCTGGACTAAATCCTTGCATGGGAAGTTCGTCAAAATAGTGTAGCGTGGCGTAAAAAAATAATTATATATCTATTCTAAGACTAGTAAAATTTATTTGAAGCTCTTTCTAGATTCAAGAAAATACAATAACAAATACAATTTAATTAATCCATAATCATGTGTTTCAGTTCTTGAAGTTAACGTAAACACATAGCCTATCAAAAACCTTGATTAAATGTCACAGTACTGTATGTCAATTTCTTCCAATGAATAAATGACCCAGGCATAATTATTTAGGAGAGCCAAAATATTATCACAAGCTTTCATGTTGTTTTTCATGTTGTAAAAATAGCAAAATGATTATCATTATCATAATAATGTTTTTTTTTATGAATCAAGAATATATTATAATAAACAAACCTATAAAACCATCAATAGGTCCTCAAGGCAATGAGACTATTTGAGAATGAGTTCATAATGAAAGGTTAAAACAAACTCAAATTGCAGATACAATTTAATAAGCAACCATAATCCTTTGACAGCAGTTGTCATGGAGTTGTTCTCACTGTCAAACATGATACGAGTCAGAAAGTGGAAATCCATCCACATAAAAGCATAGATAAAAGTATCTATATATTTTATAGCAATTATAAAATGATGTATTAATCAAGATAAAATGTCAAACGGGATTTTGATTGCATAATTACCCCAGTAATAAATTAAGGAGGTCGTAAAAATTATCTGATTAATCTTTTATGTGCTTTTAACCAACCACAGGCTTGAATCCCCCCCAAAATCACAAAATCCCCCCCAAATAAAATTCTGATGTCGCATTTTGCGACATCAAACCCCCCTGTGGGCACCCCTGCCTATACCTACCATGAGAAGCAGTACCAAAGACTCTGCCCAAGTCAGGTTGTTGTATACTGAAGGTAAGACCAGTTCCAGGTGATCTATCTCTCAACTTGACTCCAATACAAGCTACCCTCATGTTCTCTCTGTCCCTACCTATACCTACCATGAGAAGCAATACCAAAGACTCTGCCCAAGTCAGGTTGTTGTATAGTGAAGGTAAGACCAGGTCCAGGAGATCTATCTCTCAACTTGGCTCCAATACAAGCTACCCTCATGTTCTCTCTGTCCCTACCTATACCTACCACGAGAAGCAATACCAAAGACTCTGCCCAAGTCAGGTTGTTGTATAGTGAAGGTAAGACCAGGTCCAGGATATCTATCTCTCAACTTGGCTCCAATACAAGCTACCCTCTCATGTTCTCTCTGTCACTACCCATACCTACCATGAGAAGCAATACCAAAGACTCTGCCCAAGTCAGGTTGTTGTATAGTGAAGGTAAGACCAGGTCCAGGAGATCTATCTCTCAACTTGGCTCCAATACAAGCTACCCTCATGCTCATGTTCTCTCTGTCACTACCCATACCTACCATGAGAAGCAATACCAAAGACTCTGCCCAAGTCAGGTTGTTGTATAGTGAAGGTAAGACCAGGTCCAGGTGATCTATCTCTCAACTTGGCTCCAATACAAGCTACCCTCATGTACTCTCTGTCCCTACCTATACCTACCATGAGAAGCAATACCAAAGACTCTGCCCAAGTCAGGTTGTTGTATACTGAAGGTAAGACCAGTTCCAGGAGATCTATCTCTCAACTGGGCTCCAATACAAGCTACCCTCATGTACTCTCTGTACCTACCTATACCTACCATGAGAAGCAATACCAAAGACTCTGCCCAACTCAGGTTGTTGTATAGTGAAGGTAAGACCAGGTCCAGGAGATCTATCTCTCAACTTGGCTCCAATACAAGCTACCCTCTTGTACTCTCTGTCCCTACCTATACCTACCATGAGAAGCAATACCAAAGACTCTGCCCAAGTCAGGTTGTTGTATAGTGAAGGTAAGACCAGGTCCAGGAGATCTATCTCTCAACTTGGCTCCAATACAAGCTACCCTCATGTACTCTCTGTCCCTACCTATACCTACCATGAGAAGCAATACCAAAGACTCTGCCCAAGTCAGGTTGTTGTATAGTGAAGGTAAGACCAGGTCCAGGAGATCTATCTCTCAACTTGGCTCCAATACAAGCTACCCTCATGTACTCTCTGTCCCTACCTATACCTACCATGAGAAGCAATACCAAAGACTCTGCCCAAGTCAGGTTGTTGTATAGTGAAGGTAAGACCAGGTCCAGGAGATCTATCTCTCAACTGGGCTCCAATACAAGCTACCCTCATGTACTCTCTGTCACTACCCATACCTACCATGAGAAGCAATACCAAAGACTCTGCCCAAGTCAGGTTGTTGTATAGTGAAGGTAAGACCAGGTCCAGGAGATCTATCTCTCAACTTGGCTCCAATACAAGCTACCCTCATGTTCTCTCTGTCACTACCTATACCTACCATGAGAAGCAATACCAAAGACTCTGCCCAAGTCAGGTTGTTGTATAGTGAAGGTAAGACCAGGTCCAGGAGATCTATCTCTCAACTGGGCTCCAATACAAGCTACCCTCATGTACTCTCTGTCACTACCCATACCTACCATGAGAAGCAATACCAAAGACTCTGCCCAAGTCAGGTTGTTGTATACTGAAGGTAAGACCAGTTCCAGGAGATCTATCTCTCAACTTGGCTCCAATACAAGCTACCCTCATGTACTTTTTGTCCCTACCTATACCTACCATGAGAAGCAATACCAAAGACTCTGCCCAAGTCAGGTTGTTGTATAGTGAAGGTAAGACCAGGTCCAGGAGATCTATCTCTCAACTTGGCTCCAATACAAGCTACCCTCATGTTCTCTCTGTCTCCGATACAGAGAAGGTCGCGGTGTTCCAGCAGGGCCAAGCTGTGGGGAACTTCCAGAGACAGAAACTCTGAAGCAATAGAAATATAAGTTATTGGTAACAAAATATTTCTTTATCATTATATTCTTGCATCTGAAACCTCTGACTGTGAATTTACAGAGAGTTTCAACTATCCTATTGGTTATCCAACCTTTATACTTATTCGTATTATCCTAACCATCCTCCCTGCAAACAATCAAGTATCACAAAACCATCTACCTCTTCTCACCTACCCCTCAGTTCTCAAATCTTAGTCTTGTTATGAGCTACTACAGTCCAACCTCAGTATAACGAATCTGAAGGGACCGAACTGAATATTCGTTATATCAAGGATTTTGTTAAAACGAGGTTCGTTATATAGAGGTTATGTTTGCAGGAATTTCGCTAAGTCGAGGTTCAGAACCAGCGTCGGTCAATATAGGTCGGGATTTGACAAAACACAATTAAAGTAGCTTAGGCTACAATACTTTACAATACAGTGTTAACATTGTACAGTAGAACCTAAATTATCCGGCATAAAAAAGGGGAGGGATCTTGAATAATGCGCAATCATGATAATGGCATTGACCTTGGTATAGGTTAAAAACTGTAAGTTTTAAATCACAGCTTGTTCTAACCCTCCTAAAACCTAGCCAAACACTGTATTGCGTAGTCAAAAACCATGTAAAGAACAAAACAAAACAGTAGTAGGAAGTTTTGTAAGCTACTGCTCGTGATAGGCTGGTAGGCTACTTACAGTACAGTACTGATTTATCACAACAGAGGAATGTCAATAATAATCATTAAATATAGCATTGGTGTTGCTAGTTGAAACAAATCGTATTGAAAACAATAAATTATTAGATAAGTCATTATAAAAGTGTATAATCATACCCAACTTAAAAGATAATAAGAACACTCGAAAAAGGAATGTTAAAATAACGATGTTGCTATTCTTTCTCTTTGGTTTTGTTTTATATTCTTTCTTAGGTTTCTCTTTATCCAAAAATTGTACAATTCACCATAATAGTTACTTATCGCCCAATCAAGCTTACTAAACATTACGTCGTCATCAGTCCTCAGTAATTAAATCAGTTCTCAGTTGCAACATAGCGCGCGCAGCGACAGCAGACAGAGAGATGTGTAAAACGGAGCAGACGAATGTTAGCGCAAGCGATGACGTCACCTTTCATTTCATTTTATAAAAAAACAGATTTTTCAAAAACAATAATGGGGTGGGGGATTTGTTATATCGAGGGAAAGACGTAGACAATTCATTATGCAGAGGTTAAATTCGCAATGTAGAGGTTCTGACAATGATAAATTCGCTATATTGAGGTGTCTTATTTTAGCCGAAATCACGAAAAATTTGTTAAATCAAGGTCGTTGTTATAATTTGTTCGTTATGTAGAGGTAAAATATACATTGTGTCTTATGGAGAGTTCTAGGGGATTTAAAAAAATTCGTTATATCAAGGAATTCGTTGTATCGAGGTTCGTTATATCAAGGTTAGACTGTACTTTGAGGTGTACAATCCACAACTCTAGGTACGTTAAGTTAGACCCAGTTTTAAACTAAAAATGAGTTAAGAACAATTGGAGAACAACAGAGGATGCTGAGGTATTTTTTTTTATAAACAGTCACATACTTTCCCTCACTGAAACCCTATAATCATCCATTGTAAGGATCTTAGATTAAGTCTATGTTCATGCCAGGCCACTAAGGTCTGGATTTACTCTCCCTCAAAATAGGCACGTAACAACACCAAATAATGAAATATTCTAGCATGAAAAATTACAAGAGAAAATACAACACAGTATGACGCTAATTAACTTAATGTTATCTTTTAGTAAAAAAAATATATACCTTGAGCTCTGGGTCAGATGGAATGTTTTCTTGAGTGCCCAAAGTCAGAGGCGAATAATATATGTTTTTGTAACAAGTATACTGTAATTGGTCACTTATTGTAATCTATAGCATCTTTTGTGCCCCCTCAACTACCTCGGTAACAAAGAATAAGTAGGAAAATGGAATTTTAGACACTAGTGCAATCTCTGACTAGATCACAGAACTATGATCTTTTCAGTGGCATATCCAGAGGGGGTTTAGGGGTTTGAACCCACCTGCCTTTGACCTTAAAACATGTTATTTTACAATCAAAATTTTTTTTCCTACAATTACAAAATCCCTCCAGACCTTCATTGTAACCCCCCCCCCCTTCTCCTTAGGGTCATCCTAGTTACGCCTATGGTTCTTTCTGCAAAAGAAAATGCCAGTAGCTGATCAATATACGTAGATAAAATGCCTACTTCAGTATCCAGATTGAATGTTAAAACTAATGAACAAAGATACCTGGGTCCAGTTTCTTCTAAAAGAGTGAGTCTTAAATTATAAAAACACTTTTAAAAACTCCTGGATAGAAATGCTATAAGGTAAAACAACATTTTAAATTTTAAATATAAAATAAAACCTATAAAATTACTGTCTTATAGCTCGAAACATTACACATTATATTACTATTACAATATTCTAACAAGAAAAATCCTCGGCTTATTCACTTGAACTGGTTTCTAACTTTCTATCAAGAAATACCTTGCTTCTGAGGGAAGACTCGGATGAGATTTCCCATCCCATCGAACTTGAGAATGCGAGAGTTACAATATCCATCTGCTACGAAGATCTCCCCAGTGGACGCAACGGCTACAGAAGTCGGCTGACAAAGTTCACGGAGTCCGTCACCGTGCTTGAACCTCTGACCAAAGGTAAGACCAGGTCGCCGCGCCCCAGGCGAGAACTGGACGACAACATTAAGTTGTAACCCATGGTGTGTAAAAGTTGCAATCCCAAATTATTATGACACCCCACAGTGTTTAAATGAAGAGTGAAGACCATAGGAGTGTGTCTTTAAAAGTTGATGCAAATGAATATTTCTGTCAATAAAAGTAAACAGTCACACAACTTCAAAGCACTATTGTGATCTTCAGGGTACAAAGCAATCACTCTAACATGTTTTGACATTTTCATTTTTTCCAGGTGCTATCTTTTTCCATCCACGCCAATAGCATTTATTACGTGTTAAAAGGGAACAGTACAAGCCCTGGTCTTGTTACTATCTAATGTTGACCTTTTGGTAAATAGCATCTTTAGTTAACACAATGACACATGGCAGTAACAATCTCGCTTGGAATCGCAATCGAACCAGTAACCTTCAGATATGAAGGCAATCACTGCAACCACTTGACTACCCAGACAATTGATTAATTAATTATTGTTGAATAATCTTGAAAGCTGTCATGGGACACTCTTGCTAGGTAACTTAAGCCAGAGAAGTGATCATTTGTTACTAACTTGAAGATGGCATTTGCAATGATGCTGAAACCTCAGCAAATGTTGGTGATGTGTAATTTTTACCCTGAAGACGACTGTGTGCATCAATCATAATCAAAACACTAATGTTGTAATAAATCAAATATACGTATCAAAATGACAAAATAAGTGTTATTATGTTTAATTTATAATATTGGATACTGTAATATAAGTCACCTTAAAGACTTGGTGAAGAGCAGTGTCGGTAAGCCAAGTGTTTCCCTCCCAGTCTACGTGAATTCCATGAGGCATGTAGAAGAAATCTCGTCCCCAACTGCTGAGAACCTGAAAAGAAAATTTTTGTGACTTCTTTGCTAAGCTTAATGTGCAAAATACAGGATGTTATAGCCATAGGTTTAGCATGACTTCATGACAATGCCTGTAGGAAAGCTAAGTAAGGATTACCCAACGATTCCAGTTATTCAGCTTCAGCTACCAGCTCTGATCAAGGAAAGGATTTTGTCTTATGTATGAAAATGTGTCTTGGGATTGACTCCTGTCAATCACCAATGGATTATTAATAATTCCTTGGTTAGGAACACAATATAAGGTAGGTTAATCTAAAAAAATATGGGTCTTTTCTTTTCCAAGTGAGAACTCGATCTCTTTAATAATTCAGTGAAAGATTAAGCTGCAATAAAAAACTATAAGGTATGATAGTTTTGTCATTCTTAAACTTCCCAAACACCAGGCCCGGGGTTTGCATGTGACATGCAATTGGCCAGAGAGATTTTTGCCTGCCCTCCCCCTTCCTTTGCGGGGGAATTGTTCTCATCCTTGCCCCCCACCCCCAACAAACCTTGCTCCCCTGGGCCTGACCCTATTTACAGTCCCGGCCACGTAAAGAGAGAAAATGTCCAGGTAGACCCGGTCAGGCCTAATCCACTGTTGTCAAAACATAGCTATTGTTTTGAAACCGAGGGGGCGCGCTACCCCATCCCAGCAGTCATTGCTACCTCAGCGGTCATTGCCTGCTGCTTCTCAACATCGACTAGCCAAACAACGAAGCGACGTAGAATTGTGATTCAAATTTTGTGATATTCGTCTTCACTTTGTGAATATACCTGTCACTTAATTATAGGCGATCACCCGTTCGATTTATAGAATTTGTACTGGTTATTTGTAGTTATTTCTAAGAATTAAAGGGAGGCAGTAGCAATGACCGCTGGGATGGGGTAGCGCGCCCCCTCGGTTTCAAAACAATAGCTATGTTTTGACAACGGCAGATAAGGCCTGACCGGGTCTACCTGGACATTTTCTCTCTTTACGTGGCCGGGACTGTATTTAAGTTGGCCCTTACCACACACAAATTGGTAGCTGCCTTTTTTTAATATAAGTAAAATCCTGCCATCTTTACTGGGACCTCCCAATCTACATTAGAAGTTTCAGTGTCAACGCAAGTACCTTACCTTGCCAGAGTGAGGATCCAAAACCAGAACAGTATCTTCTCGGATTGGGCCTTGCTCACGGTGCTGGAAGTCTTTGGTTACATTGAATGAACTAAAACATGTAGTACATTATAAAACAGTGAGAGCAACCAAAGAATGAATCAGTCAACCAAATCCTATTGATGAAGATATTTTAAGATAGTTTTAATTTTAAATGCACAACTCACCTGATTTTGATATCAGGATATCAGTAAAAAATTAGGATCATTCTTAAATTTAAGTCTGCACTTTACCATTGACTATACACAGAGTGTAATACACTCTTAATGGTTTTACCTTATTTTTTATCAATTCAACATTGAGTTTATATAGGACACAATATCAGCTCTCTCGTGCATTTAGACAGATTTATCTCCATGTGCTGTCCATAATGACAACAACATATTTATCCCAAAACTCTGGAAGCTTTTACTATTACTCATTCAACCCTAAGTACACAACTGGATTATTGTTTAGAAAATTTGCCTAAGTTATTGTCTTGCATTGAAATAGAATACTATAAAAATATCTCTCATTAAAAAAATTGTGCCAAAAAGGCATCTTAACCCATTCCCGCTTAAAGACAGGCGGCGCCCGTCCTAGCGCGTTAGGTTACGAAAGACTTAAGACGGGCAGCGTCCGTCCCCACGCATAATGCATTACTTTGCGTTATTATTAGGCTTATTATGCATTATTATTGATTTACCTAATTTTTCCTAATGTTGTAATTAGTTACAAAAGTAATATAATGATGCTTAGAATATTATTTTCCATTTATTTCAATACTCCCAACACTTAACTAAGTACACATGAAATTTTGGTGCAAAAATTGTATTAGGCCGAGGCCTATTTTGCCGTTTTGCAGTTTTACAAAAACAGCTATAAACCAAGTAAAGTTTTTTGTGTAACGAATTGAATACGGTACTATTTATAAATTTGACCAATAGATTTTATTTTTATTTTTCAAGGTTTGCTTTCAAAAAACAAATTTTATTTGCATATATAAAAATGCATAAGCCTATATGTATTAAAAATTGCTATAAAATATTTTTATTTAATATTAGTGTCTTATAAAAGGAAATTTTATGTAGATCAATTTAAGCACAAGTGTTAGGCATTTATTTCATAAATTACATTTTTAATGAGTTTTTTACTAAAACATTGTACATTTTGGCCCTTTTTTACTCAGTACTAGGTAAAAGTTCTTGTTGCAGTTCTTGTTATATGATACTTGACAAATAGCTCAGTCAGGAATGGGTTAAAACCCTCACATCCCTTACCAAATTGCAACATCCTCTAATAAGAATAGAGGGTAAGTGTGCATCTGATGAAACAACAACCCTCTCGCTTCCATTATACCTGACCTCAGGGCAGGCTGTAAATATCCATTTCGATTTTGATTCTCTATATTTTTGTATATATCTATTAGGTTTAATGAGTACCCACGTTTGCCACTTCAGGAAGGCTAATATAAAAAATTAGCCAAGTTTGATCCATAAACAAGCAAATTACAATTAACAATATTTTCTATAAGAACAACATGGGAACTTTAAATTTGAATTTCTTTGAATTTTCTTTGTAACTAATAATTGTACAAAAACACTTTAATATACTAAATTATTTTTGTTTTAAAATCTTTAAAATTTTCTAGAGAAAAATTGGCAAATTTTGTGTTTTGTGGGTAAAATATGAGAAAACCCCTTTTTTACCCCATAAAACCCCGTTGCCATGGTCCGTTGATGCTGGTTCACATACTCATTCAAGTCAATCCCGCCCTACACCTTTAAGCAAAATTTCTTCAAAATACGACAAAAATTACTCAAGTTATCGCGTTCACGGATAGATATACAGTAATCCAGTAACTAATATATAAATCTATATAAAATATTGCCTACATGTATAACATTTTGAACGGATGGTGTTTTTGGCCTCTGGGGACATCAAATCGAAAAAGTAAATCGGTCCCGGGTCCAAGTTTTACTATGAGACCGACGGTAATAGCTTATTGCCTATTCTTTGTTTGAACTTCTTTCGTTCTTTGTTTGTTTGTGTGTTTGGTTGTTATTGCCTATATTCGTGCACATGTCGAAAGAGAGTGTCTCGGATGCTAGCAGCCTAGTATAAATGGTATAATGCACCTCATTTGAACCAATGCCCACAACCGATATTGTGCATCCCGGGAGGCAAAAAGTAACCAGACGCTCGAATTTCAGCGTTCCCAGCTGGGATGCACAAAATCGAGCATCTGGTGACTTTTTTAACTTCAAACGCTGGCATCCCTAGTCTAATCACCCCCATCTCATTTAATGCCCTGCTAGCGTCCTGGACGCCAGCGTCCTAGTATAATCGTAGCCGTAGCCTAACATTCAAAATGCCATTTAAGCAAGACAACTTTTCAAACAATTTAGTACTTGACTTACGTAGCATCCCACACTCGCGGACCTCTATGGAAGATGACAGGCTGGCCCACATGGTTGACTGTCACTCCGCTAACTTGTCCGATCTTGCCCAACAGACTCTCTCCCCACCCTTCCACCTCCTGGGGGTGTGGTGGCAGCACTGGCTCATCCTACCGACACATTGCAACAGTGAACCTAAACAACTATAGCCTAGTGTACTAAAATACTATTAGATTTATTACAATACTAATACACACTAATATTATACAAAACATTTAATAGGTTTGGGTTTAGATACAACAAAAATTGAGAAAAATATGCTTTTTAAAAACACCTTGAAATCCGCAATTTTTTATCAATTTATATCTTATCCATCCTATACAGGGTTGGGCAAATGTGTGGATACCCCTAGTTAGCTTTTTAATGGGTGACACCAGGAAAACTAAACTCCACATACCTTCATAAAAAATAAAACTGCACTTTTTGGACGATATCCCAATTTTTCCCGGGACCCCAAAATGGGGTATTTTGGGGGTAGCTCCAAAATTTTAAATGTAAAGCCCCATCAAGTGACACCTCATTAAAAAACAAACCTCATTTTAAAGGCCTTTATTAAAGAAGAATATCAGTGAAAACTAGAGGTCTCTATCTCAACCCAGTACGACATGGCGGCCATTTTATTAAATTTTCATCAGCCTGAGAGAACCAACTTAAATGTAGGCATCAATATCCCATATTAACTTTTTAGCGGGTTATACCAGGAAAACTAAACTCCGCATATACCTTCATAAGAAACAAAAATTCACTTTTTGGTCCAAAAAGTTAACCAAAAAGTGACAACTTAACTTTTTAGCGGGTTGTACCAGGAAGACTAAACTTCGCATACCTTCATAAGAAACAAAAATTCACTTTTTGGTCCAAAAAGTTAACCAAAAAGTGACAAAAAAGTGAATTTTTGTTTCTTATGAAGGTATGCGAAGTTTAGTCTTCCTGGTACAACCCGCTAAAAAGTTAATATGGGCTCAAAAACAAGAAAAAAATAATTTAAAATTTTAAAAAATAACATGGTACTTATGGGTTGCTATGTTAGTGACGAAATAACAACAATTAATATAATCAGAAAATCAAAACAAATTAAAGAACTTCCAATCACATGTTTTATTTACAGCGTGGGGTGAAAGTAGAGAAGTTTGCACAATATATCCTTTTGGTCGAGTTTTCAACCACGGGCCAAGCTCTCGTGAATAAGTGAATAAGTCAATAAGTCATTTATTATATTTATCCATTTTAAATTTCCTACCAAACAAAACCATAAGTCCCAAAAAATATTGAATACTTAACAGCTGGGAGGAGTCACAATTTTAGATGCAAAGTGAAGAGATCCCTTTGAGCTAGGTAAGTAATAAACGTGATAATGCTTTATCTGGAATCAATTGATGATGTATTGATAGCAACCGCTAAAAACGTTGATTTCACGAATTTGGAAGGACATAAAATATGTAGGCTACTCTTGGTCGCTTCTTCTTCTTCATTTCCATTTCAAATTTTAGGTTTTATTTAGATATTTCTCTTACACATCTAGAGTTTTTATTGTGATTGAGTTTAAGTAGGTATTATGATTAAAATAATGATTTCAAACAAACCGTAGTTAATTAACTTAGTTTTCAAAATACATTCAATACGACAAACATTTAAATTTTTACCACTTCAGTTGAAGGATACTTAATTCACCTTATATTATGAAAACTCATCTGCAGGATATTAATACCAAAAACATCTTTGAAAACTCGTAATATTGGAAACGCCAAACTAGTCCTGATAAAGTCAGAAAAAACTCACATTTTATTCCAAATCAGAAAATATTTTTAAGAACAGTTTGTTATCAATGAAATCTGTTACGATATGCCAACAATGTTAACACAAGACCCACGTTCTCTACTTACGTAAGCTGACGGGGGGGCTTCGTTCAACACATTCTGAATCTGATTATAGAAAAGTTCCTGCAGCGTGTTTCCTGCACATAGTTGATACGATAGCAGAAGACAACTCAACTGCAGGAACGTATATGCCGCCATCTTGGACGGCGATCGATGCTTGCGGAGACGCTAGCGCTAGCGCCACTTTGCGGCCCTCGCGGTTGTAGCTAGACAACATCGATCAGTTGTCAATATCTTTCAAAGTTTAAATAAAAAACAAATTGTCTGTATTCTGTTAATTTGCCTAAGACTTAAAATGTGGAAAATTGTGGTTTTAGCTAATGGACCTTAACATTGAGTAGGGCCTATACTTAGTTTACAATATTTAATGTATTCGGTAGCCTTTTGTTTTCGTTCTTGTATGTCACTGACTGAATGCAGGGAAAGAAAGTGGAGGCCGTAGGCCGCTAGCAACAGTAGCAACCACTTACTATATTTTATCTGATCTTTCTGATCTCAACCTATCTCAGCATTACCTAACCTTACCTAACGTATCTCGACATAACCTTATCCTTACTAAATTTAATTTATAACCACGCCATTCAAATTGTGTGAAAAATGTGATCGGGGACACACAAGTTTTTCTAAATCATTTTCTATAGTTGCAGAGTTGATTCTTTAACTCAGAACTCATTTAGTTGGGGTTTTTTTTTTTAAGAGGTTCGAATTCATGGGTGTATATAATTCCATAGTCACAATTAAATTAATTTAATTAATTGCTACCTTATATTTCATTTAAAGGGCCCAAGTTCAAGAAATTCTGATCAGAAGAGATGTTAAAAGCACCTTTACACCTTAACGTCCTGAGGTGACCAACGTGGTACAGTTCGGCCAAAACTTATGTGTGCGCGGACAGGTGGCTACTATCGGAAATAAAACATACAGGTACCGGTTATTGGCAGTGCTAGGGTTAGGGGAGAGTGTGGTGTGTAGTAAGACGCAAATGTTTTAACAAAAGTACCCCCGCCAAACCCCTCTCCTAGACCCGACCAGATCTGGTCGTGGGCACAGAAACTTTTGAATGAACTATACGGTTGTACTTGAACTCTCCGCTCTCTTTCACGACGTCCTGTTACAGATTCTTATTTAGTTAATCTTAGTCAAATACTAATCTTCTTCTCATTAGACGACCTGTTTAAAGATCGGCGACTAACCTCTTGGACGACCAACAGACATGTTTTTTTTTTTTAAATCTCATATGCATCGTCTTTCAAACACCCATAGCACTCACTTGTATCAAACAGCTAGAAATAGCATCAGTGTTCTTTTTAAACACAGTCTCTTTGAACATAAAAGTAAATAAACGATAACAGCAATCTGACACATACTTTCTCCCATTAAGGTTGTCAACAACCTTTATCATGGGTAAACAATGAGAGTAACTATGATATTTTTAATATATAAAATCACAAAAGTGTCATTAACTTTTGAACAGTAATTTTAACAGGAATGAAGGGATGCACTATTTTGTTTAGAACTAGCTGTGTGCCCGTTCTACGCACGGGGATCTTATAGTAGTCAGTTGAAACCTTCTTATATTAAGATTAAGAACAGCAGTTAGTTTGCATATTTGCAGATATGCTGGCAAAACTATTATATATAAACCTTCGCAAATACAGTATCTGACAGTTCAAGCCAAAATAAATGTTTCGCAATTAAATGTCACCCGGATCGTTATGGTCCATATGTCCAATGATTAAACTAAAAAATGTTTTATAGATCCATGAAGCGTAGCCCTAAAGTAGGCCTATAATTGAAAGTTACTTTCCACATCGGTTAACTTAAACGTATTTAACGTACTACCTCAACCTCCGGTTGACATTTTCAGTATCAAAGGTGCTCTTGTCCATTCCGTGAAACACTGAGAAATAAGGACATTAATGCGTTACCAACAGACATACACACAACAATCCAAAAAAGGCCACGAACTATTGATACATAAACAATATAAAGACGTAAACAATTCATGATGGTTTGCCCAACAAATGTTTTACTCAAATAGGTTATCATTTTCTTAGCATACCGGGTAAGCTAAGATTTGGAATCCAGACAGAAAAAGCAAAACTTATACAGAGTTAAGACATCACTTAAATTGAATACGGACGGCTCTAATAAATAAGGTGCAACACCAACGATAACTAATTTGTAAACTACAGTGATGTGTTGGTACCTACGTAAAAATGATTCTAGCAGCTACCAACGGTTCTAAGGAAAAGAACCAGTACCTACGTAAGAACCTACCTAAGAACTATAGTACATCCGACCAATTAAATACATTAATATCTAGTCCCGAGGTTATTGATCTCTTGCTTTTGGATTTTCTCGTAAAAAGTTATAGCGTTAACTTATCGGTGTCAGTTTGAAAAATAAAAAAATAAAATAAAAAAAACCTTACCCAAACAACTTTTTGTTATTTAATAGATTACGCATTCTCTAAACAATGATTAGTATATCTATTAACATTAGAAGGAAATGTGACGAAAATCACACAATGTTGGGGTTTTGGTCATTTGTAATTATATTTCTTAAGTAGGTAGGCCATGTATTCTATGGAAAAGTACCGGTATCAAGGATCGTCGTCAAAAAGGTTGTAATGAATAAATATGTAGGCTTACGTACCCAAGATATGAGCTATGGGCCTATTGGATGTATGGTCCAGCGATTGCATCACACGGTGAGTAGAAACAGAAAGTGACACATTGGAAAAGCGAGTTTAGCACTTCCTCTGTTAAACCTCTGTTACAATCACCCACTGCAGTTGTGATTTTTTACTTTAAACTTTACACAACCGCCATTGAAGCGCCGTCAATGAGTGGAAACCTTTTTTGTAAGCTATTGGCGACGATCATTTCAGTGTCCAGCCCTATACAACACTGATTCAAGGTCTTCTTTCTGGTTGTCAAAACTCAAGAAACATCTTATACTCAAAGAATTTCTGGTTCCGATTTGGACGATGTCTAGTTATTTAATTTCATTTACGGTTACACTATTAGACTATATTATTGCACTTGCGATTAATTAAATCCGTTATGTAAGAAAAACGTTTTTAATCTCACTTGGTTGGGATTTGCTTTCAAAACGTGATTCGAAATGGTTGCGGTATTTGTAAACAACATTTGTAAACATATCATTGACAGCTAGAAAAAATAATCTTGATCTGAACAGCTGTTCGTTATTTCATAGACGATTATGTGATAAAAATTGAACGAAAATTTGACAAAAATCGCACAAAACTGCATTTTTGAACGTCCGTAATTTTATTTACAAAGTAGTGAGGCTATATTTAAATCACTAAAGACACTCTCGCCAATCCAGTGAATACATTAAAATGACTTGGATCTTGATAGGTACTCTGGTTTTCACGGAGAAGATTGCGTAAAATGCCATCTTGAGTTTTACAGACAAAGGGAAAGACAGACAGACAGAAATAGAGATAAGACTCGTTTCTGCTTCTTTGATGTATAAAACGTAAAAATAACCTAAAAGTATATAATTCTGAGCAAAGTACAGACAAAACTCTAATTTTATTTATATAGAAGATAGATTATAACAGAGAGTGTTAGTCCATATTTTATATCTAATGATAAAAGGAATTGCTTTATAGATCTATGAGGCATAGCCCTAAGGTAGGCCTGTAATTATTGAAAGTTACTTTTCTCACGTGTTAAAAGTAGTTAAAATACTACCTCAACCTCACTACTGCACACTTTATTCGGGTTGAAATTTTCATTAACAAAGGTGCACTTGTCTTTTCCACGAAACACTAAGAAATAAGAGGACATTAATGTGTTACCAACACATAGAACTGAATTAGGGGATTTGCTACGCTTTAACCAAAGCAAATTACAAACAAAATAATTATTTGTAAGTTTTGATAGTGTCATCAAATGTTATGATAATCGTTTTTAGGCCTAATCAAACTGTATAATTGGTGTAAATCCGTTGGCAAATATACTAGGTGGCGTTCGCAGAGGCATCCACAAAAATGAGCGGAGTCATCAAGGGTTCATATTATATTGTTTTTGCAAAACTACAGTAAAAACAGTCGTTTTTAATGCATGCGTTGCGGGTCTAAAGTAGCATTTTTACTCTTTAGGGAGTAAAATTCGTTTTTAGCCTCTATGGAGTAAAAATCAGCTGTTGTCAACTCAGTTGTAAATTTCTATTGTAAACGATTGCATGTATCGATACATGTATCGATTCGTGCTTCGTAATAATTTTAACATACAGTCTACAGTCTCTTCCCATAGCATTTTAGCATTGCAGATACATTAATCCATTCCCACACTCAACACTGCTCACCTTTACTACTTCCTTCACCATCCCCTAAGTCGTGGACCTGTTTCCCTCTCTTCCCATAGCATTTTAGGATTGCAGATACATTAATGTAATTGCCAAAGACAGATCCTCCACTCTGCACTTCCAGCCTTTACTACTTCCTTCACCACTTCCTATGTCATGGGGCCTGTTTCCTTCCCCTCTCATAGCATTTTAGGATTGAAGATACATTAATCTAAGTGCCACAGACGGTTCTCACAATATGCTCATACTTTACTACTTCCTCAGCCACTTCCTATATCGTGTACCTGTTTTTATCACTCTCCATAGCATTTTAGTATTTTAGATACGTTAAACTAATTGCCTACACTCCGCACTAATAAATACACAGTCCCCAAAACATCAACGTTAACAACGCCAAGCTTTAAAAATTCAAAAAGTGGTTTGCTTAAAAAATCTTTCAATAATGTTTTATCATTTTCATAGCATAAACTAACATTTTGGAATCCAGACAGAAAACGCAAAAATTATACAGTAAGACATCAATTAAATTTAATAAGAAATAAGGTGCAACACTATAACGATAACCCCCAGTGGATGTGTTTGTAAATTCTTACTGCTACCACCGGTTCTAAGGAAAAGTAGCAGTACCAAAAACCAACGTTAACATTTAAGAAAAGAACTATATAGTACTTACGACCAATTCAAACTGTCCTTCTAAACAAACTGTATTATAGGTGTTAATCCGTTGGCAAATATATAAATAAATAAATACAAAGGCCACAAAACATGTAACATGTAACGTTAACAACGTAAAGCTTTAAAAACTCACTATGGTTTGCTAAAAAAACTTACACTTGATGTGGTGCAGTACCAAAGTTATTAATCTCCCTTGGTTAAAATTTTTTTAAGTTTTTGAAAATCAAAGTTATTTCTCATTAATAGGATTATTTGTAAGCAACTTTTAATGTTAACATATTAATGACAGTTTGAAGAAACCACCTTTATCTTAACAAAGGTTTCTTATTTAAAATATTACCGGTACGTAATCTCTAAATGATAATCGGTACATATATCTAGCAAACATTCGGAGGAAATGTGACAAAAAACGCAAAAATCTGAGGTTTTGGACGTTTGTAGTTTTACTTCCTAAGTAGGAAAAGTACCAATATCGTTGTCGAAATGTAAGTAAGTAGAAACCAAAAGTGACACATTGGAAAAGCAAGTTTCGCTACATCTGTAAGTTAAACCTCTGTTACGATCACAGCAAAATTAGAAACATCTTCCAAGATCGCAGCAACATCCTCGATCACCCACTGCAGTTGTGATTTTTTATTTTGCACTTTACACAACTGTCCGTGAAGCGCCATAAATGAGTGGAAACCTTTTTTGTAAGCTATTGGTGACGATGATTAAAAAAATGTAAGTTTCCCAGCACTAATACAACACTGCTTAACGGTATTTTCCCCGGTTATCAAAACTCAAGAACAATCGTTGCACTTGCGATTAATTAAACCGGTTAAGTAAGGCACAACGTTTTTAATCTCACTTGGTTTGGATGTGCTAACAAAACTTGATCGGAAATGGTTGCGGTATTTGTAAACAACTTTTAATGTAAACATATCAGTGACAGCTAGAAGTGAGAACTAATCCAAACAGCTAATTGTAATTTCATAAAATGTAATAGTAAACATTAGGAGAAAATTTGACAAAAATCGAACAAAATTGGGGTTTTGATGGTTTGTTATTTTGTTTTCAAGGAAGCGAGGCCATGTTTTTATAGCCAAAAACACTCTCACCAATCCAGTAAATACAGACAAATGATTAGAATCTTGATCGGTACTCTTAGTTTTCTAGGAGTAGGCCGCGTAAAATTACATTTGGGCGTCATAGACGGAACCACAGAATGGACAAACCAACAGACATACAGACAGAAATTGAGATAAGACTCGTTTCGGCAGACATACAGACAGAAATTGAGATAAGACTCGTTTCGGCTTTCTTAGGCTATGAAACGTAAAAATAACCAAAAACTGCACGATTCTAAGCAATGTACAGACAAAACTGTAATTTTATCTATATAGATGACATTTAGTTTAATGGCACCATTAATTGATAGTCCAATGACAAATGGCATCAGACATTAGTTCAAAACAATAATAAAATAAAATGTTAAGAAACAGATACCAAGGGTTATAAAGGCAACTTTAAAAATAACAATAAATTTATTTGGTCATGTTATGTGAAAAATATCAGATTCCATATAACTTTGGATATATGATATGCGCTACCATTGACTACGGAATTGTCTTCAATATTAGTTATGGATTATACCATAGATTAAACCATAAAACATTACTTGTGTTGTTTAGTCTATGATTATACTTTCAGGTAGTTAGAAACTTACAAAAAATATTGGAAAAACTTCATATTTTACATCTTTGGGTTGGGGATAACTTAACACTGAATAAAAATAAAACAGCTGTTACATCTTCTAGAGCAAAGGTAAATCAAAACTATTACATTATTAAAATAATTTAAAAATTTAAATAGAATATCGTATGATATATTTTCAGAAACAATCTAAGAATTCTCTACAGAAGTCATTACTAAGCAATAAAAACAAAATTTACTGAAATGTTTATAATTGTTTACTACAACTGATACAATTATTTTTCTGGCTTTTGCACTTTTAAGTGCATTTCAAGACTTCTTCTTAGTCTCACTTCCAACTTTAAGATATATTTGAAGATGCATTTTTGAGTACCGGTACTATAACAACACTGTCATCAACAAATAATTGAGAATTATATGATAAATAACTACTTTACCTATAACATTATAATACATGTGATTTACATTCTTATCAAGATATTCTTTTGCATAGCCATACAAATTTCCAGCTTAGGCACAGTTTTTCAAATCACATAACAAGATGACATTAATTTCGGGAGCTTACTTATCTAACTGGAGGTAGCACTGAATGTCAAAGATGCGTGTCGCCACCCGCCATGTTTGCGTGAGGTGTGAGTTAACCCTCCGAGTGTCCCTTGTTTTGGCCTTAATGTCTGCCTATTTTTAGCTCATTTGCAAGGTTTTATTAAAACGGATCTGAGAAGCTTAAAAACAATGTTAATTATACTGTTCTATATACCATTTTGTTTGGAAAATCATGGGCTTAAATTTTATATATAAAACATAAGAAACATTTGTTTTAAAAAATTTTTTAGGTAAAAAAAAATATTTTGGAAAATTTTCAAAAAAAAAATAAGTTTGCGCTCAATGAACTTGTATAAATTATAGGCCTATAAATATTTGAAAATAGCCACTTTGTTCTAAGTTTTATGAGGATTACAAATATATAATCATATAGTGAGGTAAGTTATCAAATAAATAAGTTATGAGTGAAAAACAGATTTCAGTACATTGCGTTTAGCTAAGAATGCATAGCCTAACCATAGCTAGGAATCTGGCTGATAATTTACATCAATATCACTACCTACTTCTTCAGGATCATCAACCAGCCCTTCAAAATCACTTAAATCTTCTTATAATGCACCACGTATATCACTACTTTTGATTTTTAACACTAAAACAATGATAAACGTAATAAAACACATCAGTCATCGGTCCGAGGATAACCAAGCTGTTTACAATTACGCACGTCAGCTGTCTGCTACAATTACGATCGGCTCGGAGAACATACAGCGCTGAGACAGACCTCTGGAGAAAGCTTATAATTTAACGAAAAGAACGATACCTAACTCGATCCAGTTCAATCCGATTCAGTCAGTCATAGAGCCTTTGCCATAAACAGTGTTCGTGAGTCGCTGCAGCGACGCATGACACTCGGAGGGTTGAAAAGAAGCCATGTTATTGGATAAGAAAACTCACTGCTATACCAACCTAGTTATAGAAGCCATGTTATTGCTATGATAAGAAAACTCGCTGCTATACCAACCTAACAAAATCAGCGACACGCTTTTGACAGACTTCTGCCATGGCGGTGCTACCTCCTGTTATAATTTTACCTCAGTGGTCCGAGGGTAAACTAGCTGTTTACAAATACGCACGTCAGCTGTCTGCTACAATTACGATCGGCTCGGAGAACATAAAGCGCTTAGAGACAGACCTCT
Source organism: Macrosteles quadrilineatus (assembly GCF_028750875.1). Lineage (NCBI taxonomy): Eukaryota > Metazoa > Arthropoda > Insecta > Hemiptera > Cicadellidae > Macrosteles > Macrosteles quadrilineatus. The sequence continues at coordinate 28,249,170 of NW_026542599.1, read as the reverse complement.
GGAGAAAGCTTAGAATCTAACGAAAAGAACGATACCTAACTCGATCCAGTTCAATCCGATTTTGTCAGTCATAGAGCCTTCGCCGTAAACAGTGTTTGTGAGTCGCTGCAGCGACACAAAACACTACACAAAGTGTGTTATGTGTCACTGCAGCGACAAATAACACTCGGAGGGTTAAAAAAATAATAAAGACAACAAATAATTTCAGCAGTTTCAAAAAACACTGCAAAAATCTTCAATTTCGAAACTTTTGAATCTCAAAACTCGGTGATCGAATCTCGAAACCGAAACTTTTCCCAAGTTTTGATGGTTTTGAGATTTGAGATTTGGTTTTGACACATCACTACTAAAAATATAGTTTAAAAAAGTGTTTTACGACTCTCTCACAATTTTCAGTGCTTCGGGTCGGTACACTTAAGCTTAGGTCAAGCAGATTACTTTTAGGTTCTAGTGATTACATGTACTATTTATTTAAGTACTTTTTAATATAGGTAGGAGTAAATATTTCCAGAAATTTGTATGACGAATTGCAGTTGTGGATCCTGATCATTTAACATTATTTATTTACATTATAATTTATCACAGTAAGGAGAAGGATTAAGCCTAAAGAAATAATAAGCATCGCTAGGAACTGTTTCATAGAAATAAACATAAAATTGTTATCAAATAACTCATACTACAGTAACAATCAGAGAAAGTAAGAATTCATAAACTGAACTATAAACTCTATTTCATACTTTTACTTTATCCTAAATTGATGTGCTATGCTTAATATTAAAAATTCATTTTGAACAGAGCTGCCTAATTAACTTTTAGTAATTTAATTTGAACTATAAATTGGCAAACACTTTCTTAATAACCATTTTTTTTTTTATTTATAAAACAGTATATTTTTTTTTACATGAATACTTTTTAATACTTTTTCAATGAAATGGCGACCATACAAAGTAGGTATTTTAAGCCAAGTATGAATGGAGATGAGTGTAGAATGAGTGGCGCGATCTTGTAGTCTTGTTAGTGACTGAGGCCTACATATTCCTTAGACACAGCTTTTTAATTAATAGTTAATTAATAGGCTAGTTAATTAATAGCCCATACAGCTAATGGCAACTAAGGGACCTACAGTTTATAGTGGAATCCGAACCACTGTGGAGTATCGCATCCACAGTGCATGCCTATAAATATCCACAATTCGTAACCTCCTACTAGCTGGATTGCAGGACGACGCCACCCGTCCCAGTCAAACAAATTATAAGGCCGTCATATCACCTTAAAAATCAAATAAACTATGTAAGACCTTAAAAGGGTTTAAAGTTTCAGCTAGCATACCTGAGAAAATCAGAGTATAGGCCTTTTAAATAGATTCATACAAAAATCACACAACATAACCCTAGAATTCGGTCCATATATGGGACATTTTCGAACAGTAAACAGTATAGGTGAGAACTCCTCCAGCAGAAGTCCTTAAATAAGATAACATATCAGGGTTATGAAATATGACAAGACTAGATTCGATTTGAAATACAATTACAACACTATGACCGGTTATAGCCTAACCAAGCTTTAACCCTTTGCAAAAACAATCCTAAATCAGTCATATGACTTTTTATTGAAATATAATCTAAATAAACAATGTAGTGCATGTATAGTGATTTACTTACTAAAATCTTTTTCCCCATACCGCAGCAAAAACAGCAGTTTTTTTATACGTGCATTGCAGGTCTAAGCATTTTTACTCCCTAGGGAAATTTTGATAGTGCAATCGTATCGATTGAAATTACAGTATTATCGATTGACTTATTAATTGTTTTAAATGGTTTTAGTATATTGTTGTCGTTCGCTCGACATATCAATGACTGTAACACAATCGTAATAAACTAAATGATTAAATCACTTACTGAACAGCTGCTTATTTTTAGCAGAATTGAAAACAAGCTGGAAGCTGTTTTGAGAGGTTATCTTATTTCCATTTCTAGTTTAGTTTGTTAATTAATGATACAATATGACAAAAATATAGTTCACCACATGTACAACTTGACCTCTGGTTAAAAAGAATCACTTTAGGCCCTAGTGATGAAATATACTATTTTATACACCCAAAAAGTGTAATGCTGATTTTGGCTTAAAGTACAGCCTAGTTTAGCAGACCTAAACACTTTTTAGCAAAAGAAATTAGGAATTCCATAGTATAATATCTAGTTTAATGTTGGGATTTTACTCTTATGTTAGTTGTGCTGTAATAGACATAACCTTTAAACATAATAAGAGCTACATTTACTTCATATTGACACAAGTTACTTAATTACTATTTGTAAATTCAAGTTTTGGCTATAATAGTCCAAAACGTACATAAAAGGTGGGAATAAATTTATCACATACGAGTACTATCTTAAATATTTTAAGCAGTTAAAATTTCCTTTCAAACAAAAATCAACATGTGATGGATTACACTGGCTACTGAAAACAATTCAGTATTAAAAAAAACTTTGTGCAATATATATTGTGCGAAACTATAGACAATTATAATAAATATAGAATTTCAAAGAAAGGTTGCGGTGTCCACTGCTAGGAGTGCCGTGTAGTTACAGGGCACACCGCGAGGAGCACAGCGCAGGAGCCGTAGGCTACCATCAGATGCTACAGTGATGTGCCCCGTAACTACACGGCACTCCTAGTGGTAGGTGCCGGAACATATGCTAACCGCAGCACTGCTGATAGTCTATATTTATTCTATTTGTCTATGGCGAAACAGACCAGTTTAATTCCATTCAATTAAGTTTATGTTAGTAGAAAACTACTGTTCAAGCACCTTTTTCAAAATGAACTAATGTAATAACAATTTGACTACATTTAACCTAGTATGTTTAACATGATAAGTTTAACACAAGGAAAACATACTCAATAAACACATGAGCCTTTTAGCCAAAATATCCCTGCATGCACAGGCCTGTTTCATTCAAAGACCAGGTAGTCTTGAGCTATACAAAATGTCAAAAGAAAGGAACATTCTCTAGCAGAGTATAAGTAACTGAGCCACAAATAATTTACATCCTTATAAATTGCATATGAAGAAAACAAATTACAAATACTTGTCAATTGCAAATTGTCCTTAGAGGTTCATGTTTATTGTAAAACATAACTGAAGAGAGAAAGTAATAAAACATTCTTTCCTAATTAACTTATTCTCAAAATTCAACTACACGTTGATTTGGAAAGCTGTTTTCAGAAAAAATAAACTAAACACTTGCTAACAAAGAAAAATAAACTTTTAATGAACAAAACAATATTTTTAAGAATAATACTTACTAGGCTTATCACAATACTTTACTCTTCGACAATAATGGTTTTTGCTGAAGATTCAATAGCAGGAATGTCAGAAGAATATTCTTCCGTGGCCCAAAGGAACAAGTCGAGAGTCTGTTCCGTGCTTTCTGCGATGAAACGAATAAATGGTCTCACGTCTCCTCCATTGGCTAGTTCCAGCATCTTGTAATACCTGAAATATTTTAATGATATTTGAAACTAAGAAAAAAAATTGAAAACAATGATTTTTAATCCCTCTGGTTTGAAGGGGTCTAATTTCATACATTTGAAACCGGCCCAGAATCTTTGAAAAAGAAACCTATATCACAAATTTTGCAATCACCATGATCTTTAAAATAACAGAAGCTCAGATAGATTAGAAACCACAATGTAAACAAGCTAATTTTGCATAATGTAACCAAGCTAATACTATAAAACCCCAGAAAAATAAATCCACCTCGATAAAAACAGCTCATCTACACTCAATAAATATTCATCCAAACAACAAATTTCTTGTTCAGTCCCTCCAGTTTGTTAAATTATTTTTTGACTGTAGTTTAATGCAATTTCAATAATGTAAATAATTTCATCAAGACACTAACACACACTAGACTTGTGAAAATATTTAGAGCTAAATTTGCCTGTAGGGTGGGTTAAGAACAGAACCAAGCAACGTAGCATTGTAACTAGGATCAGTAATGTCATAGCCAGGGCCAAATTAAAAGCTCAAGAATAGTGACTGTTCCAGGATCGGACTAGCGACCCTTGGATTTCTAGATCTGTATAGTATTCCCACTCAACTTGCCAGCTGTGATTGTCTCTAACCTAACATGAACACTCCTCATAGCAGGACATCTTTCACTTAAGACCTGGTCTGATGGAAACCCTATAATAACTTTGAAGCCAATTAGCGATCTTATACGTCAGAGTAGCCTAATTTTTTCCCCCTGAAATGCCATTAGTATTTATTTTTTTATTTATTTACATAATGCCATTACATCATTAAATGACAGGACATTTGTCAATCAATGCATTATAATACTTAAATCTAAATAGTAAAAAATCCAAATAAAATAATTTCAACACTTAACCCGCCCAATTTCCACTTAAAAATTCATTTAAAGAATAAAATGTTTTTGTTAGTAATTACATTTTTGTCTTTACATTTTTTGATTTGCGATGTTTTTTTTAATTATCAGGAATCAAGTTATACAATTTTGGTCCAATAAATTGAGGTGATGCTTCAAATAGTGATAATTTATGGCTAGTGGGCTTAATTAGGTTCTTATGTCTAGTGTTATACCTATGGTTTGTGTGACCCTCCCTGAAAATGGTCAAATGGTTGAATACCCAAAATAATGCTTCTAAAATATACAGGTCATAAAATGTCAAAACGCTAAAAGCCTGAAAGTTGATTTTGCTTGGACTTCTTCGGGGTACTTTATCCTTAGTGCCTCCTTTTGAAGCCTAAAATTCATCTTACCATGGCAAGAATTTCCCCAGACAAGTATTCCATATGACATTCTACTTGAGTCTTGTCCATGTTCAAGGAGAGGCCATTTACTCTAAAGCAGTCACTTAAAGCGTACATTAATATAGCTATAGTGCTTCCCTGGTAATCAGAAGGATAGCGATTTGATCCTGAAAAGTCTTTAGTTTTTGATAATTCTAAAAGTGCAACCAGCTATCATTGTTCGTTAGGATTTCATTAAATAAATATCCTGGCTAAAGAACCAACTCATTTTATTCAGTAACAAAACTCTCTTCATCCAATCAACACTCATCTTTCCATCAACATCCCTCAAGAGTCAAGACACACACTGATGTTTCACTGTCATAATAATCTAATCTACTAGTACAAGGAATCATAAATAAATATTTTCACCTACAGTCCTTTCTCAGGACTAGCCCGACGACCCTATGATTTTTATGCGAATCCTAATACCACTCAGCTACATGCATAAATGTATACAGTACTTACCTATGACGGTTCTGCTTGAGTACAATAACTGGAGGGAAGCCCGCCTGCATCAGAATAAGGTTCATCAGCAGGCGAGAGGTGCGACCGTTGCCGTCGTTGAACGGGTGAATGTGTACCATCTTGTAGTGGGCCAGTGCGGCGTACTGTACAGGGTGTAGACGCAATGCTGCATCTGAGTTGAGCCATTCTACAAACTGTTCCATGAGCGGGGGAATGTGTCGGGGCCGCGGGGGAATGTGACCTCCGACATAAACCTATGGAGCAGGGGACACAGTTAATAGGAGATATTGACATTGAGCGTGTTCTGGGAACATGCACCGGTGCCGCACCGGTGCAAAAAAAGTGTCGTTCTGGGAGACCAGTGAGTTAACCTAGCAGACAGCTATTTCCTCTTTTTCCTCCACCGGTGCAAGATTTATGCACGGGAGAAATTGTACGGTGCATAATACACCGGCAGCTTCTGATTGGTCAGTTTCTTGGACAACAGTATGCAGCTACGGCAAGATGGCGGGTCCATCAAATAATGTTAATCAGTTTTATAGGTTATATTACGTAATGAGTGAATAATTTATTCTATGAGGGGGTTATATTACGTAATAAATGAATAATTTTCAAATAATTTATTCTGTGAGTGTAAGATTGTTTGATTTAAATATTATACAGTAAATAGTAGGTGGATGTGTAAATTATAATCCGATGTGTACCGTAAACCGGTGACTAACCGTTCTGGGATACCAAGACTCTTGCCCCGTGGCGGTACCGAGTCACCGGTAAATCTGCACTGGTGCATGTTCCCAGAACGCGCTCAATGTGTCCAGATGTGGAAATAATATTGGTTAGGAGAACCGGGAAAGTGAGCTACCATCTGACAGTAGTAGTTAATATATTAATAACATATGGTAATTGTTCAACATATGTTTTGTGTTATTGTTTGATATTTTGATTAAGTTTTCGTTAAAATAGAAATACACAACCTTCCATGAATTCTGTATAATTATTTAATAATTAATCTAATGACATGGTGCCGAAACCCACACGGAATAGAAATAAAAGGTATGACTTTAAGGAAGATGATGATATCCATACAGAAGACAAGGATAATAATGTAAAACCACCCAAATTTCTTGTGGTTTCAAGTACTCAGATGGCTCCTTCTTGGAAGAAATGGAAGCAACAGTGGAACTGGTACTACACAGCTTCTGGCCTTGATAGGAAATCAAATGCAGTACAGGTAGCATCATTTATGTCTAGTTTAGGCCCAGATGTTATAGATATATAAAACAGTTTTGGTTTTATTGATGGTGAAGATATTGAATTAGATGAAGTTGTTCAACGATTTGATGAGTTTTTTGTTGGTAAATCTAATGAAGTAGGCCTAGGCCTATTTAAGCGATTTTTGTTCAAAAAAATCACCCAACAAACCCATCAAAGTTTTGAAGATTTTTTTACAAAATTGGTTAACCAAGCTAATTCTTGTAATTTTGAGCAGCTAAAAAACAGTTTGATTAGAGATAGAATAGTAATTGGCATCTCAGATTTTAGCTTAAGGGAAAAGTTACTATCTACTGATAACCTTACCCTTGATGATGAGATTAGTAAGTGTAGGGCATAGAAATACACAACCTTTCATGAATTCTGTATAATTATTTAAAAATTAATCTAATGACACCATCCAGATTACAATTGTACATCCCAGTCCTAATTTGTGGATCTAGCTTCAGGCAGTCGATTCAATAATAAGCATTACTTTTTCTTAAGACAGCTGGGTCCAATTATAGTGTGTCAAAAAGTGCTAAAAATGTATCTTGGAACTTATTGGGTCAACAATCGCTTGGAAATGTTTAGCCACACAAACTGGTAATCATTGCAATTGTCTATGAGATTTCTCAGCAACAATCATACAGTGTTAATAAAAAAAGAATGGTGCAAAACTTGACAGTTGGTACGTCCGTTTTAGCGAATTTCCCATATAGGGAATAAGCTATTACCGTAGTACTCATGGTAAGACCTGGACGCGGGACCGATTTTTTTTTTCGTTTCGAGGTCCCTAGAGACCAAAAACACCATCCGTTCAAATTCATATATATATATATATTTATATATTTATATTTATATATATATATATATATATATATATATATATATATATATATATATATATATATGTGCCCGTTAGCACTATAACTCGAGCAAAAATGATCCGATTTTGATGAAATTCGGTACAAACGTGTAAACCAACGTTTATTCGAACGAGTTCGCGATCCAGCATGATCGGACCATGGGAACGGGGGTTTACGGGGGGTTTTATGGGGTAAAAATAGGTTTTTCGCATTTTTGACCCAAAAAACATAAAATTTAGCAATTTCTTTCCAAACCATTTTGTAGAGCTTAAAAAAACAAATAATTTAGTATATTGAAGCGTTATTATGCGCCTAATGGTTACAGAGAAAATTCCAAAAAATTGTAAATTTAAAATTCCCATGTTATTCTTATGGAGAATAAGTAAACTGTTGTAGTTTGCTTGTTTATGAACATATTTTGATCAAATTTGAAAAATGTTTTTATTTCTTACTAACTATTAACATAAAAAAAAACAGTTTTACCTCCCTGATGCAGCAAACCTAAGTACTTGTTAAACTAATTCTATTTAAATCGGGAATAAATGTTATATTTTTAAGTAGACATTTCAGTGTAAATCAAATGGAAATTCGCTTAGTCTGCAGGTTTGCTGCGGCGGGGGTATTTGTGATTTAAAATATCTGATTGTTACACCAATGGACAGGACGTGTTTAACTTTGATTTGACAAGGTTATGATTTGTCTCAGTTGCTTATTTGAGTTATTTGAAAACCTTTTAACAAAATCGAAGAATATCAACAAGAATTGAAGTTATCATAGAAAGAATCTCAGTTTTTTGCTTGTCTAAGCTTGTAATAACTGAAGTTTGTACAGGTACCTCTCAAACGCTTGTGTAAAACCATGGACTGCGGAATATGAAGTTTTCTACCAGCTTTGACTGTCAAGAAAACGTAGCTTCGATTCTGTCCACAGCGACTGGCGGAGTCTGAGGACGGCCCAAACTCTTCCACATAAACATACAGTTGTCTTGAATTGCTTCATCCAACGAGCTATGCAGTTCTGATTAAGAGCCTCCTCCCTAAATTTAGTCGGATATTTTTGCCATGATAGTTTTGATTCTTGTCAATATTTTTCAAGTTTGTTAAAAGACTTCGTAGTAGTCCACAACTAAGCAACATAGATAAAACATAACCTTGTCAAAACAAACTTATAAACACGCCATTTCCACTGGTGTAACAATCAGCTGTTTGAATTTACGGGAACAGACATACCAACTGTTTAGTTTTGCACCATTCTTTTTTAATATTATATACTGTATATTATTAAATTTAATTAATTTATGTTTCAGAGGTGATGAAGTATTTTTTTTCGATGACAAAATGTTTTTAAATAAACAACTCTTAGAGGTAGTCAGTTAAAAAATAATTAAATTTCCTAAATAAATCTTACCTGTGTGCGGCGAAACATGCCACTTTCTTCTGGATCCACAAAACCTAATACTCTTTTGTGAATTTCCAAAATGTCTTCAACAGTGATACTGCCAATCCTGTAAAAACCCTACATTTGATTTGATTGTTTCGGACAACAAATAATTGAAAAATCAAAAGTATTCATCTGTTCAAATGTATAAAATCGTTTCCCCTCAAGGATACTGTAAAATGGGAACTTTAAAGACTACTGGAGCAGAGCCCTGATGGGGTTTTCAAATTTTATTTAACACAAACATCACCGGTCAAATATGGAGCAACTTTTCAAAGTTTCATCAACATCGGATGGCCAGCTTGGTAAAGGACAAACATACGACATACAATGGATTTTACATAATATAGATTACCAGCATTTTATATAGTGTATTGCATTTAAAATATAAAAATCTATATTTATAAAAGAGGAAGTTTGTTTGTGGGTATATATTTGAACGTTATGGACTCCGAAACCGCTTGACAGATTATAATGAAACTTTCAGGCATTATTATGCATTATTCAAGGATGGTTTGTGTGAAGTTTGGTGCAGATCCGTCAAAAGGGCTCTGCCCCAGTGGCTCTGGAATTTCCCATGTTAACCTTATGAGTACTTATATTTAAATGGAATTAAAGAATCTTAACAGCTGGTTCAACTAAAAAATTTGATTATGTGATGTTCAATGGCATTAAAATGTTAATACGTTTACCAACAGGGTGCAGCACTATTATTTTTAAAACTTATGACAACAGCTAATTTGCAACCAAAAGGTGAGTGAGCGTAGCGAACAAACATCAACCTGGAGGCGAGTTAGCGTAGCGAACGAGCTAAACCTGATGGCAAGTGAGCGCAGCGAACTACCTCCAACCTAAAGGTGAGTAAACGTAGCAAACGAATTTCAACCAGGACGTGATTGAGTGATGCGAACGAGCTCATCTTGAAAATGAACGAGCATTTGACATAAAACCACATTAGGACAGGACGACGTCAAAGTCAAAGTCAAAACATTCTTTATTCATTATAGTTTCACATTACATGAACTTGAATAGAGTCATGAGCTAAATTCAAAATTGCTTACTGCTAATTAAATACATAAAAAGAGTACTAAAATTACTTTACTTTAACTTTTAACAAAACCATGACTTTAAGGATTACAGTATTTGGAATTCAAATTAAGTTAGGCCTAACTGTTTTTTACTAATACTAAAGAATTCTGTTACTTAAGACGTCTGTCGGGCCAGCTAGTATATAAATAAAAGTCTAAATTATTAACTACATGGCACCAAGAAACAAATCTGCATATAAACAAATAAAATTAAATAGCAGAACAAAACACCGTTAATTTACATTAACTGTTTTAAATTTTACTTTCTTATGTTTTGTTAGTAAATAATCTAACTAAAATCCTGACATGAGTAAATTAAGACAGTCCCAGGGCTAAGCCCTGAAAGTTATCACAAAATTGTTGGCGTATAAAGCAACTCCATGCACCATGTACCAAGTTTCGTGGCCATCGGTCCAGTGGTGTCTGAGTTTATCACTGCCAAATATATATACAAACTAACATTCTCTTTTATAGATGCTCAAAGATTTTGATTCAAATTAACATTTTTTGTAGGCCTACTGTATTTAATAATTTGCAAGGTGTACTACTGTAGATGGTTTATAAGCATTATGTTACAATTCCTTTGTAAACATTTTTGTAAATAACTATTGTAGCTACTTGCCAATCCATAAGACCAACATCATTAAAAGTTAAATTAAAGAACAAAAAACCAATTTTTCCAGAACAGAGCCTATCATAAATAAATATTGTTTTTAGCCTAAAACTAAAATATTTCTAATAATTTGAAGGAAATCATTGGAGCAGTTTTAAAAACCATTGTACACGCAAACGTTAGTTGTATTTTTTATGGTCCTACAACTACTATTTCAATTTCTAATGAAAATAAACCTCTCACAAAATATGATAATAATGCAGTGTCAAAAAACTTGCATAGTTTTTCTTAAATTTTCACTGCCCCATTAATATTCCTTACGTGATAATTTGATTGTTAAAGTTTCAATTTATTTAATCCACCAACTTACTTGTTGATCAACGTGGAGTTGATATACTTCATGGCAGCGTCGAGCCCCAAAATCTCATTATGTTCCATGATACTTTTGCCCCCAACAGCCATTCTAGTTTCCACGATTGACCGAGTCTGTGAGAGAGTCATTGTGTTCCCTTCGATTCCAACAGTGTGGTAAATATGCTGCACGAGTAAATTGTCTCTATTAGTAAGTATGAACAATAGTATTCTATCATTTTATTTTGCAAATTTTAGAATATTTTGGATTGTTTTAAAGGAATATACTAATTTGGTACTTTTGTATTTACGGAGGCCACCCTTATACAGCACGCTGCGGCAGTTAGGTTAGGTTGGGTTATCATATTTGTTTATGACTCATCTGATATTGTTTGATTCATAATGAAACGAGGAAATTTCTACAAAAATGTTTATGATAACCCAACCCAACCTAACTGCCGTGCGCTGTAAAATAAGTGGCCTTCGTATAATACAAAACTAACAAATATTTAGTAAAAGAATGCTTTGTTTTTTTTTAATTTATTGCTAGTGAGATGACAACCCGGGCATAGTCCTAAAAGGAAACACCTAAGAACCATTGGAAAGTCACAGACAATCCAATGCAGATTCTGTGAAAACCAGATGTAAACCTCCAAACCCTTTAGGCTGGACTGTACGGCACTGGCCCTAAGAAGGTTAAGGCCGCAACTCAAGTCTGAGAAGAGGAGAGGATTGGGCGTCCCACAGCTGTTAGGCTTTGCCTGTCTGTCAGATTGAGCAGGGGGATGTTACAAAATAGCAACAGGTGGAAGTAGCTAGGGGCGTATGTGTAAACATTAGTGTTAGTGATAAGCAGAACCCCTAAAGACATTTGTGTGTCAAGGTGGAGGAATGCTTTAGGGTGACACAAACATCTAACCTACAAGAACAAAGGATGTGCATTGCCTTTGAATTGGTGAATGGATAAATAAATGTTTATGTGTTCAAATTACAAGTCTATCACGGCAGCGCAGCTACTTTTACCAGTTCACTTCCTACTTGGACCCCATGAATGATTCCCATCTTAAGAACAATTTTCAGATGGGTTATCAATCCCGGATTTACGATGGATCTGAAGGACGCAATAATTACAAGGAAGTGGGAACAATTAATAGTGCCATGAGCTGTTGGGAAGACTTTAAGGAAAGGATTGAAACCTGCAAGCAAGAGAGTGAACATTGTGAACCTGACTGAAAGGTTTTCCATAAGTAGGCTAATAGACAACTGAAAAGTGTATCCAACTATTTGTAGTAAGTAGAGTAGCCTGTTTCTTAAATAATAAGAGCTTACAGATACTTCAATGTAAAAAAAGTTACAATTAATTTATACAAAAACAAATTAGTAGGCCTAATGCTTATTTTTAAAATGCCCAATCTTTTACGGTCACCCTTTGGCTTTCAGGACTGTAAGAAAAGTATGGAAACATAATAAAGATCATTGTATAAAGTTTTATAGATACAATAAAAATACACTTACTGGCTTCTGAAAATCAATCCATGCTCTTTAAAAAGGTTCAATATTTTAATAATCTACAATATGGACTGATTGTTTTATAGGATACACTTTGAGAAATTTCATTTGAGAAACTTCTCAATGTAATTGCATTAAGGTTACAAGGTATTTCTTACTATATAAAATCACCTGGAAATATGCTTCCCGTTTGGCACGACGAAGTGCTGGGTTGGAGTCTGGAATTGAAGCTACAGTGTCTCGTTTGTTGTCAATCCGGCGCAGCGCCGCACCATCCAGCTCTTCTACGGCTCGCTTGACTCGCTGGCGGTTGGCACGTGCCACCCTGTGTTCCGGGAACTGCATCAGGGCCTACCGTATGGAAAAATTTACCTCGTCACAGATATTCACACAAAACAAACCATCCTGATATGGAAAAATAACAGTAGAGATTTCAATTCAATTTGTTATTGATGATTAATTTTTTTTAATTAAAATTAGGACTACTAACATGTTATAAGTTGATTACAGGTTATAAGATTTTTAACTGTATAACTTTTACTTTCTACCCCTATATTAGTATTTCTACCATATATGAAGAAAGAATTGTTTTTGTCAAAGTGTTTTGAGTTTGAGTTTTGGGTGGATGTACAAAAAAATACAAAAACAGTGGTTTTTGAAGTGATGGTTGTGTGGGTTTGTGTGTACCGGTACATATATGCATGGTAACTTCAGGCTCTTTTAGAAGGAAATTTTAATTTTTAATGGTGATTTTTCTATAAAAACCCATAAAAAAACGGCTAAAAAAATTTGATTGAAATTTAGTACTAAAAATTGAAAATACCTACCTTTTATGAAAATACCTGCGTTATTAGTCATAGTCATACTACAGATTATATTAATTTATATTAGCAGCTGTCTGTCTTATGGGTTCAATTGTGTTCCACGTTTTGTAAATATTAACACGTTCACTGGGGCCCACCAAATGTCAGGCGTAGCCCCAGTGCGGCGCAGCGTCAAGCGAACCCGTTTGGCTTTCATATATTTCGGTCTGACGAATAATAAATGACGTGCGACAGTTTTATGTCAAAAAACTTGTCAGCCTGTCTTATATATTGAATATGCATAGTAATTTTTATAGACTTATTTATGCATAAAAAAAATCACCTATTAAAACCTAATAATTTTGAAAATTAGATAAACAAAATAACAGGTGTGCCAACCAAACAGACGGTCGTGGACCATTGTTTAATCAACCCGTTCAATGCTATGCCAATAATTTGTATTTTCGTAAGACTTTTATGTTTGCCTTTTAATTCCATTACCTTTTGTTGAATTTTAACTGTAGGCCTATTGTTGTCACTATTTTATTAATTAGACTAATTTTGAATAATAAGACAATAACAAATATATATAACAAAGAAAAGTCTGGGTATTTGTAGTAAACATTAAATACAACTTTGTTTTCGTTGTATATTTCCAAGTTTTCTTATAAAATGTAGGCAATGTTCTGATAGCATTGTTTGAAAGCAAAATCTCATAAAATCGAAAGACATCTAGTTTACAATGTAATATTGAATTTTACCTTGATTTAGTTTGATAAGGTTATTATAATATAGCCATTTTAGGAAAAATGGTTTTTTGCAGCAAAGTCTCAGTGTGCGGTGTTATTATATTGGAGAGGAAAAAGTCGAGAAAATGTATATAAAGAGGTTGATTTATTAAGAGAAAAAATGAGTACGTATTGTTATGAGAGGAGATTCGCGATGATTGAATGCAACAATGGATGTGGTCATGTGATGGTTTTACATGGACTATTAAAAACACAGATATTAAAAAATTAATACATAAAACAAAGACGCTAGATTAAACACTCAGTAACACAATTGTGGTTCAACTGAAAAATATCTTCTAAATAGTCTGTGACTAACTAGTGCTGCTACCTTGTAACGCAGTGAACAACCTGCTGTAGCGCTATCTGTTCGCAATCGTTGGCTTCAGCTTAAATACCGGTTTCTGACTCCTCAGTCTCCAAGCACAGACAGCTGTGTGCTAGGGCGTGTGTCACTTGGCCAGTGACATTTGTTTGTTCGGGTTCAATTCCTGTCCTGTGTGGCAAATAATTGGCGACCTGTGTGTTTGTAGCGAGCGATATACTACAACCACTGGGGCATAGTGAGGTGTTCATAATCCTTGGTTTATACACCTCGAATCATCGAATTGGGCGAATCTTTTAGCTAAGTGGTTGTTAAAGTATCCTATGAACATGCAGGTTACCAATGGCCGTTTTGCTACTTTTTGATAAAATAACCTTCCTCTCTATATCCCTTAGATATTTTAGTAAACGCCGATATATCGTCGCATAGCACTCAAAGGGTTAAGTGTAGGCCTATGCTTATGTTACCGTATGAGAGGAATGTTTATTTAAAAATAAAGCACTTTAGTCATTCTTTCATTCATAGTAAATGACGTGCGGTGATGTGCTGTGTTACGACGATTGCTAAAACACTTACAGATAGCAGCACTGTCTGGAACTAGCCGGTCCCATTGTATTGCCAATTGTAGGGAGAAAGACGGGACAAAAAGTTGATATCTAAGCTTACCAGAAGGGGATTTTACGGGAAAATGTACTAACAACCTACACCACAATAAAACACCCATTCCTAGCTAAACACAGACATAAAAATACCCGTTCATCCCGGTGCGCTGCTGCGCAGAAATTGAATGGAATGTAGGCAAAGCTGGCATTCACCGGTGAGCTATGGCAGAAAAGAACTAGAAAACTCACCGGTGAGTGGCCCGCAGCGAACGTGTTAATGAGAAATGCTTTTGCTTGTTCTATCGTTTGAATTTGTTATTCAGTTTAAATTATACTGTAACTTAGATTTTCTCTAAACACCTCACTCTGCGAATAATTCATGACATTATTGTCCTCAGCATCGTTTTCCTCAGCATGTGCAGAAAAGTGTTGGGAAATCTAGTCTACTACGTACATGGTGAAAAAAATTTCTTCCGATGTGATTTTCTGTCTCACGAGTATTTTTTTTTAAATATCTTTCTATCGAGTTCTTCCACCTCTACAAATGAAATGTGTGAAAGGTATTTAAACCATTGAGAGGAGCAGAAGATTGGCCGACGTGGAAGGATTGCGTGTCAGACAATCTGGAGTTGTTCGACACGGTTGATATCATCGGGGGAAAGAGAGGAAAGCTGCCCTTCTCTGAGTACCGACTATAATGGTAGGATTGTCAATAATAATTTTGTAAGATCATCAAAAATTAGGCTTACCTGAAAATACATCTGGTCAGCCTTGATGATATCCTTGTTCACTTCTTCTACCATTTCTCCATAGTGATTGAGAATATCTGGATGGTTAGGAGCAAGGGCTAAAGCATGTTCCAACAGTTTCATTGCTTTATCAATCTTTCCCAAACTTCTCAATTCCAAGGCAACTTGAAGTGAGCTTAATGCCTCTGTGGTCGATGCTAAAATCGTTTGAATAACTTCAGTTTCATGCCATACTACCAATACACTTTTTACCTGACTCCATAGTGCAACCTGATGAGACGATAGGCCTTGATAGTAGGCCTACTCTTAGGCACTCATGTAACTAGTCCCCTGGCATGTCATAATTTTTCTGTCGTACAATATCTTCTCTTTATATTTTTTAAGTCAAATAAGGTAATTTGTGAAATGTGCTTTCATAAAATACCTACAATACAAATCAACCTGTGTCCAATGTAAATGCTCTTTTGTCAGGGTCCCTAGGGTTGGTGGCGCCCGGAGCAAATGTGGTTGTGGCGCCCCCTCCCTCCCAGTAATAGTCGCATTCGCAGATTTTATTAATACTGATTTGTTAATACAGATAGCCGCTGCGCGGCGCCCCCTCAGCCCCTGCGCCCAGGGCAGCTTGCCCCGGTTGCCCCCCCCCTTCGGACAGCCCTGTCTTTTGTTTATCTAAAGACCCTAGTTTATTTCAATTTTAACTACACTTTCATTGTATACTTAAATAATAATTAAAACATCCTATCCCACTGTAGGCTTAGAATGAGATAAAAGTCAATCTGCATTCCATGCAATGGCAAAACTTTCCAACTCCATTGTACAACAAAATAACATCTAAATACCTAGCCTATATATATTATAATTTCTCAAGTAGGCTACTTTTTTCAGTACACCATAACTTCATTAACTCTTCACCAATTTTAATAGGCCTAAACGAGGTGTCATTTTAAGGTTTTTTTTTACCCACTACACAGGAAAAATATACAAATCACTCAATTTTCAGTAGTTTTTTGTAAAACCATCTATTATATCATTTTGCAAGTACGGTAATTTACTTGAAATGTTTATTTACGCTATTCGATCAGCTGAAACATGTGAATTATTTATTTGCTACCAACGGTCCAAACAAACCAATTTACAATTTTGAATTTTGACATTAACAATTCTCTATCAAGATATGTAAGGGTCAAGCCAAACATACAACAGGACTTTGTCCTAATTAATTAATAAAGAATAACTTTACAACAAACAAAAATCTGTGCTAATGTGGACTAACAATAATCCTACTAATATTATAAATGAGAAAGTTTGGATGTATGGATGTATGTATGTTTGTGACAAGTAAACACAAAAAATACTGGTCGGATTGGGCTGAAATTTGGCATGATGATAGCTCACATTCCCGATTAACATAAAATCTTTATAAATATTTAACGAATAATAGCATATGTAACTTATAGCATAGATAAAACATACTCCCTTAGTAGATTAGTCATCCTAATGGAACAGCTGAAGCCAATTTTATTGTTAGTTCTGTACGTCCAACTATAGAGGTTATGTTTTGTTTACAATTTGTTTCTTGTTATTGCAGTCATTTAAAACCTCGTTTAACCTAATAAAACGATATAATCATAAGCAATAACTGGTCTCTTAGTTATATAATCAAATAGTAAAGCACAAATCATGAAAATAGCCCTAAAATAATAGAAACAAAATGTTGTCTACACTAGCGATCAGTGTGGACGTACATGAACTAGACGCAAAAAACAAGCTTCAAAATTTACAATGGGATGAGGAGTCTACTTGTGTTGCTTAGTCTATGCTTATAGTCTATAATAAATATCATACTAATAATAGGTTAGGATAAATACCTTTTTTACGTCTTCAATCCTAGTTGTCTTTTTCCGATGACTAGTTTCGGAATCTTCTGTCCTTGTTAATTACTGTTAAAAGCATTGGTCGTTGTATGCCACATGTAGTACATACACACACTGTCACACGAAACATTTATATTTACACAAAACATTTCAAATGTAATACTTTTGGCTGGCCTAAACAAAAATTAATAGCGTTGTGCGGACCGGTTCACTGACTTATCAAGTGAACCGGTCCGCACAACGCTAGCCTAAGTAATTTTTTTCTGTGAACTTCCTTTTTCGTGTGCAAGTTTATCTATGTAGAATTTTTGCCTCATTCTATTTAAGTTTGTGACCATTATCCCAGTTCAGTGTTTTGATTGTGTCTCTGTTTAGCTGTAAGGTTGTAAGTACCGTATTGTAATATAGGTCTATTAACAGTTCTTCTTTTCAGCGTGTTTATATTTTTAAACTTAAGTTTCACTATGTACTTGATCTTTTTATTGTTATATATGTTGTAAGTTAGTTGTTTTTTCATCAGAAACAAGTTTTTGTGACTGGCCACCTTTTGAGGGTCAATTTAGTTTAATGTAGCATTAGTATATTTTCACTTGATTAGCCACAGGAGGAGTTTATCCACCTCCAGAAACATTTTGTAGTAATTAACAAGACAGAAGATTTGACAGTGGGGCTGATTGCCCCAAAACTACAGTAGGCCTATAGTTATCGGAAAAAGACGACTATGATTGAAGACGTAAAAAAGGTATTTAACCTAGGCTATTATTAGTATTACACCTACTCTTTATCAATCCAGGAGGTAAAACATGGATAAAATATCATACAATGCTTTCAATCATAAATTAACTAAAGTATGAAGATAAAAAATAATAAAACATGTAACGTACGTACCATTAGGCCTATGTGTTATCGAAACAAATCTGATCAATTACAGTCTATAGGCTGTAAGATATAATCTTGTTATATCTTATATCTTTTTGCTGTCATAAACTTATTGTTAATCTATTTATTGAATATTACTTCAAGTTGGCTTAAATTGCTTCAAAAATTGTCTATTTATAACCTAAGTCTTATAAAGTTTTTGTCATATTTATGTATTGGTTTGACCGTTGGTATATGAATAAATAAATAAATAGGCTAAATATTACTAATTAGATAGCCTAAGTAAAGATTTTATCAATTAATATGGACGGATTAGCAAATGTTGAATAGACTGCTTTCACCGAATAGAAATTTATTTTCGTCATACTGCAGCAAAAACAACCGTTTTATTTGTAGGTACATGCGTTGCAGGTCTAAAGTACCATTAGCATTAGGGAGTAAATATCAGCCGTTGTAAACAGTTAGTTGTGAGGTTTGATTTTAGCAATCACATGGATCAAAATTAGGCCTATTTATCGATTGATTTATTAAGAAGGTACTGGTAAGGTTTTAGCTTATTGTTGCATTCTTGTCAAGTTCGACATATCGATGGTATAATGTACAGAAACACAATTGTGATGGACAAAATGATTGAATCACTTACTAAACAGCTGCTTATTTTCATTAGCAGAATTGAAAACAAGCTGGTGGGCAAGTCAAATTGAAAGGTTATCTTTACCTGATAATTATTTACGTTACCCATCTAGCTTAGTTTGTTAATAATTATATAATTCAGTTCATCAATAGGACAAAAAATGTATTTTCAACCCTCGCTCATTTTCCTAAACATGAGCTTGGGTTGAAAAGTCACTTTACATGCTAGTGATGAATATAGGGCCACTAGCCTATTTTATGTGTCTAACTTACTTAGGCTACATTTTTTCACGCTGAACTCAAAAAATTAAAT
Source organism: Macrosteles quadrilineatus (assembly GCF_028750875.1). NCBI lineage: Eukaryota > Metazoa > Arthropoda > Insecta > Hemiptera > Cicadellidae > Macrosteles > Macrosteles quadrilineatus. The sequence goes on along the minus strand of NW_026542599.1, from coordinate 28,229,802 downwards.
CAGTTTTTGTCAGAAAGAGTTCTAACCAAAAAAGGAAGTAAAAGATTAGGCCTATGAATTTAAAGTCCATCGAGCGGTTCGGATAGTGAGTTATTATGGCGGTTTAGATCAGTCAGTAAGTTATATGTGGAGTGGAGAGCAAAAAGCTGTTTATAGCAGCTCCAGTCACAATGAAATAAATTCATTCGGAACTAGGCTAATCATTTTGAAAGTATTGTTCCACAAATCATTTGCAGAGCTATCAGTTCTGATTTATTTATTTGTGAGGAAGGTAGCCTATGTCATGTTGGTTATACATGGATTTGTGACTGTATCAAGTGTTTTGAAATCAAGTTAGATTATAGAAGGTAATGTTTAGGTTATAATGAGTGGACTTGTTAATTCATGTTAAATAAACAAACAAATAGCCTAAATAAATAAAAATGTCTTTATAAGCCAGCGTTTCTCCGATACATACATCTTACCACCAGACTGTTTTGCACAGTTGAAATAGTGGGTAGAACGGCTGCACTTTAGTTTACGTCCTACACTCATTCGAATGAAAAATAATAGATATTATATCAATTATCATTCGGTTAGTTAGGTTGGGTTAACCTAACTAACCAAACTTCATATATCGAACTAAATAATCGATATATCGATCGATATATTCATTCGAACGAGTGTAGGACGTAAACTAAAGTGCAGCCGGTAGAACATAAAGTTAGCAGATCTTAAACTTACAATAATATTGCAGGTTCTCTGCTCAAATGTACGCCAAAAATGCTTAAAAAGATCCTTACCTGAAGGCTCCACATCAGCTTTTCTCACTGATAATTCAAGAGTCTCGGTCGGATTATCTGGGTGGTTTAGGCCTACCATATGGTTTTCTGAGGGGTAAGGAAGGAAAACTTTAACCTTATTATCTTCTATAGACCTCTTTGAAGTCCTATAATGGTCTAAGAACAGAGTTAAAAACACTGAACAAACTATGCCTAAAATGAATACAAATAGAAATGCAGCCTTCATTACTCTAACATCATTCATCATTAATGATGAACAAGTATTACTTGCTTGTTGGCACACACTTCTTATTTCATTACCCTTTATGACAAACCACTGTTGTAAAACCATTATATTTGTAGGTTCTAAAATGAAGTGTTAATGTAGTTTATAAGTTGGTGATAAAATGAACTTCAGGCATACCAAGTCCTAACCTAACTTTAGTTTAGAAATAGTAGTAATTAAACAAATAAAAATTAATTAAACACCATGATGATGTAACACTTTCAGGAAAACCACTTCTAACCTAATGATCAATTTTAGCACTTCCTATTATTTTTAAATATAAAGATTAATGCGTGAACTCAGTTGTAGCACTTATGGAAGAACGTTTTGTTGTGTTTGTGTAAACATTATAGAGGTGAGTAACTCCGGAACGAACTACTCCGAAAGAACTACTCCAACTCCGGAACGACAAGTCCAACTCCGGCTCTTGGATCGGAGTTAGTTCCTCTCGGAACTAAAGATAGTCAAGAGACCGTCATTGGTTAAGATACATTATGTAATAAATTAAAAGTTGTTGTAGTAAATAAATATTTAAAATTTTAGAAAATCTGTTTAAAATGAATGTAGGCTATAATGAACAGTAATCGACTAATGAGAGGGGAGCAGCGGAACACCTAACATCACAAGAATACGACTGGAACGACTCACTCACTGCCCTACTGTTTCATAATTTCTCACTCCGGACACTAAAAACAAAAACTATGGTCCTATCCTAGCCTAGATTAATAATTATTCATTCCGCTTGTTCAATAACGATTACTGGAATGGAACCAGGAACTATCATCCAGAGGTGATGCGAAGAGGAACGATAGACTACTGGAACTATGAGCGCTGCACCAAAATGGTTAGTGAGTGAGTCTGAATGGAAGCGCTCCTCACTCCGATAGTCCGGTGTTCAGCGCTCTTCTAAACGGAGTTGGAACTACTCCGCGGAACTAGTTCCGACAACTCAATAACTCCGGAGTGAACGACTCCACCAAGTGAACGATAATTCCCATCTCTAAAACATTACGTGTTCGTGTTGATGTTGAAATGTTGAAATTGAAAGTGCCAGTGCCATCGTGATCGTGCCACGTGCCAGACGTTGGGGAATTGGAAAAACAGAAAACAGCCAGCGCCAGCTGACCAGCCAGGAGCCTGCGGACGAGTGGACGTAGAGGTGGGTCGAAGTATCAGTAGTCGCTACTTTGTACTAGGTACTCGCGATTCCAAAAGTACCTAGATACTGAAAGTGTCGAGTACCAGATACAAAGTAATCGCGATTACTTTTAGTATCTAGTTTTGTAGATGTACGAGTGAGGTTAGCGATTACTCGTGTACTCCCTACGGGTAGTACTAGACGAGTACAAGTACCAGACGAGTACAAGTACTAGACGAGTACAAGTAATAAACGATTCCTTTGTATCGAAGTGTTGACTCAGACTGTCTACTGTTGCTCTAACAGTGTTACAAGTATCGAGTACAGTCTAAAAGTCTGATGATAGTTTCTAATCACACTTCTCTAGATTTTAAAACTACAGACAAAAAAGAAAATATTTGTTACATGTTTAAACGACAAACGTTTAATAATAATATAAAGAACCCGTAGGCCTACTTCAATTCCTGGATTTAGAAATAAATTTAACTTATTCGTAAAAACATATTTTTGTTTTATAGAGCCGACAAATAGTATATTCTCTAGTTATACAATTGACTCGGTTAGTAGGCCTCTGGCCTAGTAAAACTGTTAAAAGTATCCATATTGATGGTAGTACATTGTACTCGGGAGTTGTTGAGTTGTGGAATTGGGTACAAGTAAGTACTCAAATAGGAATCGCGAGTACACAGACACAGGTAGGAGTCGTGTCGAAAAGTAATCGCGAGTACAAAGTACTCGCTACTCGGTATCAGGTACTCAGCTGTACCAGTATCGGTTGTATCTGGTACTGGAAAGTAATCGTTTGGTACATCTCTAAGTGGACGAGTACGACGACGACCACGACACGACACAACTCAAGTCGAAGTCAAGTCAGTCTAGTGCTAAAGCTAGTCACTTTATTCACGGCCGCCGATCGAGATGGCAATGTCGCAAGTGGTGCTGTAACAGCTGTTTTGTTTGGAGGGATTTGGGAATGCGAATGGGCATACGGGAGGGACGATGGCTAAAGGTGTGGTGACGTCATCTCTATGGTGGCTAATGTCTTCCCTTGAGGCAACACGACAATTTAACGATTTAACTTCTATTAAAATAATAATATCATAGTTTACTGAAATGATGAGATAGTGGAGTTTGCAACAACCAACGTTTTTATTGCAACAACCACACAATATATGTCTGCTACTTGCGGCCATGACACTTAAAAAAAACAAAAAAAAACATTGTAGTTCAAAAAGTCTGACATTGGCCCTCTTAAAACCCTCTAACCCTCTAGGGAGGAGCCCTTTAGACAGGTCTGCACCAAACTTCACACAAACCATCCTTGAATAATGCTTAATAATGCCTGCAAGTTCCATTACAATCTGTCGAGCGGTTTCGGAGTCCATAACGTTTACGTATATACATACATAGTTCCTCTTTTATAGATATAGATGAGTATATTTTAACATATATTTAACAAGAGAGTATATATATATATATATATATATATATATATAAAACAAGTGACTTGCAAACTACAAAGAGAGGGCCATTTGAACCCCCAGCTGCTTATTCAGCAGGAAACCCACTGGTCCGACACGCCACCTTCCGTCAAGGCTCCGACACCTTCCGACAAAATTACTTTGCATTATTTTAAATGGACTGTAACCCACTAGTCAGACACGACACCTTCCGATCCGACACGTCACGACAACATTGCTCTCTGGGGCATTCTTGTCGGATGTCGGTTCCGTCATTTCTTCACTCTGCGTGCACTAGGCCTAGATTGACTGTCTAGCTTTGTGTGTGAACACAATATGTGGAACGGATATATAACATGTGATCACAAGAGTGTGGTGTTTTTGTACAATTATTGGTTACGGAGAAAATTCAAAGAATTTTTATTTTAAATTCCCATTTTATTCTTTTGGAGAATATTATAAAATATTGTAAGTTTGCTTTCTGATGGATATATTTTGATCACACTTGGTAAATTTCTTTATTTTATACTAAGTTATTAATATTTTACTAAAAACCACACTTTTTTACCCTCCCTGTAGCAGCAATCCTAGGTACGCATAACACCTAATGTTAATTAAATACACTTAATTGAAAATCAATTTGGGTAAATATAAATTTGCTTAGTTGGCAGGTTTGCTGCGACGGGGGTATTATTTTTTACGTTTTGTACCATTGCAATCTCTCATATTAACAGAGATCGTCATAAATGTTATGGACTTTTTTCATTATTTGCTCCGTAACTACTGCTTGTGAACAGTATGCGATCCTTTGTTCCATCGCAACTGGCACTGTTAACTGAGTGGTAGTGTATTTCTCGTCGGAGGCCTACCGTCGGAGCCCGTCGGACCGTGGGTTAATGCCTTAAAATTGCGGAAGGTGTTGGAGACTTGACGGAAGGTGTCGTGTCGGGGAGCGTCGGACTAGTGGGTTTCCTGCTTTATTGATTATAAAAGTTTTTGTCCATGGTTTGATTGCTTTGTTAATAATTGTGAAAATAAGTAAAAAATCCAACATTATATAAGTGAGATTCTTTAATTTATTTTCACGATTCATTTTTTTACATAAACCTTTACCATCAGTGATTATATTCCAAATATGGAAATATAGATTTAGAATATTCATGACTCAGAATTGATAAAACGGTCATATTATGTAAACCGAGAAGATATGCACTTAATACAGTATTCGCTTACTTCGAATGTTTTAAGTACTGCTTCTATTATCGACTGCATTAGAAAAACAATTTTCTATTCATTGTAGCCTCTGACCAATAGCAAGATTAGCAAGCAAGATTTTAAACTAGTGTTGGGATATCGAAAGAAAATATCGATACTTATATCGACGATAATATCGGAGCCTCAATATCGATATTCCGATAATATCGGACCAAAAATATCGATATATCGGAAAAATATCGTTAAAAATTAATGGAATCGGAATGCTATCGCAATGCATCCCTTTAACAGGAAATTACCTTAACAAACAATTTAAAAAAAATATTATTGAAATGAACCTATTCTAAACTATCCTAACCAACCAAGCTTGCTGTATTATTTCAAAATTTCGTTTGCTAGCCTATTCCCCATATGCATTTTCTGTAATCAAACGGAATTTTGAAACGGTAACTTAGCCTATACTATAGTAAGTTTGGTTGGCTTTGGTTATGTTAGGTTGAATAGTTTCTTTTCCTAATCCAGATATAGGCTATTATTTTTGCCTAAACAAGGTTAGTTCTTAATTTGTTTTTAAATGCGTTTGAAGATATTAAAACAAAGGAATATATACAGACGGTTTGGTAAAAAAAATATCGATATGTCATCAAAAGAAATCATTGATATAAAAATGTCCCTTTAGCAGGAAAGTACCTTTGTTAATACTGAACAATATTTATTTAGCCTATCCTTATCTAAGTTGTCAGCTGATATGTTTTAATTTGTTATAATCAATATATCGGATAGAAAAATAAAATATCGATATTCAAAAAGAAATAATCGATAATAATGAATGTTCCCTTTAACAGGAAAGTACCACCATGAACAGTTAGATGCACACATATGACGTTAAATTGTTTACAATTTATAATTTTTTAGGCTTGCGTACAAAAAAATATACAGAATTTAATGGTTTTTATTGGTTTTCACTGCCGTCACGTCATTTTGGCACTCCACTTCTGCCAACCGTGCCAACTCACTATTCAAATGCAGGCAGAGGCAACCAGATTACAAAAATATATTTAACTAGATACATGGAATAGTGTGTGTGTACAAATAAATTTGTTATTAATAATATTTAATAACTGCTACACAAGTTCAGAAAAGATTAAACTGTATTTTATTCTTGCATTATTCTTTAAAAAATTGCTAAAATCAATTCTAACGATAATATCGAAGTAAAATATCGATACCCCGATAATATCGGAAGTTTAATATCGATATAAAAATATCGATATATCGGAACCAAAATATCGATATTTCCGATATATCGGATATCGATACCAAACACTATTTTAAACTCAAAACGTTACCTCCATTTTGTTTCAACTAACTTTCGTAACGTACCTCTTCAATTTAAATTCATTTTAACGATTAATACATTCATATAAATCTTTATACCAAGAATATTTTCAAAATAAATAAGTAATTAACAACATTCCAATTGATACTGAACTGGTGTTAAAATGGCCCTCAGAACCCGTAATATGAACGCGGTAAGTTACCACCGTGTGTTATTTTAACTGGACTCCTATCCTAACTTTTAATAATAATTAGCTTACGTCTCTCCCTTCTTATTATAAGTTAGCCTAACTAAGGCTATCTATAATTTTTATCTCAAGACGTATGTTTGTACTGGTAAAAGAGCATAATGCAACAAGCAAAGCAAGTTCAATATTTAAAGACCTTAGGTAGGTCTAGGCTACTCTAGCTTGAAGTAGTTTTTCAAGAAATGACAGGAAAGTAAATGGTTGTAACTGGAATTTCAGATAAGCCTGAAAATTAACTACCCGAAATTACTCTTTCTTACTTTATATAAAATAGACAGCATCTTGGAACTTGACTTTTGACAGCTCAATGGATATAGATAGGCCTTGGCTAACTTGTAAAATTGGTGTGTAACTTAGGATTAGGGTTCCCAGGGACCCTCCATCAAAAAAGAGGACAAAATTACTCACCAAGGGCGGTCTACATATATTTTGGGGGGGGGGCCTGAATACCCCCCAGCAAAGAAGGGGGGTCTGGGGGTTCTCCCCTGGGAAAATTTTGGAATTAACGTGCTAAAATTAGTAGTTTTTAAGCTATTTTGAGGACCTAGTTTAGATAAATTAATATTCAATTACCCTTTAAGCTTGGACTTTGATACAACTTCTTTTCTTTATCCAATACCTACCCAATGGAAGTTTTCAACCATCTAGGTTAAAATTAATGGTAACATCAAATTAAATAATAATGGCCGAAAAATTAAATAAGAAGAATGCAGTCGAACGCCAGCATCGGACACTGCCGTTGCCGTATATCGCTGAAAGCGTCCGTCGTCTGACGATCTTCCCTACTTTTCATAATGTACAAAAAATTGTCAGACTCGAACGATCCCGAGGTTTGGGTTAGAGTTTGTAATTAGTCCACTCGTTTGCCACAAGTGTAAAGACTACATGAATTCAATTTGGTAGAACGTTATTTGTAGAACTTTATTTGCAATAAAAATTATTAAAGTTCCCCTGGTTTAATAGTTTATCTACTTATATATAAAATATTTTTTTGGGGGGGGGGGTCCGGGCCGACGGTCGCTAGTATGCTACTGGCCTGGCAAACTGGCTACTAGTGAGCAAAGTTAATAGTTTACAGTCAGCAGAGTAAGGCAAAGCAGGAAACCCATTGTTCGCCTTCCGTTCCGTTTGGTTCTACAGTATTTCCAATGGTTTCTAGCGTACGTTATACACGAAATTTGACCTAAAGAAAGAGGAAATGACACTTTTATACGTAAGATGTTATTAAAGTGTAGTATTTTAACTTAGTTTAATGTTATGATGACGATTTCTTATAAAAGCTGATTGCTAATATTAATACTTGCAGAAATATTTTTTTATTCTCTCACAAATTCAAAATCCCGGACATTTGAAAGTATTGCCAAAAATCCCCCCGGACGTTTTTTTTTGTACCCAAAAAGAAGACGTGTCCGGGAAAAAGAGGACGTCTGGGATCCCTACTTAGGATCTGCCAAGTCAATATTAAGGGGTAGGTTCACTTTGAGAAAGCAATACACACACTGGTGATGGATAAGTCGCGACTATCACGTGTCGGCAGCGTTGACCCCTGTCCCCTACCCCTGTTCTATCCTTAACTTTTCTTTCCTTGGTTTGGTAATCAGATTACAGAATGGCTGTGTTGTAAATTATATTAGACTCAAAGGACTGTTTTTCGTTCAAAATATGATGTGGTTGTTCTTTTGATGCCTTAACTTATATATTTCGTATCCTATTGTGTCCATATGGCGTCCTTTATTGCAAAAGTGTAATATATCTAGATTATTGTGAATGTCTGTATAGTTATGGTTTGTAGTTGTTAGATGGTTGGAAAAAGCTCATTTAGAATTCTTTTTTGGTAGGTGCTCTTTAAATCGGGTTGTGAAAGATCTGGCAGGTTGTCCTATGTAAAAGCTGGGACAATTGTCACATTTTAATCTATAGATTCCGGTTTTGTTGTTGTTATCAGTGTGGGACTTGTTCTTGACTCTGATCAATGACGACAGCTTGTTTGTAATCTTTAATGATACTGTTATATCATTTTTTGCCAGTTCTTTTCGCAGAGTATCATTTAAAACCACACCATCGCCCCTGGAAAATCAGATTTCAGTAGACCTTCCTCCTCCATTGGGGTCAGGTCGTCTACGTTGTTCCCACGATTACCGGGTAGCCTATCTGAGGTGCACCTCCCCAGTGACCCGATCAGAGAGGTAAGGGGTACATACGACTGGGTTCCCAGAAGGGCTCCATTAAGACACTGAATATTAGGCCCCCAGTGCCACGAGACTCTCAGCACGGATCGCATTACACCTTAGTCTAGGGCTCCCTCACTTGGTTCTGTAGGTGGACCAACACCCAGTGGCAGAAGGTAGCTCTTCGCAGCTAACAAGTGAGAGTTGGAGTTTGGGTGTCACCAATCTGCCGAACCAACCCCCATACCTTCCCACAAATACTTCGAAACAAACTCTTTTAACTTAGTAAACTATAAAATACCGGTACCTAGTTTAGTTCACTAAAAGTGGTTCAGTTATAAATCATTAACTTTTAAACTTATAAATCATCACTGTCTTGTAAAGATTCAAGACTTAAATTCCTTTTATTTTGCGAATTTCCCCTATAGAGAATAAGCTATTACCGTAGTACTCATGGTAAGACCTGGACCCGGGACCGATTTACTTTTACGTTTTGAGGTCCCTAGAGGCCAAACACCTTCCGTTCAAATTCATATAGGCCTATATATGTGTCCATTAGTGCGATAACTTGAGCAAAAATCATCCGACTTTGATGACATTTGGTACAAACGTGTAAACCTACGTTTATTCGAACGAGTTCGCGAACCAGCATGATCGGACCATGGGAACGGGGTTTTATGGGGTAAAAATAGGCTTTTCCCATTTTTGACACTAAAAACTTAAAATTTAGCTTTCCAAACCATTTTGTGGAGCTTAAAAAAACAAATAATTTAGTATATTGAAGCGTTATTATGCGCCTAATGGTTAGGCCTACAGAAAAAATTCCAAAAATCTGTAAATTTAAAATTTCCATGTTATTCTTATGGAGAATAAGTAAGTTAAACTGTTGTAGTTTGCTTGTTTATGAACATACTAGCTGAGTACCCGTCCTTCGTACGGGGTTGGCATCGAGTATAAAATGCTTATTGCAGTTATTATACTCAAGCTTTGCGTCTGGAATGGGGCAGGACACAGTTTGGTACAATTTTCTCTTTAAAATTACGGTATACTATAGTAATACACATCTACTATAGCCATAATGTTCTACCACTTATCCTAAACAATAGAGAAAAATAAATTTTTAAAATTCACAAAATATCATCATAAATAATTCATGAAATTAAAAACATAAACACAATTGTAAACAATCCTACTTTGACAGTTCTCATTGCGTATCACAGTTTTTTGTTGCTGCTTAGATCAAATTAGCTGTTTTCATAAATGGGAAAAAATAATAGTGCTGCACCCTGTTGGTAAATCTTATAACTTTTTAATGCTTTTGCATATCATAGAAACAACTTTTTTAGTTGAAACAGCTGACTAAATTCTTTAATTCTCATTAAATTTGAATACTCATAAGGTTAACATGGGGAACTACAGAGCCACTGGGGCGGAGCCCGAAAGGATTTTTGAGAAAAGGATATGCCTATATGTTAATCGGGAATGTGAGCTAACATCATGCCAAATTTCAGCCAAATCCGTTCAGTAGTTAATGCGTGATTGAACTTCAAACAAACAAACAAACACACAAACTTTCACATTTATAATATTAGTAAGATTTTGATCAAATTTGGAAAATGCATTCATTTCATACTAAATTATTATCATTTTACAAAAAAAAAAACACCTTTACACCCTCCCTGTTGCAGCAAACCTAAGTACTTGTTAAACTATTTAAATAGGGAATAAATGTGATATTTTTAAAGAGACATTTTAGTGTAAATCCAATCAGGCAAATGGAAATTCGCTTAGTCTGCAGGTTTGCTACGGCGGGGGTATTAAGATTCATCTTGATCATTAAAAGGTCAATTGTTTTGTGGTTTCGAGGAGTATATATGTGTGATAAAATGATCATGTGGACAACTTTCATTTTGAGAAAAATTTTTTTCACATGCACTATGAACTATTTGACCCCATATTCGTCGCATTCAATACCAAAAGCACATTTTGCTATTACCCTGTGTGAGAAACCATAACCTAAACAATCCAGATAGATACTTTCTTTTTTAGCAACCTGTCCTGCAATATGTTCTAGCATAAAGTTTGCACAAAAAGATATCAACTCTGTCATCCGTTTTAACTTGCTGTTAGAAAAAGCTCCGTTGATCACGTAAGTTAAACCGTGTATAACCTAACCTAACCTAACCTAACCAAAAACACTTGTTCAAATTTGTATACTGTATATGTATACAAGTTATCTATATGTCCAGGCAAAAACGCGAAAACTTGAGTAATTTTGGTCCGATTTTGATGAAATTTGGCTTGAATGTGTCTAAGGCGGGATGAACTTAAATGAGTTTGTGAACCTGCTTTAACAGGGTTTTATGGGTAAACATTTGTTTTTCTAATTTTTGACCCTCAAAACACAAAATTTTCCAATTTCTCTTTAAAACATTTTAGAGAGCTTAAAACCCAAATCATTTAGTACCTGCCTATATTGAAGAGTTTTTTGGTTTTATTGGTTAATGTACTGAAAAAACCAAAAAAATCCTAAATTTAAAATTACTATGCTAAGTTATTCTTATGGAGAATAAGTAAACTGAAGTAGTTTGCTTGTTTACGAACATATATTTTGATCAATCATGGCAATTAATTTAGTTTATACTACGCTATTGATATTTTACTAAAAAAAAACACCTTATTTAGGTTACCCTCCCTGTAGAAGCAAATCTAGTACCTACCTACTTGTTAAACATAACATTATTTATAAAAAAATAGATTTAATTGAAAATCCAATCAGGCATTGGAAATTCGCTTTGTTTGCTGTGGCAGGGTATTTAGTTGAATATGTTTATTGATAGTTTCATTCATTAAACATTAATAACAACTTATATAGTAGATCATTAACTTACTCAGATGTTTATATCGAAGAAAAATATTACTTTAGAAGCAATATTTAGCCTATATTGAACCAAATTAAAATCAACCCTACCCCCAGGCTTCACCAGGAAACGCACGAGCTCTAACATACTGCAGGTTCTCTGCAGAACTGTACCCTGGTTGGCTATTTTATAGAAATTTGGGTTCATTCAAATTTCGTAACTGTTAACTTTTAAGTTAAACTTAGGCTAAGTTATTTAAAATTTACTCGAAATGGCAGTGTGTCCCACGTTTAAATACGTTTGGTATTTGCAATCAATGTGTTATCTTTCAGGTCAGAGGGGTGGACCAAGAAAACACTGGTGTCTTGAGATCAAAAGCTAATACAACTTCCCTGACAACAAAACGTGCAGCCCTTGGCGATGCAACAAACTCCTTGGGAATACTTAACAGGGGCAAAGATGCAAAGAAGAAAGAAGGACCAACTAAACCGACTTTTCAAGCTGCTGCTTCTAAAATCAAGTCAGTAGGCTACCTAGGATAAGTTTATAAAAGTATCCTTTTCACATTAATTCAAAGGGGCTATCCGACTTAAAAAAAACGCAGATTAAGTTTCTAGGCCTTTGTAACAATTTCAAGTTAAGTTACTTACTAACTGTAATGTAATTGCACAACCCATCATGCGTACACAAAAACTTCCTAGAAAACTGTTATATGTTCCTTAGGTTGGGCTAATAAAAATAGTTTGTAACATGGGGCCAAAGTGCTTGGTTCTCTGTCTGCCTGTAAGTTTTGGGCTTTCATTTAATTTATACCAGTACATCAATTATTGTATCCTCAGGGCTGATTTACCGAATAGGCACGGTAGTCATGCGCCTAGGTTGCAAGGCAGTTTTGGCTTTTGATTAAGGGGGGGGGTGCAAAAAAAAAAATCAAAAAAATTAGTGGTTGTATTGTTGTATTTACATGCGTGATATTGCTAGGCCCGAGAGCCGACCCCAATCGCAGCCGCCTTGTGTGGAGCCTGCTGTCATAACGTCTACCCTGGGTATATCCAGCAAGAATTACGGGCAGGGAAGCCAATCCCCCACCACTCATATGGGCAAGTGGTAACTGCTGCTTATAGTGGTGGAACACCTTTTTAAAATGTACGGTGATTAGACACACTTTGAGTGTTTGTACTTAAAATTACAAAATTTGGCACAGTTGTTTATAAATTAAGTGCTTCTCACTGAGACGAGGTTGCAAAAGAAATGTATTTTATTGGAATGTTAACAACCGTTAAATTAAAATAAATTGAGAATTAGAACATGAAAATCTAAGTAATCTTGAATTTGTTTTTATTTTTTTGTCACAGGAAAGTTCCTTTTTAGCAGCAAAGGTTTATGAGCTTGAGGATAATAATAATATATTTATGTGTTTTTTTTATTCATGATAAATTGTTTTGGAAATACGAGGGGTGTTCAATAAAGACTGACAGTACGGTACTCTTTTAATACCTTTAATATAAAAGCTTATACTTTCACACTTGTATCTCCTTCTAAGTAGTCACCATTTAAAGTCACACACTTGTCCCAGCGCCTCTGCCACTCCTTGAAGACGTGTTCAAAGCCCTCCTTTGCCAGGACCTTCAAAATCGCCTCTAAAGCCTTAATAGTGGCAATAGTAGTTGAAAAAAGGCGGCCTTTGAGCTCCTTTTTGGCCTGAGGATAGAGAAAAAAGTCATTTGTAGCCAAGTCAGGGCTGTAGGGTGGATGTGGCACAGTTTCGACTTCTTTTTTGGCTAGAAACTGAAGCACAGTATTGGTAACATGGGGGCGAGCATTGTCATGATGATGCAGTTTCCAGCGTCCAACAAGGTCAGGCCGTTTTTTGGGGATGTGATCTTTCATTAGTTGCTTCAATACTAAAATGTAGTACTCCGCATTAATTGTCTGACCCTGTGGTACAGTATGGGTGTACACCATACCACGATAATCAAAGCACGTAATCACCATTGCCTTTGCAGCAGACTTTTGAGCACGAGGTTTTTTTGGCGTTGGTCCACCTTTTTCCACCCACTCTGTACTCTGTTGTTTTGTTGCAGGATCATAACAATAAATCCAACTTTCATCAGCAGTAATAATGTTTTTCCAACATGCATCACCTTTTCGACGCACGCACTGTAACCAAAGTTGGCAAATTTCAACGCGAATTTGTTTCTGAACTGGTGTTAACAGACGTGGTATCCAACGGGCACAGACACGAGTCATATTCAAATGATCGTGCATGAGTGTATGGACACTGCCAATTGATATATCGAGCAGTATAGCAGCTGTCTAATAGTCAAATGTGGATCAGTGTGAATCATAACACCCGCAGTGTTGATTGTTTCTTCGGTAAGGGCAGAAACAGGGGCGCCAGGCCAAGGCCGCACTAGGCCCACCTTCCAACTCACATGATTCCCGTCTATATTTAAAGTCTCTATGCCACCTAAAACAGGTTCTTTCACTCATTGCATCAGCTTTTTTCAAGTCGCTGTAAGTATCCGTAGCACTTTTCCCTAATTTTACACAAAACTTTATCGCATATCTTTGCTCACGAAAATCAGCCATAGTAAACCTTAGAGGCAAAAATGTGCAACTGTTTATGAATCGGATGCTATGACAACAATGCAACAATGCTATGATGTTAACAGCTGATTTCTCGGTTGCTAATACTTCGATCTTTCATGCCAACTTATAAATACCCCCGCCACAGCAAACCTGCCGACTAAGCGAATTTCCATTTCTCTGAATGATTTTCAATTAAATCTATTTAAATAACATTAGGTTTAACGAGTACCTAGGTTTGCTGCCACAAGGAAGTTAAAACTAGTAAAGTGTGTTTTAGTAAAATATTAATAGCTTTAGCTTAGTATAAAATAAATAAATTTGCCAAGTTTGATCAAAATATATCCATAAACAAACTAACTACAACATTTTCAATATTCTCCATAAGAATAACATGGGAATTTTTCATTTACAATTTTTTGAATTTTCTCCGTTACCAATAACCGTACAAAAACACTTTGATATACTAAATTATTTGTTTTTTTAAGCTCTTTAATATGGTCTAGAGATAAATTGGGAAATTTTGTGTTTTAGGGGTCAAAAATGAGAAAAACCAATTTTTACCCCATAAAACCCCGTTCCCATGGTCCGATCATGCTGGTTCGCGAACTCATTCAAGTTTATCCCGCCTTACACCTTTAAACCAAATTTCATCAAAATCGGACAAAAATTACTCAAGTTATCGGATGGACACATATATATATATATATATATATAGATATATAAAAATTTGAACGAATGGTGTGTTTGGCCTCTGGGGACATCAAAATGAAAAAGTAAATCGGTCCCGGGCCTAGGTCTTACCATGAGACCTACGGTAATAGCTACTTCCCTATAGGGAAATTCGCTAAAAACTAATTATTTGACTTTGTTTGTTTACAAGTAAGCTACTGTCAGTCTTTATTGAACACCCCTCGTAAATCAGGTAGAAGAGGAACCAAATTTGTGTCTCCCTAATGCTTGGACGCTGCCTTAAGCCGTATTTTTCAACAGATCGTGCACTTTTCTTTGATTTGGTTGGAAACAATTTAATCACCGTTCCCGAGACATCAGCTGACGCTGAGGGCGCGGTGCGTGGTCAACTGGTGGTGGGTTGGCTTGGGGGTAGCAAGGAAGTGTTATAAGATATGATAAGATCTTTATTTCCATTAGATATTCTTTTGAATACATTGGATATGTCAGGTTACAATATATAATCTATACAATGTAAACAGCGTAGAAGTCCAAAACAAATCTTTCCTCATGTTTGGAACACCCTTTGATCTTTACCGACTTCTGGTGGGAAACAAAATTTCTGTTGTTAACACTAAAACTGTTTTTAACATAAAAATATTTCTTTTCAAAAAGTAGTATTTCTGGGCTTGTTTGGAACATTTGTTGTAGAGACCTGTTAGATTACCTTGGTGAACTTGACAACATTCAGCTTGTCTGTATTCCTTAAGCTCACCAAAGACTTCAGCAAAAGATTTTCCCTCCTCAGAGCTTGATCAGGATTACCTCAGCCCTCCAGGGCTTTCCCGGCCTGTGTTTCTTTGCCTCAAGGTGGCCTTCCCTTGTACTTCCCTTACGGAGTAGGACCAGCTACCTTTTGGTCTTTAGCTGCCAAATCATTGTCAGTTCGCCTCAGCTTCTTCCTTCCTTTATGGGTGAGCTTCTTTCCCCAGTTACCCTCATTGATGGTGTTGCAATGTCTTCTTAGTGCTGCTTCTTAGGCGCTGTTTGGAGTGGGACAATCTGTCCCAGTATGCTCGGGCGTAGGAAGTGTCTTCTGGGTGACCCTGTCCTCAACTTTTTGCTCAACATTTAATCGGGAGTGGTTGACCAACTCCAAAGATACCAGCCACCTGTTTGCAAGGGCCTTGCCCGTTTCCTCTGATCCTCTCTGTTTTTGATCGGTTTTGGGGCCTAAGCTCGGTTCACAAGCCCCCGTTCATTAACCAGAGCCTGTCTCATCAAGCCTTTCATGTCAAGAACACAGTCAATGTGGTCCTTTGCCTTGGAGAGATCATACCTGTTAGGCAGGTTAACGTTAGTGTGGACCTTCTTCGTGTTTTTAATGATTATCTCGACTTTGGAATTTAAACCCCATGGAGCTGTTCTTCGGTGTGATGCACTCCATGATAGGCACGAGAGGTTACGTCTACAATTATATTGTCATGATTTTCTGATGACCACTCCATTCTGAACTCCTTGTGAACTTGAAGGGGGCTCAATAATGTGTTGGGGGGGGGGGGTTTGTAACAATCCATGACAAGTGTTTTCCAGCGCATTGTGCGGAAATTGTTGGCCCACAAACCAGTCAGGAACAGTTATATCCTTGGGGACAAATCATTTGCCCAGCAATGGATACAAGATGGTCCAGGGGTTGCCCATCGCAATGCAGTGCCCAACCTCTGCGTCATTGCCGCACTTCAAAAGTGGTAGCTCTCACGACCCATTGAGAATATCCATTAGCAGTGCAAAGAACACATCAACCCCTGCATCACAACAGGGACTCCCAGTGAGAGTACTTACTTACTCCTGTGGCCATTGGAAACCTAGGTGGTTTTTGGCCTCGCCAACCATGTGCCTCCAAGTTCTTCTATCCTCTGCCAGCTCTAAGTCTGCTCCCATTCCTCTCAAGTCCTTCGTCACCTTATCAACCCATCGCATTCTTGGTCTACCTAATGGTCTCCTTCCTTCTGGTATACCTCTCAGTACCATCTTTACCATCTCTCTCTCACTTCTACGGTTAATATGGCCCATCCATCTCAACCTCCTACTTTTAACTATTCCCACAATATCTGGTTCACCATATAATTCTTTTAACTCTCTATTTTTCCTTATCCTCCATGCATTTCCTTCTTTTACTGGTCCAAAAATTCTTCTCAAAATTTTGTTTTCAAAAGTAATAAGGCGCTTCTGGGATTTTTTGGTAAAAGACCAAGTTTCTGACCCGTATAGCAATACAGGTTGTACTATAGTTTTATACATTCTTATTTTAGTGGTTTTGATAGCAGTTTGCTTTTGAATAATTTTATTAAACTCCAGTATGATCTTTCTGCTGCTGTGAGTCTGCTCTGAATTTCTATTTCTTCTCTATTATTGTTTGTGATCATCACTCCCAAATACTTATACTTCTAAGTAGTCTTCCTCGTCATCTTGCCTACTTATTTTCATGTAGTTGGTTTTGTTTTCATTTATTTGTAAACCCACTTTTCTTGCTACTAGAAGAATGTTTAAGGTTTCCAACCTCTTTGTTCCTCCGATCCACTGATGGGTTTTAAGTTTTTTACATGTTTTCCATTATGTTTGAAATTGTGTGTATCATTACATTAGTTCATTGAGTTGTTCAATATGAATGTTGTGTAACAGCATGTATCTTTTAGAATAAGATTTTTTATGAACTTCACTTAATTTGTGTAAGCTTGGTTAGGTTGTGCTGTCAAAGTTCCTTAATGTCATTCATAAAATGTTTCAATGTTTTAGGGAACCTTCGGTGAAGCCAACGATTGAGAAGTCATTAAGCAAGCTACCACGGCCCGCTACAAAACCTGTGGCCAAACCATTACAAACAGGACGCGGTTTGGGGTTGAAAAAGGAGGAGAACAAATGTATCCCACAAGTTCAGAAGCCAGATGTTGGTCAGCCGTTGGAGAACGTTGTTGACATAGACAAAGAGGATGCCGGGAAACCCTTTTTGGTTTCTGAATATGCTAATGAAATATACTGCTATCTGCGCCAACTAGAGGTGATTCTCTTTAAGTTAGCATGATTCATTTACTTTAGTATTTGTGAATGGAGACTAAAATTTAAGCCGAGATGAATATGTTGGATTTAACTCAAATCAAAATTAGGTTCAAGCCACTAAGTGGTATATTCACTCTCTAGAATAACTTATTAGGCCTATGGTTTTTGAACAGCAAAATAGCATATATTTTGCTAATATCCATTCACATTTATCTTATATCTTGTACCTTTATGGGTAAACTGCAATGGCAAATTTGAATCTAGGATCTACAAACTTCAGAAAATTGCAATCATAATAGTTAGGGAATTATAATATTATGAAACCTTCAAAAACAAATTCAATCAGTTAAAAGTTTTAACAGTACATTTTTCACACAATTATTCAAAAGCAAAAATCTTGTAAACATCTCTTAAACAAACTACACCCATACTATGATTCTCAACATAAAAAAATCCTTGTTTCAACCAAACACAAATTGAAATACTCTTGTAAATGGCACTCAACAACCAATCCACCAAAACTTGGGAGATTTAGCCTTCATTGTTGATGAACACAGCCCAAGAAATACAAGAGTATCACAAACCTACCCAGATTGTGATGGACAGGTGCGTCCATCGTATCAACCACACATGAAACATTAAAAAGGCCAATGACCAAAGTTGCTGTTCTATCTTGTACTATGAGTTCTATCTTTACTCAACAATCTAATTTTTAGTATATTTTGTCGTAACCTAACATTACGCTAGAAAAGTGGACGATATAGCAAGAGAACCACTTACGTTCGTTGGTGGACATAGAAGAAGGAGCCGTGACGAATCATCCCACTTCAGGGCCCAGTGCACAGTGCAGCCACCCCGCAAAACATAATAACTCTTCCGTTACTAATAATTATGACTGTTCATATATGAAACTATAATGACTTCTACTACACTCGTCTTCCCCATAAAAAAAGTCAATATCATAAATTCAAAATTAACTCAATTTTCAAAATAAAATAAATTCACTTTCAATAAAATGCAATCAAAATTTCTTCTTCCCATTATTCATTAATAATTTTACAAGTCCAGCCTGTGAGGCTTTCGCACAGTCCGTGCAGACTTCCTCATCGAGGGTGGTGGGCTGCACTGTGCTAGCGGCGACGCAGGAGTTGGCTGAGGCTGGGCTTGCCCTAGGCTCTCCCTGGGACTGGTAGTAGGCCTAGGTACAGGTGACATCATCATGGGACTAGTTGGTCGATCCTCCGGCGGGGGTGAATTCTTGGGTACTTGGGGTGATACAACGGGATCCTTGGGTGATACAAAAATCTCCTCCTCTTCTGCATACCGAGCTCTCAAGTGATCCGCATGACAAAATCGGGGTTTTCCACCAATAACACTCACCAGATAGGTAACCGGACTTCTCTTTAGAATTATTTTGCCAGGAACCCAAGATATCTTTTCATTTCGGACAGTTTTGACATAGACTGCCTGACCTTCTGAGAAAAATCTGCTTCTTCCCCTAAGCCTATCAGCTGCATCTTTTTGTTCCCTGTGTTTTTGATCAATGGATGACTGGAGATTGGGTTTTAACATAACCAACTGAGTACGAGGCTTCCAAGACAGGAACATTTCTGCAGGGGTTAAGCCAGTAACTGTATTTGGAGTGTTGCGGTACGCAAACAAGAAATTATCTAATTTCATTTGAAGAGTGGTACGCTGAGAACGCTGATGTTCCTCAATCACTTGACGCAAAAGGTTTTTCTTGACCTCCTGAACACTTCTCTCCGCAGATCCATTTGAAGCCGCATGATACGGGGGAGTTAATGTGAACTTCACATTGTTGTTATGCAAAAAGGTTTTGAACTCTTGACTAGTAAAAGATCTTCCGTTGTCCGACACCAGTTCGACAGGCAATCCATACGATGAAAACAAGGTACGGAGTTTCTCAATAACCTTGGAAGAATTCATGGAACTCATGATAAATACCTCTAACCATTTAGAGTATGTGTCAATCAAAACTAAAAGTTGCTGTCTCGACTCTGGATCCTCCGCAAAGTCAATGTGTATCCTCTGCCATCGGGTTGATGTTGTAGGCCATTGCTGCAACGGTACTTTAGGTATCGAATTCCTAGTTAACTGACACGCAGAACAAGAGGCCACCACGTCTTCAATCGACTTCTCCATGCCTGGCCACCAGACATAACTTCTCGCCAGCATCTTCATGCGTGTAACTCCCGGGTGTTGATCATGCAACATTTGAAGCACAGATGAATACAGTTTCTTTGGAATCACTACACGAGAACCCCACAGCAAACAACCTTGTTCCACGGACAACTCGTCCTTCTTCCTTAGAAAAATAGCTAGTTCTGGCTCAACCGAGCTCGTCCAGCCGTACATCACAAAATCTCGGACCTTCGAAAGAATCGGATCCTTATCCGTCATTTTACCTATATGCAAGGCAGTAATAGGTGCAATGTCCTTGACAACACAGAAATTGTTCATCACTTCTGTACACATATCTACATGTGAAACAAAATTAGCATCCAGCTCTATAGGTTCCGCTTCTGCTAAGGGTAACCTAGACAACGCATCAGCGTGAGGGACATCCACTCCCTTCCGGTACCTAACCTCCAAATCATATGCTGATAGAATCAAGGCCCATCTCTGCAGCCTAGCTGCCGCCATACTAGGAACGCCCTTTTTAGAGCCAAAAATAGCCGTCAACGGCTGATGATCAGTCTGTAGAATACAGTGTCTTCCATATATATACTTATGAAACTTTTTGACTCCAAAGATCAAAGCCAGAGCCTCCCGATGTAACTGAGAATAATTCCGTTCACTGGAACTTAGCGTTTTCGATGCGAAGGCAATTGGCCTTTCCTGACCATCGATAAGATGAGATAGAACAGCAGCCACCCCTCTGGGACTCGCATCACATGTCAGAACTATGGGCTTTTTAACATCATAGTGAACTAACAAACTTGAGTCCAACACCCATGATTTACTCTCCTGAAAAGTCTTAGAACACACCTCCGACCACACCCATGGATGATCCTTATGTAATAAGTCATAAAAACAGCTTATTCTAGCAGACAGGTTAGGTATAAATGCATGATAATAATTTATTAGACCAATATAGGCTCGTAACTCTTCCTTAGTACTAGGCTCAGGCGCTTTACGCAGCGCAGTTAACAAACTTTCTTGTGGACGGAGACCATCTCGAGTAATCACATGTCCTAAATACTCGATTGAAGATTGCAAAAACTTACACTTTTGTTGGTTTACTCGAACACCAAACTCATCAAGGCGTTGCAGCACCTGCGCCAGACGGGCAAGCCCCTCTTCCTTAGAGCGAGCCGCCACTAAGACGTCATCTAAGTACGCCACCGTTCCTGGAAGACCTGTTAAAATTTGGTCGATGGCTGACTGAAAAATTGCAGGAGCTGAAGACAAACCATATGGTAGCCTTTTTAAACGATACAGACCCTTATGGGTAGCTAGGGTCAACAGATGTTGCGATTCATCCGCTACCGCCAATTGCTGATACGCATTTGAAAGATCAAGGCAGCTAAAAACTGAGCAACCGCCTAGAGTTGCAAAAATATCTTGAGCCTGTGGAAGCGGATAATGTTCCATTTCAATACACTGATTAAGAGTAATCTTATAATCGGCACAAAGCCTAACACCATTAGGCTTAGGGACAACCACAAGTGGAGTGCTCCACTGTGAATTAGTAACTCTGTACGCAACATCCTCTTGAACCATGCGGTCCAACTCACTCTCAACTTTCTCCCTTAACGCAAAAGGCACTGGTCTCGCCTTACAAAACTTAGGGACTGTCCCCTCCTTTAAGACAATATGAGCCTTAACACCCTTAATTTCGCCCGTTCCAGGCTGAAAAACTGACTTAAATTTACTCTTCAATTTAGCAATGTCCAAATCAGAACTGTGATCCACAGTGGCTTTACATGAAAACACATTTTGCCAATCTAACCTCAACTGGCCTAACCAGTTTCGCCCCAACAGAATCGGCTGACTCTTACTTTCTAAACTAACTACTGTCAAAGGCAAACTCGCCTGCTGATTATTATATTTAACATTGACATTCACTTGTCCCAGAACAGGTACATCATGACCTGAATAAGTAGTAAGTTTCACATTTGCTGGCCTAAGTTTGAGGTTAGAAAATTTTTCATAAAATATCTCAGAAGGACATATAGTCAAGGCACTGCCTGTATCTAGAATCATTTCTAAATATACATCATTAGCCACTAGGCCTACCTTATAGCCGTTGTCTGATCCTGATTTAAGGTTGTACAGACCTATCTCTGCCATTGGAACTTCTAGGCCTAGGCCTACCTCTTCCTCCACTTGATGGACCCCCATCCTAGGTGTCGACTTTTTACCATGGAAACTAGAAGATTTCTTGGCTTTACACACTTTCTTGAGATGACCTACTCTCTGACAACCGTGACACTTGTAACTGGCGAACGCACACGCACTAGGCCAATGACCCGCAGAACCACACCTCCAGCAAGAGTTTCTAGAATTTTGATTTTCACTACTCCTATGCATGAAAGTTTTAGGCCTATTTTGACTTTTCACATTGATTTTCGCAATGTCCCCACGAGGTTGCACAAATAGGCTTGACTGCGATTCGGCCTGTTCCAGCCTGAGCGCTGACGCATAAGCTTCGTCAAAGTCCAATTCCTCCGACAACAATTTCTGCCGGATAGTTTCATTAGAAATGCCGGAAATCACTTTTTCCCTCAAAGCGTCTTTCAAAAAGGTACCAAATTTGCACGAACTAGCTAAATGTTTTATTGAAACCACAAACTCCGCTATGCTTTCGCCCGGCTTTTGCACACGAGAGTAGAATACATATCGCTCCGCCACAACCAACTTCTTGGGCGCATAATGTAATTTCAACAACGCTGCAAGTTCATCATAGGTCTTAGAATCTACCTCTACCGGTGATAATAAATCGGATAGGACCGATTAAACCCTGGGACCAATAACTGTAATTAAAACCGACACCTCGTTCTCCTTCTTAACATTGTTCGCTTTGAAAAAATGTTTCAGGCGCAACAAATAGGGCACAATGTCCTCCTCACTTGGATTAAATTCAGAAATCCTGCCAACACTAATACTCGCCATTTTTAATCATCTCAACTATAATACGCACTAAAACAACAACTGTTATCGCGTACTACCCTAACTATGATAAAAAGGTTTATTACCGACTGCGCCAAAATGTCGTAACCTAACGTTACGCTAGAAAAGTGGACGATATAGCAAGAGAACCACTTACGTTCGTTGGTGGACATAGAAGAAGGAGCCGTGACGAATCATCCCACTTCAGGGCCCAGTGCACAGTGCAGCCACCCCGCAAAACATAATAACTCTTCCGTTACTAATAATTATGACTGTTCATATATGAAACTATAATGACTTCTACTACATATTTTATTTTATATAACATACTGTATGGCCTTTCAATTGTTATTTAGAATGTTTTTGTTCCTGATGTTTATCTTTGTTGCAAAAAAACCAGTTAAGTCAATTTTGGGTTATTAATCAGTCTTATTAAAAATTCCCTACAACTATGAAAAAGCCATCCTACATAAGATACTATTATTTAAAAAAAATACTCCCCAGTAATATCAGAGGGATAAAGAAAACAGTACATAGTTTAAAGAATAAACTAAAGAGTTTAGAAAGCTGTAGGCCTACATTTCCTGGAAGAGTGCTTTACCACCTCCCTTTGATTAACCAGGGGCGGCTCCAGGAATATTGTTTTTGGATAAAAGTTTTTGAAAAAATTATTACTGAGCAAATTTATTTTTTCCTTGAAAGTAATAAAAAAATTTTAAAAGAACAATGTGGCTTTAGATCAGGACGTAATATAAGGCTGCGTTTACATTGGAAGCACGCTTGGGCAAGTAAAATGGTAGCGCACGCTTGCGCAAGCGTGCCGTGTCCGAAGTTGTGGTTATACTACGAGCAACCAAGCGCAAGTGCCACTAGTCTCAGCAGGACAGTACAGTCAAAATTGACATGTCAGACGATGAGGATATTGTGCTAGAGAATGGAGTTTTAAAGTTTTTATTATTAGACTCTGAAGGAGTAAGGGGGGAATGGGTAAATGATTTTTTTATGGATCAAGAAGAAGGAAGGGAGTATGCCCGGATTTTTGTTGATCTTCTGCAACAGCCAGATAAGTTTTATGAATATTTTAGAATGATGCCAGAAACATGTTACTACATTTTAGAGAGAATAACACCAAATATTGAAAAGCATTATATGTACAGTATTATTGTAGTAGTTATTGCTAACAATTCAAATAAGCCTACGACTTGCGTAATTTAATCAAATATATTTACACTTGTGCTACCATTATTGTTAATGAATTATTTACCTTATTGGTAGGGTATATTGTAGTACATAATGAAGGCAATTAAGTTTAGGAGAAAACAATTTAATTTTGACAGTTAATTGCATTACAAGTCATAAAGTAATTTAAATTATTTTTCTTTATGATTAAAACCAGGGGGTGTGTTATTACATTATGTTGTGAATAAAAACAAATTATAACTGTGTTATTTTCCACTGTTCAAGAAATCAAATTAATCACTAAAATCTGGTGGAAAAATACTTGGATTACAATCATTAATTAGGCAATGGGAACCCCTGGTTGTAGCCTGAAACTAATTTATCCTATATAATTGGTCTTCTTGCACGAACAGCATCAATCAACACCTCCGTATCCATGCTGAACAACTATAAACACTTTACCAACAGACACAACCGATGCTACTGTGTCGGTGAACCACAACAAACTGAGGCACGCTTGCTTGTAGAAACAAATATTTTTGTTTCGTGATTTGAGAAGCGCAAGCTTGTCCCAGCGTGCGCTTGCTAGTGGCGAGCACTGTAACCACCACTGGTCAAGTCACCACCGGTTTCCAGTAATCTGCTACAATTTTGTTTCAAAGGGCAAGCTTGGCCAAGCGTGCGCCACCATTTTACTTGCCCAAGCGTGCCTCCAATGTAAACGCAGCCTAACTCAGGCTCTGTCTGACTTCTTGTGGGAGGTTGGTTGCAGCATTGATAAGTCTCAGAATATTGCTGGAGTGTTTTGTGACTTGTCAAAAGCCTTTGTCTGTTTTGTACATAAAATTTTATTTTCTTAGCTTAAATTTTACATTTTTTCTCCAATTGCTTTGAAGTTGTTGAAATTCTATCTTACAAACCGCTTTCAAAGAACTATTATTTTTAAAGATAACATCAATAACTTTTCAAAATGGAAAATGATCTATTGTGGTGTACCTCAGGGATCTATATTGGGACCCTTGTTGTTTTTAATCTATATTAACAACCTGCCTTTTAACATAAACTCAAAGCTTGTTCTATACGCAGATGACACAACAGCTATATTAAAATCAACAGCCCCAACAATTTACAAAATTTGATAAACCAAACTTTTGAAGATTTAAACAAATGGTTCACAGCAAATGGGCTGAGTCTAAATTGTTCTAAAACTCAAATTATTAGGTTCAAAACTACTCATGACAGAGAAACTATCGAATTAAATATTAATTTTCAGGGAGGTATTATTAATGAAACGTCATCTACAAAATCTTTAGGCATTCAGGTACAAAACACTTTAAATTGGGATAAATACACATCAGTCCTAGCGAATAAACTTAATACAGTCTGTTTTCAGATATCTGTCCTGCAGCATGTTACTGACCTCAGGACAAGGATGATTGTTTATTATGCTTTGTTTGTGTCAAACATGTTGTATGGAATAGAGTTCTAGGGCAGCTGCTCAAATGCCGAAACCATTTTCTAAATTCAAAAAAAGATCCTTAGAATTATGCCATTTTCAAAACCTAGGCGATCCTGTAAATTATTATTTAGAGAATTGAAAATATTAACACTTCCGTCAGTTTATATCCTGCAAACATTAATCTTGATAAAAAATCTTGAATCATTTATGAATGAAAACCATCTATCTATCTATATATTAATAGGCAAGCATGTTTCTTTAAAACCTTTTTTTCTTAGCTCGTGTGCATCGTAGGGAAAATCTACGCATACTGTTAGAAAGCTATTTTCCTGTAGGTGTGCAGAATCCCTTTATAAATTAAAATAGGCTCAAAAATAAGCACAAAAAATGAATTTAAAATTTTGAAAAATTCAACATGGATATTATGAGTTGCCATGCTGGTGACGAAATAACAACGAAATATAAACAGAAAATCAAAACAAATGGAAGAAACTCCAATCACATGTTCTATTCAAAGTGTGGAATGAAAATAAAGAAGTCTGTACATTAAATATTTTTGGTCGAGTTTCGACCACTGGACGACCTCTAGTAACCATAATTATTTAACTAGACATCGAAATGATTTACAACTGCCCATTCATAGACTTACCTCACTTGAAACCCTTCCACAATATCTAGGGAAAAAACTGTATAATAAACTGCCTGATAATATTAAATCATTAGAATCTCTTGAAAAATAAAAAAATAAGTTACCAAATTGCTGCTTAATAAAGGGTATTACAAAGTTAATGATTTTTTAAATTATGTATATATTTGATTTCTTAGCTTATTGTATAGTTATTATAGTTTTATGTATTTTAATTGTCCTTGACCATTTCACCTGTTTCCCAGCTATGCTGGATCTGTAAAACGTTGTGTGAAAATAAATGATTTGACTTTGACAATGACTCAAAATATATATATATATATATATATCTATATATATAATACGCTAAGCCGATTTTTGTAAACAGAACTCCTCCCACATTTTTGGACCGATTTTGATAATTAAAGTGTAAAAAAAATGGCCCTGATTTGTAGTTTTGCAAAGTGTTTTTGGTTTTTTGAAATCTTTATTAGTTTGGGCAGGATCTTCCATCAAAGTTGGGTTTTCTCCCATAACATTAACATGGGGTAATCTAAATATTTAATTGGAAACTTTGTCTCCACTAATTTGAGAGAACGGCTGGACGTAGAAACTTGGTAGAGGTCTCCAAAGAAAGGCCTTGGTCTGTAGATGAGTTATCAAAAGAAACACGAAGTAAATTCCCTTAGGGCTCTGCCCCAGAAGCCTTTAAAGATACCTCGACAAATTTGTTTACATTTTGGCCAAGTGGATAATACTTATTAATGAAACAGCTGTTGATATTTCAATTGTGTTTTAAACAACTCACATTTATTGGGAGTTACTAAATTGTCCAAAAGAAGTATTTGCAATGCTATTTTTTTATTTTAAAATTTATTTTCTTCTGTATCATGTCATGTTTTGCAATATAACATTCCATTACGAAATCAGTGGAAATTCCTTCACAGAACTCACAGAACTCTTACAATAATTTCTTATTGAACTATCTTATATCTGCTGTACGGGTTGTTGTCTGCATTTTCCCCCAATTTTGCCTATATTTTATCATATTATTCTACAGATCATCATAGGTTCACGAGATTATTGTTATACATGTTTTCAATCATTGGAAAAATCTTCGATTGTGTAATACAATATCGTGTGTAATAACATCCAAACACAGAAACCTGGCCTAAAATGGTACCTATCTTGACAAATTATTTGAAGTGGTCTATATTACGGACCGTGGCTCACTGGGTTTATAACATGATTTAAAATAACACAACATTTTTGCTGTAAAAAAGGCACAAAGAGTAAATACTATTTAAGCAGCTACTGTCATGACAGAAAGGTCATATTCCTTTTAAACTAGATCACATCATCCTTTATAAGATACGTTGTTTAACAATACATGTAAACGTCAATATTTACGTAACAGCCAATTTACAGTATTTATTGCTTTTTCCAAATGCCGCATTGTTATTTAAATTGAATTATTTGTTGCCAATGAAGCCGCACAACCATATAAACGAGGAGGTCCCTAACAGTTCAAGAGTAAAAGCCAACTTCACTTCAAGTATATTCCACTACACCTAACTTTCCGTAGATGAATAATTAGCGTAAGCGTTGACAGTGACCGTCGATTTCGACGGGTTTCACCTAGTATATATTATTTGTTTAAAAGCTGTTTGTCTGAGATGATGACTATGTCTGTAGGCCAAGTGTGCAATCACTGAGAACTACTTGGCAGGACGCCTGGTGACTCCCAGGATGAGAGCTACACTGGTAGATTGGCTGGTAGAGGTACAACAACAGTATCATTTGTTTCCTGAAACTCTACATCTGAGCGTCGCCATCACTGACATGTTCCTGCAGGTAAATCTCACTTTGTGTTATGAGCTAGTCCCATTTTTATAGCTCTAGGATTGCGTTTAGTTACAAGTAATAACTAAAATATGTAAATCATCAGATAATCCATAACATGTAGGGAAACATGAGGTGAAACTTGATACATGTGTTTTGGCCGTTACAATTCCACTATTGATAGGCTTACCAAAAATCCACTTTTTGAGTTGTTGACAAAAGTTAAACACAACATAAAACAGGAGGAAGTATACTGCTCCCCCTCTGCTGGTGAGCCAGTGAGGCCGTGGTGCAAAATGTTTGCCATTACTGTACTCTTCCTTACCTGACCTAATCCTGACTTGCTTTGTGAAACTAAAATATGAATCACTACTGTAGCGTTTATTAGGTCTGAGGGTTAAGTTAGGAATAGAAATATTTGCATTGGATCTTCAGCTTTGAACTCAAAAGAAAACAAATTTGACAACGCACTAAAAGTTACTTCCGTAGTGGTACAACTTAAAGCGGTGTTTAATTTTTTATACGATTTACTTTCTAAAGATAACTTGTGGCTTAGTGTTTTGATAACTGAACACTGTTTTAACTGTTTTGAAAACTTGTTCAAAAACACGACTAGGCCTCCAGCATGAATGACATCAAACAATCTATTTAAATAAAGGGTTTCCAGAAAATAAATAAAATTGGTTCAACAATCACACTTCGCAAGGAATTAATTTAGTGACTTAGTTACCTAGCCTATAAATAAAGACTGGTGTAGTGGTGTATGATTTTAAACAAGCAGTAAAATATTTTTTTGTGTTTAAATATTTAAAAGATTATCACAGTAGCTCGGGAAAAAGAATTATATGAACTAACCAACTAACTCATGGAATGCACCATAGAGCCCAAGGGCCTAGGTTTTTTAAGATTTATTTTTGAAGATAGCAGGCTTGGGAAATAGTCCAAACTGGCACAAGAAACGCAACACTTTACACTATAGGTAAGGCCTACACAAAACGTTAGAATATTCAGTCCTGGGCAGAAGAAAACCATCTCTTATACTCATACTGAAACAAAAATTCAGTAAGTGACTGTGAAATGAAACATTCAAATATTCTAATGCTTTGTGTATAGTGTAATGTGATGTGTTTCTTGAGCCAGATTGGACCCATTCAGTTAAGTCTGCTATCCTCACAAAAAAAAAATCCTGAAAACTCCTAGATGCTGCATATGAATTCCTTTTCTTTCAGTGTTGTGTGACCTATTGTTTGTTTATACACCTCTGATATCTAATTTTCACAGTGTAAGCTTAGGGAAATTGTACTTAACCTATCATATTCACATATCAGTCTTGGTGGCAAGAATGATTAAATTAGGTTTGCAACCATATCTCCATCCTACTTGATGTTGCAGAAAGTGAGTTCCATAGACAAGGAGCACCTGCAGCTGGTCGGGGTGTCTGCAATGCTTGTGGCTTGCAAGTACGAGGAGACTTACTCACCAGACATCTCCGACTTTGTATACATCACTGACAACTCGTTCACCAAGGAAGAAATCCTCATGATGGAGAAAGGCATCTGTGGAAAACTGGATTTTGCCTTTGGACGACCTCTGTCACTGCAATTCCTACGACGATACAGCAAAGCAGCCTTTGTAAGTGCAAATGCATACTATAGGTGAGGAAATGGTTTTCCATTTCTTTGAAATAGTAGTCAGGAACATTCCTTATTTTATCATTAGGGTCGCCAGAATTTTATCCCCTGGGCAAAGCTGACGTCACTATGACGTAGTAACCTGAGCACTCTAAAGTTTGTTCGCGGACAGAATTTTACCCCTGCGGATTTGGAAGTCTAATGAAAATAGACAGAGCATGATAAATTAAATTAGATTAGCAATAAAAACCAGAATTTTACCCGCTGTCCATATAACTAGCGTTTAGGCAACTTGCCCGGATTTCTACCTGTGGAATTTTGACCCCGGAATTTTACCCCCTGGCCAGATAAAGAAATTATTGAGTATGATTTATTTTCTTCTTTCAGTTTTAATTTAATATAAAATATTAGTGATGTGTCAAAACCGAATCTCAACCATCAAAACTTTGGAATAGTTTCGGTTTCGAGATTCGATCACCGAGTTTTGAGATTCAAAAGTTTCAAAATTGAAGATTTTGGCAGTTTTATTCTTGAATCTACTGACATTTTTTGCATCATTATTATAATTTTTACCACTGTTTCCACACTAGCTGATAGCAATAGAGCAAATACAGTAAATTGTATTCTGAACTTAGACAACAACTCAGTTTCATAACAATATATATTAGCCTCTAAATGTTCTAATTAGTCTAATATTCATGTTTATGTTGGTGTCAGGAGTTTAATTTATTTTAATTTCAGAAAAAAATATGTTGGTATGTGTTTAGTTTATATGTCAGTCACATATTTATGTTATTATGTCAGTGTCATGAGTCAACCTTTTTCAGTTTTGATTAGAGATGTGCCAAGCAGTTACTTGGGCGAAACAGCTGCAGCTAGTTCCAAGGTCGCCGTGGAACTCGTTCCAAAAGCAGTTCCAGCTGCAGCTGGTTTCTGCAGCGGGTTTTCCCGCTGCAGCGGAGCTATGGCTGTAGTGGTAGTGGAACGAGGCAAAAGGGCGGATGAATAAAATCTCAGTTTATTGCCATAATTTGAGACGGATTAGTTTAAGCTGTTCTTGAGTTACAATATTATTGTTTTAAATAATGCAAAATAGCGGCTGTAAAGAAATCAATATCGTGTTTTGGAAATGTTGTACAAGTAATTAATTATTTTAGTTTTTCTATCTAGGGTCTAAAAATAATACGTGACAAGGCCGGTATAAATTATTTTAGAGGTTCTTCATATTATGCATTTATTCATATTATACATTTTTTTATTGTTAAAATAATATTATTCAAACACCACTTAACTTACACTAACTCTTAATATAAAATTCTAAATAGCAAAAAAATCCTTAATTAAATTAAACACAAACAATTATTACGGTACTGATTACTGAGGAAGAGATAATTAAATTTGTATATATTATGAGCACGACTTAACTGGGACTTATGTACTTTAAATTCCTGCCTGAAAAAATGAAAAACAGAAAATGAATAATTTCTTTTAAGGCATGTCAACCATATCCGCTAATCAAACCTTTGTTTACAATAGACTAACGCATCAGCTGCACAGGCTAGAACCATCTAGAACTTAATGTTTAGTGAGAGTATAAATAAACCAGCTGCAGCTGTTTTGTTGTAACTATGTGTTTTACAAATCCAGTTACTCCGGAACTTATCTTTAAAAATTTACAAAAAGGCTGCAGCTGTTTGTGCGGAACTACATTCAAATCGTTCCACCGTGGTTCCACCGAGCTGCAGCTGAAAAAGTTGGATTGTGGTTCCGCTTGGAACGGTGGAACGAGTTCCACTCTCGGAACGGTGGATAAATGTAGTTCCAGCTGCAGCGACACATCTCTAGTTTTGATTTAATTTGAAATGTTATTATTAGGCCTACCTGCATTTTTTCTGTAACCTTAACCTTTGTAACCAGCTAAGTAAAAAGGTTTCGCGTTAGGGTTTTGAGATTCAGGATTCGATTTTTTAAAGTTTCGGTTTTGGTTTTCAGATTCGAAATTTCTGGTTTTGACTAGAGGTGTGCGGATAGTGAAATTTCATTTCGGATCGGATAGTTGAGGCTCGGTTCGGATCGGATCGGATATTGGGAGGTTCGGATTCAGATATTTTCGGATTCGGATAGTTCGGCGCGGTTAATAATAAGCTGCATATGTATTTTTAACCTATAAAACAATGTAAAGCTGTGTAAATCAACTTAAATGACGATTTTGAACTATAGAATTTCAAATTAGCCAAGTCCACAGTTTTCTCTCTCTTGAAAATCACAATTCACAACATTTATTTTCAAAAGTTGGTTGCTTGAATTAAGTACACTAGCAGCCGAAATCTTCACACAACACCTTAGCTCAGCAGGACTGATGTCAAACGTTTGGGCTTGTTTACTTGAGGTTATGTTTTATGTTGTTTCCTGGTTCTCACAAGACAAGGAGTTCAATCTCAGGTTTATTTTCACATTGTATTTCCTTACGTTTTTGGAACGGATTACTGGCCTTAAGTGGCATTTTGCGGGTTTGCCAAGTTAAGAAAACATCACTAATGCACTAAGCTGGGCTCTAGCTCACGATTTTGGGCAATTAGGCTTTATAACTGTGTAAAAGGTGTGTGTTATCCCTGAATTTATAAATTTCATTCTACACTTATTCACTGCCAAACATAATTCAGTAGAACCTTGATGAACCGAGAATTACACTAGCCTACATAACTTCATTACCCCAAGTAAAATACCAAGATAATTTTTATAATTGTATTTGAATCGTATAATCTTAGTTTGTTTAAAATGGATTGTATGTTCAACAATTGCCGTCCATTATTTTTATGCAGTATAGTCCCAAATTATTGTTTTTGATTTTGAAACATCACAGTTCATTTGACAAAATTAGAGTTGAAGCAGCCTAATGTCAAGTCACGCTTGTGCAATAGTTTGTTTACAAGCTTTCTCCAGACCACTGGGGAGGGTCAGGTCTGATAAGCCGTCTATTGTTCTTCCCCAAGAAGGTTCGACCCTCATTAGTGACGCTCGGCTGCACTCAGTGGGGAACCCAATACCACAAATCAATCTTTTAAATGAATACAAATATTTGGTAATAATTGTTTTATTAATATTCACCTTGAAATTTCAATAAATTTTGTGTAAAATTTGACAAAAATCGTCCATTTTGACCGATTATTAATACAGTACCAAATACCAAGTACATTCATTGGTAATTAAATAATAGGTAAAAATTAACCGATTTTCGTCAAGTTTTACCCCCTGCTGTGCGCTATGTCACAAAAGCTGATAACGACATGGGATTAGTAACCATGGCAACTTGTTGAATGCATGATGAAGGGAAACCCAAAAAAAGAAGAACAAAGAGAAAGAATAATGACGTTGTTATCTTTATACCCTTTTTACAATTTCTGTTATTGTTATCTTTATGTAAGATTTTATGATTTTGTTTTATAGGTTTATAAAATAATTCTTTTTAACTACGGTAATATCAATTTATAATTTATCAACGTGCTTCTCTTCTGAAACAGCAATACCGGAGGGATGCATAATAAAGGGCAATGACCTAAAATATCACGATTGTGCAATATTGTATTTTGATGATGAAATTTAAATCAGACAAAAGTTTGTATATCTCCATGGTCCCTATCGTTTAATCATTTAATATGTACACAATCAATGCTAAATAATCATGGTTAGTTCTAACTTTATTTTTTATTATTCAAAGTTTTTACACAATAAGACAATCCAAAGTCAAACCGGGCAATGAATACCCAAAAAACAACGTATCTTGTCCTGTGATTGGAATACCACTCGCCGGCCAGTCCTTTAGGTTTAGGGAAGTGTAGTGCAAGTCTATATAGCTTCAAGGTCTTACCCACCCCTTCCCCCTCCGGTCCTACTTGACTCCCTACCCGCGCTCCTTTCGAGGTCATTGCCCAACCCCTCCCACCCTTCTATTGTGTTGCCTTTCTATTGTTTCCATTCGGACTTTTTTTTTGGAAATATTAAATCTATTGTTTACGTAACATCACACAGGGTGTCTAGTAGTCGGGAAAGTCGGGAATTAGTATTGAATTTTAAAATGGTCTTTCGGGATTTAGTCTTAAATTTGATTTCAAAGTCGGGAATTTTTATGATTTTGCCGCGATCGTCGTCTTCCGTTTACGTAACCGCGAAAGCCAATGATGATTGTTCTCACGGCCTCAGGAAATATTCACGATTTTGCCGCGATAGTGGACCTCGACGATGACTTTTCAGAAACCACGGGAGACGACGATGACCTTTCCGTGACCGCGGGAGATGACGATCACAGTAGTAGGCTAGATTTTTCTACTTTGAAACAGTACTGTAAAAAAAAACTATTACGCAGCGCCCCTAGTGTCAGGAGCGAGACTAGCACAAGTTGACTTTCATTTGACCATGGTAGTTCTTTTCTGCTTTATGTCTGTTCGTTCCAGGTGAATCTAATCGTAAAGCAAAACAGCCGATAACGACTAAACTAGTTATCGGTATTGCATCATACGGCTTCTTTGCCGTTTGCTGTTAGGTCGTTGGAAACGTATTGCTGTAATTTTGTCCTGGGAAACTAATGATGGTTATGGAGATTTAGTTTTCTGTCCAAAACGTCAAAATATATTGTCTATACGAAAAAGTCGGATATATAACGGATAGTGTCGGATATTGAATTTGGGAACCGAATCCGACACGATTTTTCGGATATCCGCACACCTCTAGTTTTGACCATCACTACAAAATATTGTATTATTAAGTACCGGTAGCCTATTTTAATTTTTTTGTAATCTCAACTAAGTAAACAGGTTTCGCTGTTTAATTTTGATATTCGGGATTAGGGTTTGGGCACAACTGTTGGTTAATATGTATGTATAATAAACTAAGCATCTCATTTAAATGATAATTGGGTGAAATTTTTTAGACGATTTATTATACTGCTGTGGAAAACCTATTTATTTCGTTTCTGTTGTACAATAACACAATATGCGTTTTTGTTTCTTCAGGCACAAACCATGAGCTATTTATGGTTTTTACTGAAAAATGTCATCGAAATACCTGTTGTAAAATGAAGTTGTAGGCATCCGGTACAAAGAATTCGACCAATTGTTGCGTTGACTACTGCAAGGAAACCCAAATGTTTGTATATACATATTAACCAACAGTTGTCCCCAAAAACCAAATCCCTAAACTAGAATATAAAAATTAAAATCCAAAACCTGTTTAATTAGTTAAGGTTACATATAAATTAAGATAGAATATAATAATAAAATGTTTACTATTAAATTAAAACTAAAAGAAGAAAATTAATCATTCTCACTTATTTCTATATCTGGCCAGGGGTAAAATTCCGGTAGTAAAATTATCAATATCTTTTCTTCAATTTACCTTTTCTTTAAACTGCAATTTCATTTCATGAGGTACATGAGAATTTTGTTCAAGGAAAAGCTTTATGCCAGGATTTTGTGAACTCACTTTGCTGACACTGGAAAAGATCCACTAGGTGATCAAAAATTGTGTGTTTTGTAAGTATTCTGTGAGTTATATGGCCTACCTGCACTTGTTCTAATGTGAGCTAGCTGCTATCCCTTTATGTAGATGAGAAGTGGGGCTTGGTTCCCAATCAACACAACCATAGCTTTGTCATTATGAAATTTGTGATTTGTAAAAATCTTTTATTAGAATAAAGTCAAAGTATTATAGATTACATTACAGTTGTTTTTACAGGCCACGCCGTTGCAGCATTCTTTCGCCAAGTATTTCCTGGAACTGGCTCTTGTGGACTACCAAATGGTTCATGTGAAGCCATCAATGGTGGCTGCAGTAGCTAGTTACATAGCGCTCAGGTATACAACCTTCACATGCTACATTCTTGCCCATAACTGTTAGAAAGATCAGCTGTACTAAATCACAATTCACATTTAAAACCGTTATAAAAAATGTTGTTCAGCATCACTGGATATCTAAAAGTGATCTCTAGAAATAAATCAAATTTTAGGGGGGCAAAGGCCCATTAAATGATATTTTTAGTTACCATTCATCACTCCGTTAGATCACATTCACAATCATTAAAAAATTACACCTAAATCGTGAAATTGGTTAAGTAGGACAGGCGAAAAAGGAATGTTTTAAAGAGAAAACCCATATGGTATTAGTATCCATATATAAATCCCAAAGTACATGAACTTTTAGAAAACTATGTCACACCCCCATAAACCATTTACTTAAAATGTTCGTCATGACAAGAAACCTTGTGCAAAATTATCCATAAATTGCCCTTTAAGGTCTTAATTCCTTTCTAAAGGATTTTTCTTCACTTTCCATGTATCTAATGTTAAAAATGCCTATGCTGTACTTATTTGTTTGTAATTTTTTTCAATTTATTACCTTATTAAAATCAGGAGTGATTATTTGTTTGTATTACTGTATTCTGTTTTGTTTATTTCAGCTTCAGCTTAGCTTAACCAATCAATAGTTTTATTAATACTTAACTTATGAAGTCAAACGGGGGTGAAGCCTATGGGCAACAGCTAGTATAAATATACAGGGTGTCCCAGAACTCTCTACCAAAGTTTTAGAGCGTTGTTAACAACATTATAACAGGTTACGTACCTTGGCGTCCACAATTCAGTCAATAGAAGATCGACTGAAGAATTGTGAACGTCAAGGTACGTAACCAAAAATATTATAAGGGTTTTTCATATTTTAATAATTAAAAAATTCATCTAGCTGGACACTAAAAAACTACAAGGAAGAGTTCCAAACAGGACATTTTTTTCTTCCTGCTTTAGTTTTATCCCTTGAAATTACAGGAAAGTAAGTTACTAATTTTGCAAATTTGACTATTTATATTAGCTTATTAAGGGCCCTATTACACTTGGTCACCAGGCAACGTAACAGGTGGCGTCACCAGGCGACGTCACCGGTGACCAGACTAGTTGGTGGGCACTGGTTCTTATGGCGCCCATTACACTAGGGTCACCGGTTGCGGCACTAGCCTTTGTTGACTGACCGGTGACTCTGCCCCGTGACCAGACGAGTAACCACTGGTGACCAAGATTTGTCGCTGGGCATTGAATCAAATGGCACATATTACACACAGTCACCGGTGTTGCGTCACCACTGTATTTTTGTGTTCTGCAAGTTGAGATTGTTGCCAGTGTAGTGGGTGGACGTACTGATGGAAAAATATGAAGAAATGCTAATTCTTGTTCTTTTGTTGAGGAAATGGAGGAAACGAGCAAGGAAAATGTACGTGCACCCCCAAGGAAAATGTAGTGGTATCTTTTTCACCACTACATTTTACACTAGACTGGCTTACTTTTACTGAGTCTTCTTTCCCTTTTCCTTTCCCTGCATCTCTTCCCCGTTTATTCACTGAAGAGGTAAGACGAGGATAACAGAGTACTTTGTCCTTCAACGAGGTGACAGCGCTGAATGTATGTAGACACTGGAGTGGAGAAACTTTGGGGTTGGTCTCACTCCTGGTGACTTCTCTGGTGTTGAGGCTGGCTGCCCGTACAGTAACCGGCAATGCCATCGGTGACGTCGCCTGGTGACCAAGTGTAATAGGGCCCTAAGTTTAACCCCTGTAACTGTTTATCTTACGTTAAATTTTAGGATCACTGATGAAAAGAAGAAAGCTGAAGAGATCTGGACCAATACGCTGGTTCAGTATTCCACCTACACGTTTGAGCACCTGAAACCACTGATTCCCGTGATGGCCTCTATTATACTAAAGGCCAGAATCTCCAAGCACCAGGTAAACTTAAGCCAACTATCTCAATTGAAAGGGTTTTATATTTTTTTAAATCAATCTTCTATTTAGTCTTTTATTTTGTACAAGCAAGACAAAATATTGGTGATCCTTGATTATATCTTGAAACAGGCCTAGTAATTCATGAAATTTTTAATTTTTTTATGAATTGCTTTCATCCTTTTATTTTGTTGCTTACAATACAATGTGGCTCATATTGCATTTTTTTTATATTAACACAAAATGACACAGTAATGTATTTTGAAATAAAAAAATATATAATTCCATGTTTTTAAAGTGGCAAAGTGATAGAAATATTAATGAGATTAATGATGATGTTTTGTTTTTAGCCTACATGTTTAAATTAGAAAAAAACTTAATATGAAAATTTGTTGCTGAAAGTACATTTTATTCCAAAAGCATTGGCATATTTCACTGTCACTGACCACATTTTAAAACAAGGAAGAGAGAGTTTTCTTTAGGTCTAAAATCAATTTAATTACATTGGACCTAAAGAAAACTCTCTCTAACCTTAGTTGAAATTGCTGTTAGCGACAGTGAAATAGTTGTGTACAATGTTTTGTGTATAAAGTTTTGTTTATATCCTGTACCAGTTTGGACTCTTTTGCATTCAAGTAAGCCTGCTATTCTAAAAAAATGCTGTTAAATGTATTTTTGTTTCAGTCTGTAAGAAGGAAGTACGAGTCACCAAAACTGCAGAAAGTCAGTTGCTCTCCAATCCTAGAGTCTGAACTAATTAAGAGCTTAGCTGGAGAGGAATGAAATGAACAACAATTCAGGCTCATGACTTGTCCTTGTGAACATTAGCTCTAGATTACTATAAGTCAATGCAATCAGTAGAAACACTTGGGTTTATGATTCAAGGCTAAATTCTGTGTTATTTTGTCATTGTATTTGTAAGTTTAAAGCTATTGTATTTTATTATTTATTACTCTAATGACCTATTGTCTACAGACATTTTACTATGCCTTCATTTCCAAATTTTATTTATGCTTTTATCTGTAATAAAACTCTCTAGATGGTATTATTTCATTGTTTTGTCTGTAAGTTTTTGAAATATGTAACCTGTGGTCATTGACAATTTCCCCTGTCATATTCAATTTCCAAATCCTATGTATAAGTTTTTATCTGTAATAAAACATTTTATGTAAATTGTTCTATTTCATTATTTTGTAAGATTATTGTTTAAAGTGTAATTTTAAAAAATGTGTGAAATGTATTTGACTCTTGACTAGTATAAGGTGTTATTTATGTTGTATTGTTATATGTATATATTTACTGTATTCATCTTTGACTGTAGACATGTTGTAGGCTTAAGAAGACGACTGTTGATATTTTCACTTCAATAAACTAGTCCTTCAACACTAGTATAAGTGGCTGCTATGCTTCTACATCCAAAGATAATGGTTGGAGAATTTTTTTGTGTTGTACTAGAAAGTATGAACAAGTAATTTTTTTTTTCTTATGTTAGACGGAATTTGTAGTCCTGGAAATTTTGAACCAAGGAATCCTGAAATTGTCCTTAATTTTATTTTGACGGGAAGCTGGACACCCTTTATTATTAAAAACTCAAGTTTTATCACACAACTATTAAAAATTACAGTGAGGTTCTAGGTGGCTTAGACTGTTTGTGCTTTTGTTGCTTTGTAATTTTTGTAGTTTTGTGAAGAATACCCACCAAGAAACACTGTAGGTTACTACAAAAAAAAAAATAAAAAAAAGCATACAGTGTTTTCAAATATATATTCAAAATGTAAAATAATCAGCATATTCTTGATACGTTACCTGATATACTAATTTCATTCTATCACAAGATTATTGGCATTTGAGTTGGACTAGCGTTTTACTAAACGAATGTGGTTAATAGCATTCAATAAGTTATGTAAATTGTAGTGGCAGTGACACTATGTTTCTCTGCAATCTTCAAAATCATAAAATGCGATTTTGGAACTAGTTTAGGTTACTGTGCATATTTACTTTGACCTAAACTTGTTGGCCCTTTTGTATCTCTCAAATATATCAGTGGAAATTTTAGTGACTTGTTATTTGACTCCTCGGCCTCTATATTGTATATTTTTCTATAACATAAAGAGGACTTTTTAGTTTGAATCAGACTTTTAAGTGGCTTCTGAATGGAGTTTATAAAAAAGGGAATTTCAAGAATTTTTTTTA
Source organism: Macrosteles quadrilineatus (assembly GCF_028750875.1). Classification (NCBI taxonomy): domain Eukaryota; kingdom Metazoa; phylum Arthropoda; class Insecta; order Hemiptera; family Cicadellidae; genus Macrosteles; species Macrosteles quadrilineatus. The sequence continues at coordinate 28,190,188 of NW_026542599.1, read as the reverse complement.
GTGAGTTTTTAGGCACTAAAAATATTAAATTGTGGATGATTTTAAATTAAATATTTCCCACACACTCGATTCTCAATGAGACAACTTTGGACAAAAAACCATTAATACAACGATTTAACAAGTTTATTTGAAGACTTGCTGTTTCAAATGTATTTTCTTTCATTTTTGCTCAAATTTGTAATACCATTGTAATACTCTGACTTTACAGCAGACAAAGAAGGCTTTATTGAACTATCTCATCAAACCAATTGTCTTAATCTATTTTGTTATTTAATTACCATCTGTGGCTGATTCCCATTAGTTCATCAAAATACATTTCCCTCTTCAAGAACAAACAACAGGGTGTCTAGTAGTCGGGAATTAGTATTGAATTTCAAAATGGTATTGAAAAGTCGGGATTTAGTCTTGAATTTGATTTCAAAGTCGGGAATTTTCATAATTTTGCCGCGATCGTCGTCTTGCGTTTACGTAACCGCGAAAGCCAGTGATGATGATGTCTACACGGCATCGGGAAATGTTCACGATTTTGCCGCGATAGTAGACGACGACGATGACGTTTCCGTGACCGCGGGAGATGACGATGACGTTTCCGTGACCGCGGGAGACGACGATGATGTCTACACGGCCGCGGGAAATGTTCATGATTTTGCCGTGATCGGGGACGACGACGATAACGTTTCCGTGACCGCGGTAGATGACGATGACGTTTCCGTGACCGCGGGATACGACGATGATGTCTACACGGCCGCGGGAAATGTTCATGATTTTGCCGTGATCGCGGACGACGACGATAACGTTTCCGTGACCGCGGGAGATGACGGTGATGTCTAAACAGCCGCGGGAAATGTTCACGATTTTGCCGCGATCGCGGACGACGACGATAACGTTTCCTTGACCGCGGGAGATGACGGTGATGTCTAAACAGCCGCGGGAAATTTTCACGATTTTGCCGCGATCGCGGACGACGACGATGACGTTTCCGTGACCGCGGGAGATGACGATGACGTTTACGTGACCGCGGGAGACGACGATGATATCTGCTCGGCCGCGGGAAATGTTCATGACTTTGTCGCGATCGCGGGAGAGTACGATGACGTCTCCGTGACCGCGGAAAATGACGATGACGTTTCCGTGACCGCGGGAGACGACGATGACGTTTCCGTGACCGCGGAAGACGACGATGACATTTCCGTGACCGCGGGAGACGACGATGACGTTTCCGTGACCGCGGGAGACGACGAAGACGTTTCCGTGACCGCGGGAGACGACGATGATATTTGCTCGGCCGCGGGAAATGTTCATGATTTTGTCGCGATCGTGGACATCAACGATAACGTTTCCGTGACCGCGGGAGATGACGATGACGTTTACGTGACCGCGGGAGACGACGATGATATCTGCTCGGCCGCGGGAAATGTTCATGACTTTGTCGCGATCGCGGGAGATGACGATGACGTTTCCGTGACCGCGGGAGACGACGATGATGTCTACACGGCCGCGGGAAATGTTCATGATTTTGCCGTGATTGCGGACGTCAACGATAACGTTTCCGTGACCGCGGGAGATGACGGTGATGTCCAAACAGCCGCGGGAAATGTTCATGATTTTGCCGCGATCGTGGACGATGACGATGACGTTTCTGAGACCGCGGGAGACGACGATAATGTCATTGATGGCTACAAGGCCGCGGGAAATGTTCATGATTTTGCCGTGATAGCGGACGACGACGATCACGTTTCTGTAACCGCATGTCTAAACGTACGGTACGCGGAAGATTTCATGATAAAAAAAAACATATTTGCTAGTTAGAATTTTTTATTGCTGCATTATTTCTTTACCTTAAAACACCACATTATCATAATACTACTTTATGACAAAGACAGTGGTTGGTGTAGTATTATTCAGAAAATTTTGTTAAGCAATAAAAGTTGGTATCGGTATCAAGAATCGAGAATCGATACATTTTGGTATCAACAACCACTAATTGTTGAAAAAACTAGTCTTGAAAAATCTGGAATTAGTCTTGAAAAGTCTGGAATTAGTCTTGAATTTTATAATGGAAATAAACTAGACACCCTGAAACAAGCAATACTTGTGAAAGGATTTAGATTAGGCAAATTAATGACTTCCCAAGTACGAACATGCATGGTCATAGAGCTTTTTTTAGTTGAACATGACTTGTCTAAAACGTCTTCATTGGCCTGCCTCTTTCTGATAAATGATCCAAAGAAAAGAAACTTTCTACAATTCTGGACCTTGTGTTCAGCAGTGCTATTTTTTCTTATTAGTATGTTCATAATATATGGAATTAACAGTTAAAATCAATACAACCGACAGTTTATGAGAAAAAAACAAATTTATTCATGAAAAACAAATATGACAAATTAATTAAGGTAAAATAATTCAGTTAATATCAACTATTATTTCACTCACTGATCAGGTATACAAATGTTTGGGCACTTCTACACGGGGTAGGGAGTTGAAATTTGTCACACTTTTTGGTCTTGGGCCCAATGCCCAGGGGGAATTCCAAAAGGTCACATTTTCAAATTATGACCCCCTCTGAATTTCAAATTCCCAAAGTTATTTTTATAGAGATTAACATTTAAAGTTACCGACTTTAGTACGTCCATCTAGAAACGTGCTATAGAGACCTGTGAAATTTAGCAGCATTGTAAAACGTGATTTTAAATCAAATCTCTTGGGAGCATAACCTGTACCTCTTAACTTCTGCTCTTTGAACTGTCAAATTTAAGTATTTATAGCTGACTTTAAATTAGTTGATATATTTACATTCTTTCAAAATGTAAACATGGAAAACTTTAAAGCCCATGGGGCGTAGCCCAAGGAAAATATAAAAATTAAATTAAATAATATGGCATTGTCATCCATTTGTGAGCTATGTTTCAAATTTCAAGTCCCTAGCTCATCAGGAACTTTGTTTGGAATTGATATCAAAATTTGTAGGACAGCGAGCTAATAAAAACAAGCCCATGGGGCGTAGCCCAAGGGAAATATAAAAATTAAATGATATATTATTGCATTGCCATCCATTTGTGAGCTATGTTTCAAGTCCCTAGCTCATCGGGAAGCATCAAAATTTGCAAGAAAAGATTGCATTGTCTTCCATTTGTGAGCTATGTTTCAAGTTTAATTTATCTACCTCATCGGGAAGTTAGTATAAAATTGATTGCAAAATTTGTACCGGACAAGAAAGCGAGCTAATAAAAACGTTTTAAAATGGGATGGAGTCTACAGTCTATTTGTTTTGGTTAGTACTGTACATCCATAGATAAAACGGACTATGTTTTATATATGGTACATTTTGATCAGCATCACACATATGCAATACAATACAAGTACCCCATGTTATTAAATTACCTGATAGCACAAAAATACGTCAAATGACACTAACTTGTTGGATATTCTATGCTACTTTGTCTCATATTATTTATTATTGTGATAATTTCAATACAATCGATTTACTATACACGATTATATACAGCGATAATATTAGCATATATTAGTATGATAATACGGAGAAACATTGATGTTTTCTTCTATTGTCCATGAGTTTGATTCCCGCCTTCCCGCCAAAAGGAAAAGATGGGTGGGAAATACTAAAATATTATTAATCAATTTACCATGGGAAAAACTTTAGGTCTAATACTAATGCAAATAAACTAATACAGACCAATTAATTAACATTTTCCACACATTCCATCTCGTGAATTTAATTATTTAAAGAATGTTCTTAAGAATAATAAATGTGTTGGAAGACTCTGTTCCCGCCATCAGCTTTGTGCTATGTGCTTTTTACAGGCCTTTGTTACATTCTAGAGATGGGAATTATCGTTCACTTGGTGGAGTCGTTCACTCCGGAGTTATTGAGTTGTCGGAACTAGTTCCGCGGAGTAGTTCCAACTCCGTTTAGAAGAGCGCTGAACACCGGACTATCGGAGTGAGGAGCGCTTCCATTCAGACTCACTCACTAACCATTTTGGTGCAGCGCTCATAGTTCCAGTAGTCTATCGTTCCTCTTCGCATCACCTCTGGATGATAGTTCCTGGTTCCATTCCAGTAATCGTTATTGAACAAGCGGAATGAATAATTATTAATCTAGGCTAGGATAGGACCATAGTTTTTGTTTTTAGTGTCCGGAGTGAGAAATTATGAAACAGTAGGGCAGTGAGTGAGTCGTTCCAGTCGTATTCTTGTGATGTTAGGTGTTCCGCTGCTCCCCTCTCATTAGTCGATTACTGTTCATTATAGCCTACATTCATTTTAAACAGATTTTCTAAAATTTTAAATATTTATTTACTACAACAACTTTTAATTTATTACATAATGTATCTTAACCAATGACGGTCTCTTGACTATCTTTAGTTCCGAGAGGAACTAACTCCGATCCAAGAGCCGGAGTTGGACTTGTCGTTCCGGAGTTGGAGTAGTTCTTTCGGAGTAGTTCGTTCCGGAGTTACTCACCTCTATTACATTCGTCAAGTAAAGTAAAGTAAACATTGTCTGCGTTCGCGTTGGTGTGTTGTGAACCTGGAAAGTGGAAATTGTCAGTGATTTAATTTAGTGTTATTATTTCAAAATGGGTTGTGCGGATGGAGGAGAAGATTTGTTAAAGAAACATCAAGACTTGTGTCATGCATTGAACATGGATAAAGAAACGGCTTACGTAGCTTGGCAAAGCTATGACAGTATAAGGCAAAATTACACATTGGAGGTTGGTTTACTACAGACATTACAACCCTTTACTAACTTACCTGAGGCATATTTTTATCCCTTTCAAGGTTATTTTGCAAATTGTGTACACTTCTTATGCTTTTAGTTTCGTTAGTTGTATGAATTATGAAGTTCATGTCAAAGTTTTGGTTTCTGAATAATCGGCTGGCTTCCATAGGCCTAGGTAAATTGATACAACAACATTAAAATCTTTGTCTCTCTGTTCTTATCTCGTTTTAAGTTAGGTATTTTTACCATGTCCACTTCTTGACTTGTCCTAAGTTACTGCATTATCTGTATGCCTAAAGGAATCAAATCTACCTATTGTCTATTATTATTAAGTTAGTCTATCATTATGAGATGGGGACGCCACCGAGGTGCCTATTTTTACCCAAATATGAGTGGATTTTGAGTGTATAATAAAAGTAGAATGCTGTAAGATGATCTTTGTAGCTTTGTAACTGATTAAGATCAGCTGTTTCATTAATCAGGATAATTTATTATTTTAAGCCCGGAACAAGTTAAAGCTGTTGGCCCGCCCTACGTTCGGGAATTGAGTACCGGTATAGTCAATTAAAACTGAATAAAATTCAGAACAGCTAGGTCTAGTTTACACGCACAACTTAAAGGCAAACTCTGGCAGTTTTAATAGGAAAGTCATCTTGTAACTTAAACAAATGTCATACCTAACTTATGTCCACCTAGGTCTATTTCTTTAATCCGATTATCTAGGCCCATAGGATGCCTTTTAATTCTGATAATTTTACAATAAAACAGCTAGACTTAGTTTAAGTTATTGTGTCGATTAAAAGCCTTGATGTGAGATTGGTGGCCGATTCGCTCGGAAGATGACTGAGGGCTAAGTTATGGCCCTAATGCAATGAGTTTGAGGGTAAAGTGCTGAAGTGGGTTATGGAATGTGAAAATTGCTGTGAAATCCTTTTTCTTTTGTGGTCTTCTGTAAGAAGTCTGGGTAGGCCTACCTGCCAATAGCCTAACATAATTTCTTCAGAACTTTTTCACGTACATTTTTGAAACCTCCTAGCCTATTTTCTCTACTTTAACCACTATCATTGCATGAGGGTCATAAACTCCAGTCACGATTCAAATGTCAGCATCGGATATGTTTCTTGCGATAACAAATGTAGCACTGATCTTCTCTCACATTCGGTGGGAGATTTTATAAGCTTAGTTTACAAAATTTGTAATTTACAGCAAAGCATTCATGTCAGCTACAGAGCTGGAAATTGTGTCATTCTGTTCACAAATCATGGCAGTAAAGGGTGAAGAGCCTTGTTGCGGCGTACAACCAAACTGCTTAGCCTACGCAAAACCGGCCCTTAGTTTAAAAACCACCCTCGTAGTCTATTGTTTTATTCTTAAAATTGTTGTCCATAAAATAAGTTTCTCTCTTGACTAAATGGCCTATTTAGATTAACTATTACATGCTTGTTTGTATAGGGTGACCAGCTTCATTGGCTAGGCTGCTCTCTATATGTGGCTTGCCGAAAGTCAGTAGCCCCAACTGTTTCTAAAGCTTCCACTCTGGTAGAAGGAAATCTTGTAAGCTTAACACGGTTACTGAGGTTATGCAATCTAAGGTAAGTAGACATGTTTTAACTATCATGCTAACTTGTAACAAGTAGGCCTATTATTGTTAGTTAAAATTCTTATTTCTGCATTGTTAGGCTTAGTTGTTTACCATATAAGCTACTCCATATTTAAAAAAAATAAACTAGGCTATGTTAAGTTAATAAATCTTGGTCAAGTTTGGTTTCACATTAGGTACCTACCTTAGATTAATATTCTAATAGCCTATGCGGGAATTTGTTCAAAATCAAAGTTTGTAAAATGGGGTTGGATTCCAATGTTATTCATTAGGCTATAGAGGAATAAATTATGAACTTAATTAGGCCTAGGGTATAATGAATGTCTATTAAGTCTGATCTTAAGGCCTGTTAAAAATATTATATTGGATTATCTTTTTTGTTGTGGTCTGAATCCTAAGGAAGATATTCGTCTCTTTCCCTACCGGTATGTAAGTATTTGGCCAGCTTTGAGGTCTTCTTAAAAGGGGTCAGGGTAGGCTAAAAACCTATATGCTACCTATATCTGCTTATCACTATAGCTTTTTGATTCGAAACTGGACCCAGCTGTCCTTGATCAGTGTGCTTTTAATAAAATGGTTCTGACTAATGAAACAGCTGGTCTTGGTAACAAAGCCCACTAGCACTTAAGAAAGTTTTCTTTTTTATATGAAGAGCGCCATATTTAGCTCATGAAAATAAATAAATTTTTAAACAAATTATGAACACGGTCACGAAACATTTATCTTACTAATATTATAAATGTGAAAGTTTGTTTAAAGTTCAACGCATAAACCACTGGACGGATTAGGCTGAAATTTGGCATGATGCTAGCTCACAATTCCGATTAACATAATATTCTTATCTCAAAAATCCACTCAGGCTCCGCCCCAGTGGCTCTGTAGTTCCCCATGTTAACCTTATAAGTATTCATATTTAAAGTGATAAAGAATTTAGTCAGCTGTTTCAACTAAAAAAGTTGGTTCTATGATATGCAAAAGTATTAAAAAGTTATAAGATTAACAAATAGGGTGCAGCACTATATATATATATATATTTTCATTTATATGTAAAAAGCTAATTTGAACTAAGCGGCAACAAAAAACTGTGATACGCAATGAGAACTGTCAAAGTAGGATTGTTGTCATGAATAATTTGTGTTTCTTTGCGAATTTTTAATAATTTTTTATTATTTATTGTTTAGGTGAAGTGGTAGAACATTATGGCTATGGTAGATTTTTAATACCATAGTATACCGTAAATTTAAAGAAGCAAATTTTATCAAACTGTGTCCTCCCCCAGCTTAAGTATAACTGCAATAAGCTTTTTAAACTTATATGCCAACCCTGTACGAAGGACGGGTACTCTGCTAGTGGTAACTTAACTAAAATCCAACCACTAAAATGTAAAATCATGCCTATTATAAAAGCCTAGATTATAATACTGTGCATTGAATTTTCGCATTGATCAAAATAATGATCAACTCTTGGTCTGATGGAATTTGAAGTATGACACCGTCAGGGGAAGTGTGGTAGAGAGGACACAACCTGAGGTGATAAGATAACAGACGTATACCTACTGCACTGACCACCGGCAGTCTGGACTCTGACTCTGCCGGGTTAGTGTTGTCTGTTATCAACCGATCAGTTATCATAAAAATGTTTTGTGCCCATGTTTTTATTGAGTTTAAATGTGTATGTGTTTATTTTTATGTACTAAATATGACTCTTCATGTGAAGAAAGAAAATGTCCTTTTACAGCCTGATGATGGCCCACATAGGATACATGTAATATGTGCCCACCACTGAAGTTGTTTATCATTAGGAGAAAGAGCAGAGGGCCTAGAATTTATCCTTCGGGGACTCCATGTTCAACCAACAGTTCACCAGAAGAAGCACCCCTGACCACAATAACTTCCAATTTCTCAAGGATGACTTGACGGTCTCCAGTACGACACCAGTTGCTCACAATACCATGTGAACTACACTGTAACTATTAATCTTCACCCTGTCATATTTATTTGTTTCAGCTTGTTACAATTTTTTAACAAATCAAAAAAGTGGGCTGACATGACGAATCTCTCTCCTGAATTCCGAGACAAGTTGAACCGCCTGGAAAGGAACTACAATGTGTCAAATGTGATATTTAAGAAATTCCGACTAATGTTTAATGACATGTTTGTGGAGCCAACGATTGATCAACCCCGGCAAAACAAAACTAAGAAACAAAGGTTCATAACTTTATATTTACAAGCTTTAAATTATACTAAGTTTATGGGCTAATGGATCTAATAGGCTTAGTAACGTTATTTCTTTATTTGGATATATTACATTTTCGCAATCAAACAACCCAATGTATTTTTCATTGATGTTTTGTTACAATCCAGAAGGAAATGACAAAATATTTGTAGATCTAATTAAGTAAATATTTAAGTACCGGTACAGTTGGTTCTTGATAATCCAAGAACCACGGGATTGAGAGAGTTCGGATGACTGAAAATGTTGGATACCATAAAATAATATGGCTTGTTTACATTACTCTGTAAGCTAAGCAAATATTGATAAAATCAACTTGTTTATACACCTATACCTAACACGTCATTAAAATACAGTAGAACAACCTCTCATATCTGACCTCGGCATAGCGAACTCCTCTGGATATCCAACCTAGCGTCCAACCGTCTACCTGTTACTTGATAGGCGGTAGCACCGAGTGTGTTTGGTTAACCGAAAGGACGATCACGGGTGTTGCCGTGATCGCAGGAGACGATGAAAGTGTCACCGAGACCGAAGGATATCCTCACGGATTTTGCCGTGATCGTGGGAGATGATGACCAGTGTCACCGAGACCGAAGGATATCCTCACGGGTGTTGCTGTGATCGTGGGAGATGATGACCAGTGTCACCGAGACCAAAGGATATCATCACGGGTGTTGCTGTGATCGTGGGAGATGATGACCAGTGTCACCGAGACCTAAGGTCATCCTTACAGGTGTTGCTGTGATCGCAGGAGATGATTACCAGTGTCGCCAAGATCGCACGATATGCTCCTAATGATATCCAAATTTTGACTGTTCTATGAGGGCTTCTACGGACACCAATTTTTACTATTAGAATACAAATTACTCATTTAGCTTGATCAAAATGTGTTGGACTAACTTATCTTGTGTTGGATTATCAAGTGCCAAAAACGATTTGGGTTTCAAGTTATTCTTAGTATATGAGCCTGAATTAAAACAAATAGCCTTATCTAAAAATTATTCATTGCAATAGTCGAAACAATCTTGCTTCTAACACATATGTAACATATTTTATGTATTACATGTTAGTTTTTTACTTGGAAGTACCGGTAACCTTTAGGTGTGCCCTTTCAATGGCCATTGACAATGTATATTATTGTGTCGTAGGACTTTGCCTTGCACGTCGAGTCGGTTGTTTGACTTTGTCTGGACACTTTATGTAAGTGTGAAATCAGAGAACCCGGACAGTAGTGATGACCTTGTCAGTTGTGTACATCTGCTCCTGTCATGTTGCGATCTCATCTTCGCTAACGCTGTGATGGCTGATCGTACGGACCTGATCAACAATAAGTTTCCAGGTAATTAACATCAGCAGTATGTCTAATTAGCAGTTAAAATACAGTTAGAAAATTACCATTAATAAGGGAATTTAAGGTGGGAAAAGTAAAAAAGGTAGGCCTACTGCTCTGAAACGGTTCAAAGTAAAAGTCAAAACATGCTTTATTCATTGTTTTGCCTAGCATTGAATGTGTTGTACTTTCTTAAAACTAATCCTCATAACTACAATTTTATATTTTTTTTGTTATGGGTGAAACTTGTGTTTAAATTATTCTTAAGCCTTACAGTAGTCATATTATGTAAAATGCAATGCAAGTGTTTTGTTAAAGGTGTTCCAAAAAATTATGGAGAAAGATGTTATAAACCGCCTACTGAACCACCATGCGTTATGTACCACCTTTGTCAAAAATACGCAAGTGGTCTGGTAGAAGCAAAGAGAATGAAAGAGTATTTCTGGAAAAACCACATGAAGAGATTCTTTGACAGAAAGGTACTGTGTTGATATTTTGTTTCTTTGTATGTTAGCCGTTTTGTTAAAGGCAGTTTGTGTTATAAATTGTTTAGCTACATTAATGTCAAGAGTTGTTTTATAAACTCGGCAGATTTTTTCAGTGCTTGCTCTACAAAGAACTGTTGATATTAATTGTGTACGCAGATACCTGTACCAGACTAACAAACCAAAAGTAGACTTCTCATCCCATTGTAAATTTTGAATCTCATTTTTCTTGTCTGACACTGATCACTACTGTCAACAACAATTGTATTTATATTATTTTAGAGTTAATTTTGTGATTAGTGCTTTAGTGTTTGGTTATATAACTAGGGTACGAGTTATTATTTATGATTATATAGTTTTATTTGGTTAAACAAGGTTTTAAATGACTGAAATTACCAGAAACAAATTGTAAACAAAGCACAACCTCTATAGTGTACCGGACAGAACTAACAATAAACTAGGCTTCAACAGTTGTTCCTATGTTTGATATAAGCCTGTAGGCTACTTTGCTGTGAAAATTATATAGAGTTAATCTATATATCTAATTCCGTAAGCCCAAAACTTTACAATGAAATTGTGAGCGAACGGGAGGCCGTAGAAAGCTGGGAGAGGTCTCATTTTAAAGGTCTGAGCATGAAATTTTGGGGAAAATTATTCATTTTTCTTAATTATGCACCAAAAGGTTGTTACGGAATAAAACAATTCACATTTAAATAGCATGGGAATCTAATTTTATGTCTTTTTATTTAGTGCAAACACAGCTGTGATTATATAAATTGAAAAAATATAACCACACCTGAATGTGCATTATTTTGTTATTGTAAAATTGTTAGTGAAGTAGTAAACAGCACAAAGTGAAAATTAGATAAAATCTTTTGAACAAAAAATTTGATACTTTTAACTTAAGAAAGCTATATATCTTTACAATGGTTTGCACAGTAATAATGTATAATGTCGGAAGACTACCACTCAGAGGTATTTTCCTCAAAATGAGAACTACAGGGGCCAGATTTGGCACGGTATTAATGGAAGAAGAATGAATGAGCATCGGATGATCATGAAGTTATTCCTGTGTATAGATTACCGAAGTTATTCCTGTGTATAGATTACCACTTTTAAAAGAGATTGCATAACACAGCGTAGCGCCAATGAACGATGGATGCATTCATTGTGGTGCATTGCGCAATTTGATTTGGTGAAATTGTGGCGCAAGGCCGAACCTTCACAAAAGTTGGCATTTATTTGAAAATCCCAGTGTTTACCCATGGTCAACTTTATGTTGCTTTTATATGTGTAAAGAGGGTAGATGATGTTAATAGTACTAGAACCAAATAAAGGCCAAGGAATAGACCAAAATGGATACTATACAACAAATGTTGTTTCAGAGAGATTTTGTTATAGAATTAGCATTTTACAATTTGGATGATGACATTATCTCTATATGTGTTTTTCTAAGTGAATTTGTCTATCTTTAAAGAAATCTATATACATTTAATTAATAGTCATGAAGATTGTTATTGGAAAATGTTCCTTAGTTGTATTATGATTTGAAAGTTTATATCATAAACACACCACATGTCCTTTGGAATTTGTATTTTAAATAGAGCAGACATCAAAACGCATATGCAGGTATGTAATAACTATTATAGATATCATAATAAAAAAAAAACTAAATGATAATTCAAGATAGGGTAACCCATGAGACTAATAATTTGTACAAAATAATTACTAGAATATAGGGGCTATTGCCCCTACAAGCCACTAGTTCAATATAAATCTAAAATGAAATTTTTTTTTTTTTATGTCTCTTTCCCATGTTAAAATTAAAAAGCTAGGGAGCTGAGTGGATATGCCCATGAATACTTGAACAGAACCGGTATGGATCATAAAGATAAACATAAACAAATGACGTTTTTGGCCCGAAAATAAACATTATTCAACATTTCTTAAATGAAACTGTCTAAACCATAATGCTATTAGTAGAGAATTCAGGCCAGCGACATCATTTGTTTATGTTTATGATCCATACCGGTTCTGTTCTAGCAATAAGAAAGCAAAACCCATGAAAAAAGTTAGTAGCTTTTTGATGGTTTGAAATAGGGTCCAGCTATCCTTTATCATTTCCTTAATCATAAGCTGATCTTAAGTCAATAACAAAGCTAAACAGATCATCTCACAACATTTTACACCCATCTTGCATTTAAATTCAACTAAAAGAAAGCACATAAGTGACATCGCTGTTTTAAAATAATTAACTAAAGTACTGTAATGATATCGTTACTTCAAAGGCTACTTGATCCATACATAAATAAAAAGGGGCCAATAATCCAACCCTGAGTTATACCAATTATCATTCTCACAACAAAAAATCAATAGCATTCCAAAAACTTAAAATGTCTACACACGCACCTCTTCTTCTTGGCCGAGAGTGATTCTTGCCCACTATCCGAGTCGCTGTCTGACATGCTGGAATCACTGGAGTCGCTGGAGCTGGAGCTAGAGCAGCTGGAACTGTCACTGGCCACTCCAGTGTCTTGGTTCAGGTCCACCTGGTCTGCTAGGGCGGCCAGCTCGGGTTCCTTCACCTGTAACATTGCACAAGTATCAACAAATGCCTGCAAATTAAATATCTCAAGTTATGCTAACACATGAACATATCCTCTAACGCTCTTGTTTGTTATTCCAAGGTTTGATTGTGAACTTGGCATCTCAATCATCTATCTTTTCTTCACATGACTCTTTGTTCTAGCAAAGTATAAGCCACTAGTTAGTTTTATTAACAGAGTAATTTTTTTCAGATTCTCCAAGGAGACCCAAAAACATTCAGCGGATTATTAGACCTGAACAATTTTGAAATCAACTTAAAAGCTTGTAACAAATTGTATGAAGAGTATGTCCTAAGTGTTGGGGATTTTGACGAGAGGATTTTTCTGGGTAAGTAGCTGCATTTTTCTGTGTGATACTTTTCATTGAGTCTCCGCTCACTGACTGCATGGCTTGTTATGCTTTTGCACCTCACCCACTTTTTGAGTTTGGCTATTTCTGCACATGAAAATTGTTTGTTTTTGTTTTGTTTTTATCTCGTATCTATTAAATACATGTTTTCAATTTATTCCAGTAGGTTCACTGTTGATTTTAATATGTGCTGTTTTCTGTTTGCATTTTTTTCTCCAGGGCTGGCACATGATAACATAAGCTTCGGTGTGTTTCAACTTTTTAACCGAACCTATAGGCTTTTGAATTAGCAAGGATCATTACTGGCCAAAGTGAATTTACAAAATTTGGTAGAAAATGTCTAACACTCCCCAATTTAAGTCATAGATACTTTTCTATTAACTCTAGTAAAAAATACATTGTAACCTCCACAAAGAGAATTCTTATCATTATCTTCACTTCTTTTCTAAATAGTGTAGGCCTATAATAAGTTTTTTACCAAAATTGTTTGGATAAAATTTAATGAAAAGTAAAATATAATACAATCATTTAAGGAATGTTTTTGGGAAAGCAGGCTTACCTGAATAGAGTGGATTAATGTTTCTGGAACAAGATACATCAATGAAAGTTGCACCCTAAGCAATCATTAGAATACTTGACTGACACTGACATCATTTTCAACCAAGCAAAGTTTTGGATTACAATAAAAGATGTTTAAGTCCTGAAGACGATTTTCTTCCTTACTCGAACCTTAGTTGAAAATACTGACAATCAAATATTCTATACATTCTATTCTAATTATTGTGTAGGCCTGCAGTGTAAAATTTTGAGGGTTTCCCATTCAGTTGAACCTGATGTTTCTTCAAACCTATGCCTATGAGCCTAAAAATGTTTAAATAGGTTTTATAATAGATCTAAAAAAAATACTTTGAATTCAACAAACATTGGTGCAATATCCACAAGCAGGTTATCTAGACCGTTGAACATATAATCCGTGCCAGCCCAGATTGACAAGTGGTTTACATTGTGCTAATGCTTGTTGCTATGTTGGTGTTGTGGTAGTCAAATGCAAAGAAGCGTGGGTAGATAAGCCTCGACCGGGACCTTCCTACAAACAGTTGAGTCCAGATAGACCTGCGTTGAGAACACTCAACTTCTCAGGTAACTTGACACTCCAACCCCATGGCTCCAGATATTGAATCAAAACTAGTGCACCTGTTGTTTGAATTCGAGCAATTGCAAAGTATTACAGACGTTATATTTCAATACAAATACCATAACAGTCACAATTTCCTATGATATAAAAGAGTCAACTCCAATTGAATCAATCACTTCACTCCAGTTATCGAAACTGTGTGAAAACGAACTCACTCTGTAAACTCTCTTGTGTGTTTCATATGTGTTTACTATGAACAGCTGTAATTAATACAAATTATTTGTCTGTTTAAGGAAACAAAATCTTTCCTTTCACAAGAAATACATTAGGATTTTGATGACCTGTGGGGCAGAGCCCAAAGACTTTTATTACAGTCTACTCAAAAAATACTTAATTTTGACACATCGTTTTTAAAAATACGTCCATTATTATCGGAGGAGTAGGGTTACGTAGAAATCGCCTTCACGTATTATATATAAGGATAATTATGATTATGATATTGTAAATTACTGATTATGTCACATATAGTACCTATCTCAGTATAAAAAACCAAGGGTGAAAATATAACTTTAAGCTCATTGGACTATGTTTTTTTTTTATATTGGTGACAGCTGGTTATGAATACTTTAGTATCTAAAAGTCACTGGTTTTAGGTTAAGTTCCAACTTTCCTTTTGTGAATTGAGTACATCTTGGAGTAGTCTGGCTCCTTTAACAAGACCTGTTAAAAGGGGGTTTCATAACCATGAAGTGTAAGAATGTAAGGAACAAGTAATTTTATAATAACGGGTTTTTAGTAGTTATCATTTGGTGTACAACACTAAACATTTTCAAATTTGTCCTACCACTCCAAAACAATAGTAAAAATTACTTCTGTAGCATTTTTATTTGATCGATTTTTGTTTTTTTGAATCCTAGCATTGTATTCCTCACGTAATCCTACCAACAACATCAGCTTTCATGTGTTGTAAATTTTAATGCGTTAGGCGTATCTGTAAATAAATAATGTAAAACTCGGAATTCAGTCATCACAATCAATCAATCAATCATATAATTTATTTGTCTTATGGATTTTCACAAATCATTGACAAAGTCAACACATCAGCCTATGTTTCCTTTGCATGAAAACTTCACTATAGCCTACATATAATTTCTTCCAGCTTGGCCTTGTCTCTAAGATTGTTTTGCATGGCCTTGAAATCTTTCCTTAATTCATTAACACACTGCAACACAATTAACATTTTAATAAAAAAATAACTAAAAATCATTATATTCATTTTTATGTATCTCATAGACTATGAACTTTTTTATCTCACTCATGAACTATGTATATCAACATTAACCATGATGCAAACTAGAATAGTTAACTTCAGAAGAAAACAGTGAAATTTATATTCATTTACCAAAATTTATAAATAAAACCAGAGTGCTTTAATTTAAACTATTGTACATGTTGCTCGAATTCGAGCATTTGCAAAGTGTATTACAGGAGTTATTTCAAAATGAATAACAGTCATATTTACAATGAGTTTAAAAGAGTCAACTCAAAGATTACCGGTGTGTAACTCAGACCATGTTTATCTTCCTTATTGATAAACCTAAAGCATACCGGCCGGTTTTCTCCTTCTCAAAATGCCTCGCTGTATAGGCAACACAGGTCATTGATAGAGGGCCAATTGAGAACGAAAAGTAGTTTTGGGGTAGTGTTAGGGAGCATTTTGTAACCTAATAGTTGAGATTGTCCAGGGTCAGGTGCTGACTGTGATGAGTTAAGCCTATTACGCGCCACTGTTCTGTAGCTGCGGTCGTTATCACGATTACGCCTCCTGTCTTATGTTTCGTTTTCGTCGCATCAGAGGCATTTAAAATAAAAGAAAAAGTAAATCAGTCCCGGGCCTAAGTCTTACTATGTGTAATATTTTACTAGGAATTAAGTGAATGCACTGTTTTATGTCATAACTCAAACTCAACTAACTTTATTTACCTTTTCACAAACATAGAATAACAAATAAACATATGATAATAATTAATAGAAATTAACAGGTGTTATGAAATAAACTGTTCTCACAACATCCTCCCTTTTAAGTTTGAAAGTTCTTCAACCAGCTTGGTTTTTGTATATTTCTCTTTGGACGGTTGTATGGTTCTGTTTGATGTGTATTTGCTGACAAATTTTGTTCACTGTTTTCCTCTCTTAAATAAGGGGCAAGTTTGAGGTGGAATCGATTTCTTCTCACATTCCTCTTATCAGTTTCAACAATATATGAACGAGGGCTGTCCAGGATTTTCACAATTTTGCCATGTCTTCTAAGGTCCACAATCCAAACTGGGTCTCCTATATGAAGAGGATTGAGAGTTTGCACTTTGTGCCTTCTATCATAGTTGTGTTTGTACTTCTCACGATATGTTTCTTCTCTCCCTTTAAGATCCTTTAGATCTGGTTTTCCACAAAGCAAATGTCCTGTCTGAGGCAATGTGCTCCGTAATCGCCTGTTCATAAGAAGCTGAGAGGGACTGAACCCATTCCAGAGGGGTGTCGTTCGATAGGCTAGAAGCGCTAAATAAGGGTCTTCCACATTTTTCTTTAGAATCATTTTGGCGATTTTCACTGCCGCTTCAGCCTCTCCATTGCTTTGGGAAAATTTTGGGCTACTTGTTACATGCTTGAAGCCATAAACTTTGGAAAATGTCTTGAAATCTGAATGTTCAAGGACTTGAAATTGAGACCCACAGTCAGACCTAATTTCTTCTGGAATGCCATGTCGACAGAAAAAGGCTTTGCATCTCATTATTACTTCTCGTGATGTTAATGACTCTAATTCAGCTATCTCAAAATATCTGGAGTAATAATCTGTCACAGTCAAAAACCAAACGCCTTCAAGTTTGAACAAATCCATCGCAAGTGTTTTCCATGGCCTGTCAGGGAATTGTGTGGGAAGCAATGGTTCATGACTGTTCCTTGAATGTTTAATACAAGTAGGGCATGATTTCACCATACATTCAATGGCTGAAGAAATTCCTGGCCACCAGACTGACTCTTTTGCACGTAAACGACACTTGGTGATTCCAAAATGACCTTCATGTACTCTTTGAAGTGCCCAAGACTGCAGAGCTGGCGGAATTACAAGTCTTGAACCTCGTAGTATCATCTCATTATCCACACTTAGCTCATCCTTAACTGAATTATACGGTTTTAGGTCATCTCGTAATGATGTCTTAGAAGGCCAACCTTGGATGATTATTTTTTTCAGTTCACGTAAAGTCGGATCTTTATTTTGTTCCTCCAATACTTTAGCAACTATGCAGTCGTTTATATCGATGGACGACAAAACCATTTGAACAAACGCTTGAGTTTCTTCTTCTAACTCACGGTCATCAGTACCTGAAAATGGGAGAGGTGCTCTTGAAAGAGCATCAGGAACTAGAAGCTGCTTTCCAGGAATATAAGTAATTGAAAAATCATATCTCATGAGACGCAATCGAATTCTTTGTATTCTTGGAGACAATTCATCAAGATGTTTGGATTTCAAAATTTGAAGTAGTGGTTTGTGATCTGTTTGTATTGTTATTCTCTTGCCAATAATAAATTCTTGAAACTTTTCACATGCCCAAGCAACAGCTGTAGCCTCCCTCTCGATGTTTGCATAGTTTTTTTCAGAAGGAAGAAGGCTTCGGGATGCAAATGATACTGGTCGTATAGAACCATCATCTTGAACTTGAGAAAGAGTTGATCCTAGTCCTTGAAGCGAGGCATCACAGGAGATAATTGTTTCCCGATTTACATCGTAAATGGCTAGGCAAGGAGAGTTAGTCAAAATGAGTTTTATTTCATCAAATGCCTTCGCCTGCTCTGGACCCCATATCCATGGAACGTTAGCTTGAAGTAGTGAATTCATTGGGGCCAAAATCTTAGCTTTGTCAGGAATAAACTTACCAAGAAAGTTTACCATCCCATTGAACCTTTGAAGTTCTTTTACGTTTTTTTGGGCAGTCCATTTTGAGAATGGCGGAAACCTTTTCCTTATCAACAGAAATTCCATCGGATGAGAGGAAATGCCCGAGGAATTTAATACTTGACTTCCCAAACTCAGTTTTGTCTTTGTTAAGTGTCATTCCTACATTTTTAAGCTTTTCAAGTACTTGCCGAACAGCTGTATCATGTTCTTCTTTCGTTTTGCCCCAAATCAGAATATCGTCCATATGGACTGCGACATTTGACTGGTTGTCTAAGATTTTGTTCATGCATTTCTGAAAATGTTCAGGTGCTGATGTGATTCCAAATGGAAGTTTGAGAAATTTAAAACGTCCAAAAGGGGTAAGGAAAGTAGTTAGATCCTGGGAATTTACATTTAAGGGGACTTGCCAAAAACCACTGTTTGCATCAAGTTTTGAAAACCATTTTGCTCCTGAGATTGAGCTGAGAGACGTTTCAATTTTGGGAATCGGATGATAAGACCGCTGGATGGATTCATTCAACTTTGTTAAGTCAACACATATGCGGACATCTCCATTAGATTTAGGCACTACTACCATTGCTGAGCACCATTCAGTAGCATGCTCAACTGGTGTGATTACATTATTTTGTACCATACTTTCTAGTTCTTTTTTCACTTGACACATTAGGGGTAAAGGTACTGTCCTAGGAGTGGTTATTGCGTATGGCTTTGCGCCATCCTTAAGTGCTATTGTGTAGGGATCAGGAATGACGCCCAGACCACTAAACATTTCATGGTATTCGGTAAAAAAGTCACTGTCTACCTCTGCAACTGAATTAACAAAAGTTAAAATCTTCAAGTCCTGTATTGCTGGACGACCAAGCAAGGGTGTTATGAGTCCCTTCACTACGTATACCATGTGATTTATTTTAACATCTCTGTATTGGATATTAGCTCTAACACAACCTACAGTTTCTAATTTTGTTCTACCAGCCCCAAACAACTCAACTAGAGTCGGCTGGATCCTACTTGGATCAACTATGCCAGGGGGAATTACTGTTACATCTGCCCCTGAATCAATTTTAAATGTTTGTGGTTTTCCCTCAAATACTAATTCTAGTTTCCAGGGCTTACATTTTGACCCATCCCCAAGTGTACCTATGAATACTTTATTATTTGAAGGTCCAAGTTCACTTACTTCATTTTCGTCAGTTACTTCCTGTGCTTCTTTAGATCTGCAGACCTTCGAAAAGTGACCAATCTTTTTGCATAAGTTACATGTTGGGCTTTTTGCTGGACACGTGCTTCTTGGATGGGACGGTTTATAACCACACCAGATACATTGCGCTGGGTATTCTTGTTTCTTTTGACGAAACCTATATCCTTGATTTTGGTTTGAACTCGATGACGTAGTTGCTTAAATTTGAACTCTTTTCTCATCACATAAATCTGCCTTCTCTTTCTTTACGTTATCTGCATGTCTTATTACTGTAATGGCCTTGTCTAAATTCATCTCGGGATCTAGCAACAAGCGATCACTAAGTTTCTCATCATTTAAACCCAGTATTAGTACCATCAACACCATTTCATCATTAAGTGAACCCCAGTCACAGGTTCTAGCCAAGGAATGGAGACTAACTATAAACTCTTCAACTGTTTCATTAATTTTTTGTTGTCTCTTCAAAAACTTTGCTCTTTCAAAAATTAAGTTCCTCCGTGGAATAAAATGTTTGTCAAATAAATCTAAGACTTCTTCAAATGTTAGCGTTGATTCGGTTGCTAAATTAAAAGATGCAAAAATCTCATCAGCTTTCTCACCTAATGTGTATATAAGAGTGTTGATTTGTTTGTTCTCAGACTCTTCAGATAGCCCAGATGCTGACCGATATCTTTGAAATCGTGTTTTCCATCTTGGCCAATCTGCTGGTACAAAGGAGAAACTAGCTGGAGGTTGAATAACTGAATGAGTGTTTGATACAATGACTGACTTCATAGTTGAATTATTGTTGTATTCATTTTCTCTGCTTCTTTCATTTTGTTCTTGTTCATTTTCATTATCTTCATAGTCAGATTGTTTCCTTCTTGGATTTCTCTTCTGAGGCATAGCTCTAAACCGCTGCCACCATGTAATATTTTACTAGGAATTAAGTGAATGCACTGTTTTATGTCATAACTCAAACTCAACTAACTTTATTTACCTTTTCACAAACATAGAATAACAAATAAACATATGATAATAATTAATAGAAATTAACAGGTGTTATGAAATAAACTGTTCTCACAACACTATGCCACCTACGTTAATAGCTACTTCCCTATAGGGAAATTTGCTAAAACAACAAATAAACTAATTATAGCTACACACAACAACGATAAATGCACAAATTTAATATAAAAATGGTTTATTTTACCTTTTTTGCGTCGAACGATCCGTGTGTAGTTAGTACAACTACAGCTGTTTCATACCACTAGGGTACATCATCAGGTTGTTGGCAGAACGTTAGATAAAACAGCATTCATTCATAGATGAACTTGTCGAAATAAATATGTCTATATACACATAATACACGAAAAACATTTAAAAAACACGAATTTACGAACTTGGCCAAGTAACGAACACACGAGACAGGCGCCGATGGATGTTGCGTCATGACTGCTGTCGTGTGTCCAAGCATCAGCTGTTACCCCTCCCCCCCAACTCCTTTATCAGGACCAGTTTTGTTTTGGTTTAAATGAATGGCAGTATTGTAGATGATATTAGATCTGAATGAAATTTGTTCGTTCAATATATGGTCAGGGTGTTCTTTGGATGCCTTGTATATTTCGAACTCCTCTATTGTGTCCATGTATCTGCCTTTAGTACATAAATGCATAATTTCTAGATTACTATGTATGTCCGTGTAGTTGTGATTTGCGTTAATTATGTGGTTGGCGAATGCTGATTTCGAGTTCTTTTTGGGTAGGTGTTCTTTAAACCTAGTGGCGAAAGAGCGAGCAGTTTGGCCGATGTAAAAGCTCGGGCAATCGTTACATGTCATTTTGTAAATAACTGTGCTGTTTACTTTATCGGAATGTGTTTTATTTTTTTCTTTAAGCATAGTAGATAACTTGTTAGATGTTTTGTATGCAACGTGTACATCGTTCTTTGCCATTTCTTTTCTCAAGGTGTTATTGAGTACTACTCCAAATTCAGCACATACATACTTTTTGTTTCTGGGTTCTAGAATCTCTTTTGTTTTATTTTTCTGTTTTCTGATAAGTTTATCAATGAGAGAGCTTTCATATCCATTGGCAACGGCAATGTGCTTCAAAATGTTTATTTCATTGTTGTAGTTTTCTGTGGTAAGGGGTATGGATAATAGTCTGTGAACGAAACTATTGTAAGCAGCTGTCTTGTGGTTGAAAGGATGGTGTGATGACGAATGGATGGTCTGGTCAGTTGTTGTTGGTTTCCTGTAGATTTTGAATTCCATGATGTGATCAGTTCTTGTTATTGTTACGTCTAAGAAATTAATTGATTTGTTAGCTTCGGTTTCGAGGGTGAATTTTAGTTTATGGTGGACATTGTTCAAATAATTTCCAAGTATCTTTATCTGCCTTTCATTACCGTTGAATAAGATTAATGTGTCGTCCACATATCGGCTGTAGTGAACTATTTTGTCTTTTTGTTTGTTGGAATCTGACCATAAAAATTTATTTTCTATATTGTTTAGAAACAATTCTGAAAGGACGCTTGAAAGTGGAGAGCCCATAGCTAAACCTTCGTTTTGTGTGTAATATTTATTTTCAAACGTGAAATAGTTTTGTTTGAGGACTATTTTAGTGAGATTAACTAACTCATTTTTAGCCTCGGTTGATAAGGAGGAGTTTTTATCTAGATTAGATTCAAGTATGTCGATGGTTTCATCAATGGGTACGTTTGTGAATAAATTCACAACGTCAAATGAGGCTAAAGTATAAGAACCCTTTAGTTTAATTTTACAGAGTTGGTTTACTACATCAACTGTGTTCTTAACACTATGGTCGTTATCTAAGGCGGTCTCTTTCCTAATTATTTTGTCAAGTTTTTGAGCAATTTTATAGGCTGGTGAGGGTCTGAAATTTACTAGTGGTCTGATGGGCGTGTCAGGTTTGTGGATCTTCGGTAGTCCTCTAAGAATGGGAGCCTGGGGTTTAGTAACTTTGCATTGCTTTATTTCATCTTTAGACAAAAGATTTGTTGACGAGGATATCAATTTATTTATTTCTTTGGAGTAGGTAGCAGTAGGGTCACAGTTTAATGTGTCAATATTATTGGCTGTGATGAATTCACAAACTTTGTTTACGTATTCAGTTTTACTGAGGATAACAATGCAGTTTCCCTTATCAGCTTTTGTGATAACGGCATTGTTTTGTTCTAACTTGTCCCTAATGTTGGCAGCGACTTGTTTTAAAGGTTTATATTTTGTCAAGTATGATTTTCTAATGTTTGGATTTAAGACAGCTTTTTTCATTTTGTTTGTGATCATTACTCTTGCCGTATCACGTGCGTCATTGTTGTTTAAATATTTTACAGCTGTTTCTGCATTTAGTAGTTCTGATATCAAGCTATTTTTCTTATCATTGGGAAAATTATAATTTAATCCTTTGTTCAAAAGATTGGTTTCTTGTTCAGAAAACTCAATGTTCGTTTTATTTATAAATCTTGGATGAAATACGTGACTACAATTTACTGTATCTTTATTCAACTGTGATTTTACTAGTGAATCAATCTTTTTGGTTTGGGATTTCTTTTTTAGAAAAATTTTTCTATTGATTGGAGAATCCAATTCTGATAACACGTTCTTGGTTTGTGAAGGGTGAAGGCTGCTTAAAAGTTCTAAATGTGTGTTCATTAGTAACTTGTTCAACATGCATTTTTTGGCATGCAACGACTTGATTTCATGTTTAATCCAAGTAGTTTCAGCAACTTTTTTGGCTTTTTTAGCAGCTTTGGAGACGTTGTTAATTTTAACTGATACATATTTAGGGACTAATCCATATTCAATGCATTTTTTATTAAATTTTATGTTTTCTATGGTTTTGAAAAGTTTTATCTTAACGTTCTTGTATTTGTAGGCTAATTGAACTTGACAAGTTTCCAATTTCATGATGGGTTAGCCTCTGGATCGTAAATTGCAATATAAAAATGGTTTATTTTACCTTTTTGCGTCGAACGATCCGTGTGTAGTTAGTACAACTACAGCTGTTTCATACCACTAGGGTACATCATCAGGTTGTTGGCAGAACGTTAGATAAAACAGCATTCATTCATAGATGAACTTGTCGAAATAAATATGTCTATATACACATAATACACGAAAAACATTTAAAAAACACGAATTTACGAACTTGGCCAAGTAACGAACACACGAGACAGGCGCCGATGGATGTTGCGTCATGACTGCTGTCGTGTGTCCAAGCATCAGCTGTTACCCCTCCCCCCCAACTCCTTTATCAGGACCAGTTTTGTTTTGGTTTAAATGAATGGCAGTATTGTAGATGATATTAGATCTGAATGAAATTTGTTCGTTCAATATATGGTCAGGGTGTTCTTTGGATGCCTTGTATATTTCGAACTCCTCTATTGTGTCCATGTATCTGCCTTTAGTACATAAATGCATAATTTCTAGATTATGCATTACAAATTGGCCGAGCTTTTACATCGGCCAAACTGCTCGCTCTTTCGCCACTAGGTTTAAAGAACACCTACCCAAAAAGAACTCGAAATCAGCATTCGCCAACCACATAATTAACGCAAATCACAACTACACGGACATACATAGTAATCTAGAAATTATGCATTTATGTACTAAAGGCAGATACATGGACACAATAGAGGAGTTCGAAATATACAAGGCATCCAAAGAACACCCTGACCATATATTGAACGAACAAATTTCATTCAGATCTAATATCATCTACAATACTGCCATTCATTTAAACCAAAACAAAACTGGTCCTGATAAAGGAGTTGGGGGGGAGGGGTAACAGCTGATGCTTGGACACACGACAGCAGTCATGACGCAACATCCATCGGCGCCTGTCTCGTGTGTTCGTTACTTGGCCAAGTTCGTAAATTCGTGTTTTTTAAATGTTTTTCGTGTATTATGTGTATATAGACATATTTATTTCGACAAGTTCATCTATGAATGAATGCTGTTTTATCTAACGTTCTGCCAACAACCTGATGATGTACCCTAGTGGTATGAAACAGCTGTAGTTGTACTAACTACACACGGATCGTTCGACGCAAAAAGGTAAAATAAACCATTTTTATATTGCAATTTACGATCCAGAGGCTAACCCATCACAAATTTAAGTTACAATCATGCTAACACGATCCGTCATAGCGACATAAAACAACGATAAATACACAAATTTAAGATACAACCATACTAACACGATCCGTCTTTGGGGTTATGTTTACACAAACTCAAATACCATAATAAATAAATGTAAATAAATGTACTCAATCAGTTTCATTGAATTGAAAAATAAATAACAGCAATTAAATTATACAGCTGATCAAATTGTAAACAATTATATTCTTCATAAGGATAACATGGGAACTTTCAAAGCCATGGGGCAGAGGCCAAGGGACTTTTACAAAAATGTAAGGCCAGTTTGCAAATCTACGCGATATGCTCTTTCCAATGAGACGTCAATGGACAAAATCAGTTAAGAAATGGCGGAGGAGTTCAACCGACAAAGTTTCATGTAGCGTATTAATTATATAGATTGTTAATCTAAAGATTGTTTTTCACAGATACTGAAGCTCTCTCAAAACCAGATAATTGATGACCATGATTATTTTAAAAAGGTCGGACGGTCAGCCATTTAAACCAAATTTCCAGAGGAAATGATTTGACGTTACATAACAACAAATTAGTATTATGTTATATACAAATACAATCAATATCTATTTTTCTCATTACAGCAGAAGATACAAGTAACAAAATGGTAACCCCAACAAAAATTTTGGAAAGCGATACGGACACTTCTGAACAATCAGAAATTAGGCATTCAAGTAGTGTAAGTACCAACTTTAAACGTGTTTTTAAGTATTTTTAGCATCAGATAATCTGCTGATTATGTTTTCAGTAGCATTACTTGCCTTTCATGGTAGCTGCTCCTAACCAAAAAGGAATTGTGTAAATGTTCAGTATTTTTATGTATATTCCAGGTGCTGGATAAACTGGTTGGAAATTGTGCTTTAGATTACGCTTCATTATAAAGAAACTCTGAATACTGAACAAAATACTGCAGAAATGGGACCATACATGTATCATTGATATTAAATGTGTGATAACTCCCCTTTGTGGATACTTAGTTGGCGATGAGGATGGAAACACAAGTCTCTAGAAACACGTACATAATCGGTTAATCCAACCCGCGGTAATTAGTTCAGTGTCAAGGTAAGAGAAATCTACACATTTGATCTAAAACAAACGGCCTACAGTAACATGATGGTTTTGTAACAGGTCTCGCAGCTGACTCCAGCCACCCCATTGACAGGACGAAGGTATCTAAAGGCCAAGGACCCTGGCAGTCTAACACCCGTGTCGACAGCAACACAAAGTGTACAAAGACTGCAGAATCTACTGAGTGGCCGCAGTCCAGCACCTTCACCCTACCTGCAACAACTGATTAGGTAACCTACACATTCAGGCTCTTAAAATTAGTTATAAAATATACAGTAGAACCTCTTTAATCCGAACCCCTGTAATCCGAACGTCCACTAATCCGAACGCCTCATTGCTGTACTTTATACACAGTACAGTAGTTCTATATTGTATACTGTATTTATTGAAATACGCACCGTGGTTATTTCAATTGTAAAGTATAGTACTGTTTATTCCTTATGTCTACTACTGTATTAAATAAACACTGTATTTTACTTTATAAAGTATTTTTCACTTTTCCCTAGCTTTGTTATGTAAAAACAACAATATGTTCTGTAATCCGAACTATTCAATAATCCGAACTACCCCTGGTCCCAATTAGTTCGGATTTAAGAGGTTCTACTGTACTTTACATATTTCGTTGAAACATCATAAAGGACAGTTAACAAGTATTTTGAAATGAGGATGTATTGCTAGCTTTGAGCAATGATAATAATCTATGGCCATTGTCTAACATTTCTGAACTCTTTATTCAGAAAACCTTTTTGAAGATATGGTTTTACAGGACATTTTAGTTGCTAAATTAAAGTGTTCTATACTTGTTTACATAATATGTTAATTCTAGTTAGACAAATTTTAATGTTCTCTTTTTAAAACCAAAGAGTATTTTTAATAGATATTTTACACATTTATTTCATTGCTACCTTAATTACACTATACCAAGTTACATAAGGATATATTTAATGGTTTTTGAGATATATTAAAAAATATATAAGATGGCAGATATCTTGATAACAAGGGAATAATGGATAAATTTGATTTATAACTTACGTATGTATTTATATTTGGCCTACAGACCTGTTCCCAGAGTTTGGTGTTTGATTTATGTGGCAATCTGTATAATATTTTTAATTCTTGCAATTTTTAACTGAGCTTATTTTGATTTGACTGTCTAAGCAAATGTAAATGTTTCACAGCAGTTGCAGTGACGACCCTCACATTGTAGACAGGATCAAGTCTCACGGACAGAAGTTCATATCTCAATACACTCAGTCCGCTCAGACACACATAGACTTTGCCCAACAACGGCTACAACTGGCCGAAACACTGTATTACAAGTTGCTGGAAAATATACTCAAGGACGAAATGAAAAAGCCTAACTTTGATTGCAACGTAAGTATGACCTTCGAATGTATGTATATTAGTGTGAAGTCAACGTTCTATTCTGGTAGCAAAGTTGTTGCTTGTTTTAGATCAAAAAGAATTGTATAAAAAAAACTGTTTACAACTCATCCTTATAGACGGGATGGCCACTTCATGTTAATAAGTCAGTAGTATAATGTTGATATCTGTGGTTCTAAAAAAGGTCTAGGCCTATTAGAGGTGAATTCTTACTTTTTTACTACAAAGTAGTGATGGTCGGACCTGGATATCGGACTACCGGATCCGCCGGATCCAAGCTAGATCCGGCACCCGATCGGATCCAAAAAATTCCGTTTTGATGGATCCGATTTTTTCAGATTTTTCCCGACTTTTTTACCAACACAAAGCTGTCTGTATCCATGTACAAGACCGATTTTCCCCCGATTCTTTTACTAACACAAAGCTGACTGTATCCATGTACAAGACTGATTTCCCCCCGATTTTTTTACAAACACAAAGCTGTGTGTATCCATGTACAAGACCGATTTTGTCCCGATTTTTTTACTAACACAAAGCTGTCCACTTTGCTTTCTCAAATCAGTGAGAGAACATGTAAATTGTTAGGTAACTGTAGCAAAAGGTTATTTTACCTGTAGAGCTTCACATACCCGGCTATCAGTACTGTGGACTTGGAACGGATTTAAGGAAGAGATTAACAAGAGGTGATCCAGGCATAAATAAATTGGATGCTGCATGCAAAAACCACAATATAGCATACTAAAAATCGAACTATAGTAAAATAAAATATACACAGATACCCTTTTGGTGGTCGTGCAAACTTAGCAAAAAGTTTCATTTGATGATTTTGAAAAGTTTTAGTGTCTCTAAAAAATTATAGGGATTATGGGCTCAACTGGAGAGTGAAGATTACTCTATATATAAGATATATTAACCTTTAAAAATTACCAATTTGATTTTGAACAGTATGATTTAAATTGGCATTTTGTTAATTACGTTTTTTTAACCCGTCCTTTTGACAGTGTGTATCTGGATCCGGATCCGAAGATCCATATCCGAATTTTTCAAGATCCGGATCCGATACCGACATTTTCTTGGATCCGCCCATCACTACTACAAAGTAAACAAATACTTTTCTTTTAGGTAGGTCTGATCACCAAAAATTAAGTTTAATTTTTTTATTGTACACGCTTCTTTTGCAAAATTGGTTTGAAATTTTTTTTTTACCTATAAGAAAATATAGAAGTGACCAAACTAAATTTATGATTTTAATCTTTTGTCGTGTATTATTTTGCTTCCAGTAAATGTCTACAGTATTTATTCACAAATGTAGCGTAAATTAGAATTTGCCTGCAGTAGAGCACAATTGTCTTCTTAATATCAGCTATCTGGACATCCATTGAGTAAAAATAAACTGTTTGCCTGTTGTCTGGAGATAGTCATCTCAGCCTACCTTCCCCTGGGTACTAGTATACTGTTACAATCTAACGTTGTTGTTGCAGAACCTGTTGTGTCACGAGGTGTTCCACCAGACACTGTTTGCCTGTTGTCTGGAGATAGTCATCTCAGCCTACCTTCCCCTGGGTACTAGTATACTGTTACAATCTAACGTTGTTGTTGCAGAACCTGTTGTGTCACGAGGTGTTCCACCAGACACTGTTTGCCTGTTGTCTAGAGATAGTCATCTACTCGTACAACTCTCAGCGTACCTTCCCCTGGGTACTAGTATACTGTTACAATCTAACGTTGTTGTTGCAGAACCTGTTGTGTCACGAGGTGTTCCTCCAGACACTGTTTGCCTGTTGTCTGGAGATAGTCATCTCAGCCTACCTTCCCCTGGGTACTAGTATACTGTTACAATCTAACGTTGTTGTTGCAGAACCTGTTGTGTCACGAGGTGTTCCACCAGACACTGTTTGCCTGTTGTCTAGAGATAGTCATCTACTCGTACAACTCTCAGCGTACCTTCCCCTGGGTACTAGTATACTGTTACAATCTAACGTTGGTTGCAGAACCTGTTGTGTCACGAGGTGTTCCACCAGACACTGTTTGCCTGTTGTCTAGAGATAGTCATCTACTCGTACAACTCTCAGCGTACCTTCCCCTGGGTACTAGTATACTGTTACAATCTAACGTTGGTTGCAGAACCTGTTGTGTCACGAGGTGTTCCACCAGACACTGTTTGCCTGTTGTCTAGAGATAGTCATCTACTCGTACAACTCTCAGCGTACCTTCCCCTGGGTACTACAGGCTCTGGGTGTGGAGCCTTACCACTTCTACAAGGTGATAGAGGTGACAGTCCGCGCGGAGGAGCAGCTCAGCAGAGACATGGTCAAACATCTCAACCTAGTGAGCAAACATTTCAGTTTCGCATATTAGAACTCTTCATATCCCACCGAGCCCCAGGATGAAAAACAATTTGGCTGTATGAATCAATCATAAAAATGATATTTGAAACCTAACAATAATGTGTAATAAATAATTGTAGTCAAGAGCAATGTATTTTTAGAAAATACAAATTTTTAAAACAAAAACTAATAAAAAATTTATGTTAAAGAGGTTAAGTAGGCCTAAATAACATAAAATATTATTAAATGGTTTATATTACCTGTCGTCAGTGATCCTATTGTAGTCTTAGGCGACCGGTTTCGGGATTAAAATGCCATCATCCGGCGGTTAATAATTTCATTTCACTCAAATTGAGGTCGTCGGTAAACACAAAAACATGCGCATAAAACATGACCACGCATCTACCCATGCTGCTTCGTAGTGTCCTCTACTGGCCAGTTACAAATATTTGTACAATGCCCATCCGTGTTTTCGTGTTTCATGTTTTATGTGCGTGTTTACCGACAACCTCAATTGAGTGAAATGACATTTTTAACAGCCTGATGATGGGATTTTGTTCCCGAAACCGGTCGCCTAAGACGACAATAGGATCACTGATGGACAGGTAATGTAAACCATTTATTTCAATAAGTGATCCTGGGCCACTAACCACAATGAAAATAAAGTATTATGAACTTGACTTGAACTTAAACTAATATTAAATAAAAATAAATATGGAAGTGAAAATTGTCAAAAGTCCAAACTGGCTGTGACAAGGTTGGATGTACAGAAAATAATATAAACCAAAGAACCAAATTTGTATAAGTTGTTAATGTGTCTCAATTGGTAGATTCACTCTTTTATCTGATGTACTGTTTATTTCTAGATAGAGGAGCAGATACTGGAATCTCTTGTTTGGAAGAGGGAGAGTCCTTTGTGGGATGCCATCGATGACTCTGGTAATTTTTAAAAATGTGTACCAGTATCAATAATTAGCCTACTTCATTATTTATCATTATTTCTGTCAGTTCAGTTATCTTAATTGTAAATCTTTGTGACCCTTTTATTTACCTCTCACTTTCTACTTTAAGCTTAAACTTTTTACAATTAGCTTAAATATTTTTAACTACCTTCACACGAGCCCTCACATACTATAAACAGCTTTAAATTTGTGCAATTATTTTTCTCTTTTTATAATACAAAATTATATTACTCATAATTAGCTTTGACATTTTTACAAATATTATTCCTTTTCACAATTAGTTTTAATTTTACAGTACAATTTATTGTTTTTAACTGTTTACATCTACCTCAAACTCTTGTCTCAAGTTAAAACCAAAAAATTTTTATTTAATGATTCATTAAGAAGTTTAAAGTCTCAGACCTAGATTGCCAATAAACTATCTGCAAGTCCTTTATAAGGCTGGTCGTTAATTTTTACCAGCAGCAGGAGTAAACGTGTTTGTGATAGTTTAGCCTATTGTACAAACCTAAGGACTTGTTAAACCCAATGTAAATAGGGAATAAATCTGACATGCTAAAGGAAATATTTGGGTGAAAGTCCAATCAGGTAGTAACACAACCTAATTACATGTGTATCACAGGTCTGCCAGTGCCATGTTGTGAAGATGTTATGTTGCCTGGTCAGTTGACAGAGGATAACTCTTCAGCGACGTTACTCAACAATCCAGCAATCCGTCGTCTGGTTTTACCAGGTAACCTGTCTGAGCACAATGCTTTGATGTATTGCGAATAGCACTTTGCTTAAGACATAAAAACAAGTCTAGATTCCTACCCTTTTACTTTCGCAACCTGGGTTGATATATCATATTAAATATGAATGTGAATATCTGTTTTGGGTTAGGCCTACCCTGAACTTGCAAATCACGGGTATAGTTGCTTGTAATACATACTAGTGGTGCCTCGTGGTCAAAAACTCGACCAAAAAGTATTGTGTTAACTTCTCTATTTTCACCCCATGCTGTAAATAAAACATGTGGTTGGAATTTGTTTTGGTTTTCTGTTTATATTTTATTGTTATTTCGTCACCAGCATGACAACCCATAAGGCCCATGTTAGTTTTTAAAATTTTAAATTCATTTTTTGTGCTTATTTTTTAGCCTATTTTGCTTTATAAAGGGATTCTGCATATCTACAGGCAAATGTATTTCTAACAGTATGCGTAGATTTTCCTTGCGATGCACACAAGCTGAGGAATAAGGTTTTAAAGAAACATGCTTGCCTATTAATATATAGAAGATATATAGATAATGCATAATAAAAATTGGCTACAGCTGATCCAAATGGGATGTCTACTTCAGTTCCAAAAGTTAACAATTCAAGCTTACAGAACAAGAGTCCTATTTACAAAAGACATTGAGAACTTTTAAAATGTTGGAATCAAATATTGGAATGTTTATGAAATGTTTCAGCAGTTCCAGGTGTGCCCCAGTCCCCAGCACCCTCCGCCTCAGAGAGGTTCCACTCCCCCGTCACTGCCACCTCCGCCATCGCCAAGAAGAAACTGTTCATAGACAACTCTAGAGGAGTTTGTACAGTCATGCCGGGACAGTCAATCCTAGCAGCGGCTCCTAAACCTCCAGGTGAATGTCTGGCGTTTGCATATTTGTGTAATCATTTAGGAAAGTTGTCATCTACTTTCTATAGTCCTACCTTAAACATGTCACTATAGACTACTGGTACTGATCTGTGTGGTGATGTGAAGTCACACGGACAAGCTGTTGTTGGCTGGTTTTAGAGATAAACTAAATAGTGACGCACTGCATCGCGCATGTGGCGTAGAACTTCTAACTAAGTTGTACTCTTTAGTAATGTTTTGTCCCTCCGGTACGTACTCATGATAAACGAGTTGTGAAGCTCCTAAATGTACACACAGACATCCACACAGACACCCTCTCCAAATGCCACTTCAGCGAGAACAAAATTAAATGTCTCCATCAAAAACTGAAGTTTGAAGTTGTTCTGAAAAAAAACTTGTCTGTATACTAGAAAAATGGTTGGGAAAAAAACTATGCACAAAATTATATTAATTGTTATCAACTTTTTGATGAACTGCTAAAAACTTGTCTAACATTGTTTTCTATTTTAGTGGCCGCAGGGGAAGAGGCGGAGACTAAAAAGCCACAGACAGGAAGTAGTGTCATCATCAACCCAGCTATGCTCAAGGAACGGCAAACAAAACCTAACCGACCCCGTCGCACTGGTTCTCTAGGGCTATTTTTTAGGAAGGTAAGATTTGGTTGGTAGATTTAAATTTGAGATTAATTTTATGAGACACTTTTAACTGGCTTATACATCTTATACTACATTTTTAATCCTTACCCACATTATGCTTAAAAGCATATTTTTGTTTCAGTTCTATCACTTAGCGGCAGTGAGAATGCAAGAGTTATGCAGTCATCTGGATCTCAAAGAGACTGAGGTAACACATTTCATTCTAAACTAGCTTTCACATTTGATTGCAAATTGGTTTTGAGCTGGGTGTTAGTGATGGTCGGATACGGTTATCGGACTACCGGATCCGAGCTAGAACCTGCACCCGATCGGATCCAAAAATTCCGGATCTTGGGCTGGATCCGGTTTAGATGGATCCGATATTTTCAATTTTTTTCCCAATTTTTCCCCTAACACAAAGCTATCTGTATTGTTTACTAACACAAAGCTGTCTGTATCACAGTACAACCCCGATTTTTCCCCGATTTTTTTACTATAACACAAAGCTGTCTGTATCCATGTACAAGACCGTTTTTTCCCCGAGTTTTTGTCTCGTGATGCAAATAACTTATACGGCAAGGCCATGACTCAGTGTTTGCCTCTTGATGCAAATAACTTGTATGGCAAGGCCATGTTTCAGTGTTTGTCTCTTGGTACAAATAACTCATATGGCAAGGCCATGTGTCAGTGTTTGGCACTTGATGCAAATGACTTATATGGCAAGGTCATGTCTTAGTGTTTGTCTCTTGATACAAATAACTCATAAGGCAAGGCCATGACTCAGGGTTTGTCTTTTGATGCAAATAACTTATATGGCAAGGCCATGTCTCAGTGTTTGCCACTTGATGCAAATAACTTATATGGCAAGGCCATGTCTCAGTGTTTGTGAATTTGCCAAGATCAAAGCTAGGAAAATTAATGTTTAACTGCTAAGAGCTTTTAAACTGTTCAAATTGAAAATTTTGTATTCTTTTTGTCAAGGTAATGAATTTGGTTTTTCATGTTTTCTACATGTTTAATGTGTTCAATTAAAAATTCCTCTCTTGTCATCTACCTACACCTGTTTTTCATTGTAATAGGCTTTATAAAAACTTATATCGTATCCAAGATATCCTGTAAAAATTGTTTTCACACTTATAAATAAATTGTTAACTTAGGCCAAGCAATCAATGCTCGTCAAGCATGACGTCACGATAGACGACGGCAATGACGTAGGTATTTATTTATTTATTTTCCAAGGAAAGATTAAAACAAGCAGCTGATCACAAACGGCAAATATTGCGCCATTGTTGTCTTCTATAGTGACGTCATGCTTGACGAGCATTACGACTATTTTTTAAAACGTTTTTATTAGCTCGCTTTCTTGTCCGGTACAAATTTTGCAATCGATTTTATACTAAGTTCCCGATGAGCTAGAGACTTGAAACTTGAAACATAGCTCACAAATGGATGACAATGCAATATTATATCATTTCATTTTCATATTTCCCTTGGGATACGCCCCATGGGCTTCCACATTTTCCATGTTTACATTTTGAAAGAATGTAAACATATCAATTAATTTAAGTCAGCTGTAAATACTTAAATTTGACAGTTCGAAGAGCAGAGGTTAAGAGGTACAAGTTCTGCTCCGGATATATTCTAAAAATATAAAACAAGCATTTTAAAGTCAAGATAAAACATCTGATTAGAGATAATAATCAGGTTTTGGTTAATGGTTATATATTAACAGGCCATATAAAATATATTTAACATATTTACTCATTAAAGACTAAAAAGTTGAAAATAATTTATAAATAAAAAGCTTTTTTAAAACAAAACGTTTTTAAATGCACTAAAAAGTAGAAAATAATTTATAAATATGTTGAGAGTATAAATACTTGTAAGATTTAAAACGAAAAACGTTGGGTGCATGCAATTAATTGATAATAATACATTAGTTCAATAGGTGAAGGTAATTGTAAATTATCAATTGCATGCACCCCACGTTTTTTGTTTTAAATCTTACAAGTATTTATACTCTCAACATATTTATAAATTATTTTCTACTTTTTAGTGTGTTTAAAAACGTTTTGTTTTAAAAAAGCTTTTTATTTATAAATTATTTAGTGTGGCCTTGGTTTTGCTAAAGTTTATATGATGAGTAAAAGTGTAAAAATGTTAAATTTCTGGGAATAATAAACAGTCTTTTATTGCAAGTATTCTTCTAACCTAAACTTATAAAAAAGTTCTTCCCAAAATCGTTGGGAAAAAATTCACAAATATAATTAATTAATGTTCCTGGATTGTGGGGGAGTGGGTGGGGTGGTGTTATATATTTTCTATTTGCATTCCTCAACAATCATATGTTATTTTAAATATTTATTATTCCTGATGTTTTTACTATTGTGATTATAAAAACATTGTTCTCAATACAAGACTCTTTTACAACACCATCTTGAAATAATTTATTCTATACTAATTGAGCGGAGCGAGCGAAGCGAGCGAAGCTCTTTGGGATCAACTTCAATGCAAACAATATAACACCATCACTCAATAACGGCTGAACACATTTCAGCCAAACTTAACAAGACTACTTAGACTAATAATGAGATGGTTTGTAAACAAACAAATTTCAATTAGATAATGCTAATGCAATTTAAAACGAACTTAAAATTTAAAATTTTTAACATTGGGCTTATGGGACTAAAGTAGCCATGACAGTTTTTTTGTTTACAAGAAAAATGTAAACAAGAGAATCATAAGGTATTTCTGAACTTTCTATACTTTTCTTTTAAACGATTTTAAACCATTCCTATGATTTTAATAAACAAGAAAATGCCATTAAAACATTTTTTTAAGGCAAGGAATTCACTGAAAATCGAGAAAATATACTGAACTACTTTCTCAATGCGCGGAGCATAAACAAGGAGCGGAGGGATACGGACCGGTGACTACTTTCTTGGGAACCTATTTGTGTTGCCAGCTGATTAGAAACAGCCAATGTTAGAAATCAGGATTTAATAAGCGATATATCGAACCGCATCGAAATCGGTATTTAATCCGATAATACCTCATAGGTTATATTATGTTTAATTACATCGACGGTACAGTAAGTTATTACACTTATTGATAAAACGCAGATTGAACACTGATTTAGGCATGTGGGGAGGTAGGTCGGGGTTTATGAGTATTCGTGACTACATTAAGTGTTTTGAAGTAAGGTTAGATTAGGAAGGTATAGTGTAGGTTATAGGTAGGCGATCGGGTTGTTTATTTGTGTTGCACCATATAATTTTTTAACTTTTGGAATGGAATAGTTGGTTAAGGTTAAACGGGGAAACGATTTCAAAAATGCTTGCATATGGTCTTAACTTAACAAACCATCTACAGTATTCTAGCTTTGACTTTATAAAGTCAATGATTCTAGCAAATTATTACATACTGACCAAAAGAAAAGAGAACATTTGGATTTGTACCTTTGACCATAGCAAAACTAACATATAATTATGGAATGTGAAAAGTTGTATATCATTATATACTATTCTGTAATATTAATAATTGTTCGGCAAATCCTCATTTTAATGGCTCGGCTGAAAATGGAATCTGCATTTTGTGAAACAGTAATTTGGTAACAATTCAGTTATTTCAAATGTTGATAACAGTAGCCCATCCTATATAAATACTGTTATTTGATTGCCAAGCCACGGACTATACATACGTCCAGTTACAACCTTTGATAAGTAAACCTGGGCTTATAGAAGTACACTTTTAACCACGGTACCTATGGATAATTGTCTAGGCCTGTCCAGAAGTAGGCTACTAATTTCTAATTATATTATCTACATTGTATATTTTAGGCATGTCTTCCCTACTTATTATATTATTCTGTTTTCACTTAAATCAGCTGAATGCGATGTTTACTTATTACTTATGTTTAGGCCTACATTTCAGTCATTTTATGTTGCACGGTTGAATTTAAATGTCAAATTTCCCCTCCTGTTGTTATACTTTAATACAGTACTCGTTTTTTTATAGTTACTGTTTTTTTTATACTTAAATACTTTAACCGATTGTAAGGGTGAAAAATGTAGCCCAATGTTTTTTTGTTGTAGGCTACAGTTGCATTTGAATGTTAAATTACCTTTCTCATTTTTATACTTTACTTTTTGGATGTTAATATCAGATTCCAACTACTGTAATATTTTCCTGGTCAAAACTACCATAATGCACTTCTCGAAGAGGTAAATTTGAGTTATTATAATTTTAATCTTTAAAACCAGCATTAGTAAATAAATCTATTGACCTTTTTACATTTAGTTACTTATACAAATATCAAATCACGTTTGTTCCGCTCAACTGGCTTTCACCTCTCTGAAAGCAACCCTAGTTATCAAATATTACTTCAAGTATTTTAAAGTGGCGACGAGGAAAACGGCAAGATGGACCAGGAACAGTTTCAATTATTTCTACAAACACTTACAAAAGCTATTCAAGGTATGTTTGATTCACAACCATCAAAGAATTTAACACTGATTTCAAATTTTGACCAGTTTGACTGTACACAAGAAACGTTTTCTCAATACAAAGAGAGATTCGAAAACTACTTAAAGTTGAAAAACGTATTCTCAGACAAAGATCTCTGTGCCCAGATATTTATTAACAGTCTAGGCTCTTCTGGCTACGACTTGTTGTCTACCTTATCGTTGCCAAAGAAGGTAAATGAGCTGAAGTACGAAGAGCTTACTGCCCTAATGACAAATCACTTTCCTGCTCAAAACGAAATTGTCGAACAACACAAATTCTTTTCTCGGGTACAAAAGTCTGAGGAGTCAATTTCCAGTTATGTCATGTGCCTCAAAAAGCAAATTTCGACTTGTAATGTGGCCTGTTCTACTTGTAACGCGTCTGTTTCTGACCTATTCCTCAGGGCACAATTCATACGAGGAATTAGGGATTCTTCCATAAGGGAGAACCTTCTTCAACAGAAGGATCTAACTTTTGACTCTGCTGTAACACGAGCTTTAGCGATTGAAGCTTCAAAGCTGAATTCCAATGCCATAGACGAGTTTTCGCAGCAGTCACAACCGTCTTACAGCAACGTAAATGTCAACAAGTTGGCAGGACATTCGAAAAGGCACCGATCGTCAGCTAGATTCAACCATCGTTCGTCAGGCGAGAGCAGCAGGCGTTCTTCCGACAGCAGTCGCAACAGCTCAATTTCTTCTGCTACACTACAAGGACATTATCGGCGCAAAGAACATGTTGATTTAATTGCTCTTGGCTTGAATGGCGTTTGTCTTCGGTGTGGCAAGAACAATCACACGTCACATCAATGCAGACTGCACAGATCTCGAGTCCGCTGTAATGCCTGTAACAAAAAGGGCCACATTTCGAAGGTATGTATCAAGTCCCTACTGTCTAAACAAAGTGGTTCAAAATCAATCAAACAATTAAATCAAGATAATGATAACCAGTCCGTGGAGTCAGACGTTGATGATATTTATGGCGTAGGTCAAATTGGAAACATTCATGACATACACCTTCCAGACACTGATAAGTTTATAACGACAGTTCTTATTAATAACCGGCCCCAAAAGTTCGAAGTTGATTCAGGTTGCGCCCACACTCTACTTCCTAGAGGAGACTTAAAGCGTTTAAACATTTCAATGGACACTATAACACCAACATCTGTCAAATTTCGCTCTTACACAGGGGAGCTACTATCTCCGCTGGGCATTGCTTCAGTAAGAGTCAAAAGCAATGGGACATCAACCGCCGAACAGTTATTTGTTGTTCCTGACGGATACAGTCCTCTTTTGGGTCGAACATGGATACGACACTTGCAAATCAACCTAAGTAAGAAGAAATCAGAAAAGGATCGAAATCATCCACAGAAGATACATGTGTCAGAAAAAGCTAGCTGGAAAAAGTCTTCCACCAAAAAGAAAGAATTTAGTGAAAACACTAACAGTTATTCGTCTACCTGTCATTCATCCACCAGTCATGCATCAACCAGTCATCAACCAGACACAAGTACATCTGTATATTATCGACCAACACCTTCATGACAACATTCATCAAGACAGATCAAACGACCGACACGAATGACACGATACACGCCTTGAACACTTCCTCAGTGCGGAAGAATCTGTTATATATTTTCTATTTGCATTCCTCAACAATCATATGTTATTTTAAATATTTATTATTCCTGATGTTTTTACTATTGTGATTATAAAAACATTGTTCTCAATACAAGACTCTTTTACAACACCATCTTGAAATAATTTATTCTATACTAATTATCAAATATTACTTCAAGTATTTTAAAGGTGGTAAGGGGGAATTATAAGTGGCGCTGATTCAGGTGTTCGCTTAACTCTGAAAAATTCCTAGAACCGGCCCTGGGTGATTCAGGCATAAATAAATTGGATGCTGCATGCAAAAACCACGATATAGCATACTCAAGATCGAACTATAAAAAATATACACAGATACCCTTTTGGTGGTCGTGCAAACTTAGTGCATTTTATGATTTTGAAAATTTTTAGTGTCCCCAAAAAAAGAGGGATTATGGGCTCAACTGGATATTACTCTCTATATAAGATATATTAACCTTTAAACATTACCTATTTAATTTTAAACAGTATGATTTAAATATGGCATTCTGTTAGTTACGTTTTTTTTTTTACCCGACCTTATGACAGTGTGT
The DNA here is from genome assembly GCF_028750875.1 of Macrosteles quadrilineatus. Classification (NCBI taxonomy): domain Eukaryota; kingdom Metazoa; phylum Arthropoda; class Insecta; order Hemiptera; family Cicadellidae; genus Macrosteles; species Macrosteles quadrilineatus. Next base: position 28,150,711 of record NW_026542599.1, on the reverse strand, counting down.
ATCTGGATCCGGATCCGAATTTTTCAAGATCCGGTACCGACATTTTCTTGGATCCGCCCATCACTACTGGATGTAGTTATTTACATCTACTATGTGTGTGGTTGTAGGTCCGACGCAAGATTTGGACGTGTTTTGAACACTCTATCATTGATCACACAGACCTCATGTTGGATCGACACCTAGACCAGATACTGATGTGTGCAGTCTACGTCATATGCAAGGTAATCAAATCAAATACTATTTTTTTCAACATAAATTGATGTTATCTCTGGATTTATAAAAAATATTTTGATTACAAAATCCTATCATGTGATCTTGATCTCTCTTTACTGCACTATTATAGAAGAAATAGAAACATCAAGAATGTAGTATATAGGTAGATTTATTAAAACCATTTAAATTACATTCCTAATACACAAACTTATGACAACAGATACAATGTCATCAGGGTACCAAACATTAAATGCTTAAAACCCCTTCCTACTTATAATATGAACAATAAACACTAAAACCTTAGGACAATGAAGTAAAATGATTATTCTAAGTACAATAAACCAGTAAAAAATAATTATTAGAATATCCAAAATAATCAATAAAAAATTAGATTAAGTATCACAATTTAATTAGAAGATGTTCATTTTAATTGTAGCAACTTCTGTATCCAATAGTCAATGATTGTAGGCTCCAAAACCTAGATTGGAGTGAGTAAGTGGCTCATTTGGTGACAAACTGCAGCAGTTCCCTCACTGTGTCACTTCTAATATTTATTTATCATTATGGTTTATTTTTTTACTGCTCACGTACCACACACACACAGTCCTGAGTCCTTTGTGGATGTGAAAATGCAAGGCTAAGAAAACCCACCATACTGAGTAACAATTTGTTCCTATGTGTGACATTGTTCAGATTGAGGGGCTGGACAAGCCATTTACGGAGGTCATGAAATGCTACAGACTACAACCCCAGGCTGGCAGTCATGTCTACCGCAGTGTCCTGTTGTATAACAGACCACGGACTGGACAACGGACCAACAACAACAACTGCTCTGACAATGGTGAGTGAACTCCGCAAATAAGTGACTTACTAAGGGTTTGCAGGTTCTCAATATTTTTGAGTTGGGTCAACAGTTGGCGCGAGGGATGGTTAAATAATTTTTATAATGATGCCTGTGTACTTTTTGACTACTTTGATTTTTATTTATTTATTTTCATTATTTAACTAAACCCATGTTTGTTGAATACAAAACACCAATCAAATTTCAGAAGTGTTCAAACTTTGACCAATGACTCATTTAGTGCAACATTGAAGCACCAAATTGGATTATCAAGTGTCATGTATACATAGTTTAATATGGTGGTCTTCCAGTATTGTCTTGTACATTGTAAATAGCTCTTGTTAAAAGTAAACACGTTTTTGTGTTTGCCAAAGGACAAGAGCCAGCAAGCGCTTCTGTGGAAGTGTTAAATGAGTCGGAAAACAGATGTGACATCATAAAGTTCTACAACTCAGTTTACGTGCTGAAACTGCAAAACTTTGTGAGGAAATTCACCAACGGGAACAATCAGGTTGGTGTAATCTATTGATAAATTTAAGAAGTAACGAACGAAACTCTAAGTAACTTAATTCTATTTACTTCAAAGGCGACATTTTAGTCTGGTCATAGTCTAAAAATGCAAGTAAATGTACCAAAAATAACATAAAATGAATTATTAAAAATACCCTCCTCGCAGCAAACCTGCACACTAAGCAGATTTCCATTTACCTGGCTGGATTTCTACTAGTGATGGTCGGATCCGGATATCAGACTACCGGATCCGCCGGATCCGAGCTAGAACCGGCACCGGATCGGATCCAAAAAATTCCGGATCTTGGGCTTGATCCGGTTTTGATGGATCCGATTTATTCAAATTTTTTCCCGATTTTTTTCCTAACACAAAGCTGCCTGTATCACTGTACAACCCCGATTTTTTTACCAACACAAAGCAGTCTGTATCACTGTACAACCCCGATTTGTTTACTAAACACAAAGCTGTCTGTATCACTGTACAACCCTGATTTTTTTACTAACACAAAGCAGTCTTTATCACTGTACAACCCCGATTTTTTTACTAACACAAAGCTGTCTGTATCCATGTACAAGGCCGTTTTTTCTCTTGATGCAAACAACTTGTATGGCAAGGCCATGTCTCAGTGTTTGCCTCTTGATGCAAATAACTTATATGGCAAGGCCATGTCTCAGTGTTTGTCTTTTGATGCAAATAACTTATATGGCAAGGCCATGACTCAGTGGTCTTTTGATATCCCGTTAGTATTTCAATCTCACCCGATGCTTCGTGATAAAAAATAATAAAAGTATGATTTAAATTGGCATTCTGTTAATTATGTTTTTTTTATCCCGCCCTTATGACAGTGTGTATCTGGATCCGGATCCGAAGATCCGGATCCGAATTTTTCAATTCGCTTATATTCCCTATATAGGAAATTCGCTAATAAAATAAAATAAGTTAGCTATAAAGTCTTGAGCAATCAAGTTAAACCATTTAAATTGAAATCATAATATTGTGACACTACAATTGTTTATACCTTCTAATATAATTAGGACTACAAAGCCTTTTTTTCATTGTAATGAAACAGGGCTAAGGATTTTAGATTTCTGACTAATAATTCGATCTGTGTGGTAGAACGGTAACCTGACGCTGTCACCGCTGCCAGTGTCGCGCGGTGTGCCGATGTCTCCCAGACGCAGGGTGTCTGACAATCATGCAGTGTTTATCCGACCTCTCATCTCGTCTGAGCCCAACGTGTTTCCTCCCTCTCCCACACGACCACTCAGCTACTGCTTCAGCCGCAGCCCGGCCAAGGTAAGTCTTAGTGAATGGAGGGAATAGATTTGTGGGCCAGTTTACTTAAGCTTGTCTCTTCCAAAGTTATATGGTCTAATTGCCATTAAACTGGTGGGTGCATTTAAAAAACCTTAACTGTGAGAATTTTTTTACAGCATAGTTAACTCATAAAATAAATTGCTTACAGAGAGATACGCAAAACTTCAAGATGGATGGAAACAGTTTAAACTACTATCTTTGGCTATTGCCAGAACTAGACATTCCATGGTGGGTTACAGTTGTTGCCAGCTTTTTAATCAAAATGGATTTAGTTTAATTAACCCACCGACAAGTGTGCTGATATAAATTGCTGATTTAATGTAGAATTTTCAGGGCTGTGCGAATCCAGAAATTTTGGTTCGAATCCGAATCCGAATCATATCTGTACAGATTTTATCGAATCCGGATCGAATCCGAATATTTTAATTAATCCCGAGTCGAATCTGGGTCGAATCCGAATCTCAAATTTACAGCCATTATCGAACCTGGATCGAATCCGAATCTGAAATTTAAAGCTGTTATCGAATCCGAATATTTAAACCTGTTCAGAGTCGAATCCAAATCCGAGGAAAGTCAGCAGTACCAATTTTCACATTTTTAGACCACATTTTCTGGGGCTGAAATAACTTAGGGAATTGCCTAAAAAAATTCTTGAAATGGGCCAAATAAAAAAGTTATAAAATTTAGCCTACCTATTTGAAGTTTTGAAACTAAAAAATTGGGCATAAGTTAGGCATACCACCTAGGCCTAAGTTACTCGCTAAAAGTGATGGACTACCAATTTGTGTAGTCTAAAACATAGGCCCAGCCTATTATACACCTCGGTAATTAATCCTCCACACAAGCCTATGTCTGCATTACTACAGCAAATCGGAGTGCACAAGTAGTTTTTTAGTGTCTAAAAAATTATATTGAAAATTATATTCAATCAGAATCTAGTAAATTTGAATATCGAATCCCAACTCGGATCTATTTCCAAGAAATTCGAATATCGAATCCGAATCCGGATCTCTTACCAGTAAATTCGAATATCGATTCCGAATCTGAATCCAGTTAGAAACAGTAGATTCGTTCTCGAATCCAAATCGAATCTCTAAAAAGATTCGGATTCGATTCGTTTTTCGAACTATTCGCACAGCCCTGAGAATTTTAGACTACAACACTAACACTCTCATTGAGCAGTGCATTCAACCATGTTCTTCTTGGATAAAAATAGATGCTACCTATGGTCCTGTCTAGCAATTGATGGGATGTCTACTTCACCATCTTTTTAATAGTCTATACTACTAACGAGTTAAAAGAAACCCCCGTTGAATCCTTTTGCCCTTATTAGTTTTTACTACGTTAACAAATAAATAAAAGAATGTGATTGGGTAAACATTTTTTTTTACCAACAGGATCTGCGAGCCATCAACTGCATGTTGGGTGTGCGGCGGGTTGGCAAACGACTGTTGACAGACGACGCAACAGACGACGAAGCTGCAGCACCGGTGAAACAACCAAACCTTTTTACCAACAAGCTACAAGACCTGCTTGTCGACCGAAGAATGGCCAAGGGACAAGACAGTGCTTGAATCGCATTCATCACAAGGAAGTAAACACTTGTTACTTTCTAAGATTCTGTCCAATCAGCGACTTAGGCACTTTTGTTAAGAGTGGCAAGGAAGTATAAATCACTGATTTAATCGAGTTCAGATTATTTTTAACAAGCGCTAATAAATTCTGTTAACTCTTCCTTATCACCAGCCAAATTGCAATGTGTCTAAGTTGTATTTCTGCTGCTTTTACGCTTTGAATTTAATTGTAGCAAAAAATGATCTCATGACTTTGAAAAAAAGGAAACATTTTATCTATACAGACAAGGTGTTGCCAGTTTTCTAAACAATTTTTAAGGTAGTTAAGTGAGTTTCTCGTAGAGTGTGTTATTTTTAAACAAATATATTTTTTTTCACAAAGTGATAGTCAATGGGTTAAAACAAGTTGCCTTCTCAGTTTTGTAACTCTAAAAATTCAATGTACAAAAGAAAGAACGTTATTTTACAGTGGCACACTCTGCCAACAGCTCAAACTAAGTTCATTTGTTCTTTTAACCTTGGAACAGATGTAATTTAAGTTCTTCGTTTTAGGTTTTTTGTGGGTCCAATATTATTTTTAAGGCGGCTCCAGAAATGTGCCATTTGCTAAGCACCGAGCAGCGACTCGCCAAATCGCGAGTAGTGTGGATAGGTGTATTCCAGAAATTGTGTTGATCGGAAAACAACACATGTTTGTAGACGTCTACTCGTTAATCGGTATATAGCAAGATAATTAGATCGCCGAATGACAAATATTTCGTGCTTGGCGACTGGTGCATGTATGGAGCCGCCTTTATGACCAGTGAGCCCGATTTATATCTTAAAGCACGATTTTGTGCTGGATTGTTTACTGCAATAAAGATAACTTTACGTTACATATATCTTACGTTAACTTTACGTTTATAATTTAGAAGACTGTAAAATCACTTTATCTGATAAGGTGTTCTATTTATTCTTGGAAATGTTTTTGTTGTGTTGTTGTTTACTTTGTTAAACATATTTATTAGATAATTTTCCTTGTCATTTAGCAGGTGATTTCTATTTTGTTCTAAATAATTATAAATACTATTGAAATATTCTTGGTGTAAGGTGTTCACATATTATATTTTGTAGGCTTTACACTTTAGACCAATATTGTATTATTTCAATTATGTTCATAATATCTTTCAACTAGTAATTAATTAATTGTGTTAGGATCATGGCCAATTTGGTTTCCTTGTGAGGCACATAAATGATGTATTATAAAAATACTATTATTGTGAGTGAGGTAAACCTGTAAATTAAATCCTACAGGTCCAGTCGCCCATTATGTCTTCAACAAAATTTAGATATTATATATTGTAAATATTTATATGTTGTACATCTTAAAGTAAAATTTATTTTCTTTACAAATTTTCTAATTAGTCATTTTTGGGCCATAACAAATGGTTCTATAAGAACACCCCATGGGTCGGACCGATCATGCTGGTTCGCGAACTTGTTAGAATATACGTAGGTTTACACGATTGTACCAAATTTCATCGAAATCGGATCATTTTTGCTCGAGTTATCGTGCTAACGGACACACACACACACACACACACATATATATATACATATATGAATTTGAACGGATGGTGTTTTTGGCTTCTAGGGACATCAAAATGAAAAAGTAAATCGGTCCCGGGTCCAAGTCTTATCATGAGACCTACGATAATAGCTTATTCCCTATATGGGAAATTCGCAAAAAAATAATTTTACCCCCTTAAACTCCTCATAAAAACTCATTCCTGTTATTAGTCCACTGTCAAATGTTCACCCGTGTGCTTCTTGATGAGGCAGGTGTGGGAGTAGTCTTAATCTCTTTGTTTGACCTTTGAGAAATACAATTTCGATGGTGGCACTCTTGAAAATGGTGTGTTTGAATGCTGTGGGTAAAAAAACAAAATTGCCGACATTTAAAATGTTTAAAGTCGAATTCCATGAAAACCAGTTATTAAAACAACATTTTGCAACACATTATTTTAAAGTCCTTTTTATAACAAATTGAATGACACTTTATGTGCGAAAATTTAAGAATAAATAAAAATGTTGTGTAACTTTTATTATTAATTGTAATTTTCAAAATGGCAGTCATTTTAAAATCACAAAGTTAAATTCCATAGAAACTAGTGACAAAAACATTATAAAAGTAACATAACTTTCTTTTTAATTTATTATCCGATTTTCGCAAATAAATTGTCGTTCGATTTGTAATAAAAAGGACTACATATATTGTGTTTCAAAGTTTTGTTTTAATTGCTGGTTTTCATGGAATTTGACTTTAAAAAAATTTTAATAGCCGCCGTTTTGAAATTTGATGAACCTGATCAAAGATTTTTTTGGAGAATGTTTATAGTTGTAGACTTAAAGATTATACCAAGTTTCATAAAAATATCTCCAAGGGGCAAAGAGTGTCACTTCAACCTTCCCTCGTAGTCATTTTCATAGAGCTTGGGTCGAAAAGAGTCACTTTCCGCCCTAGTGACTAATTAAACTTTTAGATCATTTCTGTTTACATTAATTTGCTTTTGATTTTACTTCAGTATAATGAAAATTTAATTTCTATGAAGTATTTTTGTTCATTAGATGATATTTTGTAAAACATATGACACCTTAAACGTTGAAATTGGTTCACAAGTAAGGTAGTGTTAAAAAAAAACGGCTTCAGGTATTATAGATATAAATTATGTTCAGTTTTACATAAATTATGGATTCAGACGGCATTGGATAGTAAATCACATTGCTAGTTGAAATTAAACCAGAAGCTGTGGTTATTAAAGCTTTAAAAATCAAATGTTTTGATTTCAGAAAAAATGTAACAAATTTACCTCCTATATGGTTAATGATAGAAATTAACAACCACATAAAATGGAAACCTATGGAGTTTGTATTTCACACAAACACATACAGCAACTTCTTGAAATTTCATGGCACACACAAAGGCCCCCCTGGACACACATTAATTTTTACTTTCTCCCCCTATACCATCGTAGCCTAGATGGAGAAAGTATTGTTTTTGTCAAAATTTTCGAGTTTGGATGGATATCTCCGTTTTGGGTCCCCCTGAACCCAAAATATTGTTTTCAAAGTGATGTCTGTATGTGTGGATGTGTACTGATACAGACCACAACTAACGGTAGTTTGATTTTGATGAAATTTGGTATGTAGGTACTAATCCATGGGATTTCAAGAAGTTTTTCCTTTTTTTTAATATTGATTTTTAATGATTATTTTCCCACAAAAACCCATAAAATGGGGGAAAAGTTGTATTTTTTTGAAAATTGACCTAACGATTTTGATAAAAATTTAATATGTTATGGTCCTTTAAATTATGAACAAAATGGTGCAACTCCCATTGCTGTAAAAGTTATGGTTCAAAATTTATTGCAACTTATGTTATTTTCTCATAAAAAAAGAAAATCAGTTTCCGCCAGAGTATCAAATTTCCTCCTGGCCATTAGTGGCTGACCCATGATAAAGGTTGTTGACAAGCTAATGTGAGAAAGTATGTGTTAGATTGCTGATACCATTTATTATACATAGAGATTCTATAGGTCTACCTATGCTATAAATGTTAAATTGCATTCATTTTAATTCTACAGTTTTTATTTTATTTTATTAAGATGGCGAATCATATTTTAAATTATGCATATGATATATGATTTGACAACTTGTAAATATTTATAACATAATGTTCTCTTGTGTAATAAAATTTTTAATCGTTATTACTCAGGTTAAATCTTTTGATTCCTTTTATGAGCTTTTATATTAAGACGAGTAGGTAATAAGAAAATTTTCAAATGAGTCTTTTTCAAGAATCAAGAATTTTATTGTCGTTAAGCACATGGAAATAGACAAAGTCAAATCTATACTTATTTAATACGCAAGCAGATTTTTTGTGACAGTTACTACTCCGAAACTACTGAACCGATTGCCACGTTTTTGGTGTCATTGGAAAGAGCGTAACGTGAAGTTGTGCAGGAAACTTTTTTCATGGGGAAATAATTAGAGAGTGAGGCCCTGGGGCCCTTTAAAGTTTCGTATTTCTCTATAAGATTAACATGGGACACAAACATTGTTATGAAACTCCAGCTGTTGTCAGAAATGCTGTTCTGCTATTTATTTAATTTAATTTGTTTACAAGGAAAATTGTTTCTTAGTGCCATGTGGTCAATAAGTTATACTTTTGCATATATTTTAAATGATATACACTATATAAAATGATGGTACTGATGGTACTGTAATACATTAAGAGATATTCATTTAAATAATCAATAAGTACGATTGAGCCTTTGCCTATATGTTTCCTGGTAAGTGTGTTGTATTTTCCTTATAGTATATTTTTATTAGTATCTTAAAGTAAAACCAAATTATTCTTTTCTGCATTCTCACCCCGTAGCGAAGCACGGGCAGAGCAACTAGTACAGTATTATAAGACATTACATGTGCAAAATGGACAAATATGAAATAATAAATCAACAGACATATAGATATAGACACTGAAAAAACAGCTACAAGTACAAAATCAATATCTAAATGAGCTTTGTACTGAACTAACTTAATTCACTCAAATGTGGAAAAAATTTACAATTTTGCTGTGCAAGACTAAATATATATTTTTAATCGTAGATTATCAGAAACTATTGTTTTAGCGAATTCCCCATGTTGGGAAAGCTATTACCGTAGGTCTCGTGGTGACACCTGGGAACGATTTGTTTTGTTTTGAGGTCTCCACAGGCCAAAATCATTCTTATTCCTGTTTTTTTTTTTTTTTTTTTTGTGAAACAATGTATTGACAAAATAATGGGAGAAAGCATTTTTGTGTCAGATTGCTGATCGTTTATTCAATTTTACTAGGAAAGTAAAATAAACGAACAAACACCAACATCAAAATGCAAGATGTTTTATCTATCTTAAATCTTTAACATTTACAAGAATAATAATACAATTAGGCCTATAACTTAGTTTTCTGAAATCTTCAATTTAGGTGGTATTAATGTTCACCTGACAAAATGTCTTGTTGATTTGGAATTCCTCACAGCTGCTTCATATAACTTCCCTGAAATCAAAAGGTTATTTTAAAACAGTTTATGGGATGGCTCCACTGGCTGTATTGTGCTGGAGTTTTGATGGACTACACACAACAGTTGAGTGGTTTCATAAGCAACAGAATACAGACCACAATCTGCAGTGTTGTCGCATGCGCCGTGGCTTCACTAGCAGTCGAGTGTACCCTGCACCTGTCATGCCGCAAATTAATATGATTAATGATATTTTTTTGTACAATCCCGAGTATTATATTTGATGTATCATGTTTAAAAAGTTGTTTAAACATTACTATTATATTTTGCCACAGTATTTTAATCAATTGGATTTATTTTTTTTTTATTAAGTAAAAAAAAATAAAGATAGTCGTTGTCACAGCCAAAAATCCCGTTTTAATCCCGCTCAAGGTCTTAAAATCCCGTTTCGGGAAAATAATTCCGCAAATGGATTTGAAACACTGTTTCCAGTCACACTTTCTAGATTGAAAACTAACAGCAAGTGGAGATGTGGCCTTAGAGCTAATGAGATAAACCTAGCCTATGTAAGACATTATCCCAAATAATTTCTAAAGAATTAATATTTTGTGTTAAAGAACAAAAGTTGAGTTGACAAAGGAAGGAATTATGCAACCAGAGTAGAAACAAAATTAATAATAAATAATTATAGTTTAGTTTTGACTCAAATAAAGATTACCAAGTTTCTTGTCAGCCATTTTCCCATTTTCTTCCATGGATAAAGCTTGACGATTTTTTTCCTGGAACCAGTTTGTAAGCCTACATGAGTAATGAAATTACAACAAGTTTGTTCTGTTAACAAAACAGATGTAGCCTACGTACAGTATCATTTTTTCAGAAGTTGGAACTTTGACATGAGATGTTAATCAAACTATCTCTTGTAAGAAATTTCACATTCTTCAAAATAATCCAAGCTTTCTTTTGTGCCATCAATAACCTTTATCCAGACTGAAAATGATAGTTGTTTGTTTTTGTCACACTCGTTCATTTCAAACGAGATATTAGTTTCTTCTGATATAGCCAAAACTCCATTGCTAGTTGCAATACTGAACGTTATCCCTTTGTGCATAAACGGATAGTTCCAAGAGAGTTTTAACTGTTGATCATAACATATACAACTTACATTGAACACAGGTGGAGGGAAATACCACCTCTCTATTTCATACTGTAATTTCTGTTTTGTTATTGTTTGTTTGGATGAATCATAATCAGTTTGTTTGGAAACAAAGCTGTGAAACATAGTGAAGAAGCTTTCATCGACTATCGTATCTTGAAACATTCTGAATAAATATACTGGATTATGACAGCACTCTACAGGCGGTACAGTTTTAACTTTTATTATTTCTTCCTGTTTAGTTTTTTCCAGGTGGAGAATTCCTCCATGCAGTGGTGGATATTCAGGATGAGTTATAGTGTTGGACTCGTTCATGTTCACCCATGATTCATAATTGAAGTAGATATGTTTGTTTTGACACAGAGCCCGCAAAGGAGATACAAAGTTAGGTTGTATTCCAAAAGGGAAAAGTTCTATGATACGGGATCCTCGCGGCATGAATATGGCTAAAATCATGGCCGATCCATGCATACCGACTAAAAGCTGAGACTGGTGTAGATAATTGATTATGCTTGTGGAGTTATTTGTTGACAGGTCCAAATTTATTATTGAAAAGTTTTTTTTTAATGTTGACTCGGCAATGTATTCCATACTATCTTGCATAGCAGCCTCATTTATTATTTTACGGTTAAGTTTTCGACTAAATAATAATATTGGTAAAATATCCGAATGGTCCAAGTTTATTTCTCTTTTCACCCCGAACTGCTTCTTGATAAAATCACTGAATTCTGCCAAGATGAAGCCATTTATATTACTTTCTAGGACTGGCCCTTGAGTGGTTTTAAATCCGTATTGAAACCAAATGCTTGAATTTGACAAACCGAAATATCCTTTTTTAATACACAATGGGTTCTTTAATTTGCCAAGGATGATTGGTGTATGGATAGAAAAGTGCTTGTACCATTCATAATATGGTTCATAATCGTTTGGACTGTCCATCAGCAATAATTGATAAGTTGATGAACACAATGAAATATTTCCTGAGCACAACTCTTTATATGTTACGAAGAGTGGTAACAAGTCGTCATGAATAACATGCATTATATTGTCTGGTTTAAATCGTTTTAAAATAAATGAGTTCATATTTGCTACAGTAAAGTTTTCTTTAAGTAAATGATGAGTGGATTTGATCAGTATAAGTTTCAAATATAATCCACTGTGGTTTTGAACTGTTGACAGGCTTAATTTTTTTAGATCATCAACTCCAGATATTACAGAAAACTCATTAATTAAAAAGAAAAAGTGCCCCTTGAATTTAGGAATGTAATATAGATTGTTGAACTTGCAGAACTTGGTACTATCAAACCTGATGTTGCACCAAATGGAAGAACCTAAATTCTCTGCCGCAATCATATCCGTATTAAAACCCTCAGGGGGGTATAATTGGTCCATAGTTGTAGGCGTTGAATTATATGAGCCTAAATGGTTGTTCGAGAATATAGCAATTATAAATCCAATAACCGAGCCCAGAGCACCACAAAATAATTTATAAGAACTTGAATTCATGAGGTTTAAAGTTATTTAACTAAAACACACACTGGACACTGGAGTTTAGCAAGTAATTCAGTTTAATCGAAGAAATCTCGATTAGTAATAAAATTGGAATAACTTGAGGCTTTAATATTTCACGAATTCAATCATAAACAAAGTAGAACCAATTACTAGGTTGTAAAAATAAGGTTATGTTTTGATTATTCTAGTGACTTGACACTTGACAGTGACAGTTTGATTTCACTTCACTTCACCCACACTACGAGCTACTTCTACTTCTTATGCTGCTACTGATTTTTCAGTCCAACGGCAGTGGAACAAAATCACTATTACTACTAACATAGATAAAACATACTGCTACTAACCAACCACATGTAAATTTTGAAGCTCGTTTTTCGTGTCTAGTTCATGTCCAGTAACACTAGGCGTTAGTGTCGATTAAATTTAGTTTTTATTATTTTAGAGTTAATTTCATGATTTGTAGGCGGCCGTGGCTAAAGGCAGCCGTGCTCTAGTACACATTGAGTATTAGAGGTGGCTATCGGTGGCTATGCGTGATCACAAAGGCCGTGAATGCAAAGACGCCCAACGCAGATTCTTTTAGCGAATTTCCCATATAGGGAATAAGCTATTACCGTAGTACTCATGGTAAGACCTGGACGTGGGACCGATTTTTTTTTCGTTTTGAGGTCCCTAGAGGCCAAAAACACCATCCGTTCAAATTCATATATATATATATATATATTTATATATATATTTATATATATATTTATATATATATTTATATATATATATATATGTGTCCGTTAGCACGATAACTCGAGCAAAAATGATCCGATTTTGATGAAATTTGGTACAAACGTGTAAACCTACGTTTATTCGAACGAGTTCGCGATCCAGCATGATCGGACCATGGGAACGGGGGTTTACGGGGGGTTTTATGGGGTAAAAATAGGTTTTTCCCATTTTTGACCCAAAAAACATAAAATTTAGCAATTTATTTCCAAACCATTTTGTAGAGCTTAAAAAAACAAATAATTTAGTATATTGAAGTGTTATTATGCGCCTAATGGTTACAGAGAAAATTCCAAAAAATTGTAAATTTAAAATTCCCATGTTATTCTTATGGAGAATAAGTAAACTGTTGTAGTTAGCTTGTTTATGAACATATTTTGATCAAATTTGGAAAATGTTTTTATTTCTTACTAACTATTAACATTTACAAAAAAAACAGTTTTACCCTCCCTGATGCAGCAAACCTAAGTACTTGTTAAACTAATTCTATTTAAATTTGGAATAAATGTTATATTTTTAAGTAGACATTTCAGTGTAAATCCAATCAGTCAAATGGAAATTCGCTTAGTCTGCAGGTTTGCTGCGGCGGGGGTATTTTGTGTTTTGTGTTCGTGTTGGCAAGATTGGCAAACGCCAAACGCTTTTCGGCTGTTCTTTTTGTTCTGTTCTGGTTTCTGCTGGGCTGGACTGGACAGAACAGAACAGACGACCTTTCATTCCTTTGAAGGTTCCCAGGTTATAAGTCGTATCAAAATTTTCTATTTCATTATTTAAAACACAAAATGCCTGTCGGACTTATGGCGCGCGTTGGCAAAAAACACGTTGATCTACTGACTAAGTGGTAAGTAAATCTTTGCTGGGAATCGAATAGTTATAAGTTATCTTGTAGACTATTTTTTTATTATTTTTCAGTGTGATTAGCCTCTGAATCGAATTGGCCCAAATAGGCCTAGCCTAAATGTGGCCAAAAAATGCTCTTATTTTGCAACTTGTTATCTATAATCTACATCAGACCACCAAATTTTATGTCGTCTGATCACTGACTTAGGTAACTTAGCCTAGGCCTAGTTAAGTTAGGCCTTGGCCTACTCAATAACAGCAGTGTAAGCAAGGCTAAGATTCTGGTAGAGCTAAATTTACTCCTTGACAGGTGATACACATGAACATAGGCTAGATTTAAGTTCTCCAGTTAAAAGTCCGGTAACTATGCAGGGTAGAGTGGGGGAATTGGGACCCATGTTTTTATTTTTTTCAATTATATTTTTATTGTCAGAAAAAATCAAAATATGAGCCTGCACAAGGTTTCCAACTGTAATTTGTCTTCTTATCACATTGTTTTTCATTTTTTTAAATACATTTTACTATGAAAAAAAAATAAATATTAATTTGGAACCCAATTACCCCACATGGGGTAATTGGGACCTATGCTTATAAACCCATAAGCACCTAATATTAATTTGTGGGGGTAATAGGGTTCTGAAAATGAAAACATAATAAACAAAATGCAACATACTTTTATTGAAAAAATTTTTTTTTTTAGGACATTAGAACGGTTCAAGCTATTTTTTCCAAAACATTACACTTTTTTCTAAATAAAATGGGAAAAATTAACCAGAGCAGATAACAGCCAGAAAATATAGATTTAAACTGTTAAAGACATGTATAGTTAAATAAAAAAAAACTACAAGTATATTTTATGTCGAACTTCTTCTCTGGTCATATGCAAACTTTCCGGAATTTTGCTTTTTCAGCCGAAAGAATTTCTAATAAATGGTTGTTATCAGTCCAATTATAAGTTAAAACAGGCCAATTATGGGCTTAGCTCACTCTTTTAGGCCCTATTTTTTTATCAAGTGGTTGTAAAATAAATTTTCCTACAGTCACCCGACAAAGTTGGCTTCCTTGTACTGTTTATAGTACAGAAAGCTGCTAATTGCTGCATATTTATACTTTGCCGTACGGTTTATACTTTGCCGTACGGTTTATACTTTGCCGCACATCAGGATTCCAACGAAACAACACAAAACAGCGTGGTTCCATTATGCACGTAATCCGTGTACGGTTGGAAATAGGTTGGCAACACTTAAAGATAATTATACTATGAGCAGCTGATTGACTATTATAACTACGATTTAACCTGTCATTTCGTGTTTATAGTTTCGGTATTTCTGAACTTTCTGGACTTTTCTTTTAAACGTTTTTAAAACCTTCCTACGATCTTAATAAACAAGGAAATACCTTTTAAGCATTTTTTTTAGGCGCGGAAACCACTTCAAATTACAAAAACATACGGAACTATATTCTCAAAACGCGGAGCACATTTCTTGCGGAGGAAAAATAGCGGAGTAATATGGACCGCGGGTACTACTTTCTCTAGGGCACCATTTGTGTTGCCAGCTGAACCTAAAAACGTGTTGCATAGTGTTTGAAAGACTAATTATTTAAATGCTTTATAGTGACTGTAGGAAAAATATAATGTGTAACACGAGTGAAAAAGGCCTTTGCTGCACTCGAGATCATTCCACACTCGCCTGCGGCTCATGCGTAAACATTGCTCTCGTGTGCAGCAAAGTGCCACTTTCACCACTAGTTACACAAATAACTATTTTCACCTTTCTGTACATCTGTGATTCCAAACCGATGTAACCACGCGATGAGACTGGTTCCCTATTACTCCATGCTGGGGTAATTGGGACCTACTTCAAAATTCTGTTTTTACACATAATACATGATAATCACCACTGCAGCCACATTTAATTATTGATTAATTATATGTGGGATTAATTATAATATTAATATTAATTATATGTGGGATAGAAAAATATGGGTCCCATTTCCCCACACCGGGGTAATTGGGACCCATTTTAAAAAAAATTTATAAAATTAATTTATAATTTTTTTTTAAATTTTAAAGCCCTAACAAACTATTGCTTAAACCTTAAATGTGTCAAAAAATACATTTTGGTATGATTATTAATTCATATAATATATAAAAAATAGCTCGAAATACTACCACGCTGAAGTTTTGCCATATGTTTAACATTCGGGAAAAAACACGGCTTAATTTTTTTATTTTTTTATACATTAAACACAAGATTACAATTATCCAATAATTTTTGATGAAACCCCTTTAGAATGCCTAAACTTTAACGTATTTACAATTTTGTTAAAAAAATAAATAATACAAAATTTAAAAATTTTAAAAAATAGCTCCCAATTACCCCCGGGTCCCAATTCCCCCACTCTACCCCATTTTAGGGTTTGCACGCGATTTTTGAAAAAAAATTTTCATCCTAGGCCTAAGTATTTGAAATTTAACGCTGATTCCGAAAATGACGTTATTTTCCCGCGGAAAATAACCATTAAGGTCGATTCACACATATCAGTCATGGCACGTCGCAGTCCAGTCACTTCAGGCACGTCACAGTTAACAAAAATATTCTTTAATGGATTTTCTATCGCGCTATCTACACTCATCCGTTGCAGTCCCGTCAGTCTCATCCGTCAGTCAATTTCAGATTTCTTTCCAACGATATTTTTTGATTGTTCGGACGCCTGACGGAACTGTTGGAGGTTAGAAAATAGTGTTATTGTTATTTAAATTGTTGTGTTTATGTAACAATCAACAAGATGGAAAATGATAATTTGAGAGAATTTAGGTTTATAATTAGAAATTTTGAACTTACTGTAAATATTAGAGACGGAAGATTGACTGAAACCAACTGACGGGCAGTTGACTGAGAAATTGTGGATGCAACTGAGACCGAACTGTAACTGGACTGTAACGGAACTGTGACTCGACTGATATGTGTAAATCGACCTTAACGCTGACAAACTACCAAAAATTTTTTGAATCCGACGTCAAATAAGCGAGATTTTCACGAAAACGTGATACTACCAGCAATAACTCCAACTCACTAGGGGACAGGTGGGAATCAAATAGGCTAAGCGAGATTTTCACGTAAATCTGAGATGCTATTTTGGATTTTTGTTCCAACTTTTGTCTGTGTTGAAATACCAGCTGATCATTATAATTGTTAATGTTTTAATTTAACAGGTAAAAGGGATGATACTTAGCATAACCTACCCTAACCTAACATAACCTAACCAACCTAACCTAACCAACCCAACCTAACCTAACCTAAAAAGCAACATGGCAGTGCTACTACAACAAATGAATAGGTTGGTACTGAAAAATTTCCCAGTTTCAAGGATATTTCCCAAAATTCTCCCGACTAACTAGGCTACCCATTATTTTTTACACATTAAATTACAATGATAAACCACGTTAGATGTCTCCCCCACCCAAAACCCCGAATTCCCACCTGTCCCCTAATGAGTTGGAGTTATTGCTGGTAGTTTCATGTTTTCGTGAAAATCTCGCTTATTTGACGTCGGATCCAAAAAATTCTTGCATAGTCGTGTTTGCATAGTCGTTAATATTCCGGTTAATTTGAGTACCCACATGACGTGTTTTGGTAAAAACAAATTTTTGGTCGTTTTTTCTCGTTATGGTCGTTTTCCGCGGAAAAAGAACGTCATTTTTGGAATCAGCGTTAAATTTCGAGTAGAATAAAAGAAAAAATTACAAAAATCGCGTGCAGACCCTAAAACGCATATTAACCCTTAAGAGTTATAGTACATAGAGGATACACGTGGATAAGGCATGTATAAGGCAATGACGTCACCGGGTTGTGGGAGCCTGGAACGCCATTTATTTATTTATTTATTTAACATTTAACATTAAATTTGTTTTTACCAAAACACGTCATGTGGGTACTCAAATTAACCGGAATATTAAGCAGATCACGACTATGCAACATTCCATTACCACAACGATACTATGAACAGCTAGAGTATCGGTGTTCGTTGTGTAGTGGATAAGGTGCTGAGCTGATATGCGCAAGAGATCCAGGGTTCGAATCCCATTGGTGACTTTAACTTTTTGTCAAAGATTTTGTTTTGAATACCATTTCTTCTTAACTGTACCTACATCTTTTGTTACCTACAATTTTTTGAATTTGTAATTTTTTTTATGGGCAGAATTTAATTTTTTTAGGTTAGGTTTTGACAGTAATTGCCGGATGTCTAATCCACGTCTAGGGTTGTTGCGATATCAGCAATCTATTGATATTAGATATCGATAACGATTCCAGACTAATATCGATATCACGATAATATCGAATCCAAATATCGATATCTTCAATATCGAATATCGATATTACTTTGGAGGAATCTACTTTTTAATGACTTGCATGAGCTTGTTTAGGATTTTTGATTCAAGGCGTTCTGTCAGGAAATCTTTTTTGGCAGATATTTTACTTTCACTTTAGTACCTGTTGATTGTTATTACTTTTTATTTATAAGGACCAAATAGGAAATGAAGTATGAATTTAATAATAAAAATCCAAGCGATAAACATAGTTGTTTGGAGCCTTAAACACAGTGCATTTCAAAACCAGCCTTATTTTTTGGAGTTACAATGAAAACAATAATTACCGTATATACAACAATTTAAACAAGGTTAGCACTGGTGGACTTAAGTGTAGGCTATAATCAACGGCTCTTGAGCTCTGACAACTAACAAGTGACAGCTGACAGCGCAACCAACCAAGGCCCCACTAAAACACTCCAGCAATAAAAATCAGTTTCTACTAACTTAGTTCCTTCTACCACAAAAGATATAACCAGCTATTCCCATATTAGTGTGGATTTTATCTTGTACATAACTTAACTCGATAAGAAGGTATGCACGGCCACCTTTAACTACAGGCCGCGGCCTGGTAGAATTGGCAACGTCGCGTTTCAAGTGGTGTTGTTTAGTGACAGACGTTCAATAAGATAACATGGCAGACAGATGACATCAGCTGCAGCTCATTAATTCACATTTTATTTTTAATACTTTTAATACTTTAATACTTTTCATTGAAATGGCGACCATATATTGATTTAAATTTATGAACATAAATTTATTAAAATTGAAAAGAAAACATAGAGAATGGAAAACCGAAACTATATGAATTAAAAATCTAGATCTGTACATTGCGCAGTTAATATACCGGTATCGTCATAGTCCAGTAACAAATCTTTCACAAATACACGAATACCATTAGCTGCTTCCAAACAAAAAAGCTGTTACAACACCACTTGCGACGTTGCCACTTCGAAGGCTGCGGCCTGGAGTTAAAGGCAGCCGTGAGGTATGTCGATATCACTAAAACTTTATATAAACTTAGAAAATTCAATAGGCCTATCGAGAACCGATATCGACAAAATTCTTCCGATATCACTATATTATCAAAACCCCAATATCGGAAATATCGAAACAAAAATATCGATATGCATTGATATTGATAATATCGCAATATCCCTATCCACGTCCAGTTACCTGACGCCTATCCTCTGCCTAAAAGTTAATGCTGCCTGGTTTACACGGGTCGAGTAAGTTACGGTGGGCAAGTCAGTGTGCGAGTTGTCACTCGCTCTCCAACTCGTTTGTTGTAGACTTGCAGGTGAGTCGAGTCAGAATCAGAACAGTTTTATTGCCATAATAGGCTAATACAAAAATGTACAGGACAAAAGTCACTAAAACTAAACAAGTAAAATCAGACCCATTAAAATAGAATAAAGATAGCCTACAAACTTCAAAAGGTGCACACTATTTTCATTTAAAAAATTAAAAACCCTCAAACCATGCTTACATTTTTTAAAATCATTTTCGCCCTTGACTGCATAATGATGAGAATTAAAAAGACGGATACACATGGAGAAATACTGGTTCTTATGAAAAGTGGTACGAGATAGTCAAATAGGTAAGTCAACGTTCCTTCTAAGATTGAATCTGTGGTGAGATGATTCTCTAATATGAAACATTGTCAAATTTTTATAAGAAGGACAAAGATTCAACGACAAAGAGTAACGGGCCTAAAAAGAGGTCAGTTGAGAGCGAGTAGAGTGGTTTAGTTGTAAACCGAGTTGCTAGGCCCAGTAACTAAACCCCCACCACCCAGATTTGCCCGTGAAACATCAGTTTACTGCTGTCGTCTGTCAAGTAGTCAGTATTGAGGTAGTTCAGTAAGCCTACTCCACTCCACTCGACACCTAATAGTTCAGTTGAACTTAAACAGTTGGCCTTCCCCTTTGTAGCATTGTTTTGCTGTACGTAAATCTACTTAAAAAAAAAATTCATAACTTTTTACACTTACTTTTAAAGTGTACTATCACTGTATAAGGTTAGAGGTACTGACTGCATTGAATAAACAATAACATCTTCAGACAAAATAAAATCAGCTGATTAGTTTGTAAACAAGTACGTTGAATTTCACCACAGCTGATTTAAAAAAGTTTGGGTGTTTAGTGTGAATTTTAAAAACAGTAAAAAGCTGTGCAATTTTTAAGCCATCCTAATGATCGATAATTGATAAAAAAAAAGACACTTTTGGGGTTATTTAATATTTTATTATTGTTTTAAATAATCTAAAATCGTTTAAAAATCACTTTCAAAGCGGACGGAGACTGTCGCACTGTTGTGGCAGATTTAGGCCGCATGCCTCGGCATGCACTACATCTAACCTCCAGCGGTCACGTATTACTAAAGCTGCCATAACTCAGTTAATATTCATCCAATCTTAAAAACTAAGGTGTCAATCGATTTGTAATTAAATTTTCTTGAAAAAGTTATTCTTGTAATTTTTTTGTAAACTCAACAGTTTTTGAGTAATTTAAGAAACAAAATTTAAAATGGCCGCCATTTTGTTTTTTGAATTTTAAAAATGTTCATAATTTTTTTGTAGCTTTGTCTAGTTGTCATTAATGTTTTTGAAAAGTTTCAATTTCGTATCTCTTACCATTTTTTAGAAAACAATTAATAAGCGAAAAAAACAAAATGGCGGTTGTGTGAGTAACTAAGGACTTCCGGTCAATTTAAATATGATATTTGGATTTGTTTCTTACCCAGAAACAATACCCTAAAATATCCGACACGAATTCTGAAACTCCCTGTATAGACATTCCATGTGACCTTTAAATAAAAAACCATTTTTATTTCAGGGTCCCCTCCTTAGCCTTGTTTGGGGGAGCTGCCGGAACAACGTTAGTGTACATTACAGAATGGAGAGTCATCTGTGATTACATCCCTTTCTATGGTAGCAAATTCCAAGACGAACAGTAAAGGTAAGTACTATACTTGCTACAATTTATTACACCCTTCTTGGTAGTTACACTGGCTAAGTGTTTCGTGATATACATGACACTTTTGTAAATACCGGTAGCTGTTTCTCTGCTTTTGTTATAATAGACATAGTGCTATTTATACAGTAACTTAACTGATGCAATTTCGATAATAGGCCTATTGGAACAAGGAGTTGGACATGGTTCTTAGGTTATAAGAAGACTAGACTGAATCTATTACTGCCACATAACAATTATTTTGTAACAATTTCCATGTACCTCTTCATGGTAGGAATAGGTTATGCTAAAAAGTAAATTAACTATGTCAGAAATAGTGCTTCTGTCTTTTAAAAAGTGACCAGAGGACCCATGCTGCTCCGCAACGTTGAAATAAATATCATATCCGAGAAATAATCAAATTTATGATTTTTGATTGGGTAATACATATCTTGAACTAAACAAATGATTAAATAGGTACGATTAAAGCGATAAAAGCCGACGATTAAACCCTATAAAATTCCCCCCCCTATGATACCCTAAAGACAAAGACCCTATGATACCCTATAAACTCTATGATAACGATAAAAGCCTTTAATTTACTGATTATTTTGAATATTTCAATTAAAAATACACACCTCACTTAGGTTATTAGGGAAGGTAACTTTCAACCTAATAACTTAGGTTATAAGGGAAGGTTTCGGAAACTGCTTCAATGATTTTATTGGCCAACCATCACTTGCCGATTAAATTAGTCTGTGTGTGATGTTTACACTCAGCTGAACTAACTTTTACCAGTGTTACGTTATTGTACTGACAACAGATTGTTAATGACTTTATATTTTGTTTCAGTTAAGAAGATCTCTGTAGGATTCAGTGTTCAGCCCATCTCTTCAAATTATGTTAAATTATTTTGTAAATATTAATTAATAAAAGGTCTGTAGAAAATCCCACCATTTTTGGTGTTTAACTTTTTTTCATTATATTACCAAAATCCTCCGAATCTTTTAGGAATTGTGTTGTGAATTGCAGACCACCAAATAACAATTGCATCACCCTATATGATTTTAGGGTTTCAAGCCTGCCACACAATGTTAAAACGAAAACATAGTAAATGTAAATAGTGCATTTTTAAATGTTGTATTTTTACTTTTTATTGCCAGACTACTATATTTACTTTCGAAAGTTTCGCCTTGAAACTTTGAAGGATCATGGGGGATGTCCCATTGGTAAGGACATAGAATAGATAATTTGATTACAGCAGAACCTCGATAGTTCGACACTTTGTGGACAAAAGGGGGTGTTTTATATTGAAATGTTTAACTTTAGGGAGTATATTGGACATTTACACATTGGGAGTATTTAAAACACAAAATAAAACAAATTAATTTGATGAATAACTAAACTTGACCAAAAACCTAACTTTATCAACTTACATCTCTAATGTACATTCTTTGTCTTCTTACTGTATACAATAAAAAAATAGTTTGTAACATTCTACTGCTTTTCACTTTGGATGTTAGAAAAGAATTTAAATCAATGTCATTTTTAAAGTGTTTGAGTTTTTGCATGCATGAAAACAATAAGAAGGCTCTAGTTTTTTACATTTGCGAACACGTAATCGGCCATCATCCATGTCATGTCATCATGGCCTATGGTGAACTATCAAGTTTCTACTGTACCTTTATGTGTCTACTGCTTTGTTAAACATTTCTGCCCAGGCGATTCAATACTTTCCTCATTTCCCACCTCCTCTTTATAACAAAATAATAAATGGATATAATAAAACTCACAGTTAAAATATAAAATATAACAAATTTATTACAAGTATTACAATCTCCTTGAGTACCTATATTTCATGACAATTTTCACAATGATTAAAAATATTGTGAAAAGTCTTTTCATGCGCATGGCAAGACTAGGTTGGCAACAACAATAATCAGTTCTAGGAATGTAAGAAGATTAAGCATATTATACACATTTAGCTAGCTATATTTGATGACAAATAAAAAACTTTGAGTATGATACCTACAACAGTAAACTAAACTCTGCTATATAGTATAAGGCTTGAAGGTAACTTTGGTTCTTTGCACTTCTATCTTCATGGCTTGTCAGCAATGTCTTCATCCTGAAACAAAGTCACATTCAGGATAAAGCAATTACATACAATATATTTCTGTCTAGCCACTAAATATAATTGTTTATATATTTTTTTATTTAGTGGTGTCAATAACCCAAAAGTTAGCGTCTAGTCTGAAATGTGCGAGATCTGAAGGATAATGAATGATGATGTTTCACTAGCAGCCGATAGGATTGTTTGTGTCGAATTTTTACCCTTTTAGATATTGAAGACACAGCAATTTTCCCTCCTGTTTTCAGTTGGTATTTAGATGACTTTGGTTTTTTTTGGAAACCTCTGTGATATAATTAAAACTGCTAAAGACGTCTGCAAATGTTACTTGATAATTGAAAGTTTACGTCATCTCCTCAACCACTGGATGAGGACCTTATGTTTCCACAATCAGAGAAGATGACTACAGTCGAATTTTGAATGGTAGTTTTGTTCCTTTTACATGAGTTTATTATGTTATTTTAACATCTTTATTTTTTAAATCGTAAATCATTTATCTGAATGGAGTCCTGTAGAAATTGTTTTGGGTACGGTAATCAACTGTAAAATGTAATTGTTTGTAAAACCTCTTATGTATGTATTACTAAGGAGATCAATGAAAGTTTTTCAGGATCATTAGAGAACCAAGCATACATAGTATTGCTTTATTCTCAAATAATAGGAATCGGAACAAAAGTTTTCTGGAAGCAATATATCTAACCCCTTCTATTCGTCCTCCCCATTTCTTCTTTCTTCTTCAATTTTTTTATTTTTTTTATTATCATCTCTGCCTGCCCCTCAAATATAGTATACTGACTAGCAACCAAAAAAGTATGGTAGTAAAGCAATATAGCCTACAAAGCCAAATATGTTTGTAGAGAAACTATTTTTAAGATTTATTTAGAGAGAGTTAGAGAATAAAATTCAATTTCCCAAGTTTTGTTTTGTTTAGAACCATCCTTTCATATCCAAGAAAATTGGTCTTATAATTTATAAACCTATTATAATAGTTAAAAAGAAGAAACCATACTATGCCAGTTCTGTATTTACTATTTTTTAACACATCCCTAAAGAATTATTATATTTTGTTTCTATTATTTTAGGGTTAGTTTCTCATTATTTGTGTCTCGCTGTTTGGTTATATACCTAGTGGACAAGTTATTGTTTATGAAAAGATAGTTTTATTTGGTTAAACGAGGTTTTAAATTAATGAAATCACAAGAAACAAATTGTAAAAAAAAAAAAACACGACATCTACAGAAAACCGGACAGAACTAACAATAAAATTGGCTTCAGCTGTTCCATAAGGATGAGAAATCTACCAAGGGACTATTTTTTATCTACGATTATATCAAACTGTTATATACATCCTGAGTATTTCCACAATCATTGAGTCGACTCTTTGATTAATTTGCCAGCTGATATATCATCGCTTATTTTACAGTTTTTTTAGCAATTAGTAGAAACAATACAATTAGTTAATCTCTGATTCAACAACAGAAGTAGGTGTTATAAGAGTAGGCAAACCAGTTTTTACCGACGGTAGGTACAATTTCCAAAAATTGAAGGACAGGACCTAGATCGGTGGATTGGGCTTTGAAAGTTCTGTTATTACCATAGATAATTTTAATCCGTCCAGATCACAGTAGTTTTCTAATTTTTGTATCATATGCTGCAGCCCAGTGCTCATTGGGGAGAGGAGAATATTATCGTCTGCATAAAGTAACACATTAAACATTAAATTCATTTAATTTTTCATTTAATTTTACTTTTCATTTAATTTTATTTTCACTCATACAAAATAATAAAACTAAATTGCACCACTTTAACTTCATAATCTTTATAGCAACTTAGCAGACGCACAGGCACAGCCTATGTCTGCTAATTCCAGAACTAATTAGATAGGAACAACCTTTTACACATGTATATAGTTAATTAGTTATAGTTAGTTAGTTTAGTTTTGCATAAAGCCCTTTTTTCTTTTGTACATTTGGTTGTGTAATTTTTATATATGTGGTGGAATAAATTCACAATTCATTCATTCAATTCATTCATTCATTCATTCACATTTATTTTAATTCCATTTAAGTTACCCCACTTCTGTTCTTCTGGTTCTATTATTGGGTTTTCTTAGTCATGGTGTCCTTTCACTTGGTTACAACAGAATATTGATATTATATTTCAATTAAAATTTTTTCTTCTTCTTCTTCAGTCTTGTTATTACTCTTGGCATTGTAATTCATTAAATTTGTTTCTTCTCTTTTTTTAACCCTTTCAGTGCCATGCGACGATGTATCGTTGTGCGTCTTTCCCCCGAAGAGTGCTATGGAACGATATATCGTTGTGCGTCTTTTTCCCGAAAAGTGCTATGGAACGATATATCTATGTTTGTGTTTTATTCAAATAGTGCTAAGCGACGATACATCGTACCGGTGCGACATTTGACCGTGTTAGCTTAAATGAGCATATCGGTTGTTGTTTTGAAACAGCAATAGTTTCTTTCGATTTCTCATACGATCAAGGCCTGATATAAATTTGAAATAAAAAGGCCTGATATATCGTTCCTTAGCAATTTTGAGGACTATGGACTGTTTATGGAATGTATGTCAATAAAACAGTATTATCAGTAAAAGACAGATTTAATTAATTACAACTTATTGGAGACTATCACAATTACTTTAGAGAAAACCTGGCCATAAATGCTCAAATACTCTGCAACTTTTCACAAAGACACCTTAGTATGCAGGTAACCAAATTTTATAATAAACTTCCTACAAAATCAAATTTGAAACTTTAACAATAAATTTAACAAAAAAAATTCTTATCAACGAGGCTAATGTACTTCTTTGAAGAGTTTTAGTTATATATTGCTTTATTTGAAACTTGAAACTTTTGGTTTTAAAATAATTTCATTTGTTATTTTAATTATGATTTTTTTTATGTAAAAATTTTATATTGCATTTGTTTTACTTTATTTGAGCTGAAACAATATTAATGTTGATGTTATGTTACGTCATGCATGATAATTATGAGTATTTTAGTTTAGTTAGTTTTATTAAATCACTCCTGACGCCATTCCTGGGTTGATGTACTGAATCAAATCAAATCAAATTAAATTGAGATGAACAATTTTATTTTTACCGATTTTTTTCTCGCACACTAGACCAAAATTTACAACAAATAACTTTGCACTCACATTTTAAAAACCTCTCTAACTCTATCTTATGTAGGCTATAATTTATTAAATAGGTTACAAAAAAATATTTCACTAGTTAGTAAAATAAAAATAGTACCGGGATTTAGTAAAACATTTATGAAATAAGTTAATTATTGAATCAAAACTCTTGCAAACCTTCTCATTGCCCAGTAGCATAATTTTGTTTTGTGCATCATGATAAATTTTTACTTTCTCCCCCTATACCATAGTATATGGAGAAAGTATTGTTTTCGTCAAAATTTTTGAGTTTGAGTAATGAGTGGATATATTCGTTTTGGGTCCCCCTGGACCCAAAAAAGTGGTTTTCGAGGTGATGTGTGTGTGTGTGTGTCTGGATGTGTACAGAGCTAGGGACTACACCAGTGGTCCGATCTCGATGAAATTTGGTATGTAGGTTCTAATCCATGGTATCTCCAGGCGTTTTTTTCATTTTTTTGAAATTTTGATTTTTAATGGGGATTTTCCCATAAAAAACCCGGAAAAGTAGGATTTTCTCAAAAATGGCCCGAGTGATTTTGATAAAAATTACTATGTTGTAGCCCTTTAAATTCTGAACAAAATGGTACAAATCCCATTTCTGTAAAAATTACGGTTCAAAAGTTATTGTAAATTAAGTTATTTCCCCATAAAATAACGAAAAATAGGATTTTAGAGTAAAATCCAGTTTTGATTTAACATAGTATGTTATGGTCCTTACAATTTTGAGTTTTTTCATTTTTTAGAAATTTTGTTTTTTAATGGGGATTTTCCCATAAAACCCCATATAATAACAGAAAAATAGGATTTTCCCAAAAATGGCCCGAACGATTTTGATAAAAATTTAGTATGTTATTTTCTGTAAAAACTACGGTTCAAAAGTTATTGTAAACTAAGTTATTTTCCCATAAAATAACAAAAAATAGGATTTTAGAGTAAAATCCGGTTTTGATTTAACATAGTATGTTATGGTCCTTACAATATCGATAGTTTTTTCATTTTTTAGAAATTTTGTTTTTTAATGGGGATTTTCCCATAAAACCCCATATAATAACAGAAAAATAGGATTTTCCCAAAAATGGCCCGAACGATTTTGATAAAAATTTAGTATGTCATAGTCCTATATATTCTGAACAGAATGGTACAAATCCCATTTCTGTAAAAATTACGGTTCAAAAGTTATTGTAAATTATGTTATTTTCCCATAAAAACCCCATAAAATAACAGAAAAATCGGATTTCCCTAAAAATGGCCCGAACGATTTTGATACAAATTTAGTACTGTATGTTATATTTCTTTAAATTCTGAACAAAATTGTACAAATCCCATTTCCGTATAATTACTGTCACCGCTTACACATGATAAAGGTTGTTGACAAACTTATGGGAGAAAGTATGTGTCAGAATGCTGATACCGTTTATTGAATATTTTCTGCTTGCAATGTGGGTGCGTAATGCTTTAAAATTAATCTCTGCTTAAATCAATAATTAGCCGACGTGGCGACTTTATAGGTTTTAGGAATTTTTTTATTGCTCAGCAAAAAGATCTGAAATTATTTCACTACTTTCATTCTTCAGTGCATGACTTGACCGAGGTTCTGAGACATTTATGAGATGTATGAGCTGGTTCTGGATCTTGTTCGGTTGTAAACAAAGTGGTGAAATTTGTTTCTCGATGATCAGAACCTTCTATCCCTTGCTAATTCTGTAAATATTTTTGCTTTGGAAGTCAACAGAGTTTTATTTTTAATCTTGATAATTAACCTTGAAAATTTAACACTTATATGTACATAATAAACTAAATACAATATATTTTTAAATGTTTAGTCCAAACTTACCAACGCAGTTATTTTTGTTTACACGTCAAATCTAAATTATGACAAAAAAAATAACCTGTAACAGCTGTTTTGTTAACTGCCGCTAAAAAAAGATATTAACAATAACATGGGTACTTTTAAGGGCTGTAGGACAGAAACAGGATTTTTCCCAGCATTGTGACCAACTCCAATCGATTTCTCGTGGCCATATCGATATGATCGATATTCAACCAAAAATAAAAACAACAATCCTCGGACGAAAATTAAAGTTTGCCCGTACACACGCTTGTTTTAGATTATAGGATTTTATGAAACTTTAGTCTTTTACTATTCAAACATAGCTTTGGGAACTACAGTATTTACAAGAGTAAAAAGAGGACAAACTTCATATTTTAAACTTGTCTACAGCAATTGAGCAAGAATGTCATAACTTAAAAAACAATATTCAAAACATAAAAAAAAGGTAAGCTGTTTTCAAAAAATTTTTTTGAAATTTCTAAAACTTTATTTCTTAGTTATGAAAATAAAATGATTTTCCATCAGTTATATTTTTCTCCATCCGGATGGACAAGGATGATGAAAGCTTTATAATGTGAACAATAACCAGTGAATAGGGTTTTAGTTTGGATCATAAAGCATATCTAATTTTTTCATTAAGCTAAGGTAATACAGTAGACTTCCCGAGGCCAGTCCGGATAACGGGTTTTCCGGTTAAACCGACGTCCCCAAAAACTTGTTAAAACGGACTGTTTACTGTGATATTTAACTTAAATTTAGGATAGCATTGTATTTAGACACGTCATCACTGGTCTCAAATCTTTCCCACGAGAACAGTCGTTTCAGTAGTGCCCACTTCCTGCCGATCTAGTCCAGTTAAACCAATGTGCTGATAAAAATTGTCCGGTTAAAGTAAAGAGATGTAATTTCCACCGAGTGTAGTCCGGTTAAACCGATGTCCGGTTAAAAGGTGTCTGAATAAGAGGGAGTCTACTGTATTGTAATATTTAACTCTACAAGAATTATACAACTCTTGTGTCTGTAGCTCCCCAAAAACTCTGGTCAATGGTAATTCAGTTTGTCTGTGTATTAACATAGACAAAAAGAATTAAATATAGACCATCAGCTGTGCTACGGTTACCATAAGTTCTGGCGCACACCGCTTGGAGCACCACGGTAGTTACGGCATACGCGCTACGTAAACTACAGCAGTGTGCGCCGGAACCTATGGTAACCATGGCAACCTTAGCACGGCTGACAGCCTATATTTCATTCTTTTTGTCTATGGTATTAATCATACAGCCATTTTTAAAAGGCATTTTTGTATTTTGCGTAGGGATGGGTGTGTCTCAAATTTAGGAGAAATTTGCAAGATTTAAAAATCTCCTTAGTTCAAGCAAGATTGACTTTGCTCAAAGACTTTTTGAAGATGAGATTGAAATTTCATTCAAATAGGCTAAGAATGCATTTGCAAATGATATGCAGCAACAATGTGCTCCTGTTTTGCTGGTATTCCAGAGACTTTCTGAAGGCGTTTTTAACTATGTACATCACTAAAATCAGTAAAATCGGTTTATCCCGTAATTAGCTTATCCGTTATGAGTTTTATGACCCTGGTCCCGGATATACTAGGTTTTACTGTATGTGATATCATTATCACTGAGATCAGAAGTAAGAAGTAACACTGTACAAGCTACTACAATTATCTAGTTTCTTATAGATTTTTTTTCTTGTTAAACAGTTAGTTGTGGTGTACATGTTGCAGTTTTATGCCCCCAGTACACTCTCGCCGAGGCAAGGCGAGCGTTGGCGAGTGCGAGAGTGTACTCGGTTCGCTCGTATTCTCTCGCCTTGACTCGGGTCGCCTCGCCTCGCCCAGCCTCGTGCTCGCCGGCGCTCCGTCTGGAGTCGGTTTTTTGACACGAGTCAAAGGACCCGAGACTGCACGAGTGACGAGCGCTACTTCCACATCGAAGTTTGCCTCCATTTCGACTGCGAGACAAAGCGAGAGTGTATACGGTTACCTCGCATAAGCTCTCGCCCGAATTTCTCGGCGAGCGTTTTGGCGAGGCGCCTCGGCGAGCGTCTCGGCGAGAGTGTACTGGGGGCATTACATTAAAGATGTCTTATTTGATTTATTTCTTATTTAAGACTTTCACAACTATTTAGGTTTTTGTAAGCTTTTGTTTATTTGTACACTCTTTTTGTATAAACTTTTGTAATAAAGGAGTTATTGTTCTTTAGTTGTTGGGTACTTTGATATTATACGGAGGCCACCCTTATACAGCGCACTGCGGCAGTTATGTTAAATTGGGTTTATTATAAATAGAAAGTATGACTCATCTGGTATCGTTTGATTTATAATGAAACAAGGAAAGTCCTACAAACATATTTATGATAATCCAAAACCTAACATAACCGCCACAGCGCACTTTAAAATATGTGTCCTCCGTATAATACCAAAGTACCAGTTGTTGTTTTAATAGTGCTTTATTGTTATTTATCAACCCTACAAGTGGCGAATCAACAAAAAATGTCAATCTCAAATTGTGTTATGTGAAGTGTCAGCCACCAAAATTTGTCGATTAATGTAACGTTTTCTCCCGTTGAATTTTACGCACAGTTAAAATCGATGAAATGACGTAACTCTTATACCAATGGAAAGATGAGATTCTGTTTCATTTTTTATAAGAATGAACCTTATAACATAGGTATATCAATCTAATCATGAGTTACATTTGAATGGAATTAACGCGTGAACTCACAACCACCAAGTAATTTTTTTCTTTTACTTTTTTCAAAAAAAATATATTTTTTTTTAATTCTATTGAATTTTACGAACAAAATGAATGTACAGCTCAATAGTTTATCTCTACTTACTAGTTTTATACAGATTTTTGAAAAACCACCTTACAAATTCACCAAATTAAGCGTGCCACTCCACAAAGCACATACTGAAAATTGGTCTCGCCAATCCTAGGGTTAACCATTGTAAAACTGGACAAACAAATAATTCCCTATAGTAATGAGATCTATAGTCTTGTCTCAAATTGGGACAAGAAAAAAAATCTCACCTCAATCTCATCTCGAACATAAAATCCAGTCTCGTCCATCCCTAGTTTTGTGTTAACAAATTTCCTATTGCTGGGTTTCAATACCAACCTTTGTCGAGCCAAACCTTTGCCAAACACTTGGTACGGTATGTAAGTAGTTAAACAACCACAATTTGACTTAGCTATTGGGAAATTGTTTTTTAATTCATGTTCTAACATTAGCAATTGACCTAAAGTTGGCACTCCAGGGATCAAAGGATTCTACGCAAAATAAAATATCATTTAAATATACATTTATTTGTAGAATGCAATATCAGTACATTGGTAAAACAATAAAGAAAAGAAAACAAGTAAAAAAATCAGATACATGGTACAAAATCAAATAACTAGTATTAAGTAAAAATACAGGGTTATTACAAATTATGTTCCTGATTTTGATTATAAATATTACTGGGTTAATTTGTTTCAAAACTATTTTAGTTGGTACCATTGGAAAGAAAAACTCATAAAGTTTCATTTACATTGGTGCATATCAGCTGTTTGTCAAGTCAATTGTTGTAAGTGTTGTGTAAAGCCCCGTTTCCATCAAACATTTTGTACCAACAATGTTGGGAGCTAAGTTCAAGTTGATTTGAGCACAGCTCCCAACAATGTTGGCGCGCTGTTTCCATTCCAGCAGTACGCGCCAACATTTCGCGCCAACATTTCCCGCCAACCAATCCTTCTACTGTGAGCACATTTCACTACCATCCACGGGTCGCCGGAATTTTATCCCCCTGGAATTTTACCCCCTGGGCAAAGCTGACGTACTATGACGTTGTAACCTGAGTGGCCAAAAGTTTGTTCGCGTCCGGAATTTTACCCCCGCGGATTTGGAAGTCTAATGAAAATAGTCAGAGCGTGATTAATTAGATTAGCGATGAAAACCGGAATTGAACTGTCCATATAACTAGCGTTTAGACAACTGAAGATGTACGGGCCGGATTTTTACCCCCGGAATTTTAACCCCGGAATTTTACCCCCGGAGTTTTACCCCCCGGAATTTTACCCCCGGAATTTTACCCCCTGGCCGATTTTAGAAATTGAACGACTGATTTTCTTATTTCTGTTTTTAATTAACTGTAAACATTTCATTATTTAGTAGGGTATCTTTATTTATTTATTTTGTAATCTCAACTAAGTAAACAGAATTCGTTGTTTTATTTTGATCATATTAACAACAGTTGGCTTCAAAGATCGAATCCTGATACATGAATCTCAAAATTAAAATTAAAAACCTGTTCGATTAGTTAATGTTACAAATACAAAGATATCAACTTTAACACTTCGTCTTTTCCCCAATATTGACTTGACATCGCCATGGCCTCACTATACCGTCCAAAAGCCCAACACAACAAGTTACACCGACACTACACAAGAATGTTTACACCATAAACAAAAACACGTGGTGTTGTTGGTGTTTAACCCGTCTGCTAGGCTAGAGGTGCGATGGTGCTGCGGTGGATGTGCGGCGTGGCGTCTGCTGGAACTACTCACAGAGCAAGTGCGCATGCGCGAGTTCTGCTCACAGCAATGTTGGCAGCTGGACACCGTTTCCATTACCTTTTGAGCACAGCTCACAACAATGTTGTCAGCTGCAACGGCTGCCAACACTTTTTGTTGGCCAACACTGCTCAAAACATTATGCTAGTGTTTCCATTCAACATTTTACTCCAACTTTGTTGTGAGTTTAGCTGACAACAATGTTTTGAGCAGAAAATGTTTGATGGAAACGGGGCTTTATGGCTGAATTTGAAGGCAGGAAAGCTTTTTGCCAGTTGGGATATTACATTAACCAATCTGTTATTAGTGTGCAACGACACTTTAGAACCAGGTTTAACGATTATCCTTCTAGTAACCACTATATTGGCAAGTGACACTTGGAATTTAAGAGAAATGGCTGCATTTGAATGTTACTTGTAGTAGGGCTGAACTTAACAATGTGCTGCCTGAGATATGGAACGAGCTCGGTGGTCCGAATAATGACACACCCCTGAACCGGCCAACAAGATCTCTGGACATCACCCCCTGATTTTTTTCTTGTGGGAATCCATCAAAGATAAGGCATACACACCACCATTATCAGATAGCATACTTGAGATCCAGCAACGGATTACCAATGCTATCGAAACAATAGACCTAGACACACTTTTCAAAGTCTAGCAAGAGCTTGACTACATTATTGACATCTGTCGTACCACAAGGGGTTCCCGTATCGAGCATTTACAGATCTGTGTCGAAAATTTTTGAGTTTTTCAAAAGTTGTAACCATTTTATTTCTTTGTATAACAAATAAAACTATATTTTATGTATGTATGAAATCATGAACATCATTTGTAATAACCCTGGTATTGAAACCATGATTTGAAATCATTAACAACTTAAAGCTAAGCCAATAGGACAAAGCTATTAAAATATAATAGTTTATATTAAATGTGCAAAAATTATATAATAAATATGAATAAATATTTCAATCAAATAAATTGTTACGATTAAGTTCCTTGATAACGTTTAAAACGTGCAACACAATCGATCATAAATAAAAGCACAGTAACAATCTGTATTATAACGTATAAAGATGAAACTATGTTGATTTTACAGGTAGCCTTACAAAGGTAGTGTGGCTTTTTATGCACAGTAGATATCAAAACTGGATGAAACAAAAATTCTGGTTAAACATGGTTTTGATCATAAATTGATGTAAAGACACTACTTTGAAATACAGACACTGATAAATTGTTTAGAATCCAGATATTGTGTAATCTGGATAACTGATAACTGTTATAGCTGCAAGATTTTATCTGGGAAAATGCCACTTTATAGGTGTACTAAAACAAAACTTAAGTTTAAACCGAAGTGAAGTGAAGAGTCGTGTCTTCAAGCTGTGTACTTTCGAGCCTAACAATTAAACCAACACCATTAAAATACAAGCCAACAATGATGAACAGTTGTTACAATTAGGTTTGGTGGGATATAAAGTAACCTTCAGTGAGTAAATAGTTTAGATTCTTCCAAGATTAGTTTTGGAGGAGTATGTCAGAAAACCAATACTAGTAGGTTTATTTTTGAACTAAGGACTCCACCAAACTACCATCGTGACCAAGCAAGGCTAGTTCAAATCTGAGAGATTGTTAGTGTTATTTACTTCACCCACATAATTCTAGCCTGTTCCCATTCCAATGCTTGGTCTCGTCACAGTAGCCAGGAAAATCAACGCACCCGCCAAGTATGAGTCACCCTGTCAAGTACGTACAAGTTTTACAACTATATTCCGTTACTGTAAAAATAGTAGGCTTCTCTAGTTTACTATAGTCGAATAGATTACAGAATAGGACCGAAACCAGTTCGTGGTGTGAGGGCAAGGGCAAGCGGCATCCAATCAGCTTTCAGAAAACTGTCCACTGTTGCCAAGTTGTCCCACGCACTCAGTCTTTGTCCGACAGCTGACCTGTGCGTTTTGAGCATATTCTCTTGTTTTGTCAATAAATTGCCTTAAAGTGTGCTTATAATTCAAAACAGGCCAGTAACAAAGCTACACAAGGCATCTCACTCCATTCTACACTCATCCTTCACTCATATTTAGGTTAAAATAGGCTCATAGGTGGCGTCCCCATCTCAAATGAATAATATGGAAGGTTATATCCTCTTCATTTCCTTGTTAATTTTGTTTCATGTATCAAACAATAAGCTGAGCAATATTTTAGAACTGCTATACAAATTGTCTGGTCATATAAATTTACTGTTATTGTGATTAACAATATTTTTTAATCACATTTTTGTGTTATTAACTGTTACGGTGATTTATTGATTCAATTAAAATTTATTAATTTTATGTTTATATTTTTTTTTTTATTAAAAACTGCATCTGGTAGCTGTTTGAGCCATTTTAAAGACAATTGGAAGAAAATAATCAAACCATAATAATGTATGGGATGAATTTTGTGTTCCAGACGATTTAAAAATATAACAATACTAACCGATACCACCAAGAACAAATAAATTATTAATTTGTAGTGTTGAACTGAACTACAAGTGGAAAGATAGAGTAAGGGGGGTGCCGGGCTCTAGGTGAACGTCAGCTCACCGGCCAAGAACGACGTGGCAACGTCGCATCCCCGACCTCTTCAAAGGCCAGTCCTATTCTGTAATCTATTCGACTATAACTATATGCACAAACAAAAACAATGTTTGGTTATCAAACGTATTCATTCACTTTTGTATTAACTTGTAATGCTTTAGACCTTTATCCAATTCAGACAAAAAACCACTCCTGAGTTGTCCAAACGTGAAGTAGTCTTACATGTACACAACCAAAATACCAGACTGTACTTACCCTGAGTTGGATGAATGCGTATGTCGCAGCCACACCAAGAAGGAATGAGAACAGCTGTGTGGCGTACGGGATCCTCAATCCAGCTCGCTTCCTCATCATCATCTGAATGAAGCTCATCTTCTTGTCCGAGTAAGGTGGGTACCGACTCCTGAACACACGGGCAATTGTTACAAAACATGTTTAAAAACTTAATCAATCCTTCCCTGCCAGTCCACAGATAGTTTTTATTCCCAACTGATAGGAGCTTTTTAACTCAAAGATACATCTGTCATCTATATTTATTTTATTTGGTGTAATGGGAGGGTTTGTTTATAGACAGGATTTGGCACTCCTACCAGATGAGTAGGTTGGTAGTGTAGTTAAACATAATTTAAATGGACATTAACCTGCAGAAACATTATGCTTAAGTTGAGATTAGCTTAATAATCGAACATAAGCAACCTTAATCCAGGTTGGGTATAAAATTAGATAAATCAAACCCTACCCTGGGTATTTGATAAATCCATATATTTTGTAAAAGGCAAATCCCTTTTTTTGATGGTATTCCATAACTCGAGAACGATTGCACTGAATTGGATGATTCTTTTTTTGTTGTGTTCCTTAGTGCCAGGGGAGGGTTTTTATGTAAGGCAATTTATAATCCATCCAACCATTATTTAGTAATTTGATTTTTAAAATAAAAAAAAAATCCTTTCAATGCATTGGAGGAAAATATTTTCATTAAACTGTGGGATACAATAAAATGTGTTAGTCAAAAGGTGAGTGAGGGTGCGAAAGAACTTCAAATTGGAGGCGAGTGAGCGTGGCGAACGAACTTCAACCAGGACGTGATTGAGCGATGCCATTGAGTATACACGTACTAGAGTAGCCACTCATCAGTGGAGGTTATCATTACCTGAACAGCGCTGTTGCAGAGTAGCGTCAGTGCTCCACCTTGGGCTTGTCGGTAAGGCAGTTTGGTTGTTTTTTTTTAATTATTGCTTTCATTGTAGGTTGTAAAATGTAATTTTTGTTGATGAAATTTGTTTGTTTGTTTCTAGTTTTGTTGTTTTACAATATATTTTTAAAACTAAATGATTAAAAGGTCCTCAGAGGCGCACTGCACTACCGACAGACTACCACGACCCAAGCGTCAGCGGCCTGAACTACATCACCAAAATCGATAACAACTAATAGCATTATGTGACAACTCTTATACGTGTATACTCAATGGCGATGCGAATGAGCTCATCTTGAAAATAATTAATAAACGAGTATTTGATATAAAACCACGTTAGGACAGAACGTCGTCTGTCGGGCCAGCTAGTTTTTAATAAAACAGAACATAGTTCAATGAGCTACTGTAAATATTATTTTTTTATGATTGATTTATCATATGAGATATGATATGGTTTACACAGCACCAGTAACGGTGTGTTTTTATTTCAGTATGGCTTGGTTAAAAGGTTGATTTACTTGGCAATCATCAGTAATTGATTGCTATCAAACCCACTCTGCGGAGGCCCAATTCAGCTGTGTAAATCTTAAATCTATAACTGGTTACAACTGTATCAGTGGGATGGGAAATGGGATGTTTACTCCCCTTACCGCACCCTATATACTTGCACTAAACTTATTAGATCTTGTAATCACTGCAAAACTTACGCTGATAGGGACTCCAGGAGGGGGTTGAAGTCTTTGATGAGAGCGCTGCGTTGGTGAGTGAATGTATCAAAGCTGTACTTGCCATGGTACGCTCCCATGCCACTGCTGCCAACACCACCAAACGGCAGACTCTCAACTGTGCAAGAACCAACTCGTCACAATGGTAGGTAAAATTAAAATTTGAGTAATTGTTCTTTCGTAAAATCTATTTGAACAAGTTTTACTGAGTACTGAAACCAACCAATATTTCAAAATACACATGAAGCCATAAAAGTAAGTAAGTAATAAATCCAGGTATTCTGCACATTTAATGAAGCTTTTAGACTAAGTATGAAATTGAGGTAATACTAACAAAAATAGTAATTTATGCACTTTGACTAGGAATCGTGTATATTGCCTATGCATTTATAGAATTCACACAGTTGTGGGTGGCAAAGTATTAATTTTTTTTTTTTAAACAACTATATACGTGCTATACAGAATTGAAATATTTTGTACATGGATGGGTTAGCTTAGTTTAGATTAGTTAAGGACAAACAAGGAAACAAAAGTTCTACAACAGTGTATTTCATACGTTATCTGGAGTGCCAACAAGTATTCATAGAAGGACATGGCAAAGTATATACTGTAATGTGCTTTATTGCATACCTTGCCTGATTCATTTTATGCAATCTATAAATAAACCTAGGCATTCTGTAGAATACCTGATTATATAATTTGCCAGTATATATTGTAGATGGTTTTATAGTAGAAGTTATACTAGAACCAAATCATAAATTATTATTAGTCACAGTCCCCAAAACAGAACGTTTTAATATTTTCCAAAGATTTTCTACGGGCTTAAACGGTCCAAGTTAAATGAAGTGTAAATAAACTGCGTGTGTGATAGTTTTAATGAATATTTGGAAATAAATAAGTTTTCAAAAGCTTATATCCGTTTGAATACGTCTACTGTTATTATATTGATTTGCTTTAGAAATTTGTTTATTCTATGCGTTCTTACTCACGATCGATGCACCGTATATTGACATCCTAGCTTTCGTTTATGTAATGCATGACGTTTTGTAGCGTTACTGTTTGCAGAACAGAGAATTTTCTTACAGAAAATAAAGTTGTAGACTTTCTTCAGAAACTTATACAGGTTAAGTGTAAGAAAGGACCATGAGGCCTTTACTTTGTCTGTGAAAATAAGGTTTTTATTTTTTTTTTTTTTATTCAAAAGTGTTTTTTTGCAGGCTTGGCTTTTTGCAGCCCTCGCCGTCGTTCTGCGACAATGTCACACTGTCGCCCGTAGTTCTGCTTTGGGGGTCACAGATAAAACATGTGTATGTTAAGAAGAAGAGAAATTGAACAGTAGTGTTGCAAATACTTTCAAGTTTGGGGTGTGTTGCTAGCATAGTAGTTACTACCTCGGACTTAACTGTAAGAAGGACGGTTTTCATCTCAGGCATATCCAACAAAAATTGACAGGTTCAGACCGCTTTCTCTTACAATATTTTGTGATTCCTTATTCTAAAATGCTACTGGACATGAAGACTTAAGATTTGTCTTCTGAAAACCTTGAGAAATGAATTATGCAATTGTCATTTGTTTATGTTGAAAAGAAAAGTTTTAAAATTAGAGTTTAAAGTTCAAAATGGAAACGTGAAGTGTTATGGAGACTTCTAATATAATCACAGATCTAACCATATTAGTAGTGTGACAAATCATGGGTTCGTTTTTAACCCTTTGCATGTATCTTGCAAAGCATTAAAGCTGACCAGTAAACTAAGAGGACCAAACAAACAAGGGAGACCCAAAGACATTCATTTGGCACAGTTTAGTTCAAACAGAATGGTGACAAAATGACAAAATTCATTTGATATCTCATGCAGAGTTATAGAAGACCTAACAACAAAGAGAAGCGAACAAAAAAGCTGGTGCAACACATAGACAATGATTTAGCAAAGGTTCAGTTCTAACAGATGATTAAGTAACTGATGACACTGTGGTTTCTCCTAAATAAATTAGAATAACAAACGCTTTATGCCCCAAAACCCGGTGTATTGACTTTAATTGAGCGTAAAACAAAACAAAAATTCATCTGTCCCAGCAAACCTGCATACTAAGCAAATTTCCATTTGGCTGATTGGAATTTCAATAAAATCTATTTAAATAATATTGATTAGGTTTAACGATTAACTTGATTTGCTACAGGGAGGGTAATAAAGTGGGTTTATTAGTAAAATATAATAACTTAGTATAAAATGAATGAATTTGCCAAGTTTGATCAAAATATATCCATAAACAAGCAAACTACAACTTATTCTCCAAAAGAATATAAAATGGAATTTCAAATATACAATGGTTTTTATTTTCTCCGTATTCAATGACCGTACAAAATCACTTCAACATACAAAATTATTTGTTTGTTTTAAGCTCTTCAAAATGGTTTAGAGAAAAATTGGGAAATTTATATTTATACACAATCAAGAATCAAATTGATTTGATCAAGAATTAAAATTGTTTCTTAAACTAGTATTGTCTACAAGATAAGGAATTCCTTCTGTAAAGATCTTGACAGGAGCGGCCCTTGAACAATAAACAATGATCAGATGGTAAGAAGATTTTTGTTTGGTGTATTTCAATGCCATTGGCATTTTTTAACAGGTTTTTCAGTTTTTGTAAGGAAACGGTCCAATACTACCTAACATCAACCGAACTTAAGTTGATGGGCTGAGTGGATTCTTTGTGGGTTGTACCTCTTAGTGGACATTTTACTTCTTTTTACCTACCCTTACCCTTACGAGGTGTGTTTACTGAAAACTTGCTTTATAGATGTTAGAAGTTTGTGTCATAAGATGATAAAACGCAAATTTGAAATAATCATATCTAAAACAATAAATTACTGGGGCTTAAAGGAACAAGTGAACAATAATCACACGCCAAACCAAAGTTAGTTGTGCAGCAAACGATTGATTTGTTTGAAAATCTCATGCAGAACAATGAGAACCAACAGAGAAAGCGGACAAAAACACGAACGAGACACAAACAAACCTGATGCATGAACGACAGAATCATTGATACAAACGCCTCCGCTAGACGTCTGGGAGAGAAACTGGTTAATCTGTTCCTCGTCTGAAGAGAAGATATAGAGTACCAGAGGACGAGGTCTACGATGACAAGTTATGTAAACAACTGACGATATTTGAGACTTTGTTTTGGTAACATTTCAAACTGGATGTTGGCTTATCGGTGGGTTGCAAAAATTAAGGTTTTGATGACCATAGTTTAGAAAATCTTTACGATATTCACATAACACAAAAGTCACTGGAACAAACTTTAGTGTTCAAACCACTAGACTTATTTCAGTCATTATAACTGTACATCACAATGGCTTATAAGTGTGATTCATTTTGTTTTGATACAACTTTTTTACAGAAATATACAAGTTTAGTACCTATCTTTAGTTTTAAAACTATGTTTAAATTTTACCATAAAATATTATAAAAAACATACTGTTTTGAATTTAAAAAGTAAAACAGTGTTATCATTTTAATTTAAATATTGTTTTAAAACAATTTACTATTTTAACAATTTATTCTTTATAAATTGACAAATCAGACAATTTTTACAATATTTTTCAATCAGTCTGCATCCAGGTTGAAATCTTACCAAAACAGCAACATGATCACATCTAACTTTGACGTATTTAAGGAACAGCAAACACAATAGAAGCTGCTATCACTCCATTCCTCTACAACAAACAGAAGACAAGCAACAAAAACACAAAAACAATAAAAGACGCAGAAGGAAGAGAAACTGCTGTTGCTATATGGGACAAACGTTTATAATTTTAATGGCTAAAGATATTTTGCATCTCATAGCATGATAGATTCACATTTAACTGTAGGGCCTATAGTAACTACCAACCTACAATCTATCTACACACCCCAAGTGAAAAAGATAATGTAAATATTATTGCGTACATCTTACATATTACAAAACCAAATAGCCTCCACCACAAAGAAATAGTACAGCTTAATTAGAAAGAGATATACAGTGACAGACATTTGAAGAGAAGTCAAGAATTCCGCCACCAGAAAGAACCTGCAATATAGAGAGTAAATGTTAATGTGTGCTATTTTACCGGCGTAGTGCATGACGACCTCGTTGATACTGACGGAGCCACTGTTGGTCTGTTCTACGATGAGGTCTTGTACCTTGTGGTCCGCACTGAACACGTACAATGTCAATGGTTTGGGTCTGTAACATACATTGGGCGTTGTCTGAACTCAGCTGCTAGACAAACGTTTTCGCTGGCAAAAAATGTAAATTGACATGTTAAACTATGGGTGCAAAAGATTTTTTAAGTATTTTCAACAGTTATTTTCAGTTTTGTGCTTGTGATTTTATAAACTAATGCAGGGGACTCCGACCTACGGTCGGCACATCCAACCTTGCGAACAAATTTTTTCTGCCCCGCCAAAAGGTAGCATAGGCTACAAAAAAAATATCTTTAAAAGAAAGCTTTTTTTAGTGAGTAGATGGATCGTCTATTGTGGCAACACTCGTCTGTGTATCTAATAGTCAAGGCAATACCATGATCGTTTCCCGCAGCCACAGCACACGTGAGCATATATTGCAATCTCGGTGATAACAACACCTGAAGTGATTTTACTGGATAATTACCAATTATTGGTGTACCTAACGGATTCTAAAACAAAATATATTTAATAATATGTCTCTGGTAAAAATCTTCAGATTGGTCCAAATGGTCAACAAGAGTATAAATACCCCCGCCGCAGCAAACCTGCAGACTAAGCGAATTTCCATTTGCCTGATTGGATTTACACTAAAATGTATCCTTAAAAATATCACATTTATCCCTATTTAAATAGAATCAGTTTAACACATACTTAGGTTTGCTGCAACAGGGAGGGTAAAGGTGTTTTTTTATGTAAAATGTTAATTGTTAGTAAGAAATAAAAACATGTTCCAAATTTGGGCAAAATATGTTAATAAACAAGCAAACTACAACAGTTTACTTATTCTCCATAAGAATAACATGGGGATTTTAAATTTGCAATTTTTTGGAATTTTCTCCGCAACCATTAGGCGCATTATAACGCTTCAATATACTAAATTATTTGTTTTTTTAAGCTCTACAAAATAGTATTGAAAGAAATTGCAAAATTTGATGTTTTTTGGGTCAAAAATGGGAAAAACCCATTTTTACCCCATAAAACCCCCCATAAACCCCCGTTCCCATGGTCCGATCATGCTGGTTCGCGAACTCGTTCGAATAAACGTAGGTTTACACGTTTGTACCAAATTTAATCAAAATCGGATCATTTTTGCTCGAGTTATCGCGCTAACGGACACATATATATATATGA
Source organism: Macrosteles quadrilineatus (assembly GCF_028750875.1). NCBI lineage: Eukaryota > Metazoa > Arthropoda > Insecta > Hemiptera > Cicadellidae > Macrosteles > Macrosteles quadrilineatus. Next base: position 28,108,045 of record NW_026542599.1, on the reverse strand, counting down.
ATTTGAACGGATGGTGTTTTTGGCCTCTAGGGACCTCAAAACGGAAAAAAAAATCGGTCCCGGGTCCAGGTCTTACCATGAGTACTACGGTAATAGCTTATTCCCTATATGGGAAATTCGCTAAAAATAAATGTTGAACATTTCCATTACAAGTGCAAATTACTATCATTTATCTAATATCAAAAATATTTTAAGAAATAGTGCTGAAATCACTATGATTGTAACTGTTATCAATGTAAAATTATACAACCTTTAGGTGTTGAAACTTATAATTTTTTATCTTTGTCAAAAACTTAAATCACTAGATTGAAATCCTATAGGGCTAAAAACTTACTAAAGTTACCACTAAGACTATGATTATAAAATTAAAATCTACAAGCAAACATTGCTCGTATTAGAGTATAGGATACTGAAAGTGAGGTAATAAAAATAATAACAAATGTCTGACAAACATTAAACAGCTGACGAATAATTTATAAACTGTGTATTTCATTCTTCAATAAGAATTGTACTGACTCGACCTTTGAAGGGCTGTAGATCGTAGCCCTTAGAAAAAAACATAAATTCTAAGGAAGTTCGGCAAATCTACGCATTATCCCCTTTAATTTGAGACATAAATCTTGTAGATCGTAAATCTTGTAGTCCAGTAATTACTGAGAAAACAGACTTACAACTGTGTATTAAATATATAGATTAACTATTTTTCTTTTAGATGGGAAGTAACCTAGATGGTGTTTCTTAAAAAATATATGGTTGCTATCAACCCTGAGGTAAAAATGAAATACAGCAGCCTACATTATTTATTTAACCAAGACTTGGCTACAATCAAACCATAAGTTCACCATACTAGCTTAAAACCTACTCACCTGCTGTTGATAAAGCTAATGGCCTGGTAAGCGTTTTCTGCGACAACTATGGGCAGAATGGGTCCAAATATCTCCTCCTGCATGATTGGGTCTGTTGGCTTGACGTCAACCAATACTGTAGGAGCGATGAACCTATCTGTGGCATCTCGCTCCCCTCCGACAGCAATCCTACCACTGGTGTCCATCAAGTCTACCAACCGCCTGAGTGAAAAAAATAGTTTTTGTGCAATTTTTCATGTTAAGTGTAAGAAAGGGTCATTATGGTCTTAATTTTGCCTGTCTAAATAAATAATAACATATAAATTTCACTTTCAATTTTTTTATTTAGCCTAAAAACATTTACCTGACCGTTGAAAAACATGTAAAAACTTTATATCCACTTTCAATAAAGTTATATCCGGTTTAGATCCAAAATCTACAAGATCAAAAGTTACCAACATTGATCACTTTTCTATTCACATCGAGATATAATTAATAATTGAAAATTATTAAACTACTTGAGAAAAATTTTGATCCTACAATGCTAACCATATTGGCTGAGAAATATTTAAAAACAATAGGACTGGGGCTAATTAAACTGCATGCTTCAATCTGCAAAACTCACATCTAAAAATGTGTTTTGTAATTTTAGTTGGACTGAGCCCCAAATATTTATTCATTGATTTAGTTACGTAGATTTTTTTAATTTTGTCCTCAACTTAAAGCAAAAAAATCCTCTTTTGTAGCAGTACAGTCGTACGATGCCACACATTTCTACAATAAGTGGATACCAGATTTGAGAGACAACACTTTAGAATAATGACCAGTTACAAAAGCAAAGATAGTTTAAAAACTATCTGCTAACTTTGCTAGCAAAAAGGTTTCGTTTAATGTAAATATCTAACCATAAATTAATTAATTGATTAATTAATTCTTTAGTTGCTCTTGATGTCAGATATCAGTCGTCTTTGGAACTCAAAGGAGATGAATCAGATTTTGCTATGGATAGCTGAGTGCAAGCAAAGCTAAGATGTTCAGTTGGTAAGTAATAATTCCTTTTTATGGTAAAAATGGTTAAATCTGGCAACAACTTTATCATGGGGATGAAATGTCTAGTTGTATCAATAGTTAAAGCTATAACATGAAAGACAAGAATGGGAACTCACTTGAAGTGTCTGTCAGAAACGATCCTGCACAGGTCTGGTGAATCCTGGGATCGGTCTCCGTACCACTCTTTCAGGATAACCTCGGCTTCCTTCAGGAACTGTTTTTGGACCTGGACAAGAACACATCTAGTAACCACACTCAAATAATCTTGTGTAGTTTTTAGTAGGTCTTATCAACGCTTGTTTTACCTTGAGGTTCCATCTACAGCTACACATCACTGTATTCAATAATGAATAGGTAGATCAGAATGCGGAATCGCCTTTCCAACAATTTAAAAACATAGTAAACAGTGAACTACTACCTAGGTTTAAGGAAGAAATGTAATTTATTTTTTAGGATACAAACACTTTCATTTACTCTGCACTAGTGTGACTAATTAGGGAGCGAGCTGGTTTAGTGTTAGAGTGTGGAACTTTGGTCCCTGAGGTCCCGGATTCAAATCCCGCTAAATCACCAATGGATTTTATCTAAAAGATAATGCTGCAACCCCTAGGTTTAGCCTGAAGTTATGTGAAAAACAATTCCGACCTAAAAAAAAAAAAATTGCTCATGCCTAACATTCTAGGACAAAAAAAAACCTGTGTAGGCTATATGATTTGGTTGAGTAATATAAGAAATTGTTTAGTCGAAAAATCGATGTGAACCTTTTTTTAAATGTTACTAACCAAAGTTGAAATAACCTTTCTTATTTTACTGTCAATGATCAATGACTCTCTACTGTACCTGTAAGATATTCAGCTCAGTCATTGTTGTTTGAACGTATAAACATATACACTTACAAAGATACAAAATGTTAATTGTAACATTCAAACTACGATACTTACATGTTGAGAACAAAGAATGTAATCAGGAGCAATGCAAGTTTGTCCGGCATTCACACATTTGCCCCACAGAATGCGCTTGGCTGCTATCTTTATGTTGGCAGTACTGTCTAGGTAAACAGGGCTGTAACAGGTACATATTTAATCAAAACTTGCCCCACAGTATGCACAGAGCCTGATTACCCATCTAAACATTTGCTGACACAGATTTAAATGTGTACTTATTCCATCAGTGTTTATTGTATCTATAAAGAGATCCTGCAATAAGAAATGATTTTCTTTGTATATCTCCCATCATTTGAATTATATACTCATGACACAAGAATATTAATAATTAACACAAGGCTAGTTAGTGGCTGTTAAGGTCGATTAGTTGTATGGTGTTTGTATATGAACCTATAGCCGGTTTTGCACTATATTTCAATGTGCAAAGGCATTTATATTTGGTGAGATTTCAAGTCAATTTTCAAAGATGTTATTCTCGGCCCTAACAACTAAAATGGCTGTGTTAAACTAAGCTTTGTTAAGTTTGTCTCACTATTGACACTGATCTCCAAACTATCAAAGTAACATCTAAAAGATAAACAAATAGTCCACTCCGAATGAAAATTAATTCATATTGATTTTTGAGTGTAATGACATATTTTATTGTCTTTTGGAAAGTGAAACATTAAGAATTAATGTTCAATTTCTTTTTAGAGGCAATCAGTTTTATTACTGATTTTTGTAAGTACTACATCAATGCTATTACTTTCTTGTTCTGAATTAAAAATTAAAACTTCCAGTGAGCGACCCTAACAAAAAAGAATAAGCCGTCCTTAGTCTGTAAGAAGGCTTGTACATAAATTTATTCCACATTTTCACTCATTTTCTTTTTAGTATACACTGTTTATAAATGTATAGATAGTACAATAGGCTCTCGCTCATCCGGATCGGTCTTGTCCGGACTCCCGGTAGTCCGGATCGGCACAGTACAGTAGAAGTTCGACTATCCAAGCGGAACGGGACCGAGACTACCTTAAATGATGAAAAACATCGGATAACACGGCGGTAATAATTATTAATTATTACCGGTGGAAGTGCATATGCCCGGCTAACAAAATTCGGACGAAAACATTATACCGGTGGAAGTGCATATGCCCGGCTAACAAAATTCGGACGAAAACATTATACCGGTGGAAGTGCATATGCCCGGGCTATCATTACTGTGGACCTGGAACAAAATTCGGCCGAAACAATTATTACCGGTGGAAGTGCATATGCCCGGGCTATCATTACTGTGGACCTGGAACAAAATTCAGCTGTAAAGATTATTACCGGTGGAAGTGCATATGCCCAGCTATCATTACTGTGGACCTGGAACTAAATTGAAAACGGCTATATACAGTACTGTGTTTTTGCTCGACTCTCGATAGTCCGGATTTTTCGTAATCCGGACCGGACGTCCGCCACATTAGTCCGGATGAGCGAGAGTCTACTGTACTATAATCTAAAGAAATGCTTTAATGTGTCATACTTTGATGTGATAAACAATTCTTTACCAACATTCTGAAAAAGTACCTACCTTTTATCGTATTGCAGTGAAAACACTATTATAACTTAGCTAAAGCAGGAGCTAACTTATAAATAGCCCAACAAAGTCAGCAATAAATTTTATCACACAATGAAAGGTGTATTTTCCATTTTCACTTGTGTTCCAAAAATAAAACATCTTTTATATAAAAGTGTCACTCTGAGAGACCTGTAGGCCTACCTCTTGCCCCCCAACTCCAGCGTGACCGGTGTCAGATGCTCGTTGGCAGCAGCTCGCACAATCTTGCCTACAGAGGTGGAGCCGGTGTAGAAGATGTAGTCAAACTTGTGTTTCAACAATTCCGTTGTTTCTGACACTCCTCCAGTGACTACATGGAAACATTCCTGCAGACAGAATACACCGTGTTAGGTGAATGGAAGCGATTACATCTACTGGAACCATCATTGACTGACTGTCTGTTGAACAAGAGTTGAGTAATTGTACTATAAAAGGTAATGTTGGGTCAGTTAAATTAGGTTAGTTAACTTCAATGTCATAAACGTAAATTTTAGGTTGTCGAAGTAAGTTTATCAATCCACTTTGATTACTTTTACGTAGACACGCCAGTGGCATTATTAAAAGGAAAACTATATAACCTACAGTGGTAGCTCAAATAAAAAAAATCCTCATTAACAGGCCACCCTCAACATCAAGTGATTTTCAAATCCCCTTGTATTTATTTCACCTCTAATCACATGTTAAACTGGTGATTGTTGTCGAGATTCTGGTGTAGAAAGTTTATCTCCATAAACTTAATACACACTTTAATACACACTTGAGCTGAGTATTAGTAGGTTAATACCCTTGCAAAAAAGTTCTAGAATGCCACTAGTATTAGGATACGAAGAATAAAAATAAAATTCAATAAAGATAACATATATTACTTTATGTAAAACAAACTATCTTCATATTTTATAAAAGAGGTAGGCAGTCGGTTTAACTTTGCATTTGCCTATCTACATGAACCATCTGCAATCCAAATTCCGTACCCCGACAATAGCGACTTACCGAGTCCAGGTACTTAGGCACCAGCCGTTCTATCAGACTAGCACTGGCTGGCGCAACCTCGGAAGGCTTGATGATGACACAGTTCCCAGCAGCCACTGCACCGGCGACTGGAAGCAATGTGAGTTGTACTGGGTAGTTCCATGTTCCAAGCACTAGTGCCACGCCATAGGGCTCTTTCAGAATCTTCACACCATCAAACATGTTCGCCAGTGCCTTCTCTGGCTAAAATTTCAAAAAGAAAATCACCCTCATGTTTTAACACGAATTATCAAATATTTCATCAATAATGTAAAGTGTATCTCAGTAGACTAGTAATTCAGGGGTTATTTGAGAGCTAAAAGAAACTGTTTCTCTAGCTGGCAAGCTCTAAGTAGGCCTAAGTAAGATGTTAGATAGTATTTCTCTTCTGCTGTTTAGCCTACTTTTATTTAATCTGAACAATCTGTACTTCTCTGTTCATGCCATTTTTTGTGGATAAGAAATGATAATCTGGTTTAAAAATCTTGGTTTTGATAGAAAATGCTAGGGTATGGATAGGTTTGACTGACTAAAAATCTGTCATTCGTTTTAACTTCCTCTGTGTTGACTATAGTTTTGACCTCATCAGGTAATTCTGAACCATCGTCAGAGTTTAATTATCCTTTATTTATATATAAAACCTTACAATGAAGATGAATACACTTACCGTTTCAGGTTTCATCCAGTCTTTTAAATGTATTAATGTATTCCTAATGTCATTCTTCAATAAATCTATTTCCATTACATATGATTCCATCTTGCTCTGAAAACATACAAATAGGATTTAACCCTCCAAGTGTCCATAGTAATGGCATTAATGTCGGCCCATTTATTGCGCATTCGCATGGTTTTATTAAAATGTATCTTAGAAACTTAAAAACACTCTAAAGTAGGCCTATACTGTTTTATATATCATTTTGTTTGGTAAATTATGGGCTTCAATTTAATATATAAAACATTACAAAAAAAGTTTTCTACATTTTTTGTGGGGTTAACATTTCTCAAAAATTATAAAATAAATGAAAAATTTTTATGTTTGTGCTCAATAATTTCTTATAATTTTAGGTCTACAAATAGACTATTTTAAAATAGCCACTTCGTTCAAAATTTTATGAGGATTCCAAAAATATAATAATATAAGGAAGTAGGTTTGCAAATAAATGAGTTATGGGGGAAACCAGATTTCGTACATTTAGCGTTAGCTAAGAATGCATAGCCTAACCATAGCTAGGAATGTGGCGGATAATTTACATCAATATCACTACCTACTTCTTCAGGATCATCAACCAGCCCTTCAAAATCACTTAAATCTTCTTATAATGCACCACGTATATCACTACATTTTATTTTTAACACTAAAACAATGATAAACGTAATAAAACACATTAATCATCGGTGCGAGGTTAACCAAGTTGTTTACAAATACGCACGTCATCTGTCTGCTACAATATTTTCGGAACTAAAATGAAAAGCGTCTAGAAACAGACATCAGGAAAAAGCTTAGAATCTGCTGAAAACAACGATACCAATCTCGATCCAGTTCAATCTGATTCAGTCAGTCCCAGAGCCTTTGCCGTAAACGATGTTTGTGTGTCGCAAAAGCGACGCATAACACCACAGCGGATTACGCGACGCTTAACAATCGAAGGGTTAAAATCACTTTAAGGATACCCATCCTTAGACCTTAGAGTACCTAACTCATATAGAGCTCCCTCTTTTTTAAAGAAGGCAATGAAAGGGATGCTAGTAAAAAGGCTGCTTTACTCCCTCAACGAATTAGGTAGAGGATAAGCCCCTCATGAGATGCTTCGGAATAGTAGCCTGGGGGACAGCGGCGGATTGTTACATCTACATAATCCAAATTCTTCAAAAAATGGCATTAAGAATCATTGAGAACCTACAACCACAAGAGCATTGTAAACCATACTTCGTTAAAAACAAAATCCTTACCGTTCCAAACCTATACATCCTTGAAGTTGTAAACCTCCTAAAACTAAACCCCCCAAAGCTTAGGGAAAACTGCCACAAATATAGCTTGAGAAACACAAAAACAAACTTCGATATCCAACAACACAGATTGTCAAAAACCAGCAAAATACCCCAAATCATGGGGTCAAAAATCTTTAATGCTCTCCCAGAACATATAAAACAAATCAAATCTCCAAAACCTTTTTTTAAATCACTCAAAGAATATTTAGTCCAGAAACCATTCTACAAATTAGATGAGTTCTTTGAAGAGCACACTGCTCACCACAAAGATAGGCTTTAAAATAAACCCACTTTACACCATACACACACACACATTAACACTACAATAACACAACAAAAAAAGAAGATGACGATTCCCTAGTCTCTACGACTACGGAGAAGAGGACCAAGGTAAAAGGTAAAAGGTAAAAGATAAGTGTCTGTCTGCCAAGCCAATCCGTTAATGGCCAAGTTTTAGGTATTATTAACAATTCTTTAAATATTGAATATTGTATATAGTTTTATTTTATTTAAGTTTGTGAAGCTATCTAGATCCGGTAAAGATGGTGAACTCATATATAGCCTACAAGAAAGTAAGTATAGGCTAATTTGTCTTATATTTAACCTATCTATTTATAACCCATTGATTGTTATTTTTTTCCATAAGAAAGGCATGGTACCTTCTGAATTCCAGGGATTGCGGTGAAGATTAAAAGGAATTTTGAAAAGATGGCAATTGTTAAATCACAACTTACCATTTGATTAGTTGACCATTTCATTGACCTAAACTGTAGACTTGTAAAAGAAAAAAAGCTTTGTGGTGGCCTATTTGAATATTTTTTTATGTTAAGTTTTTTCTTTGATGAACTAAAAACAATGACTTACCTTGTGTAAATCAGATGAGAGAGCTGCCACAATTTCAGCCCCATTTTCTTCGTAAAGTTTCAACAGCTGTTGCAACTGTTGCTTACGGAACTCGTAGGGTTTTGTTTTTCCACTGCTAAATGCATTCCTCGCTCTCTCAATAATCTGTAAAATTAGGTCTATTAAGTTAGAAGGCATTTTTCAGCTTAAGAAATATAGGCTTAATAAAATATATATTTTGACAATATTAACAAAATAAAATAAATGAAATTTCCTTGATTTCCTTTGAAATTACCTTGTTTAGTGCGCAGGTGGCTTTCTAAGCGGCTGAACTATAGTATAGGTTGAAGGTTTTGGCTAAGTTGGCATTTTGATTAACTAAATATATTTTTGCGTTTCAATAAGTTAAGTAAAGGAAAATGGCATTTCAATGGCCTTTTTTTTAGTCTGAGTAGGAATAGGGTTTTCTCACTCTCTGATCCCAAGAAATGGGGTCCGTCTCAAAAAATATTACAAATCAAAGTATCAACTGAATCCGGACACACTATCTACATCTTCATAGCTTTGTGTAAAATAAGTTAACTGTTAAAAGTTTTAAGAGGGCTTCATAAATGCAAGTAGGCTAACACTGAAAAATACATTTACTCGTAAGAACAGTGGCAAGCTTGTCTAGTGGTAGAGTCCCAGGTTCTGATCACACCAATAATTTGTGGCTTTTATTTAGTAAAGCCCAGGTGATATACAAGCAACTCTTTGATGCACAACAATCACACATATCCGGATAAGGCACCTGGGTCTTCGGCCCGCCCCTTCCAGAAAAAAAGCAGTGGATAAAATTTTGAAATAGATTCTCTAACTTTATTAAACTCGGAACTGAGTTATATAATTGTTTTAAATATATTTTTTCTTTTATTTTATAAATGTACCTAGCTTACAGGCATTAGCTTTGACTATCAATAGAACTATAGACACTCTATCCCCATGTTGTATTATTTGTCACTAGGATTTAATCAATGGACGTAGCTGAACTGAGCCTCTAACAGATTGCAATGATGTAAATTTTCTAATTTCTGATTACTGTTAAAAAGTTATTGTACTATTTTTTGCGCCATAAAACCCCATTGATTAATTTATTCCCTCCACTTACCCATTTTAAATTGTTTTCCCCTGTATGCCTAATTTAAATTAAGTAAGTCAAGGGCGTACCCGGGATCAAAACTAGGGGGGGGGGCTTTGTAACATGGGCGGCACACCAGGGGGCCTGGGGAATATGGAATACCCCCCAGCACATAGGGGGCTCCCCCGGGAAAATTTTAGAAACAATATGCTGAAATAAGCGTATTTTTTTACGCAATTTTGAGACATTAATTTATCAAACCTAGCTCGATAATCCAGTGTTTATTTAAGTTTTAGTTTATGAAGTGGCTTTATGTCCGTCAATGGGGTCAGGTCAGGTTGCTTAGCTGTACAATAAATATTTAACTGTATTTTTGTGTCCTTGCCAACTTTTCACGTCCATTTATAACACCCAAAATGTGTGGTAAACTATTTTGAAGAATGCCTGATAACTTATGCCTTGAAGGCAACTAAAAACAAAATAATGTCACACAAAATAGGTTTAAATTAATTCATTATACTACACAAAGTTGTTAGTTTAGCCTATACATATTGCAAGAAATTGGTCTGTTTAAATTACCAATGTAGGAATTTTTATTTTATTTAAGAAATAAGTTACTGTAACTCAGAAATGAAAAATTGATAACATGTGCCAACAAATTTCATAAAAAATCTGTCCATCTTACTCATATTTTCTTGTACTAATAAAACTTTTCTTGGATCTCAATTTTGTATACCTTGTCCTGGCTTCTAGGAGGGGGGGGGCAGCTGCCCCACCCCTGCCCCTCTCTGGGTACGCCCATGAAGTAAGTTAGGATTTAATGTCAGGCTGATGGTAGAAAGTATGATTCATTTTGCTTCTGTTAATTTATATGAAATCTTACCTCCGTGTATTTCCCCATATCTGTGAAAACTGACTCGGACAAACAGCAATTCTCTGAAACAAATATTGTAAAATTATTACCGTAACGTAACCTAATGTGTACCAAAATCCTATTTTTTTAAAGTCTTATGAGGTTTAAAGGTTTCTGTTTACCTATTTTGAAATTTTTGACACAATTTTCTCCACACAGTTTTAAACTTAATACATTCATATTACTGTAGCCAATCAAATAGAGCTTATTAACTACCGGTAACTTATGATGTGCAATTTGAGTTAAATTGCTTCATTAGAGATCCAAGACGTTTAAGTTATCAGACTTCCATTGAATCTCATGACTTCAACTTGTAGGACATTGATACGGTAGGCCTACTTTTATCCTAGGGTAAAAATTCAGTTTCCACAACTCACCTTGTTAGTTTGTTACCGTAAGTTAAGTCCATCTCAATAGAAAAGGACGATGTATAGATTTTGTAAGGAACGGTATTTGAGGTAACTTAAAGTTATGACACAATAAAAACCGTTGGCTACTTTTGGGGGAAAATTTTTAATAGGCCATAGGCCTACTTTTTATTTAAAACCATGAAAGATTTTGTACCTACTGTGTTGTTGTTGACCTAAAATTGCATTAGACTAAGTTAAGTTCAATCAATTCAATTATCAATTATTTAAGATGGGGACGCCAATATGTGCGTATAATAACCCAACTATGAGTGAAGGATGAGTGTAGGATGAGTGGCGCAATCTTGTAGTCTTGTTAGTGACTAAGGCTGACATATTCCTTAGACACAGCTGTTAATTAATAGCCCATACAGCTAATGGCAACTAAGTTAAGGGACCTACAGTTTATAGTGGAATACAAACCAATTTTTCCTTGAAATTAACGAATTGGTTTAATTATCAGGATAGTACTGCGGATAGTCGTAGTACTCACTAGTGTGGACGTTAATCCACACCAGGGAGCATCGCATCCACAGTGCATGCTTATAAATATCCACAATTCATAAGTTACATCATACGGACCAAAATTAAAGTGTTACTGATAAACTTAAGTTAAAACCAAACTTAGCCTAGCCTATAGAACATAGGCTATACTCTTATATGACAAGAATAGTATATTGAATACTTCAAGAATTTTTAAAACATTAACCTATAAAATGATAACATATAGAACTAGGGTTAAAATCTAATAGGCTAACTTATTTGTGTTTTCCAGTTTTACAAACAAATTAAACTAGCCTATAAAATGGGCATATGGTAACTTACAAGCTACAATATTATTATCAATTTAATAATGAGCACTTGAATCATACAACAAATAGTTCAACGAGACAAGGCAAAACAAGGATAACGGTAGTAATGCTGCATCATAACAATGTTCCTACAAAATTGACAATGAATTAATTATTTATAATGTATGGCAATGACAGGCCTATTTAACAGACCTATTTTACTAATAAACAGCTGATGTCCAATGAATCTTGACATTTGACAATGACAACATCCAACGATGAATGGCGGCGGCTGGCGGATGTCAAAGCAACCAGTTTTTGTTTACAGACTGACCAACGTGAAGATTTAAAGAATTGGTTTGCAAAAAAATACAATTTGCCATACCACATAAAAATAATTACCTTCGTTAATATGAACACAGAATAACGTATTCAGTATTATTGTAAGGGGAAATTATATGTAATTTTTATTCAGCCTCAATTTATCCTTCCATATTTTTATTCTTCTTCATATCTCTTCTCTCCGGAGCTTCACCTATAGATCTACGAGTGGAAGCGCCATCCGTTTCTTCAACAAACTCCCAGCTGCGGGTCGCCGGAATTTTATCCCCCTGGAATTTTACCCCCTGGGCAAAGCTGACGTCACTATGACGTAGGCCAAAAGTTTGTTCGCGGCCGGAATTTTACCCCCGCGGATTTGGAAGTCTAATGAAAATAGTCAGAGCGTGATTAATTAGATTAGCGATAAAAACCGGAATTTTACCCCCTGTCCATATAACTAGAGTTTAGGCAACTGAAGATGTACGGGCCGGATTTTTACCCCCGGAATTTTACCCCCCGGAATTTTACCCCTCGGAGTTTTACCCCCTGGCTGATTTTAGAAATTGAATGATTGATTTTCTTATTTCTGTTTTTAATTAATTGTAAACATTTCATTATTTAGTAGCATATCTTTATTTATTTATTTTGTAATCTCAACTAAGTAAACAGAATTCGCTGTTTTATTTTGATCATATTAACCAACAGTTGGCTTCAAAGATCGAATCCTGACACTCGAATCTCAAAATTAATATTAGGGTTTTAATAACTAACTGTTGTAAACGTTCGATTAGTTAATGTTACATATAAATTAAGATAGGCTACTTAATAATAAAATGTTTACCATTAAATTAAAACTGAATGACGATAATTAATCATTCTCACTAATTTATATCTGGCCAGGGGGTAAAATTCCGGGGGTAAAATTCCGGGGGTAAAAATCCGGGGGGTAAAATTCCGGGGGTAAAAATCCGGGCCGTACATTCTAGGTTTTTTATAATTTGATGTGTTCTGATTAAACTCACAACCGTGAAAATATATGTTTAATTCCGCGTTTAATCCATCGAGCTGATGTCGCGAAACTCAAAAGTTCGCGGCCGGAATTTTACCCCCTGGTTTGTGACGTCACGTTTGCCCAGGGGGTAAAATTCCAGGGGGATAAAATCCGCTACCCCCCCCAGCTGCCACTAAGACCCTCGCCAGCAGAAAGTTTAAAACCACCACAGGAAATTTCTTGCTCCGTAAAAATCCCTACTTCTCAATAAAGGAATTCCTGGAAGGTAGTTTGGATGAGCTTAATTAGTAACATAGTGACCACCATGAGTACTAAAGTATGTTTTTTTTTACACATTTAAAAATTTTTGAGTCTTGTACATATGTGCGGGAAATAAAATAAGTTGTTTTTACGCTGACACAGCCTATTCCCATCATACGATGGGTCAACGGCCAAGAAGGTGGTAATAAGGTAATAACATAAATAGAGAGATGGTCATCTGGTACTATATTCTCTCACATTAAACCTCATCACAAAAAACCTCATCAGATAAAAAGCTTTAAACTATCAAAAGCAGTGACCCGACAACAGAACCTTAGACACTGTGGACGGTCTAACATTAAAATTTTAACATTTAGGACGGTAAAAACAAAAGATAATACTGCCGATAATACTGATAATAAGATAATACTGATAATAATGAGACAACGTGACTTCCGTCTAGACATAATTTCCGCCCGATCACGTCGTGTCTCGTAGGCCTACCATACAGGACCCAGCTGTTTGTAGGGTTAAAATAAGCACCTAGGTGGCGTCCCCAACTCCCAATTATTGATAATTGATAATTGATACAGTATCATCTTTCATTTTTACCGTCATAAATGTTCAAATTTAAATGTGTGTGTGTACGTGTCTTATTTATTATTTTATCAACTAACGACCTTCATATGAAGCGACAAGACATCTTCACTGGCCTATGGATGACTCCCAATAATATGAGTTGAAACCGGTTTCCATACCGCAACGCGATGGATCGCAAACATGCAAGTATTTTACACAAATGCTATCAGGAGGCTAAAATTCAATTCAAATCGTGAAACAATAACACGGAGAACAGAACCCAGTCTTGCGAACATAAGAAGCTATTGTTGAATATATTATGACATTGATTATGATGGCAGGTAGGTCATGATGAGCATTCATAGAAGCAGCATTGCTAGCATTACAGGTGTCATTGAATACATAATCAGTTTCAGGCGTGGCTGGCCTTGGATTTGAGGCTCTGGGTTCAAAATTGTGTTTAAAACGTTGTATCGATAGACAAACCGAATGTTTAAACTTTGATAGGTAAAACTTGATCATATTGACTTAAATAAACTGATTGTCTAGTGACGATTTTCTAATTCAATGTAAACGTATATGTTTTTTGTAGTATCTTTGACTGTTCATATATAGAACTAGACATTCCATACCCATATTAAAATTGTTGCCATAGTATTAAAATCAAAATTGGACGAAGCTGAAATAAGCGCTGTAAATTACTGATTTCTGTCAAATATTCAGACTTTTAAAGAGTAAGACAAACTGATAAGACGACTTATTGTACACTGTATCATCTTTTATCTTACGACAATAATTACTATCTCAGTTAAAAAAATAAAGTAGAAAATATAATTACACACTCTGGTGACTGGCTCACCTATACCTTTTTTAATAAAAATTTGGCAACAGCAGGTACAGTACCACGAATATTAGAGTAGAAACTAGAGAACCCGTGCGGCTCAATGAGCCGCATAGTATAAAACAACGCCGAGGAAAACGTTATGCTTCAATTCGAGTAATTCTAGTAGTTACATCTTAGAGTTGTTTAAACACTTGTTAGAAACTATTTTAAATATCCCTATTTGTGTCGTCAAGGTTCACCTACATTATTTCTGCTCTCAGTTTTAACTGATAACTTCTAATGAATGCTAAGCGATCTGCTTCAATTCGAGCTAACATGTTGCAACAAAGTTTTTCCAGCATTGAGAATATAAGAAAACTGTTGCCTAGACATCCCCCTAATCAAACGAATTTTCTCCGTAGAGAATCCTGAAAAATGGAGTGATATAAACCATTTAATGTGCTCCATTTTTTACCCACAAACTCTGGGTTATCAACTGGAAAGCCATAATCTGCTTTGAATAGGCTAAAGCAGCAACTTATCAATGGCGTTACACCATTGATAGTTTGTTAACGTATTTTAACGTGTTGTGTGTTAGTCACAGTATATGACCTGCATCAGAACGTTCTCACATTGTTCTTTGGGGTTTCTCTTAATACCTGTCCCAAAGTTTTGAAAGTATGGATTCATTTATCGAAATAGGTTGGATAACTCTTGTAGCTATAAGATTTGGATAGCAATTTTCATTTTCTCTTTTTGAACAGCGTATATTATTTGCCTCTCCTGAATCATAAAATTAAACTTGACTGTAACTACTCGATCGTTGAATACATAAACACTAATTCCTTCACTTATGTCTAATATTACTACTAAAATTCAGTAAAAAAAAACTTTGTATAAGTTTGTCCAAGGAACTGGCAACTTAACCTAGAAATAAACAATCCATCCATTTTTGTCTTTTCCTCAATTAAAGTAGAGCACGTACCTAATACAAAAGTTTACAATAAAAACATAAGGTCCACCAAGATTTGGTATAATCTTACTACTTGAACTTATCATAGTCAAGGCATTATTATTGTTTGTACTAAATTTTTTGAGATCTGTCAGTGTCAGAAGTAAACATTTCTCGCATGCATTAATTTGATCTGACATTAGGCAACTTTATTTTACCATCGTGACAACACTATGTGCTTCGTATATTTTTTCACTTCCAAAGTAAGTTGCATAGCAGAACAAATATTATTCATCTCACCAAGTGAATGTGTATTTTATGGATGTGTATCTGTTAAACCAGGCCTCTCTTTCTCTACTCTCCTTATACGCATAAGATACCTTATTATTAATTGTCTCCTCCTCCCGTTTTCAATAAAACTGATTAACTGTTTACCTTGGTCTTAACCTACTGAATACTAGATTAAAAATGGACCTTTTTTTAATTTGGCACAAAGATTTACCTATATTTATTCAAACTAGTGTACCTGTTGCTCGAAAGCGAGCAATTGTCAAGTACCGGTATTATAAAGAAGTTATTTTAAAACTACAGTAATAACAGGCATATTTTTCGGTGATTTTAAAAGACCCGACTAAATTCTTATGTAACTAATTGAATTAATACTCACGATATTTAATAGCACTTTGAAATAGTAAAAGCTTCTTGTTAAAATATTTTAGCATTTTTTGGACCCGGCCTTATTTGTTAGTGTTTCTACAAATGTTTCCTGACTTAAAGCTGTTACCAGTAAACATTTCTTGCATGTATTTATTTGATCTGACTTTAGGTAGGTTTACTTTACCACTGTGACAACATGATGTGTATATTCTTCATGGTTGTTTTTTACTTCCAAAATAAGTTCTTCCAACAAAACTGATTGACTGTTTAGATTTGTCTATAACCTCCTAAATATTACAAAAATCAATATTTACTCCCAAAAAGCTGGTGAGTTTCTTTTTATATACAGCTGTTTTTGTTTTTAAATTTGTTTTCAGTGTAATTCTTATGGGGAAAATGCGACCTTTGAGAGCGTTCTCGTGCCCTTAAGGGTAGGAGTTTTTACATTCTAAAACCTTTATGCAAAACTACGAATTGAGACGAATTATTTGACACCTCAAACGTTAGAATCGGTCCAGAAATAACGGAGGAGTTTTGTTCACAAAAAACAGCCCTCACGTATTAATATAAGAGATTAAAACATCAATATTTACTCCCAAAAAGCTAATGGGTTTCTTTTTATAAACAGCTGTTTTTGTTTTTAAATTTGTTCTATGTATTTCTTATGGGAAAAACCCAACATTTGAGAGGGTCTCACGCCCTTAAGAGTAAACATTTTAAAGTTCTAAAACCTTATTGCAAAACTACGTATTGAGACGAATCTTTTGACACCTTAAACGTTGAAATTGGTCCACAAATAAGGGAGGAGTTGCGTTAACAAAATACGGCTTCACGTATTATATATATAGATATAGATATAGATAGATAATTTTCAAACAATTCAGGAGACAGATTCGGTTTTTATTACTTACTTAAACACATTCAATGTCTCTTGATCAATAGAACATTTTAAATACTTCACAACACAGTCACTAATATCTTAGCCGTCATTAGGATTATTACGAACAATTAATTGTTCTGTAATGTTCGTCCCCAGTCTATTACTCTAACTAGGTATTGTTCCAGAAATAGCTAAAATGAGCATTAAGGTTTATCAATTTATCAAGTAACAGGCTTCACAGCAAGAAAAAAACTACAATCAACTGAAATAGTTGAAGAAGCAAAAACTATGGAAGCTAAATAATGCCTTTGCATGCAAAGAACTTACAACCGAAAGAAACTTTAGCCCAAGAAAGAAGATGATAAGAGTCGTCAGTTAGTTTTCTTTTGCAATAAACAATTGAAGATGTCAAAGCTATTCAAAGCCAAAAAAAGATGGATTGAGTAGATGTGAATTTTTTTTGTTCATGACCAAAGCTGTAACAACTAATCTAAAGGTCGAAACACAAGGAGCATTTAAGTTTACTAATTGGTTTGAAGATATTTTTAATTTTTATAGATAAATTGTTCAGTTCTTTTTAGCTAATTCCTCATACTGCAATGATCTATTTACCATAGGTCTAATGATAAGACCTGGATCCAGGACCGATTTACTTTTTCATTTCTATGTCCCAGTTGCCAAAAACGCCATCCGTTCAAATTTATTTATATAAATATATGTGCCCGTTAGCACGAAAACTCGAGCAAAAATCATGCGATTTTGATGAAATTTGGTACAAACACGTGAACCTACTTTTATTATAACGAGTTCACGAACCAGAATGATCGAACTATGGCAACAGGGAGGGGTTTAAGGGGGGTTTTACGGGGTAACATTTTTTTATATTTTTGACCTGACAAATAATTTTACAATTTCTTCTCAACCATTTTGTAAAGCTTTTAAAAACAAATAATTTAGTACATTGAGGTGTTTTTGTACAGTTATTAGTCATGGAGAAAAATTAAAAAATTGTTTATAAAAGGAATGTCAGTTAGTGCCTGAATAGAAAATATTGATATCATCTAAACATAGCTAACATAGCTGATAGATGAATGTATCTAGACAAGCTGGGACAGTCAGCTCTACATTTATCTGTATAAAAGATTTTTTTTTATTTTGGCTTTTGGACTATTTCTAACTTTGCATTTTAATGGCCTTAGGCTAACACTAGCAGTCCATAAAATTTAATAACAGTCACAAGACTCGTCTGTAACGGCAGCATAATATTGTATCAGAGATCGAACATAATATACTCCCTTATAGACTTATCGTTATTATGGATACATTTATGACAATTTCAAGCTAAGTTTGTGCTTCTTAGCGGTTTTTGAAGGCAGTACATTTTGTCTACTATTCTTAACTATTATCATAATTATCCTACGTACTCTAGCAGTTTGATAAAACAACTCTCACCTATCAAAGTCTGAAGAAGGATCGGTGAAGTACACGTAAAACCAACAATTAAAATACCACACACAGCTGACTGCACAATTGCCACTGACTGACTGACTCTACTAGCTGTATAAACAGCTGACTCATGATGATAAGATTGTTGCCTGCTCAAGCTCATTACTCTATGTAACCGGTAAACAAAAACAACCGCTCACAGCCATCTAAATCTTTGTCAATACAATTAGCTGTTTACAACAATCAACTGTCAAACTGCATTGAAAACCCAAATAATTGTTTGATAATTGGTTACTCTACCTGTCAGGGTCATATAATGTAGTTGTGAAGGTCAATCTCAAGGTCAAACTTAATGAGGATCGCAGCTGGGTGATTTGTGTAAAAAATGCTGTAGTTGGCAGACATGCAATCTACAGAAGCGGTATTTAGTGTGATGGTACGAAATAAACATGACTATTGTATTAGTCCAGTCAATCTGTTCCTAAAATAGGCCGATAGACAAAAAAAATACTAACAGGCTGGATTTTTTCCCATCGACTACTACCATGTAGACAAGTCTCCAGCCAAAAGTCCCCACCCCTAGCCCTCTTGCTTTTTTCCCTAGAGCCCTCCAAAGTTTTTAAGGGTGGATAAATGCAGTACTTTATAAAATCACTTATATTTCAGTAACTATTTCAGATAGACCTTACATCTTGTTGTTTTTAGATTCCTAAAATTACGGTCTAAGAACATGATGTGTAGGTTTTGTGATTAGTTTACTAGTTTAATAGTTATTTCTATCTTTAATAATAAAAATGCATAATTTTTCTATTTCATTTAGAATATTTGCGCATATTATTTTAAAACAAAGCTCCAGTAATTATCATTAATAAAGAGGTTTCAAGTAAATATTTTCTCCTGTTTATAAGCTTTAAAATGATATATGACTTGTCATATTTCGCTCGTATTGTGCCCTGTGACTTAACATTTGAAGTATAGTGTGCACCGGCTGCCGCGACCTCGCGCCGAGGCTCGTACCGACGCGACGACGACGATACTGCTCGGGACTAGGCACGCCTGCGTTGACTTTACATATAAATATTTATTGCTCTAGGGCAACTTATTTTTAAATACTACCTCTTTCATCATATTATTTGTATTATTTACAATTTAACAATCCTGGAACAAGACCAAGGATACAAGAAACATTCCAAGAAATAAGTAAACAATAAGGAACAAAAATAAATTATTATTTACCTAGTTTTAACAATTGATATTGGAGAACAAAACAACTTGTATAGAAAAAACATGTAATATTCATTTTTAATGAATATAGATCTAAGGTATGCACCAAGGTCAGCTCTCTCGATCTTGTGACTATAACATGAAAGCACTGTTTGCACTTATAGTTGCCAATTCCTACGGGCTTGCTTATGCTGTATCTTCCAGGTCCACTTCTATTATTGCACTGTTCGAACATTGTCCCGCACATACTCCACACATTTCTGTACAATTTAAAGAAGCCTTGAAGCAGCTGCAGTTGTTTCTACAAGATTTCTTGCAGTTGCAAGAAATGAGGGTAAAAACGTCCTCAGGTGCTGGAGGTTGGTTGGAGTGGATTGGAAAGAGCGTCCCATTTTGAAGCCTCCAACCCCATTCAGTTCCCAATATTTCCTTATTCCCCAGCCATTTTTGAACCTGATAGTACGACCTGTAAAATTTTCTATTTTTAATTAATAAGGTGGTTAAAGCTCTAAAAAATACTTCACATAGAACACTCTCAGTTAAGGTTGTGCATATCTTTCAATGAATTTGATCATAATAATAAAAAAATATATATTTAATACTAAAGACTATTCATACCAGATCCGGAACTAAATTAATTCAATTTGTAAAAACATTTGAAGTAAATTAATGGACAAAAATGGGGTCAGGGAATTTATGAACTCAAATTTTGAAACTGTTGATGATTGATAATTCAATAATTAATTCGGCCCTTGCATGTTGAGTAGAGACATATTTTGAACTTTTCATTTTATAAATTGTTTAAATTAAATTTAGAGGGTATTACAACAGTAGGGGGTTATATTAAAGGATTGATTGTTGTTTTGAGGTATGTTCTAAAATGGGGGGAGTTCGCGTTTCTACCGTAATTTGGAACAAGCTCAGCCGTTTGTAAATTGTTGATTTATAGGTTATTTAAAAGGGAACACGTTATGTAGCGATTTCAGTGAGCAGATATTTTATATCTAAAAAATACATATAAAATCCCTAAGATCTCGATTTTTGCGGATTTATTTGCAACAACACTAAAAGTAACATTAAAATTTCGCTTACTGAAACCCTAAAATCGTTATAACGTTGTGAAAATATTTCCATCAATGCGTGGCAATAATGTTGTAAAATCTATGGATATAGTTTTGCTGTTTCAAAAGAGCCATCGATCAACAGTTTTAGATCAGCAGTTAAGGGTGTACCGAATTGGTGCTTTGGGAGAAGCAGGAATTCACGTGGGACTGGAGTCCTCTTTTAAGAATGTTAACGAGTTAACGTTTAAGGTTAACATAAATTTTTATGGAAAATATCAAAACCAAAATATAAAAAAAGACTAAAAAGTTTTACGAACCTGTAAATATGTTGTTCTGCTGCTTCTGATGTTGGAGGAAGATATGCCTTGTTAAATTTAGACTTGAGAGACATTTTTGCCACTGCCTTTAAATATGCTATGAATCTACTTTCATTGAGACTTGAATGCTTAAAGAAACCATAGATTTTAAGAATAATGAATTCTTCCGCATCTTTGAGACTTGTTTTATCTATTTTACTGTCATAAAATAGCAATGCATTCTTCCGCAAATCTTCAGATTTTTCCATCAAATTATAAACCTTCATTTTGCCTTTCCCAAAGAGTGACGATGTAGTGTCGCAGCCAGATATAGCGTGTATTATAAGCAACACTTCTTTTATCGGTCCTATTTCATTTCTAATTTGATTAATATTATAATTCTTCGCGGAATCACCATTTCTTTTGTGAAAGTAAAGCTGGAGGTTTTCTGATATCGGCCGTCCAACAAGCAAAACAAAAACATCAGTATCCTGGCTCACAACAACTACTGAATTGTGACAGTGTGACTTAGAAATAGCAACTGCTGTTTCCACGATTGCAAGATCCGCATCTTCCTCAGCGACAAATGTTGGTATGTTTTTTTCATTAAGCTTTTGAACAAAAGACTCAAGGAGTCTTATCATGTTTTTCTTGTTTTTAGGGTTAGCCAAAAACTCATTTTGGTTTACACAAAATGTCATTTCTTCAGTGAAGTTAATCTGTTGGGTGTTCCCCCTTCTGGTCTGTTCAAGGCCTTTAGTTGTTGGGTGATCTGGGTAGCCATCGAAAACAATGTGACATTGATTCCCATACCGTTTGGGAACACATGTAACATAAGCATCGATTATGTTGCCATATGTTTCATTTGGTGTCCATACGATACTATGGAGAAGGTAACCACCATCGATGACAAAAATACGTGGTGGTAAGGTTTGGTATTCATCTTCCCTCATGACCCATTTCTCAAATATCTTCATAATGGATGACTTTGTTCCTTTCCTCATCATTTGGTTGTTTTCAAATAGGGAGAGTGGATACGGGCTAAGTTCGTATTTGAAATAATCTTTCAACTTATTTGTGCCTTGTGAAATACAAATTACTCTGTTAAACAACTGATCAGGGTCGATTTGGATGTCTTGGTCTTTTAGCTTGAAACCAGTTGCTACTGATGCAACCGTTTTTACTCTCTCGCTCCTTTTTAATTTCACATCTGCGAAGTTCTTGCCTTCAACTGTCTTTAAGCAGCGGAGTCCGATTTCATAAGCTTGGTCACAGTTCACACCGTGGTTTGATACCACAAGGCCAGATGACAAGGCAACAAAATCAATACCTTGCTTGAAAGGATTATGAATTTGAAACCATTCAACGAATTTTGCTACATCTTGTAGGTCTCTCTCCTTTCTACTACATCTCAACTCTGTGTGTTGATCATTGAATTTTGTTAAACAACCAGAGAACTTTTCAAATGCTTCACTTATTTGCAAAAACCCTGGTGCACAAGCAATAAATTTAGTTAATGTCCTCTCACTTAATCCACGTCCATGAGTAAGTCCTCCTATGGATTTAGATGAACGCATAAGCGTCTGTTCAATTGTCATGTCAGTCCAATTGCCAGTAAAAAAACCGTCTGTTCTTCGAACTGTAAAAAAGCTCTTACTAACAAATCTTTCATAATCTTCCTTTTTCAAGACTGCTTGTAGATTAAACATCTGCTGCAAGTATAAATGAGCAGACTTTGCGTACAGTAAGTGTCCAGCAGCATGAAAATACGGTATCATTTGTCTTACAGTGTAAAGGTGCAGTTGCCAATTACCTGTTCTCTCAGCACGAATAAAGTCTAGCACCAAATTAACGAGCCTTAACTCTTGGAGCCAAAGTTTTGATGTTCGACTTTTTGTCATTAGATAGGTACAAGTTTCTTTAAACAGCAACATTATTTCTTTGATCTTGCTATCTTCAGTTGCGCTTTTAATTGATACCTCATTAGAGGTGACTTTGTTATATATTTCTTTAAAGTGATTTTAAATAAGAATCTTCAAAGATGGACATTCTTCCAAAATAAGTGTCATTAATGCCGCCTGTGTCATCATGTGTGCTCTATACGATCTGGAATATGCATGTCCTGAAAGTAGATGGATGATAGTAGATTTTCCATAGACAGTGGACCACAAGTCTTCGATCCCACTTCCTTCCATAAATTTA
Source organism: Macrosteles quadrilineatus (assembly GCF_028750875.1). NCBI lineage: Eukaryota > Metazoa > Arthropoda > Insecta > Hemiptera > Cicadellidae > Macrosteles > Macrosteles quadrilineatus. Next base: position 28,084,857 of record NW_026542599.1, on the reverse strand, counting down.
CCCAAACAACCGAGAAAGCTCATTAGGAGATGGAAGCCTCCCAACCTGACGATAACTTTCGAAATGCTGCTGTCTTCTGCGCTACTGGCGACTATGTCACATGCTTTCAAGAATAATGGCTGGTCGAAAGTTACGATGCAGGGCTGTTTTGATGAACTACTCTGTTCAGCAGCAAAATGTAATGCCGAATAAATCGCCGTGGGGTTTCCTGGATCAACATCAATGAACGGTAAGGATAGTATGTAGGAAGTTTCAAAGTCCACTCTGCCGTTGTAACAGCTATGCATGAAGCCAGACCACCCTGGAAATGGGATGTGATCAAGGGCGTAAGAACCCAACCACATGAAATTTTGTGAAGAGACAATCTCTTGTTTAGGCATATCCTCAGACAAATTTGATATTATAATATTTTTAAGCCACTTTTTTGCCTGTGGCAATACAACAGAACCGGCACATTAAATGAGCCTTCTAAATTGTACGATGTGTTGCGTGGCACTCTTACATCACTAAAAACTGCAGTTTTTGGTGTTATACACTTAATCCCTCCGAGGGCATGAAAAGTGTCCTTTCCGTCTAGGGTTCTTACATTAATGTCTATGTTGTCAAAAACGAACTGGAAAAAAGGATAATCTTTTGTCAAAGGTTGGCCTGCCTTTAATAATGATTGTAAATACATCTCGGTTTCATGGTAAGAGTTAGAAACTCCGAGTGAATGACAAATGTCTATTAAGTTTTTAGAGCCATATTGCCGGGACAGGTACAATCCAAGAGCAGAAAGTATTGGCGATTCGAAAGACCGAGGTCTGCAAAGTTTTACTATCATATTGTTTATCATAAGTCTCTTTCTTTGGAGTTCCACGTTATCGTCCGATTTCATTTTTTTTCTTTTTGTTAGTTCATTAGTAAATAACTTTAATAATTCTGGTATCAAGTCCTCGCCTCCTGTACTTATGTCTTTAGCACTATGATATGTTGATACATCATACACCTTATTCTGAATCTCTTGCCTTATTATGGTCGCCGCTGTTGTTACTATTCTTTTCAATTCTTCTGTGGTGTTTTTCTTTCTTTGTGAGTACCAAGATTCAGTTAAAATCTTATCGGCCCTGTCTCTTAAACAAATAATTGAAGATTGTTTCTTTACATTTGTTACGATAACTCGGTTTCCAAAATGTTTTTCTAACATAATTTTGAAATGTTGAGTTCCGTAGCTCTGCCCTGAGAACTCTTTCATAATTTCTTCCAAGTCTGAAACTAGATGTTGACAGTCATCACTGTCCTCGATATATTCGCAAACTTTTAAGAAAGCCTCTTTTAAATCTTCGTTTTCTGGTCTGCCTTTTTTTGTGGTCAACGATGGTTTGGTAAATCTGGCAAAGCAATCTGAGTGGTACCGACTCTCGCATTCTACTAAGTCGGCAACCCCTATCACTCTCGATTTTACAGTCTCGTCCCAATCATCGGTTCTATTTTCAGCATATTTCAGTATCGTACTTTGTACACTTTTGTTTTGCACCAAACGAATATATTTTCTATATAGCTCTGGAGTTTTTTTGTCAATAACAATTTCTTTGCTACAAAACAAGCATTTATTTTTATAGTCAAAATTAAGTAAATTTGAATTAAACTATGATGAATGCTGCACTGTGCTAATAGAAGTAGTTTCTTTACATGCAGCCATAGAAATAAATGATCTGATTGAGGAACAGCGAGTATAGGTCTTCCTACATTCTTTGTGTAAATTAATTTGTTGACAATTCTCAAATTGTTTGTGTAAGTCATCTTTCCTTGTTAGGCTGGACTTAATTAGGCTTAACAATCCTTTGGATCTTACATTCACAGTTTCACCTGCTGCCAACTGTCCTTTGCAGATCACGCATCGAGCCGAGTCTTCCTCCGTTTCGTCACATTCCGCTTCCATAATTATACACTAAATATTCACGTCAAAACTCAAGTCATAACTAAATAACATTATTAGGAAATAACAAGCACGCATATAGTTATTTTAACTTATATTCACTTCGAAAAAACACCATCTTTATATCACACTCACGCAAGTTGATCACCATCCAGAAACGGTTACAGGGATGCCAACCTTTAAAATATACTATACGGAAACGGTTGCAGGGGTGCCAACCCAAATCGGTTACAGGAACACCAACTGTGAAAATCGAAATAAAAGGTTCTAAGTGAAATGGAAAAATAAATAAGTGATCGTATAAAACATGATTTGCCATTGTTCTATCGTTTATTAAAACAGTAACTGTATTATTTATTTTACTAATAGGGCACACAAAAGGGGAAAACATAAGGATTTATAAAACATATGGCTTGTTAATATTATTATCACAGTTGTGTACACTGTTTATGTTTATTTACATAAGTGCAATTTGTGTTCACATTTTAAATTTATATTATTTTTGTCTTATAATATAATAAGTTATTATTTACCACACATATACTATGCAGTATTTACTCGGCTCGATGCTTTATATGCAATTACTAATTAATTTAGTTATATTAGTTTCTTTTTAATTTTCCTAATTAATTAATTTGAGAAATAATAATATGTTTGTTTTTAAGTGATATGAAGATCGTTTAGAAAAATAAATCATCTATTATGTGAATGGAGGCATGCCTAGTCCCGAGCCCTTGTCGGTATCGCGTCGCGGCGCGGCGGCGGCGCAAGCGGGCGGGACGGGGCGCGCGTTCACGGCAGTCGGCGGTGCTTACTATACTTCAAATGGGTAATTAAAGGGCATAGTAAGTGCTAGTTATGCCAAGTTATATATCATTTTAAAGCTTATTAAATGAAGAATATGTTGAAATAAAAACTCTTTACTAATGATTATTATTGGAGCTATATCTCTTAAATATTCGGAATAAAATGGAAACATTTTGTTTTTTCTAGCATTAAAGATGGAAATAACTATTAAACTAGTAAACTAATCACAAATCCTACATAATCTGTTCTTAGACCGTAATTTTAGGGATCTAAAAACAACAAGATGTAAGGTCTATCTGAAATAGTTACTGAAATATAAGTGATTTTATTAAGTACTGCATTTATCCACCCTTAACAAATTTGGAGGGCTCTAGGGAAAAAAGCAAGAGGGCTAGGGGTGGGGACTTTTGGCTGGAGACTTGTCTACATGGTAGTAGTCGATGGGAAAAAAACCAGCCTGTTAGTATTTTTTTTGTCTAAAAACCCCAGATTGACTGGACTTGGGTTGCCACAGTTGAGTGAAATTATGATTTTTTTGTGTAATTCCCGAAGTTGGTAGTTGTGAGTTTTATGTTGTTTAGGGAAATTTATTATTACCCATAGGCTATTTAAGATTTTTGAATCAAATATCATTTTGTAATCATCCGAAAATTGGCTGCAACGGTATTTTTTTAGCGAATTTCTTTATAGGGAAACTATTACTGTAAATAGCACGGTAAGTCCTAGGCCCAGGACCAATTTACTTTTTTGTTTTGATGTCACTGGGAGGCCAAAACAGTGTAGGCTATGTGTGTGTGTGTATTTTAATATTTTACCACTGATGCAAGGGGAATTTTTGTTTTATTTCGTAACTTGTTTTGCCACAAACCTTACATACCAGAACACAATTAATCTGACTTTGGGTAAATAAACATAAATAAATAAACAAACGATTATGGTGGTTACTAACACGGATAACTCGTATAAAATTGATTATTATTTTTATTTTACGTTACAAGGTTACTTTATGTAAACAACCGTAACATAAGCTGTTTTTAGTCCTTTCTATTTCTGCTATTCCATACATTTTTTGCGCTGGAAGATTACCTTTATTGTGTCGAAGTATCAAGATTCAAAATCGTGTAACTTGTTTATCCGCATTCTATAGTGGAGAATGATGAGAATGTTCCTTTAGGATTCTGAACAACAGGATGTGATTGATATTGATAAGATTATTGTTGTTTTGTTGGAAATTTAGAACTAAATGAAAATATAATGACTTTTCACCAAGCGCGTGGTGACCGAATTATTTCATGGGACGATTTCTCAAAAACAACGAATTCGTTTATGTTTACAATTCTGCCTTACTTCAATATATACTAGTGGCTTGTAGGGACATAAGTCTCTAAAAAGCTCAAATGTAAAACAACTTTTTGCAATAAGTTACCGGTATTTAAACAAACTCAGAATAACATTATCTATGTGTCAGAATAGGCATCCCTACACCATATCTTTTGTGTAAAAACCAGTTTGTTGTTGTTCTTTGTTTGCTTTTGTTGATGTCATTTTCAATAAATAATTTGAATCACTCCAGTGGTTTAACATGAAAAGGCAGCAAACATATCATTGTTTGTGAATAAATACTGGTTTACTAAGGTAGCTTTGGTCTTGTGGTTAATGAGGATAAATAAAAGCTTCCCTGTTTGGAATTTTAAAAATTCATTGGAGGTTCGCCTTCAGATGAATTGAATACGCCTGCAATTTCATCTGCAGTAGGCTTATTATACCTACGACAATCCATATTTATCCTGTCTACAAACCTAAGTTCTAATTCACTGTCACCTTGTACAACCATTTCTTCCGAAGCTCTTTTGTAAATTTGTGCAAATGGATTTTCTAATAGAATTTCAGCTAGTTTTGACAATATTTCAGGTTTTAAGTCACTATTTTCTCGACGCCTTTGACGAATTTCTGTTGCTGTTGATGTGTCAATAATGTACAATTGGCCATACACGGGGTCTTCATCATGTTGAGGCAGCAAATCTGAGATTGAACGATAAATCTGTCCTTGAATTTTGAAACAGTATGTTCCTTTTCCTGGAATATCTTTCTTACTGGCTGAAAAATAAGCAAAAGCCATCGCACTGTTGCATTGTCGAATGAATTTATACAGTTGTGGGCTCTCTTCAAAAAAACTTTTAAGTTCTTCTACATTAGTTTTTGACTGAGGAAGGTTAATAAGTCCGTTATGGCAACATGTCATAAAATGATTATTCGTTAGTTCTTCTCTAAAATGAAGAGCACTACATTGAATGCACTCTTGGTCCAGTAATCCTGCATCATGAATATTTACATTTCTCTCGTCTACCATGGGTCTCCTAAAAAGGGGTTGTAACATATCTTGATTAGGTTCGTCATTATCTACTCTTGCTCTCCTACGCGCACTGTCATTCCTATGAACAGTTCCCCGCCTTTGTGGTATTCCCCTGGCGTTCATATTAATTACGGTACTTATGATGAAAAGAATATATATCCAGCAGCCTACATACCAAAACATCTTGAATCCCTGGTGATTTTATAAAAGTATGATCGAATAAGATTACTCTACGTTGTATATTCACTGCACTAAAAAAATTTACTTACGAAGGAATGCAAATACACCATTTTAGAACCAATAACATTTATAGGTTATTTTAGTTGTATATATTTACACAACCTTAACCTTAAAATGTGTAGAAATATAAAGAAAACAACATCATTTAAAATAAACTTGAACATATGATTTAAAAATAAAAACAAAACAGAAGTTAGATTTAATTTAGACTCATTGATTATTTATCTATATATATAATACAGAATATTTATTCTATGTCGTTTATTCCTTTAACACGACAATAACGTAAAAGCATGAAAAAATGAAACTTGAGTATATGATTTAAATATAAACAAAGAATGCAGACGTTTTTCCGACTAATCTTTCAGTTTATTATAGTATACATTTCATAGTTGACTGGCTAAAAGTAAACCAAATGTGTGTATTGATCACTGTTTTAATTTCAAAAGATGTAAACAAACTAAACCCCATGTTGTTTTAATGGGAAAAGTTTTATTCTGTTGCGAATTTATGGTAAAAAAATAAGAAAAATGAATAGTTTTCCCTCAAAATTCACGTCAAGACCTTTAAAATAAGACCCCTCCCATCCTTCTACGGCCATCCAGTCACTCACAATTTCTTTACAAAAATTTGACTTACGAAATTATATATATAGATTTTTACAATTTCTGATTCCAAATAAGCTACGTCTACAAAATGTCCTAATATACGGATGATACGGATGATTAATAGAACAAAATAGTTTGAATTTACTAAAAAGTGCTTTTAAACTGTGTTCTTACATCTAAGAATAGAGTAATATACATATAAAAGATCACCGCAATGTTTCACAGTTTCGCCATAGATTAAACATACTGTACTTACTTAGACTTATCTCTGTACTGGATACAGTTTTAATGAGGTACGGTATAAATTTATCTCTTTTTAATAATTTAATATCCCTAACGACATAAAGTAGGATATTTAATGAGTGTCACTTATAAGTATAGTAGTATGGTATACTATTTCCAACATATTTTCTAAATGCTAAAGTACAGCAAATTTACACATCATCATCAAGAAGTTTACACGCGCTTTGTGTACGGATGAAACGTGAGTGTAGAATTAAGTGAGATTCTTTGTGTAGCTTTCTTGCTAACATTAAGTATGCAGTTTAACCCGGACCAAAAAGCCAAATTATCAAGAACAGCTGGGTCCAGTTTCGAACCTTTAAGTTATTAAAGAGCCACAGAATCTCCCCAGGATCGAACCGGCGACCTGATTACTTGATGTTTTTACTACCGTACGCAGATTGTAAACATGACAATCAGTGAAAAGGAATAGCGGTCGAGAAAACCCGCAACTAATTAAGCAGAATCAATAATTTTTTAACCAAGATTTTAACTCTCAGTGTCCTCTAAATGACCTTGACTAAAGATCGCCCTTGAAGCCCGCAGTCTCTCGACGCATAACAAGACCGTTTCCTCCCAGACAAGGCGAAGGATAAACCTTGAACCTTTATAAACAGGTTTGGTCCTTACGTTTCCGCAAATACATTGTTTCAGGATTGACTAAACATCGTAAAACTCAATTATCTAGAAATCTGTTAAAGTAGTATAGGAAGTGAAATGTTTCGTTAAGTTCACTGGAACTTCAACTAGGTCGTATATTACGTTTTAGAGTTTTATGTCACTTGGTGTTTGGGTAAGAGATTACAAAAGTTAAAAAAACGTTGGAAATACTGTGAGGAAAATTGTTAATTACTTTTGCTTAAGTCAGATTTGTTTAGGTTGAGCAACTTTGTAATTTAGGTTGTATGGATCTAATGATCTCAAAAATAATAGTTCTTAGTTTAAAGCTCGTTATTGGTAATATATGTTGTTTGTAAGGTATGTCTATGCTGTTATAAGAATTATTGCTACTATTATGATCCTTTGGAATGTACTGTTGTAAAATGGTTGAGTGCACTAGTGTAGATTTTACAATTTTTCTTTTCCATTCATATATTTCATCCTGCAGGTTGACTGTTCTGACATTTATTTTGTAAGGTTATGATTCTCAACAATATCCACTGATTGTAATATGACTATTTATGTACTGATATATTCATTCGATATGTTCTTTGTATCTGAGGATGGGATCAGATTCCAGTTTCCCAAACGCACTGAGCTAAGTACTGTATTTGGATAGGCTAGGTATCGGCATTGACTATTGGATACAGTTGTATTAATAGTCAAAGGTATCGGTTTAACAAGATAACAGCAACCCCAATAATTGTATGTGCAGTAGTATGTTGACATATTATATTTAGTTTTACTATTACCATTGACTATCGGATACAGAAGCTATTACCAAGCAGGTATGACGATTATTTATCGTAAATACCTTACATGCTAGTTGCTTTGATTGACTGGTATTAAAAAATATATAAACCCACAAGTACCGTACAACATTTGAATTTAATTGGTACAGTATTTAAATCTTCAATGATTTCAGTTTGAATCGTTTATCACATTTTACCTTGTTTGAGGTCGACTAAATAAAAAAGCTGCATAAATTGCCAGTTAACATTCCATCCGCTGATCCTCAAGGAAAACTTGTCAGCAAGTGTCGAGAATCTACGAATAAACGTAGTTCCTACTATTTAAAACATGTTTATTCCATTCGTAACTTTAACTGTCATCCTTTGTATGTTAGTTCCGTTTTCAAAGATTCAAAAATAAACAACAAGATTAATATAAAAAAAACTATTACAAATGATTGTACCTGTTACTGAAATGGAGAAATTCTAGGACAAATATAGCATACGAAAATATAACCAAAAATAAAATTGGAATGTTTAACGTAAGAAAGAGTTCAGGTTTTGTTTCAAAAAAGGAAAACGTTAGACATGTTTAAGTTTATCTATATCCAATGTTAGATCATAACTAGTGGCTTGAAGGGACATAAGTCCCTAAAGAGCTTAAATATGACTAAACAATTATTGTAATATCCAAACAAACTCGGTATACAATTGCCTAGCCTATGTGTCAGAATAGATGTACATGTACACGAAAAATTCTCATTTAGGTACCGTTATCCCAGGTTTTATATAGTATACAGTACAATGTAGAATTTACTGGCAAATAAGTAATCCAAATGTTAATATTGCGTACCGGTACTGGCTTAGTGATAAATCACAATCAGCTGTATTGAAATAAACAAAAAACAGCAGTAAATGGCTTCTAATGCTATTCTTATGGAGAACATCTTACTTTATATCTAATTTTGTGTAAAGATTTTGGGAATTTCACTATTACAGTATTGATCTCTGCGGGTTCGTAGAGAACCAATGCCAAGTGACCTGTTTGTTATGAGTTTCGGTTTCAAAACACGCATCTCTGTGGTTTTCTCAATGTTAGACCACATTGCAGAAAAAATAATTTGTCAGCTGTAGTTTGTGGTGACTATCCGAGGAGTGGAGCGAGTGCACAGTGAATGACCACCCCAAGCAAAGCTTTTAGTTTGGCCTAGCCTGAACAAACGGTCTTGCAAGTAGTTCTTGAAGTTTGGAACCTCTCTTGAATGTGTCTCTGGTTGAGTAATAAAGTGTCAATCAACCTCTTGTAACACAAAGTGTTCCAAACCAGTTTATCTTCAAGATTTCCACTGCAGCGTCTCGTACAAACAAGGCTGCGTGTTTGTCTTGGTTCTTTGATTATTGATGGACACTTCAATAGTAGGTAATTCAAAGTAAACATGTTAAAATTCTGTACTAATTTTAAAATCAAACCAAACCAAAAATTATTATTACAAGTAAGTCATAATGGGTCATGAGCTTGGATACAACCATTGAATGACCGTTTCAGTCATTGACTAGAACACGAAATCTCATCAGAAATCATTTGGGTATGATGATTGAACAGGATTTTTGACCGTAAGTTAGTTAGTTCATCTACTAGATGAAAAATTGCCATTTAATAGAATCTATAGTTCAACGACGATGAAATGGTTATTTTTATTGTATACAGGGTGTCCAGCTTCGACGTGAGTATCTTCAACGGGTGGCTTAATGAAAACGAAGGAGGTTAGTAAAATTTTAAATTGTTATATAATATGCGGTAATCCATTGGTGCAATGATTTTTAATTATATTTTTCCACACTCAGTTTGGACATTATATATTAGGTTTTATCATTAAGAAGTGAATGAGAATACAGATATGACGTTAAAACTATTTCCTAAACTGTCGATTAAATAGCCTATTTACCCACGTCGGATTCAATGGAAAATCGAGCTTAACAGTAATTTACTGGTGAACTTACCCTATTTATAATGTTGATATTGTAGCACAACGGATTGAGTTATCAAATAATTAAATAACTTACGTCATCAATCCATAAATTTCTGTGGAGTACGCTTCTAGCGCCCTTAACTATAGGGAATATCCACCCATTTTACCTTAAAATTACAACGTAACTTCAATTGTGGAATATCGCTAGTCATCTGTATTCAGACCAGCTGATTCTGCTCCAGCTGACTGAAATGAGTAAACCGTCGAAGTCGACCTTGAAAACAGCTGATTATTGGAGTCAAGTTAAACTGCCTATTATCCCAGAACGTTGTGGAGGACCTTGCTACCTTTATACTGGACTACTGGACTGCCATACTAGACTATACTATACTACTGGTCCATCAATAAGAAATACTGTACTCCCTTTTGAATGTCCTCCTTATGGATTAGTAGAATACTTTTTAAGGTTTATTTCTGTATAGTGTTGTGATGATGTGTTATTATACTTATTTATTGTCATTTCACAAGCGTTTATAGTCCCATACGTGCAAAACAAAACGATTAATTCATAATTATTGCTTCCTGCTTGACGTTCACCAACTGCTAATGAAACCAATGAGTACACCTACAGATGATAAAAATATTTCAGAGATAATTTACAGCAACAAGCTCGAGGTATATCAAACTTGAATTTTACGAAATAATTATTCTTCCCCCTTCTTATTTCCCCCAATATTAAATTTAGACGAGAAGTCTACTTGTATTTTCCAAAGTCAATGTTGATGTAGTTTGTGGTGACTATAACAACTTAATAAAGAAATCCCCACTCCTTGGATTTCTTTATTAAGTTGTTATAGTCACCACAAACTACATCAACATTGACTTTGGCGATGTCCATTAAGTCAATGTAATCTGATTACTCTTACTAGTAAAATTTATAAATTAAACACTAGGCCTACAACTCAACCTAATTAGTAAAACAAACGATATTTAAACTAATTGGCTAGTTTTCTTCCATATTGTTTGGCAAGAAGGCAAGCCAATTAGCTAAACAGTCAAAATAGAGACTGGATATGAATAAAATAACATACGTTTCTGATTGTTCAAAACTGTACTCAAATGTCCATGATCAAAATAAAAGTCCTTTAAATTCCGGGACATTCCGAAAACTAATACATTGATCTATACCGCATGTAAGGTATAAGTATAAGTAAGGACTCTAAAGGTTAGTAAAACGTTCAACGACATTTCAGCTCATATTATTTTCTCATCAGACGTCCTATATTACCACTATTTGACGTTCGACCTGCAAGAGAAAGCTCATGAAAAGTTTCAAGTGTTGGTCAGTTCATATGTTAATGACTCGTTGATGAGAACTGATGAGCGACTGAAGAGTCAAAAGCTACTCAAAATTATACTGTAACACATTGACGTAATGAGCAGTTGTGTAACACGCATAGTTCATGCAAGAAACATATTTTTACTAAACTGTTTCGCTCAACTTCCTGAACAGCTGTTATGAACTAGACCAGTGTGAACCTGCTGGTCTAAAAGTCTAAACGTTTTGAGGAAGAATGTAAACATATGATTCAAATGAAGAGACATAGCTTATTATCTAGCTATACACGATTTTGAATAGCACTTTAAATTTTCGATGGTAAATTAAAAATTACTTACAAAAAAAGTTAAAAACTCTGGAACAAGTACGGGATTTAATTATCTCCCCAAAGGTACACATGTTTGTTATCCTTATTTATTAATAACTTATTAGATATTTTCAATTGGTGACTCATGAAAAGATTTTATTGTTTTGATCATTCTCATTCAGGGTAGCTAATCGACTTAATCGAGTTTGCTCCATTGAGTCGATTAGTTATCCAGAGTGCTGTTTTGTTATCTGTTCAAAATCAGAAAATTGCTTTTGTTGTGATAAAATCAATTATTAAAGCAACACAAGTTTAAGTAAGCCATTTAATAAAATGTAGAAATTAATTTACCTTATTATTAATAAATAATTTAAAGAACCGTAATTCAACTGATAAACGTTTTGGAGAAACCCTGTACTCTTTATACATACAGCACGGTATTCAAAATCAATATTCAAGGTTCATCTACCTCATTGTCCATCATTATTCATATCACAAAACCACTTCTGATTTTGCGATCTGCCTCCTTGATCTTAATACATACATTGAAAAAATATTGCAACAATACAAACAGCTGGTTGTTGATGTAAAACTGACGTTTATACCTACAACGAATCGTCATAAACATACAGTTCTTTGAACTAACCTTGTGAACGAATCTTTTGCATTATCACAGTGTTTGTACAAAGATAATGGCACTGTTAAGTGATATTAGAACTGCTGGTAAAAAATAGACGTGTGATATTTTCTAATTCAGTATACAAGTCTTAACTATTATAGAGAGATAAAGAGTGTATTTACAGTTGTTTTAAATGATAATTTGTCCAAACAACATAATATAATTAGGCATAATTCCATATAACTTGGTTACTATAAATATTTAAATAGCAACCCAGCAGACGCACAGGCAGCACTTGCCTATGTCTGCTGTATTTCATACAATCAATTTAATTTAGTTTATACAGAAATGTTCTTTTTTATTCTTCGTCTTAGTTTATTTTGTAAGTATTTTGTATTAAAAATTGTGTCATTGTTTTCTGTATATATTATGTGGAAATAAATAAACATTTATTCATTCATTCATATACCTTATTTTAGTTTACAGCTTTAGTTCTTGGTTCTGATAGATTATTGATCAGTTTTGATTTATCTTTATTAGTTTTTAACTTTTCCGAATTTCTACGTATTTTTGTTTTTAAGAAACTAAATTCGATTAAGAGTTGGACGTTTATTTAAATATTTTCCATTGTTTCTAATGTAAAATCTTAAACTGAAGTTAAACTTAAAATACGTAATACAGTAAGGGTTTTCTCTGTTAACATCCCTTTCCTACATCTCCTACTTACCCGTTTTTCACGATCGAAATGTCATTTTTGAAGCTTATGATACAGCAGATGGAAAAATTGTAACTATTATCATTATCTCAAGGACGTCGCCCTCTACTAGAGTTTTTTTTTATTTCTAGACTTCGTCTCAAATATCCAGTCATTCTGACCTACTTTCCTTATACAGTAACTTTTTAATTTATCAGAGACGAGACAGTTTATGAAAATTATTTTTTTTGCAGGAGATAAATAAATAGCACTTTCATTGATAATTGTAACCTCATTGAGGTAGGTAAATGGCCCTTTATGGTGTATATCTACAATCTATGTAATTTACAGATTAGGCCCATAATTTCGTAGTTAAATCAATACAAAAAGCTTCTATTTTAAAATAAAAGAGTTGTATTTATTTGGAGAAACAGCTATATTTATGTCTTTTATAGTCTAATGATAAAACGTTCAGCGAAGTAATTATTTAAAAAGTAAAAGGATATTGCGTTGTCGTCATGCATCGCAGACAAGTTTTGAACCTGATTATAATGCTCAGTTTTCGCACGGGTCCGTATGCACGCAACTTATGATCATCTGTTTGAAATCATTTCTTAAAACTGCAACTACATATGTGGATCTTAACATTACGAACAAAGCCCATTTTAGTCTAAATCTATAACCATCATACGATATACAAGAAAAGGGAGAGACGAAATGAAATTGTAATGTTATATGTCGCAACGAACTGCTGTTATTGTAATACGTTGCGAAAATGAACAAAAACGTCCATTTGTGTCAATGTAATCTGATGACTAAAAAAACTAGTTAGTATTGCAAAATAGCGCTGGTATAGAATGGCTCGCCATCAACCTATTGTACTGTAATGTATGAAACAATTCGTACAAAGTATAAATAACAGAAATTACTTTGGATATTACAAGTACACTTCTCTTGGTCCTGTTGCAAAATATTACGTTTCAATGTGCTTCATGTACAATATCGTTTCAGAACGCTGGTGTGAAGTTAAGTTTTTAAATCTTATTCCAAGGTACCTTATGACGTGAATTAAGGATAATATCGGATAATACCTGTGGACAATCATTAGTAAACAAATATATTTCATTGGGTTGAAATAGTTTTACAATTGATTATCACAAGAAACAAATGGTAAACGTCGAAACGCAATGTATTACCAGGTAGAAAATACATCTTGAAATCGTATTTACCTGATCCATACGTAGGGAAGACGAATCTATAGGCCTACAATGGAGTATGTCATTAATAACAGCAATTTGAATTTTATACAAGCAGATCTTATAAGATGACACTCAACGTAAAAACCCCAATTCTGTGAACATATTTGGGGGTAAACCTCGCAAAGGAATAAAATAAAATTATGAAACAATAAAAAATAATAATAAACTTTTGTAAATTTTAGAGCTCTGAACGAACAGTCCTCGATTCGACAGTTTTATCCCAATAGTTAATTAAGTTTTATCCCAAGACAATGACTAGTTAATTAAGGCTAGCTAAATAGTCAACATAGTCCCTGTCATCCACTGGAGCTTGAGTTGTTTTGTTGCTCGTAATCCTCAGCCAAATACCTAGCCAAGGTGACGAGTGCAAATATGTTCTGTTGGTGTTTTCTTAATTAAGATTTAGAGAATTTATAACGTCTTCGTGAAAGAAGGATAAACTTCGCCTGCAAAATAATGTTTCATAAGATATTAGACAAAAATTAAAATACTTTATTTTAACAGGCGAATGCAAGTCATTTGGCCAATAAAAACTACTACTAGTAGGCCTACTTTCCATTTTGTATCTCACAAATAAACTCAGTAGTCAACGTGTTGAGGCCACATGCTTGAAGTACTACTTTTTTAAATCTCCATTGAACATGCTACTGATTATTTTAACTTGAATACTATGTTGGATATCTTGATTAACATTATAAACAAACATCTGCCCAAAAAACTCTCCACAAAAGTCTCAAAAGAAGGACCAAGTTCGATTGGAATTGCTGGGTATAAGCGCAACAAGAAAATAAGATTTTAATCTATTGTCAAAAAGACAATTAGTGGTATATTTGTGTAAGTAATCACTGGATTGCGCTCTCAGTAGCACTGCGGGCGCTGTTTTCGGTCTAGCTCCCCCCACCACCTACTGGCAGTAGCCGACGCAGCCCATACACTCACCATTGTAAAACGCACCTTTTTAAGTTGCTGCTCTGTTTAAAAATATAGATATAAAATATTGCTAATGCATGCCAAACACTTTTTACTATTCTAAACTTTATGTCTTCTTCTTTTCTTGCAGAAAATAACACATTTGAACTCTTAAAAACCCTACTACATTTGTCCAGTTTTTACCGCAAATCTATGCTTGACATTAACGTGATAAGCATACTTTTTATGACCTATTTTGTAAGATACATTGTCATTAAGCATTGAAAGAAAAAAATATCTCGTTTACGTCAAACATAACGTTACCACTGTGGCAAAAACTTAGCAAAATTATTCTAAAAGTTTATGTACTATTATTTTGATTAATAACGTAGAATTTCAATTACAAATATTGTACTTTCTATTTCTCTTTTGTAATCACTTATTATTTTACCATGTACAATTTGGAACTAGCAATATCAGTTGCCTAAAACATCTACAAAACGGGTTTAGTGAATTTGTAGTTTTAAAGAATTCAGATGGGCTATTTTCTGCAAGAAGCAAAACAGACATAAAAGGTTTAACTAGTAAAAAGAGTTTGACAAGCGTTAGCAATATTTTATCCCTATAAATTTCAACAGAGCAGCAAATAAAAAGTGTGTTTTATAATGGTGAATGTATGGGCTGCGTCGGCTTCTGCCAGTCGATGGTGGGGGAAGCTCGACCGCGCGGCCAACACTGAGCCAGTGATCCATGAGTTGTTTATATCGTTGGTAATCACCCACTAAACTGTGGGCGACCGTTTCGCCCATGATTCGAAGTAGTTCCTGAATTCAGTAGTTTTTGATGATTCGATTTGGAACAGTTCACGGCTGTCTTTTTTCACTGAGATTTAGTTACTGATTTTCCAATAAGCATAGGAATCGGCCGGTCAATAAAATTGGAAAGTGATATTCTAATTCACTATATTTATCTTCCTGGCCAATAAGTGACAATCTTCACCGGCCTAATCTAGAGAAATGCGACAAAGAGGTGATCTCTTAGTAACTCTTCTTATATGTTCGTTGTGTTTTGATCATTCACATACTTAATCAATGTTCTATAAATACACCCTTCAGTTGAATCCCCATCAGTTGGTAATGGTAATAATATTATGTTTAGCGAATTGCCTTGTTTACCACTTCAGAATCAACACAAAATTGCTTCGAGGTAGGAAAATTATTCAATTAGTATAATTAATTTGATGCATCGTTGTCCAAACTAACTAACAAGAACAAGCCACGCATTTATCCAGCATAGTAAATGCGTACAGACACTGACAGACAGTATGGGTCGACGGAAGTGGTTTGCGGTATTCTAGGTACACAATAGAGAATAAACAATTTCAATATTGACACTAAGTACTGAGTTGGTAGGCCTACTCAGTACTTTGCCTAAGAATGGAACATATCCAGAACATTCATTACCGTGTCTAAAAGTCAAAGTACGAAAACATAACAAGCCAGCTGACCAACACTACACCAAACACGTACGGACACCAAACAAGAAAACTCGATTAATTAATTAATTTCTCCCTAGGATTCCGTTTCGCTTGGCCCGATCAAGGATTCGTCGTACCACATTCTGAACTAATTAATTATAACATTCAACAGTAAGATTATTAGGACTGTAAACTTGTTAGTTGTTTGGAATAAGTTTGAATTGCTTTCAAGGTTAGTTAAACCATTTATTTTGGACACAGCGTTTTACCATTATGTTTTAAACGAGTTTAATCAAAGAAGGCACCTCGTCTATGGACAAGCTTTATAACGTTTTTACCCAAAGAAATGATAGTTCAATTAGACTCTATTGAGAGCGCTATTGTCTAAAATATATTTTCAGGTTATCATACAATGATAGCAGATAGAGGTAATAAGCTATGGATAGCTAGGTTCTTCTTTATTTTTAAACTCGTTGCAACTTATAGAATCTCTTATTTACTGCAGCGAATCTGTGTGAATATTTGGCGTAGAGCGAGGAAAGTTTTGTTTCAGCTAAAACAAGTTTAATTTGTATATTCTCTGAATATTCATTTTTAAGAAATTAACTATAAATGATAAAATAATAATAGGCCATGTAAATAATACTGAAACACCTATGTTTCATAGCTTACTCACGTTTACCATAAATAAAACTTGATCAAGTATTTCAGATCGTTAACTAATGTCATACTACGAGAACATTAAGGTTTCCGTCCAAGGAAACTGTTTCTTTATTTTCGTGAATAATACAGCAAACGATGAATTATGAATAATCGTCGATATACGGTTCCATAACCTACATTGGTCAAAAATGTTGTCGTTAGGACAAATAATATGTCATATTGATATCATTGCTTCGACGGTTGATAAATAATACGAAAATCGAAAATCGATGGTAACGAGATAACAAATTTTACTACAACATTTATGTGATATAAATTTATACAATCTGTGCGATATGACTGAATTCAGCGTGGTTAACGGTGGGACAGAAATGTATAATACGTATAATGACCAAAACTGGTTACTACTTATTTTAAGTAGAAGTAGTAGAATTACTGGGTACCGTTGGACACGGACATTAGAAATAAAAAATAAATGAGTAAATCTTGACAATAAACTAAGTTTTTTCTGCACATTCTGAAAAAACGCAGCTTAAAGATACGATTTAAACGTACAAGGCTTACGCACCAAAGTATACTCGATTCTGATCAACACGAATTGTACTATCCAGTTTAAAAATATACAAACCGTAGAACGGTGAATACACAATAAATGTTTGTTACACGCCAGATATGTATAACACACGAGTAAAATAACACACATAAAACTTACAAAATTTAGGTCTACACTACATACCCAAGAAGCCAGCAAATAATAATTGCATCTTATATGCACAAAAAACTGTTTATCTTCCGTAAACTACACACAACCAACGAAATGTAGGCCTAATAACAAGGCACGGCAAATAATTATTGTATTGCCAATACACATTGAAAAGTATGTACTAAGGAAACAGCTCTTGTTTATTTCTCAAAACTCAATGGTATTTTTTAAATTATAGTTTAGTAACGCTTGTCACTTGCTATATACAATTGTATTTCATGGCATTGAAAAAATTTTGATTCTATACACACCAAATAGTAGCCTACATCTCTAATTAAATGACACCTAACTAAGTATGTTTTATGTCTAAAATCCAAATAACAAAATGTTCAACATACCGAATGTTCCACTAACACCCACGACGACCATAATTCCCAAATCAATTAAAAACTCCTCGAGCGATAGCAGGATTAACTACAGTATTTTAATTACCTTCGAGGATGTTATCACCTTAATTAACACTTGACTTATCGTTATAACTTACCGAGCGAGTCGACGGGATCTATATCCAAGACGGTGTGAACCCTAGCTAGTGTGTCGACGGGTTCGACCTTCACCATGACGTTCACGACGTACAGGAGGCGTAGACCGGTCTGGACTACTGGTCTGGTCTACTCTGGTCGCGGCCGCGGTGTTGGACTGGCGCGCTGTTATCGTCGGGCCTTGAGATACGCGACCTTGAAGCTCACCTCGTTTAGGTATTTGGGTATCGGACCCTCCGGTGTGTGTTTGAGGTTTGTTTACAAACTTGATGAAAAAAATTAAGGGCGTGCTTTTGTAAACGTGTCTGATCTATTTTTGCTGATTTCATTATTATTATTTTGGCAGGCTGAAGTCAGAACAGGTGTGCAAAATAATAACAATGTTGAAATTCGATTCATTGCGAATGGATTGCAATTTTTTATCGCTCTTTAGGCGATACATATAAAAATGATTTGTTTGATGATAAATCGCACGAGTATGCCACTGGAAAAACGATGTATAGACATTACAGATATATTTTGACTAACCTGTAAATCAAGTGCGATGTAATCTCATTTTGTAAAATTTTGACGACATTTTGAAAATTTCATTAAAAGTTAAGGAGGCAGAGTGTTTTCATTTAAATTTGTTAGGTTATTATGCGCTCAATACATCTACACAAAGTTATGTTTCAATACAAATTGAACAGCAATATATTCACACATTGTTTTGTAATTATTGGGAAGAAATGAAACGAAAATAGAGTACAGTACAGAAGTCAAAATAATACAAAAAAACATTTGAACATTTCTAAAGAGAAAGAGATTATGTGTGTATAAATAAAACAGAAAAACTGTTGTTTGCTCAATTTCTATACACAAAGCAATTTATACTTGAGTGTCATTTTAATTTCAAAACGTTTTTCAACAGTACCAGACTTTAACCGTCCCATAGCAGTAGGAACTAGCTAAAAGTAGTGAATGAAATAAGGAATACACTAGTCTCAAATTATGTAACTAATCGAATGAATTGATAATAATGGTAGAATTGAAAATACTCACTTGGAAACAAAATCGTGTAACAAAAATAACACATAGACCTAACTGTTTCAATTACAATAATGTTCTCTACTGCAAGTTAGGTTTCGAGTACTCAATGCAGACGGAAGTTTAACATCTGTAATTCAAATATATCTCTCAACACCTACAATGACTTTCTAATCGAGTCAATGAGTATTTTGATTTGCTTAGTGTTCATATCCTTTGCATTCTTTGTATTTGAGTCCTTGTGTTGTTAAAATTATTTTAAAATGCGTTTTTTGTACATCGGTAACTTCCGATATTCTAGACGAAGACGACACTACTGTATGGGTCTATAACCATGTACTGTGCCTTAGTTATCGTAATAAATCAAGTGTCCATAAAATATACTTTTATCTATCTATCTATATATTAATAGGCAAGCATGTTTCTTTAAAACCTTTTTTCTCAGCTCGTGTGCATCGCAGGGAAAATCTACGCATACTGTTGGAAAGATATTTTCCTGTAGATGTGCAGAATGCTTTTAAAAATTAAAATAGGCTAACAAATAAGAACAAAAAATTAATTTGAAAACTTCAAAAAATTAACATGGACCATATGGGTTGCCATGATGGTGACGAAATAACAACAAAATGTAAACAGAAAATCAAAACAAATGGAAGAAATTCCAATCACATGTCTTATTTACAGTGTGGGGAGAAAATAGAGAAGTCTGTACATTAATTATTTTTGGTCGAGTTTCGACCACAGGACGACCACTAGTGTATATATTAATAGGCAAGCATGTTTCTTTAAAACCTTTTTTCTCAGCTCGTGTGCATCGCAGGGAAAATCTACGCATACTGTTGGAAAGATATTTTCCTGTAGATGTGCAGAATGCTTTTAAAAATTAAAATAGGCTAACAAATAAGAACAATAAATGAATTTGAAAACTTCAAAAAATTAACATGGACCATATGGGTTGCCATGATGGTGACGAAATAACAACAAAATGTAAACAGAAAATCTAAACAAATGGAAGAAATTCCAATCACATGTTTTATTTACAGTGTGGGGAGAAAATAGAGAAGTCTGTACATTAATTATTTTTGGTCGAGTTTCGACCACAGGACGACCACTAGTGTATATATTAATAGGCAAGCATGTTTCTTTAAAACCTTTTTTCTCAGCTCGTGTGTATCGTAGGGAAAATCTACGCATACCGTTAGAAAGCTATTTTCCTGTAGGTGTGCAGAATCCCTTTATAAATTAAAATAGGCTCAAAAATAACCACAAAAAATGAATTTGAAATTTTAAAAAGTTAACATGGGTCTTATGGGTTGCTATGGTGATGACGAAATAACAACAAAATATAAACAGAAAATCAAAACAAATGGAAGACATTCCAATCACATGTTTTATTTACAGGGTGGGGTGAAAATAGAGAAGTTTGCACAAAACATACTTTTGGTCGATTTTTCGACCACGGGGCGTGCTCTCGTATTCATTAATACCCGACAAGTTAAAGACAATCGACCTTAAATTATAAACCAAACTCGACATATGCTGCTATTTAAGAATTTAATACTTTAATACTTTTCAATGAAATGGACAATGACAACGTACATACAACGTAGGTATTTTAAGCCAAGTATGAATGGACATGAGTGTATAGGATGATGTGGCGAGATCTTGTAGTCTTGACCTACCCCTTGTTGATTGCTGGGACGCCTAGGCCTACTTCAGTATCCAATCCATTGGTTTTATACTCGCACTATTGAAAAAATAATAATTTCAGAAAGTTTACAACCATTTTCTGCAGACTGCAAATAGTAAGCGGCATCATGAGCAATTTGTTGGATTCTTCATAAAATTGGGCATAATTTTCCTCAATTAGTGGTTTACTTATTTGCTCAGAATACTTGTTAAGGACAATAACCCACAGATTAGAATTGTAGATGTTCTATCTACAATTCTCATCATAAGTTTAAAACAGTAAACAGTAATTAAAATATTGATTTAAGTTTAAAACGTTGATTATTGCATTCTTCAATGTGAAATGGTTACGGTAATTTCGATTCAAATAATAAGTTTTACGAGTGCTTATAGGTTTGCTGCAACAGGAAAAGTAATAAAGTGTGATTTTTATTAAAAAGTTAATAGGTCAATTAGTTAATTCACAACTATTAAGTTTGATCAAAACTATTAAGTTTGATCAAACCTTAAATAAACAAACTACAACATTTATTTTTATTCTCTAATAAAAATAACTTATGGGTTTTTAATTTACAGTCTTTTAGCGAATTTTCCATATAGGGAATAAGCTATATTTGAGTTTTCTTTCTCTGTAACTGTTTTGTACAAAGAACGCTTTAAACATACTTTACTATATGTTTTTTAAGCTCTAAAAAATACCTTCTGAATAAATGGCAAAATTTTGTATGTTTTGGGGGTCAAAAATGGGATAAAACCATTTTACCCCATAAAACCTTGCTACAACAGTCCGATCATGCTGGTTTGCGAACTCGTTCAATAGGTAAACATAGGTTTACACGTTTGTATCAAATTTCTTCAAAATCGGATAATTGTTACAGACCGGTCACCTGAAATAAGCCTACGTTGTTGCGTAGTAGCACAGATAGTAGTAGCCACGAATACTAGAAAAGACCGTTTTTATTTTTCTAGGATTCGTGGTAGTAGCCATATAGTAATTATCTATTAGATTAGGTCCAGTGTTATCGGGAATTTATTGTAAAACTAGGGTGGTCTGCCGTTACACTTTAGACGGATAAATGAGCGAAGCATTATTTAAAGATTGTCAATGGCTAAAGCAGCTAACAACCTACAATATGTTCCCTTTCAACAGATTCACCGTTTGTTTGCCCGATATTATTTAAGTTCTAAAGAATGACAAATTTATCTGATAGTTCATTTATTTAGTTAAGAATAAGAATAAGAATTGATAAAAGGTGCGTATTTGACATTTCGTTTAAACGGTCAAGAGCTTATTTCTTCTTTGCCAAAGATCCGTGTCTGTTAATTGACATCAATCGGTCTAGTGAAAATGGTGGATCCAGAAGCAGGCCTTCAAATGTATTAACTCTTGATAGGCCTACGTAGGACAAACCTAAGCTATATTCTGAAGATCCAATGTCCACAACAGCTTGGTCCACAGTTATACCTTGTGCTTTATGTATTGTTAATGCATACGCTACTTTGAGTGGAAATTGTTTCGGTACTTACGTATTATACGGAGGCCACTTATTTTACAGCGCGCTGCGGCGGTTAGGTTAGGTTGGGTTATCATAAGTTTTTATGACTCATCTCGTATAGTTCGATTCATAACGAAACTAGGAAAGTTCTACAAACATATTTATGATAACCCAACTTAACCCAACCGCCGCAGCGCGCTGTAAAATAAGTGGCCTCCGTATAATACGTAAGTACCATTGTGGCCTTACACAAGATAACACGATATACGTTGGTTTTTTTTAAACTTGCGCTTTGGATAACCTGGATAACGCTTTGGATAGGTATTTCGCCTTCATTTAAAGTGGGTCCATTATATTTATCAAATTTCACCATAATACATAACGGAATTTTTGACATCGGAATTAATGCGGTTTTCTGTTGGAGAGCAAATAATCCTTTACAAAGCCAAGTGCACAAAATTACACAATCCTTTGTTTGTTAGTTAATCAACATTGTTGTTTGTTAATCAACATTTGTTCTACAATCGTCAGGTCAGTTAATTCGTTCGGGACACTTGACACATCCATATATTATTTAACGCCGTGAATTTAGTTGCATTTGAACGACAACGCGAACAATCTGTGATTGGTTTGAAGCTGTTAGTTGTTGTGTTGGCGATGACAGTTAGTTAGTGCAAGTGCAAGTGTAAAATTTTAGTGCATCTAATTCATGTTGGAATTGATTAGCTAACTGCCTATCATTATTAGCTTCTTCCACCACTGCTTCATCTGGTTCTTCTTGATCACGACGCCACTCACTTACAATATTTGCATTATTGGTGCGACGACCAATATTACGACGTGGCCTTTTAGGCATGCTCAAAACAAATATAGCAAAACTGTTACTTCCATTGATAAACTGTTACATTCCAACTTTAACCTGGGATGAAAGTAAACATTGAAATCTAAACAAAACAGTTACAAACAATTAACATATGAACATATGTTTATCTTATTGCCCCCGTGGCCTTTAAATTCCCATCCCATGTTATTCTTATGGAGGAAAACGGGGGTTTTGTCACAGCTAATTTGAGAGAACGGCTGGGCGTAGAAACTTGGTAGGGGTCTCTAAAGAAAGGTCTTGGTCTGTAGATGAGCCATCAAAAGAGGAAAGAGGTAAATTCCCTTGGGGCTCTTCCCCAGAAGCCTTTAAAGTTGCCTCTTCAGATTTGTTTACATTACGACCATATGCATAATTCTACACTACTCTTTAATGCAACAGCTGTTAATATTTAAATTGTGACTTATTGCATTTGTCAAAATGAAGTACAGTGTTTGCAATGGATTTTTCTGATTTTAAAATTGCTTTTCTTCTGCATCGTGTCATGTTTTGCAATATAATGTTCTATTACCAAATCAGTGGAAAATCCTAATATCACAGTAACTTTTAAAATTATTTCTTATGGAGTTAACTTATAGGTTAACACGTTCGCTACTGCAATAGTACGAAATTTTCCATTCACATGGACCAGCGACGCACATATGCGACGGCCGGTTACCACCCATAGACTGCCGTCGCATATATGCGACGGCTAGTCACAATAAAATAGACTGCCGACGCATATCTGCGTCGGGGTTCTAATGTTATTAAAACGCTTATATCTTTGTAGTGGTCTATTTGAAGGCACTGAATTCCCTGCAGTGGTCTACAGAGATGTCTGACGTACAACTGCGTCGCTTGGTCTGTGGATATGATGATTGGTGATGTCATATAATAGTTGGAAAAACTGGTCTTTACTTTTCTGCATCACTGTATATACGTATGCAGTATGTATGCTGCAACATCCTATGTAGCTTTTATATTTGTTCAGTTATAAACTGTTCTTGAATAATCTGTTTATTTTTTTACTTACTTTCACCTTAAAACACAAAAAATGAACTGTCGCATATATGCGACGTTTAGTCTATTTCAAGAATAACTATGATAATTTTCACTATTGTCTTCGCTGTAGACCGAGCGTCGCAAATATGCGACATTACAAAAGGTTATAAAAAATACAAAAAAACAAGAATAATTTATTTACAAACAAGATTGTAGCGTATTACAATGTAAATGATCACTGGTTTACAGGTTTTCGCCCATGGTCTGTGTGTACTGTTATCCAAGTAACAGCCGGTCTATGTGTAAGATTCAAATGTATACCTCAGTCTGTGGCAATGACCGCGGCGTCGCATATATGCGACGCTTAGTACCGAACGTGTTAATAGGTGTATGGGTCCGTTTCTGCCTTTTTTACCACTTCTTGGAGATTGTACGTAGGACGATATTCTTTGGCATATTGCATCTGTAGACGAAACTTGGGTTGGTGTAATTATTACAATGGAAAAGAGCGAGAAATCCTGGACAATTTGATATAGGCTAAAAATAAAACCGAATTAACACTGTGCTACATTTCTTGGGCAATCATTGAAATAACAGATTTGAAAACAATGGAAACATAGAAAAAGTCATAGAACACAACCAAGTACGGTAAAATAAATAGAAATAGGCTAATGTTTTTTTTTACACTAAAAACACTAAAAAAACAAGATCGGCTCTTTGAAAAAAGATAAGATATTTACAAAAGATTTTGTAGATCATAAGTATTTCCATAATCTTTGAGTCGCATGTAATGCTTCGCAATTGCTCGAATTCGAGCAACAGATACACTATGTCATAAACCCAATATAATTTTTCTTTCAACTTACATTAAAATAACAAGCGAAATTTCTGACCCGTAAAATAAATTCCAGAAGGAAATTTGTAAATATTTTTTATCAAAACATTGTGCTTAGTATTCTTTAGCTGTTGGCCAAATTTCATATCAATTGGTCAAGCCATTACATTATGATGCTCTTACAAAGAAGTTACAAAGTGAGGGAAAGTGAGCTTCGCTCACATACCTTGAGGAGTATGTTTTAACTATGCTTGCACCCACTTTAAATGAATACAGTATGAATTGTACTTGATTTTATTTTAAATTGTAATATGAATTGTCTTTCATTTTTTACCAACACGTTGAACAAACTAACCCCCTGCATATTTATAAAATGGACTGTTTATTAATGTTTGTAGTAGATACGTTGACATGCTACATTTCTCAGGTCTACTCTTTAATCTATGGTGCTAAGTGATGAACAAAATCTGTCCAGTTGCTTGTCTTGTCACTGTAATTCAGTGTTGTGTCATCGTTGCCGAATGTTGATTTTTTCTGTCGTCGTCAACTGTCAAGTGTGTTGTGTTGTGTTGAATGGGCATAACATAACCTAAAACAGATACTCAGGATTACAGAGAAGATGTCTATGTACTATTAATTTATTGAAATGGGTTGTTGTTTGTTTGAAGTCTTATAATTTTGTGTCTTATTCATTGCTCTAAAATGAGTCCTACAAAAACAAGAAAGAGTATTGCTCCAAAAAACATTTTATATGAACTTATGCTATACACAGAATGGACCCAAGAATCAGACATAGCCGTGAGTATTACCTTTATACCTTTATACCTTTATACCATGTATCCATCGATGACCAGTAGTGACTGGATAGATTTCGTCAAAGAAAAAACATTTTAAACATTTTAGTTTTAGTACTTTTTAATTTATGTGGTTAACATGGCTGTAGATTACGAGGCCCATTCACCATTTTCCTCTGTGAAATATTCCTTCATGGAGTACAGGGGCCGCGCCTTGAGTAGTTCCTCCACTCTCTTTTTAAAACTCTTAAGAGGGAGTGACTTTATGTCTTGGTGCAGGTGGTTATAGAGTCTGATGCCAAGGACCGGATAACAGTCTTTTTGTTTACTGAGCCTGCAGAAAGGAACGTTTAGGTCTTCTCCTTTTCTCGTATTGTAACGATGTAGCTGGTTTCTGCAGCTGAGGTTATCTATATTTTCCTTGATCTGCACCAGACAGCTATAGATGAATTGGCTGTATATAGTCATTACTCCTAAGGCTCGGAAAAGTGGCCTACAGTGTTCATGTCTTTCGCTGGATGTTATGGCTCTTATGGCAGCCTTTTGAACTATCAGAATGTTCTTGGTCTCTGAAGCGTGTCCCCAGACAATGACACCATAGCTCATCAAGCTGTGGAAGAGGCCATAATAGGCCAGCTTTAAATATGTATCTGTGACCAGATTTTTTAATTTTCTTAAGAGGAAAACAGTTCTGTAAAGCCTGCTTTCCAACTCATTTATATGTTTGTCCCATGTCAACCTACTATCCAGCCAAAAACCTAGTAGTTTGACAGGTTGTTGTTGGAGAGTTTGGGGTTTTAAACTGCATATAAGTTCTTGGGTTTTATCATTGTTTATTTTGAGTTTGTTTGATGAAAACCAGGCTTTTGCCTCGTCCAGAATTTCAGCTGCTTCGAGTTTTAGTTGGTCCAATTGACTATTGCTCGTGATGAGGGTGGTGTCATCCGCAAAGAACAGGGTTCTCCCGTCAGTCCCCAGGTCGTTGATAAAAATCAGGAAGAGAACAGGCCCCAGGATAGAACCCTGGGGGACCCCTAAGCTGACATTCAGGTCACTGGAGAGAGCTCCCCTTATAGATACCACTTGCTTTCTGTCTCTCAAATAGTCATGAAAAGTTTTTAATGCAACATTCTTTATCCCGTATCTTTCCATTTTCCTCAGCAGGACGTCGTGTGAGATACAGTCGAACGCCTTGCTGAGGTCACATAGGGTTAGGTTTGTCAGGTATTTATTGTCAAAAGCATCATTTATTTTTGATGTTAGATTTAGCAACGCAGTGGTTGTGGATCTGCCCTTTCGAAACCCATGTTGGTCATTTGTGAAAAGTTTCGAGCCTTCAAAAAACTCAACCAGTTGGTCCTTGACTATGCATTCCATAATCTTAGCGTACATTGGTATCAGGGAGATAGGCCTATAATTAGATAGTTCTTCCGGGTCACCTTTCTTAAATACGGGGACTGTACGGCTTATTTTTAGAAAACTTGGAAAAGATCCCTCTCTAAGACACATATTGATCACTGTAGCTAGAGGTTTGGACATACAGTGGATGGTAATCTTTAGAATATTCACATTTATTCCATATATGTCAGGGCTGTTCGAGTTTGAGAAATTCTTAACAATAGACTCAATTTGACTTGGGGTTACGAGTTTCCAGTTTTCTAATCTGTTCATGGGGTTTAGAGGGATATTGTCAGCTGGATCAACATTGCAATTGGTGAAATGTGAAGCGATGTCAGTAACACTGTTAATGAAAAAGGTATTGAATGTATCTGGGCTATTGTTGTTTTTGCAAATTGTATTGATCTTTCTGCTTGAGTTTATAAGGTCCCAAGCCGCTTTGTTCGGGTTGTGGGAATTTGTGATATAGTTTGAGTTTGATTCCTTTTTGGCTTTAGTTACTTTACTCCTGTAGTCTTTTTTGGCACATAGATAGAGATGATAATAGCGCTCCTTAACAGTATGATTTGTTGCAGATTTACAAATGTCATTTAGGAATAAAACTCTATTTCTCAGATTGGCCAGGTCAGATGTGTACCAGCTTTTGTTAACTCTAGTCTTGGGAATTTTCTTTGAATTATGGTTCGGGGGCTTTTTTGGCACTACAGGGAAGACCTTGTCAAACACATCCTTAAAAGCTAAGAAAACACCTTCAAATGCATTAGTTGGTAACTTATCGCTAATAATTCTATCCCAATCTATGTTAGATAATTCCTCATTGAGGATATCAAAGTTGGATTCGTCAATAGGCCTCTTATAGAAACTATAATGATTATACCACAGTGGATGAGATGTATGATTGTCACTTACCAATGGAGTCTTCATTTTCATGATAATGGCATTATGATCGGATATTAAAGGATCTACGATGTTTACCTCGAATTCAGATGGCAGCAAATCGGTCACAATGGTGTCCAGGCAGTTTTCTCCACGTGTAGGTTTTCTGTTCGCTACGAAAAGACCATAAGAAAGCATTAGATTTATAAAATTTAATGTGGTTTGACAGTTTTCATTCAGATGGAGGTTGAAATCACCTGTGAGCAGTATTTTCTTGGTTTGTTTAGAAAGATATGCCAAGCAGCTATCCAGTTGAGTGAAGAAAGTCTCCACTGAGCCGCTAGGTGACCTGTAGGCAGCTACCACAATCCAGTTTAATTTAATCAGATTGATTCCTGTTAATTCGATGTCTAATTCTTTACAGTAACTATTGAGATCCAAGGCCTTAGCTTCGAATAAGGTATTTGAACTATTTACATAAATGGCTACACCTCCGTGGATGTGCTTCTCTCTCGACCAGGAGCCTATTAAATTAAGATACTCTATTTTGGCATAGTGTACTATTTCATTTTTATCCAACCAGTGTTCACATAAACAAACAATGTCAGGCAGTGAGTTATCTATAAAACAGCTTAGCTGATTTAACTTAGTTCTTAGGCATTGTACATTCAGACTTAGCATAGAAATGTTCATAGAGCTATCATTTGTTGATTGAGGTACAGTAGGCCTATTTATTATGTTTATATCTAACGGAGAGTTGTTTAGGCTTAGGCTTACCTGGTCCGAGGTTAGGTTAGGTGTTAGTTTGGGTTTTGGTTTTTCTCCCTCCAGAATAAAAAACGCTTAATTACAACGTTTTT
The DNA here is from genome assembly GCF_028750875.1 of Macrosteles quadrilineatus. Lineage (NCBI taxonomy): Eukaryota > Metazoa > Arthropoda > Insecta > Hemiptera > Cicadellidae > Macrosteles > Macrosteles quadrilineatus. Next base: position 28,055,941 of record NW_026542599.1, on the reverse strand, counting down.
AGGCCAGAAAGATCCGTTCATCATGTCATCCTTGAGTTGGAAGTCCGTCCCCACTTTAAAGCTTGCGTTTAACCCTTTGGTTTGTAATTTTTCAACAATGAAGTTCTTGTTGTTTGGAAAAGTCTTCATAAGATAATCCTTTATATTGTCTTCAGTAGTTTCAGATTTAAGTCGACTAAGGTGAAACCACGCTCTTTTTACTCCAACTAGGTCATCACCGCCGGAGCCGATCGTAACAAGCGGTTTTCTAGATGAAGGCCTAGATTGAGAAACTCTTCTTTGTTGGCTTGTGAAGGTATTTTCTTTCGATAGTACGTTTCTCGAAGAATTTTTCTTGTTTCTTTTTGATAAAACTTCACTGTACAGTAGATTTCCTTCAGAAGATTTCAGTTTTGATGTTTCGTCAAGTATAACATCCGATGTTAGGGTTAAGTCACAACTTTAGAGTAGAACCTCGAAAATAAGACTCTTATGGGGATTATGAAAATAAGGTTTGTTATAAAGGTTGACTTATTATCGAGGTTTACAATAACATATGATTAACTTAGGTGTAATGACACTTATTATCAAAGGTGACTTGTTATCGAGGGTCTTGTTATCAAGGTTCCACTGTAATATAATTTTGCTAATAAGTTACTAATGTTTTTTTTTAAAGGTTGGCAGCCTCTTTTAATTTTGCATTTGCCTGTCCACACTAACTAACCTAACTGACTAACTGCCTGTGTGTGGATCGTAAACAGCAAAGCAAGGGGTGATATAGTACGAAGGTGAACTATACTGATAAAATGTCTACGGCAGTGACCAGGTGATGTCTGAACCCACGACGTCGGGGGCCTAAAGCCCGTGACGCTACTGACTGAGCCACTAACTCACCAAAAATACAAAAAAAATAGCATATAGATTTTAGTGTCGATTCCTTCATTCTGCTTGTATAAAACATGTAAGCTTCTCAATAAATGTTTCAGGATTAAAAAACTTAATGTCAACGCCAAAAGCATTTTTCACAAGAGACGCCGTACTCTGTAAGTTTACTGCAATAGGCCTAATGCTTTTCAGGAAAGCAGTCCAAACCCATAGGCCTATGTGTTATGTATGTGCCGGCAGTGTCGCATTAAGGGTCAGTGGAGCCCTGGGCAAACCCAAGAGCAGCGCCCCCCCCTTTTTTTCCTAGTGCTGGTGGGCGGTGGTTTGAGGGCACCCAGGGGGCGCCCCTAAACCACAGCCCCTGGGCATATGCCCAGTCTGCCCGTTTATAAAAGCGGGCTTGTGTGCCGGAATGGAACCCTCCCCTTCCGCACTGTAGTCTGAACACAAAACTTCACTAAGGTAGCAATACATAATTTTTTAATCTTAATTGCTACCTAATATTAATTTTCCATCCTTATTGGTAAGGATTCAATAGGCTACATTTGTTTGCCTAGTATTCCAGAATCTTGGTTTTTTTTAATGATTATGTGTTTTTCAGAAGTCGTTGTATAAAGTTAGTGAGGAAAATGTGTCTTTCATATACAAACTGTCAAGACCATGGACCTATTTTAAAAAGTGTGACTCGTTACTGGATGAAATAACCAAGTGAGTCAAAATGTTAACTTAGTTTTATTAGTGATTTAATAATTCATGTACCGGTACGGTAACTTAATATGACTAGAACTTATGTCCAACCTCAATGGTTAGGCTATTTAAGTTAATGAATATTTAACCAGATTTATTTTAAGTTTCCAAGTAAATGGTTTAGTCTGTGACTAAGTAATATCACAACAATAACAAACTATTAAAAAATGTATTTTTTTCTCATAGTAGGCCTGACTTCAGTAAATTTAAAATTCTTGATTCAGCTTTCAAGGCAGTCTCCTAAGCTGGAACTTTACCATTGGAGAGGTTGGGTCGGTGCTGGCAATCCTGCAAGATTCAATTTTGGAAGTCCGAACTCCCAGAGACGACTTTTCTTCAGTTGTTGGAAAAACCACTGGTAAGTGGTTGGGTAGACTATGTAATTAAGCAAAGTAAGTTAGAACTTCAACTTTCCAAATCGCTTACAGAAAGAATTATTAAAATAAACCTTACACCACAGAATTTAATGAATCAAATTGTTACAGAAAACAGAAGCTATGATCAAGGCTAATTAAAAAAATTCTTCTAAGGAAAAATCTTACCTTCCGCGGTCTTGCAGAAATCATCTTCTTCTTCCGCCATAACGGAAAATCCTAATCATCCTCCCCAATCGAGTCACAAGTGTGGGATCGCAAAAGTAAAAGTTCGGCTCTACTCTGTTTATTTTCGGTAAAATACCCAGCATATCGGTAAAAATCCAACTATAAGATTTTTGATGATCTCATTGTGTTAGGCTACGATCCAAATTGATTTGGATGATTTTGAGTTCTACTAGGCCTACTGAAGGAAAGAGATTTTTACAAAATGTTTTTAAAAGGTACCTGAAGTCATCCTTAGGGTCCTTTGGTAGACTCAAGTATTGGCCAAAAGTTTACATCTTTTAAAATATTAACTAGAACAAGAACTTTAATAAATCTTTGCAATGACCCAATACACAAGCCAGCAATCTGTTTTCTGTTCTTGAGGTGTTTTTGGGGGTACTTTCTCCACGCCCGACCAGATTAATGGCGTTATGACTTAACCGAAACATGTTGCAATAAAAGTAGGTAAACTAGGTCAAAAGTTCTGTAAACATTTTTTGTAAGCTAGGAAGTGCAGGCAGAGTGTACAGACAAATTCAGAGAATTTGAGCACTGGAGAAACAAACCCAGTCCTGGATCTTTGGGTCAGTGGCGGATCCAGCTAGGGGGCACGGGGGTCATCTACCGTGAACACCAAGACATTATCATCGTCTACCGCGATTTCGGAAATATATTATCCCCGTGAACGCCAAGACTCGTTATCATTTCCTGCAATCCTGGCAATACCCTGAACACCTACCACGGTTGCAGTTTGCAAAAATATCATCATTGTAGTTCGCGATCGCGGGGACATCATTATCGTCTTCCATGATCGTGGTGAAGTTATTGCATAACAGCCAATAAACAGAAACCTTTTTCACCAATTCAGGTTTTTTACAAATAACGGTAAACCAAACCCAACTTACCTAACAAACCCAACAAAAATGGGTTTTATTTTGAACCATCATAAAGTTTACAAATTTTCTATGATTATGACCTATGGATAAATTTCTTCCACACAATATGTAAAAATTTAAGTGCACACCTCCCTCAATAAAGTCCTGGATCCGCCTCTACTTTGGGTTAGGCCTTGTTGTGTAGTTTCACAAGGATAATGTGGATTTTCATTTTGGATTTTAATTTAAAAGTTACATCATTCAATTGCCCTGCTAAGGTATTAGAAGTGGCAGAAGAGGTAACTTAATTGTTGAACAATATAGGCTTGTAACTGCTTGATTATCAAGAGTCAGCTGTACTGAGTAATAAACCTAAGAATTTAGTTTAATGTTGGGCCTAAGACAGTTATAGAGGGTCATCTAGTGACGGTTATTGAAGTGTCATTATATTTTCCAGTGGCTCGTGAAGGCAGTCCCCAATGGCGAAGGTTATGTTGGAGTCCGGACTGCACTGTTCTAGCGATCGCGTCCTGCAACGGAGGTGTCAACTTTTACGATCTTTTCGGCAGCAACTTGTTCAATATCCCTCCAGTAGGTAGTTAATTACTGTTAGAAGAGAAGTTCATATTTGTTCAGAATTGTACCAACACATTTTGACACAACTAATTAAGCAACCATACAGAAAAAGGAGTTAATCATCTAACCCAACAATATTACTTTCACTTAACAATACACTGTACACGTTAATTATATATTGATAAGGTACAATACACTGTAGACGTTAATTATATATTGATAAGGTAACTTTAAAGCCTGCTTCACACATTCAATTGTATGTGAATAAGGTGAACCAGCAAGCTGAATTGACTATGTGTATGCAAAGTTTATTCAAACATGTGAGCGATTGACACAGCCTATCCAGATCATCTGGTCATCGGCGACGCAGTGGTAATTAAGAAGGTAATGGTAATTAATTAATAAGTTTGAAATTTAAACTGATTGCAAGATAACTTAGAAATTGACAATTCTAACTGATCTTGTGCCAAACTGAATCTTGTGCAGTAAACTTAATTAAGTTCAAAATAATAAAAATAAGATTATGGTCATACTTGACTTACTTTGTTTTTGATTTGTGAAACGCGATATAAAATACAGAATTTTTGACCTGTTTCAGACAAAGAATGTCAAAGATTCTCAGGTTTGGATGCCTGAACATAGTCTGGCAGGAATGTTCTTCATTCCCGCAAGGGCAAAAAAGGAAAAATGGTGAGAATTTACTTGTTCATTGCAACCTGTAGAACTAGTATCTTAATGAACAGAACTGTGGATAAATTAAGGTTTATGTTAAGTAACTGTCATGCTCTTGGAACAATCAAAGGCAACAATAAACTAGGCCTACTGCTGTTTCATGATCCTCGGATGTCAGAAATCTTGTTGGTCATCCAGTATTAAATTAAAATATTAGGTTTGATGCGTTAAATCTGGTTATTTTAACTTCAGACAAACTCTGCCTTGTGTTTTTATGTGAGACATTCTCATCTGAATATGTGCTCAATCAGCAGCCCGAACAAGCTGTAGTTAATTTCTACCAAAACCTTCATGTAATTGAAATATGAATGGAAGAAAATTGTTTCAATGTGCTAGTAATTAACCCTTTGGTCACTATTGATACCTCAACAAGGAAATAAAATTAATCACCCTGTTAAGCACCCTCAGGCCCATGTTAATTTTTTTTTAATTTTAAATTAATTTTTTTGCATATTTTTGAGCCTATTTTAATTTATAAAGAGATTCTGCACATCTACAGGGAAAAATGTTTCTAACAGTATGTGTGGATTTTCCCTGCGTTGCACATGAGCTGAGAAAAAAGGTTTTAAAGAAACATGCTTGCATATTAATAGACAAGCCAATTGGCAAAAAACCCCTGTCTGAAACCTGTACTAGACCGTCACCACATACCACCCCAATGGCCTCTGCGTACCACTTTTGGTCACATACCACGGGTTGGGAAACACCAAATCTAGGCTACTCTCTATTACTACTGAATAAAACTTTCATAAACTGTTACATCTTACATTTCTCCTTCTTCTCACAGGCCTTACGAACTGATCTTGGTGGACTATGCAGGAGAGCTCCGCAGCTATCACGTCTCCACGGACAGCTTCACTGAGTACCATCACTTTAGTTTCAGTAAAGGCGGAGTTTCTTCCGTCTGCTGGGACAATGTCCACAACTTACTCTATGTTTGTACACCACCAGAACATGGCAACCTAGATCTCAAGGTACTGCAGCTAGGAAATTTCACCTAACTTTCAGAGTAATAAATGCAGCAAGGCTTGTTCAATGTCATGCGATCAGAGTAGAGGTTTGACATTAGTTTTACACTAGTACCCGATCTAATTACAGACCAATCAGCATTCTTCCTGCTCTTTCTAAATGCATGCTTTCTAAAAGAATATCTATATATATAAAATCCAATGTATGTTTGTATATTTGTATGTTTGTATATTTGTATGTTTGTATATTTGTATGTTTGTCCTTTATGGACTCCAAAACCGCTAGACAGATTTTAATGAAACTTTCAGGCATTATTAAGTATTATTCAAGGAAGGTTTGTGTGAAGTTTGGTGCAGATCCGTCAATAGGGCTCCGCCCCAGAGGCTCTGGAGTTTCCAATGTTAACCTTATGAGTACTGATATTTAAATGGAATTAAAGAATCTTAACAGCTGGTGCAACTAAACAATTTGATTCTGTGATGTTCAATAGCATTAAAAAGTTAATAGGTTTACCAACAGGGTGCAGCACTATACTTATTTTTAATTTATGAGAACAGCTAATTTGCAACCAAAAGGTGAGTGAGCGTAGCGAACGAACTTCAACCTGGAGGCGAGTTAGCGTAGCGAACGAGCTAACCTGAAGGCAAGTGAGCGCAGCGAACGAGCTCCAACCTAAAGGTGAGTGAGCGTAGCGAACGAACTTCAACCAGGACGTGATTGAGCCATGCGAACGAGCTCATCTTGAAAATGAACGAGCATGTGACATAAAACCACAATAGGACAGGACGACGTCTGTCGGGCCAGCTAGTTGCATGATAAATTCTTATGTTTTTGGGAGAAACCAGAATTTTAATCGGATTTTCAATCTGGTATTTTGCGCTAAATATAGCACTACCGAGTTTTTGCTTTGTTGAAAATTACAGATGACATCTGCCGTGCAATGTATAATAGACATGCCACAATTTTAACCCTATTTAGCTTTTCAAAGACTTTTGATCTCGTTTACAACCCTCGCTTGCTCCTTAAACTGAGCTTGGCTGACTTCTCTGATGGATTGAGTATTATCTTTCTGATCGTTGGCAGTGTGTCAAAAATGGTGATTAATGTTCTCCTTGGGAACAGATCACTAGAGGGATTCCTCAAGGATCTGTTCTTTGCCCACTATTGTTCTCAATTTACATTATGACATCACGGAACATATCACAAACTCACTACCATCTGTATGCTGACAACCTACAAATTTACTCCTACTTAAATGTATACAAGATGAACTTGCCTTATTAGGTAGGGTTATTTATTGTTTTCCTGTGTTTCAGACAGAGCCAGTTGGATGGGGTCTGAGTGCTTGGAGATTACTCAATGATCACCCCTACTATAGACGTGTGGTTCCATCGCCTGAAGATCTTGGAAGAATAGAGTCTCGGAAAGGCCTTATGTCTTGGTTCTCGTCCTTCTATAAATATCACCCTTTTGTAAGCATGATTTACTCTTAAATGAAATTTTTTAGTGAAAGATTAGTTTGAGGAGTGTTTTGTCGTTTTAATGAATAACAGGTCACCACTAACTAATCTCTCCACTAAACTTGTTTTGAAAAATAAATTGCCTATTTAAACAACCCGCCTAAATAATACACTTAATATAATGATGTCTTAACAACATAGGATTGTTAAGAATCGTTAAGATTGAACAAACATAAACTTAAACATACTTCATTATAGATTCTTCAACCTTACGAATTGAGAATTTTTATTCATCGTACGTAAGTGCTATGTACAATACATGCATTGGATGAACATCATTAAAAAAGAAAAAAACTAATGGTAGCCTAATGAGCATGTTGTGGATCAGCTCTAGAATGTTTAGAATACTTATGTTTCTCTTCAGTTTGGTTTAGTATCTACATTTATTTCGTATTATCCAAAAACTTTAAAACTATTTTGTCAAATTAAAACTCTAGTTTAATAATCATAAATCAAAGTGCAGATTGTAAAATAATTAATCAACCTTAAAATACAAGAGGAGCGTTTGTATTTTATATAAAGGCTTAGAGTACTTAAAACATAAAAAAACACACTACCCACTTTGAGTCAATGAACTACGAACCTCATTAAGCATTAGGCCTACATTAAGATTGATCAACGTGAGTTAGGTATAGAGACGGTAACTTGTCTTAAGAATCCTGGTAGTAAATTTCACAATCAATGTAGGCCTAAGCCAATTGAGCTAAGTTACTGATCCACACCCCAAACCTTACAGTAGTCAATTAAAGATGGTCCAATCAAATTATACACTGCATTCTCATCCTACCATTTTTGTGCTGAACAAATATTATTGAAATAATAAACTGTACTTGACTTAAGTTGGGGTGGTCTAGTGATAGAGCTATGGCCCCCAGGTTAGTCCGAGGTTCAAATAGCGCTAATCATTAATGCCTTTTTTGTTTTTTCTGATTCAATTATTTTTTTAAGGCTGCTTATGTGATGAAGCCTTATCCATTCAGGCCTAACCTGAAGAAATGTGTAAAACCATTTTAGGCAAAAAGACATACACAACATTTGTTTTAAAACTGACTAAAGATAAATTTATGTAAATGTCGATAAACGTTTATTTCACTCTGTAAGTGTTTTCTTGTGCCACAGAGTCACTCAGTAGTGAAAGTGTTTATGTAACTCCAACATTTTCTGATTGTAGAGTGTGGTATTTAAAATGGCCATTTGTCCTGAGTCTCAGCTGCTAGCATGCCTTCACACCTGTGGATCCATCTCCGTGTGGCATTTACCATCCCTCAGGTACACCTGCCTAACATTCTGCTATACAATAGTTTTGAAAATAACAAGAGAATCATTTGTACAAAAGGTTGTTGAAATGAGGATTTCTGTCATCCAATGCTCGACTGTGTTTTGGGATTATATTGAATTATAAGAAGTTAGATCTCTCTAGCATTTGAACAATATTCTCGTATAAATTCTTAAATAGGTTTTGGCGTACCCAGTACCAGCACCTATTAGAGCTCAAGTGATTCGTTAAATTTCATCACTGAGCGTTATTGTCAAATACTGCCTTTATTCATTTATCTATGCTAGAGGGATTTATTAACGCTTTTTGTAAGGGAACGGTCCAAACTCTGGTCTTGTTACTATGTAACGTCGACCTGTTGTTGGAAAGCATCATTGATTGACAGCCCAATGACACATGCTATCTGGGTGGTCTGGTAATGATTTATCTTGGTTGAACCAGCAACCTTCAGATTTGAAGGTGAGTACTAAAATCACTCGGCTAAAATCACTAAATTGCACTGACGAGTAAAGCTCTGAGTCTTTCTGTGCGCACAGGTTTGATTCCCGTACAAGTGTAATTTACTAGTGTGTCGGCTTAGTTGGTGAGAAGGTTTGGTTAGGTATGCTAACTTAACACTGTTTATGTCAGATGATTTGAGATGCTACTGTGTTTGTAATTTACCTGCTCTAGGCTACTTCGGTAAAAAAAGTCTTTTGTACCACCTTGGTAATTGGTCCATCGATCTTTAACTTATCGCAAAGCCTAACAGTCTAGACACTAAAGCCAATTATTTTATCGGGTAAAATAACACTTCATAGGCATCTCACCTACAATATTATGATTTCACCTGCAAATTTTAATTTAACTTGGTTCAATTCAATTTGTCTGACAGGTTGCGAGGGGTTTGGTCTCTTAGAGAGCAACCTGGTTATGATGTCCAGCCTGATGACGACAGTACCCGCAGTTCTCAGCCGCAGAACTTTCTACCCGTAGACATCAGCTGGTGGCCACAACAGGTACAGATACTGAAGTAAACATATCTGCAGCTAGTTTTATATTGATAGAACATAGCTAAAAGAGCCACTCAGATTGTGCAAGTCAAAATTCTCTGTTATTTTTTTGAAGGTGCTCCTAATCAACCACTTGCCTTTCCTTAAAAACACTCCTTTGAATAGTTTTTTCCCCATTTAGAAACAGCTGCTTGGTAAAATGCTGGAGTAAAAAACCTAGTCATAGTCATAGTCACTGTTTTTAAAAGGTATTTTATACAATCGTGAAACACAAAATTTGCTAACTTGATATTGTGGCTCATCTGAATAAAAAACAGCACAATACACCATTGTTTCTGTTATGCAGAAAGTTATGATAGCAAGACGTAACGGTGCTGTAAGCGTTTGTGACCTGGAGGAGTTACGCAACATGCTCGGTGAGAAGCCGGAGTTTGTCTGCGGAGAGCCGAGACTATCACCGTCAACCTCGCAGAAAGGAGTGCTAGTCTTGGAATGTGAAACAGGCAATGGTCAGGTGAGGCCTTCATAAAACTACAATGGCTGGAATATGAGTTGCTTTAGTTCTCTAAATACAATTACAACCGCCATCAAGCTATACCAGGTTTGAGAGAATACAGAATGGGAATAAGGGATGTGCTTACTTTACTGAAGAAAATGTTGTACTGACGTCAGATGTTACAACTAAGTTGACTCTGACTGTACGACGCCGATTATTCGATCTCCAATCAATAAAAATATAATATTTTCCAGTTAAATAAAGTTTAAAGAAGTGTTTGGTTGCAGTAATCTGTTACATATTTTAATAGGGTATAGTCCCAATTAATCTAGATAATCGGGTTTCTACTATATTATGTGTTTTACAGGATGCCAACGAGGTGGAAGAAGAAGAACAGTCAATGTTCTCAACTGTGCTCTACTGGCTGACGGACATGGAGAGGTTTCAGCCTCGGAGACGTAGAGCTCGGTCTCAACAGAAGATCTATCGGTTGAGAGGCATCAAGAGCACCACTCCTGAGGAACTGTTCTCTCGCAAGGTGAATGCTCACTAGGAGACGCCTAACTGGCATTAATATTGTTGCCATCTAAATTTAAGCATTTTACACACTTATGAGAAAATATGTGGATTGTCAATAGTGGAAATATTAGTAAATCTTTCTTATGAAATATTTTACAGTTAGACATAAGACATTGTGGTTTAGATTAGCTGGACCCTGGTGTTCGCAGTAATCAATGCTAGTTCTAATACTCATCATAGTTTCAGAGCACAAGTCTCATATGAAGATGCTTGTCATAAAATCAATTTTGTAACCAACACTCAACTTGTTTGTAGATAGATGCTAGAGAGTTTGAGGAGGCACTTCACCTGGCAGAAGTGTATGGACTAGACTGTGACAGAGTCTATCAGAGTCAGTGGCACAACAGTCCGGTGACAGAAGAGACCATCACAGCTTATCTGGTGAGTAGCTATATAAAATAGGCTTCAGACCTGTGTAAAACTTATCAAGCAAAGCTGACGAGCTGGTCCAGTCACAGATGATCTGTCAACGAATGTCGAGTCTTCTGAAATGGCTGGACAGGCCCCCTTGAGCTAGCTGGACAAGTAAGAAACAAGCTGATTTCACAAAGATATTCGACAGGCGTCAATTCAAGGCCATCGGCAACAAACAATCTACCAGTTTCAGGAACGAGGCTTAAGAATGGACTGGCATTGAAGCTTGAACTCAGAGTATCGCTGCTATGACTTTGTAGTTCATTGCGCTACTGACTTATCTAAATAATGTCACTTCAACTTGTATTAAAATAATTCAAACATATTATATTTTGTAGATAAACCCACAAATATGTCCATAAATGGATGATGACTGACAAGTTTTACAATGTCTATAGGATCTATGGAAAATCATGTTCTCTTCAATCTACCCTGTGAGAAAGTCTTATGTTAGGACAAAATATCAGTGTTATGTGTTGTGAACTTTTATTTGAGCATCTATTAGCCTCTGGACTCTAATTTTTACAGTTAAACTTGGTTAATTCAATCTCTCTTCAAAATACAGGGTGAGGCAGTGAAACGGCACGATTCCGATACCAGCTGACAAGGAATTAGGGACTATTAGAGTACGAGGGAAATTACCATAGGCGTCTAGACAAGTGGAAATTTCAATAGCCATAGAGCGTTGGACGGGTGCACAACACGCGTTTGCTGTAAATGCATATTACAAAAATGTGGGTATTATGGTATTATGGTTTGTGTTCAGTGCACTTTCCGTTATGAGTTCAGTCTAACGCCGCGGACTCCCTTACCATCAAGGAAAGCTATCCTCTATTGGATGAATAACTACTTTGAAGCCACTGCTAGCACGACAAAGCGCTATAAAACAATTGCAGACGTTATGCAAACGCTGATTTAAATTCATAATTCAACAATGCGTGCAAAACCAACTACGCCATTTTAATGACATGTACTTCCACTCATGTACTTAGGATTTATGTTAAAACAACTATCCTTTTTTTCTAAATGAATTGTTTGTGGTTTTTCAAAATCGTGCCACTGCCTCACCCTGTATTTACTAAAGCTAGTAAAACTTATATTTTACAATAAAAGAACAAAGGGGAGGCTGTAATAATATATTAAAATAGTATAGCTTGCTATTTTACTAAAAAGTGACATATTGGTGCAGAGCAAGATCAGTAAGAGAGGATGGGTGTTTGAGGAATGCCGCGAAAGAGTCCCTGACACCCTCAGTGCTGCCAGGAAATTGACGGAGTTTGGACTCAGAATCACTTCTCTCTCCTCACTGGCTGAGCTTAGTGGTAAGTAAATTAACTAAGTATTTAAATAAATACCAAACTATTTATTGTCAGACTGCACGTTTTGACTCCTAAGCTATGGATAATGAAAGAAATATCACTCACTGACTGTAGATGAACTCAAAATGTTTGCAAATGGAGGTTACTGGTTAGTAAATGTTTCACTGCAATGTTGGCATCATTAGCTGTTGCGGTAAATGTTGAACAGGCATTTTTATGTAATTCATTTTATGTTCGTGTGTATTATGCTTTTACAAGTTTATTTGAACATTGACAAATTTATCGGCTGAACTTAGATATGTACAAAACTTATTTGTACAAACATATTGAGTTGATTGACATTAAGTGAGACATCTTTTATATATTTTCACATAAAATATTTTCCCCAATCACTTTTTATGAAAAGCTGTGAACCCCACAAAAGTTTTTAGTTATGTTAGGAATTAAAGCCATACTTGCACCAAAGTCCAAGACGTTTTAGGCTAGCGACTCACCTGAACAATAGTTCAATTATTTTAAGTCTTGATCTAGAGATAGATAGCTTGTCAGATCTATTTAGAATAGCTTTCTTCTGATATAAAATGTGGGCGATTTTAAAACTTGCTCGAGACAATGACTAGGACACTAAAAATGTTTTTTAACGCTGTATTGGAGCAGTAATCTTATTTTTGAATGAAAATATAAGTTTAATGTTTAATATAAATAATAATTAATAAAACTGTTGGATGGTAAACGTTTTTAAATAAATTTGATCCGATAGAAAATAGATACTCAACTTTTATGTAATATTTGCTTTTTCATTGGCATTTTACGTGTTGGTGTTGGTACATAATAAAATGTGTGCCAACACTTTTTAATAAATCCACCCCTATACTGAAAACATTTCCTCCACAGAAAATATACAAAATATGTTAAAATGGCCATTTACAGTCATTATCAGTGTTAAATATGGTATTAAGAGGTAAAATTGTGAGAAATACCTTTAGATCCTAAAACTGAAGATCCATTAGGGTTTTGGTAGAACAGGAACAAGATGAGCAGAGAAGCGATGGCTCTGGCCAGAGTGACGAGAATCGAAGGACCACAGATGAAAGATGATGTTGAGAAATGACTATTGTTGTGTAGTATGTAATTCTTCACTGATTTAAATTAAAACTCTTCTTCATTAATAAAAAGAAAGCAATTCACTACTCATGAATATTCTGGACTGTACACGAAAATTTACAACACATTTACTTTAAATAAAAATATCTTCTTGGATCCTAGCTTGACACTTGGTACTATAAATTTGGAATCCATATTTAAATGAGAAATGATGAAATAATGCACTTGGAGCGGTAAGAGAGAAAGAGAGATTAAAATATTTAATATGAACTAAACCAAAAGGTAAGCACTGTGTACTGTGAGAGAGGTGAGTCTAAACTGAACTGACTAGTACGAAGTGCTGTAGTGAACTTTGGACAGTGATGTCATCATATCAGCTGTTGTATCCTTTCAATAACTGAACTAAAAACTTGACTTGAATGTTAATACTACTTGATTAATTGTTTATATTTGACTGTATATAGTTCATATGTTATTAAATAAATATTTTATTAAATGTCCTTAGTTGAATTACTAAATATTTAACATACCGCCCCCCCCTGAACCCCTGGGTTCTGAAAACAACACAAAAAATGAGAAAATCAATAAAAAAGGGGGGTGGTAACTCCTCTTCACTATTCCATAGGAAGGACAGACACCTTTGTCACAGGACGAGAGAGGTGTCCACTTGCGGTCTTCAGGTGCACGACCCGTACTATTCCATCAGTACCAGGTGAAACGGAGAGAACTCGTCCAAGCTTCCAGGAGAGTGGAGGCAAGTTGTCTTCATGAATGACAACCAAGTCATTGACTTCAGTATTCTTCTTGGGGTTGACCCATTTATTTCTCTCTTGAAGAGTGTACAGATACTCTTTCTGCCAGCGAGCCCAGATATGTTGACTGAACTGTTGGACTAACTGCCAGCGTTTTAATCGGTTGATAGGAATGCTACGCAAGTCAGGTTCAAGAGGTGTCATAAGAGGACCACCTACTAAAAAATGACCTGGCGTCAAAGCTTCTAGGTCCGAGGGATCAGAAGAAAGAGGAGTTATAGGCCTAGAGTTCATCATTCCTTCAATACGGGTGATTAAAGTCGAAAACTCTTCCAGTGACAGGGTATGTTGTCCAATGACTCTTATTAGGTGAAATTTCACACTTTTGACGGCCCTCTCCCAAAGGCCTCCCTGATGAGGTGCATGTGGAGGTAAGAAGTGAAATTTAATATTGAAATTCTCAGCGTAGCATTGTACTGTGGAATCCTTGATTAAATTTTCAAAGTTGCGTCTGAGTTTTTCGGATGCACCTGTGAAATTTGTAGCATTGTCACAGTGAATATCTGAAACGATTCCTCGTCTGGAGACAAATCTGGTAAGAGCGGCTAAATAGGCATCCGCTGTTAGGTCGGTTACTACTTCTATGTGTACCGCCTTAGTAGAGAAGCAAATAAATATACAAATATAAACCTTGATAGGTTGAACTCGTCTTAGTAGATGTTGCTTCACAAAGAAGTGTCCTGCATAATCTACACCAGATATGGAAAATGGCCTTGAAGGTGTAACTCGATTCATAGGTAATTCCCCCATGAGTGGAGAAGAATGAGGAGGTTTACATCTGAAACATTTTATGCATTTAAAGATCCTAGATCTTATTAAGCTTCTAGCACTGAGAATCCAGTACTTGTTTGCCAGCATAGCCTGAGTTAGGGTTGGACCAGAGTGCAAATATAAGACATGATGGTGGTCAATCAAAATATCAACTAACCTATGACCTTTAGGTAGCAAGACGGGGTGTTTGTGATCTTCAGAGATATCAGCCTTGTTTATTCTTCCCCCTACTCGAATGAGGCCATCTTTATCCAGATAAGGAGCTAGGCGTCTAATGCGTACAGAGCAAGGTTTATTGGATTTCAAACATGAGATTTCTTCAGAAAAATATTCTCGTTGAACCAATTTACAAATCAGGTTATGAGCCTCTTTTATCTCCTGAGAAGTTAAATTCCCAATTTGTTTAACTTTATTTCTGGTGTTATGAATGAAGCGCAGCAGGTATGCGGAAACATGAAGTAGTGTTGTCCAAGATGAGAAGCGAGTGAGGAGAGAAAATGGTTCATCCAGAACAGCAGAGAGAGTGTTAACTGTGAGAATCTTAGTTTCAGGGATAGACTCTTCAGGTAAAGATTTACAGACATACTTTGGCCAATTTTCTTCAGATTTACACAACCAGACAGGTCCATTCCACCAAAGTGTGTGGTTAATCAAATCTTGTGGGGCGGTACCCCTTGACCCAACATCCGCTGGATTTTCTAGTGATGAAATATGTTGCCAAAATGAAGGTGGGATATTTTCCTGTATTTCTGCAACTCGATTTTACACATAAACCTTGAGTCGATAAGAGGGCATGCCAATCCATGAAAGCACGATTGTGGAATCGCACCAAGCTGTGTATGAACTAATCTTGCAGTGAGGTGAGAGAAGTTGTATACAGTAATTTAGGAGCTTAGACATCAGGTGTGCTCCGCAGAGCTCCAAGCGAGGTATGGAAATACGCTTCAGAGGTGCGACTCTTGACTTCGCTATCAGAAGATAAGTCGATATAATTCCTTGTGAATTTACAACTCTCAGGTAAACACAACTACAATATCCTGCTTCACTTGCATCAGAAAAAGCATGTAGCTGAATATCTTTAGCTGAAGAAAGTCCCACGTAGCGAGGTATCTTGAGCATTTCAATATATGGAAGTTCATTGGCGAACTTGTTCCAAACTGATATAACGCTGTCGTCTAGGGGTTCATCCCAATCGAGACCAAGTGTCCATAAGTATTGCATGAAGGATTTGGACCAGAAGGTTACAGGAGTTAACCATCCTGACGGGTCATAGATCTGTGATATCACACTTAAAACAATTCTTTTTGTAGGAGTTTCCTTAATATTTTGAGTTCCTACAGAATAAGAAAAAACATCTTCATTAGGAATCCATTTAAGTCCTAAAACACTATGAACTGGTTGTTCGGGAGCTCGAAAACCAATAGGTTTTTCTTTGTGATCTTCAGGGATCGACTGTAAGAGTAATGGATTATTCGAAGACCATTTTCTTAACTCGAAACCTCCTTTTTTGAGTAACTGAACCACATCATTTTTCAACAAAAGAGCGTTTTCTACGCAATTACTACCCAATAGGGCGTCATCGACATAAATCTGATCCTTTAGAGCAGTTGCGGCTAGAGGATGATTTTTTCCTTCATCAATAATGAGTTGTTGAATGACACGATTTGCCAAGTAGGGCGATGATGTGAGCCCATAAGTGACAGTCGCTAGCTGATAGATTTGAAGAGGCATCTTATCATTCTCTCTCCAGAAAATAAGTTGAAATATCTGATCAGATTCCTTTACAAGGACTTGTCGAAACATCTGCTTGATGTCGCATGAAAAAACAACCGCATGTCGGCGAAAGTTGAGAATGATGTCACATATGTTGTTGTGGAGTTTTGGTCCTTGATGAAGAATACTGTTGAGAGACAGAGATGTTGATGTAGGTGCTGATGCGTTGAATACTACCCTTAATTTTCCATCTTTAAAAATTCCATGATGTGGAAGGTAGTAATGAGGATTATTTTTAAGACGTGGTGACTGACAGAGTGTCATATGTCCCGAAGACAAGTAATCTCTCATAAAATCAACATAAGTTTCCTTGAAATCAGGATTAGAACGAAATTTATTCTCCAGAGACCAGAATAGGGATTTTGCCATTTTGCTCGAGTTGCCTAATGTTGACGGATCGTCTGAGAAAGGCAAAGAGACAATATATCTTCCTTCAGGAGTGCGAGAGTGCGTAGATACAAAATGTTTTTCACATTTTTCTTCGGCTAAGGATTGCTTGCTTGTAAGAGGGGGTTCCTCTACAGCCCAAAACTGTTGGATAGAGGTGTGAAGATCCAAACTTTTGGTGGTTAAGAGTGTGACTAATCCATGAAATGAATTTTTGCAAGTTGAGGCGACAGGGGTCGATCCTAAGAGCGCATATCCAAAAATGGTGTCAATTGCTACAGGCATATTCTCACCAAGTGACAAAAACTGGCCTTTCACAGAGGAGGCAAAAAGGTCAGCTCCAATTAGAACATCAATAGGAGCGGGTTTATCAAAAGTAGGATCGGCTAACATTAAATGTTGCATCTGTGAGCGAACTTCAGGAGTGATCTTAGCTCGAGGTAAATCTGGAGTGATATTATCCAAAATGAAGACAGGGTGAGAGCTTGCCAATACATATCCACTAAGGGACTGGAGAGTGACATGAGTTAACCCTTTTGTTTTCACCTGAGCAGACGAGATGCCATTAATAAGCGTTTTATTAGCATGAGAGCGCTTAATCCCTAAAGACTGAGCACATCTTTGAGTAATGAAGGTAGACTGAGCAGCAGAATCTAAAACTCCCCTACAAACTAGGGTCTTACCTTCGCTTGATTTTACCACAATTAAAGCAGTGGCAAGAAGAACTGTGTTCTCTGTATTTGTCAAACCAACAAAACCAGATTCATTTTTATTTGAGTCAGAACTTGGAGCTCGTTTGTCTGTGTTACCTTTAGACACATTAGGAGAGGGATTATTTTCAGAATCCATAAAATGCAAAAGAGAGTGATGTTTTCTTTTACACGTAGAACATGTACGCCATGAATTGCATTCCTTTACCTTATGCTTATCGCCAAGACAGTTGGTGCACAAATTTTTGCCTTTAACAAAATTATACATTTCTTGTGAAGTCAATTTAAGAAAACCTTTGCATTGATAGATTTTGTGATCTGCACCTGCGCAAAATGTACAAACAGTGCGAGGAGTTGCAATAAGCGCCGATTTATTTGAGCGCTGAGGGGGTTTTACTTGAGTGTGGTGGCCTAAGGTACCCTTAAGAGATGATCCCACATTAGTAAGATTAGCTGCTTCAAGATTTACACAGTGAGACTCAATGTACTTGGTTAACTCATCTAACTTAGGAGTTACAGAGTTATCACTTCGACTCTGTTCAAAATGATGGCGAAAATCAGAATCAAATTTTCTTAACAAGTGAGAGGTCAAAATTAAATTTTCCTGAGAAATTTCTTCATCTAGAGCTTTAAGTGCTTCAATGTTTTCATTTAAAACAGACAAAAACCTTCTAAGTTGCTTCACTGAGGGATTGTGAAGAACTGGTAAGTCTAACACATTGTTGACATGAAGAGAGATTAGTAATCTTGTATTCTGATACCTTTTAAGTAGAGATTCCCATGCAATAAAATAATTAGCATTAGTCATAGGGATGTTTTTAACAACTGAAAGTGCCTCTCCCTCAAGACAGCTTAACAAATAACTCATTTTTTCAACACCAGAAATACTATCATTTTTATGAATAGTATTTTCAAACAAATTTTTGAACGCCATCCACTTTTCATGTTGACCTGAGAAGGTACCAAGTTGAAGTTTAGGAAGCTGTACACTAACCTTAGTTGTAGCTACTTGGCTGATAGCTGCATTGGAATCATCCAGGTTTGGCTGGCTCGACTGGTTAGAGCTTGGGGAAGGTATCAAGTTCACACACAAAGAGTGAATAGACACATAGAGATCACTTATTTCATCTTGTAATGTTGAAATTGTAGTGATATTTTCACTTTCATCTAATTCCTCAGGTAAAGGCACAGTGCCGAACAACTTATTCACTAATTTGTCAAAATCATTATTTTTGGCTGTAGCGGTGGAATCCAAAAGAGTGAGCTTTGTTATAAGTTGAGGAGTGATAGGTTCCTTTTCGATAGCAAGCACTTTTGCTTCAATTGACTTAAGCCTGGCTAGCACAAGCTCAGATTGCTTCACAAAAGTTGAGAACCTCATTTTGAATAAGTCTTAAATTCAATAAAATTCCAAAATAAAAATAAATGCAGATTAAAATAAGTTTATAATGAGCAAAACTTATTTAAAGACAGCCAGGATTCATTGTATTAAATATTAATATTAGTCAACTTGAAATCAGAGAGAAATATTCAGCCATAGTATAGGCCTATAAAAAGTTTAAGTCCCAGAAAATATCTACCTGCAATTATTTCCAGATAATAAATTTGAAATTCAATAAAACATGTTATTTCAAACACAAACTGTAATTAAATGTTCAATCCGTATTAATAAACATTCTTCTGTCACTTTAATTTAAAAGTGTAAGCAAACAATTGAGGTTATGAAAACATAAACAAAGTCTTGCATAATGACATTTAAGTTTTCATTTCTATCCATCAGCAGCGCTAGTGTTGATCAGCTGTGAAGTTGGTATGACTTCCATGATTTTCTGAATATTCAGCAACAAGAGAGAAACTTGTTTCACATTACAGGGGGGAGAGAGGGGGGCAGACAGGATGCAGCCCGATAATGCACAATAGAGAATAGACAAACTATGCATGAAAATACAGGAGTTGTAGACAGTACAGTCTGAGAACAAAATTTTCTGTCTGGGACAACAAAACTTTATGTGTTATTTCACAAATTACTGCAACAATTTAATAAATTGATAATAATGTGATCAAAAATATTTAATCCTCTTGTTAATGATACTTAATGTTGATGACAGATTTATTCAATTAATTTATTCAGTTCAAATAAATACAAAACTTAATAGTCACAGTAGATTATTTTCCATAGGCTGGGAAACATCCGGCTCGAAGGACCATGTTAAATATGGTATTAAGAGGTAAAATTGTGAGAAATACCTTTAGATCCTAAAACTGAAGATCCATTAGGGTTTTGGTAGAACAGGAACAAGATGAGCAGAGAAGCGATGGCTCTGGCCAGAGTGACGAGAATCGAAGGACCACAGATGAAAGATGATGTTGAGAAATGACTATTGTTGTGTAGTATGTAATTCTTCACTGATTTAAATTAAAACTCTTCTTCATTAATAAAAAGAAAGCAATTCACTACTCATGAATATTCTGGACTGTACACGAAAATTTACAACACATTTACTTTAAATAAAAATATCTTCTTGGATCCTAGCTTGACACTTGGTACTATAAATTTGGAATCCATATTTAAATGAGAAATGATGAAATAATGCACTTGGAGCGGTAAGAGAGAAAGAGAGATTAAAATATTTAATATGAACTAAACCAAAAGGTAAGCACTGTGTACTGTGAGAGAGGTGAGTCTAAACTGAACTGACTAGTACGAAGTGCTGTAGTGAACTTTGGACAGTGATGTCATCATATCAGCTGTTGTATCCTTTCAATAACTGAACTAAAAACTTGACTTGAATGTTAATACTACTTGATTAATTGTTTATATTTGACTGTATATAGTTCATATGTTATTAAATAAATATTTTATTAAATGTCCTTAGTTGAATTACTAAATATTTAACAATCAGAGTCAATAAAAGAATTTGGTGTTATTTGTATCATTATTAGTAGTTAGTTACATGTATACATATCTTCAGCTTTATATAAATAGTTACAACGAAACATTGTTTCAGACAATGACACATTCACTGATGATACACAACTGATGATGAAGGAACTGATGTCGCTTCCAGCTGAAGAACTGACTGATGATCAGAAAAGTTTGATCCTCACTAGACGAACGTTGCTCAAGTTTTCAGACAGATTGTTTACTTATGAGGTAACTAATGTTTTGAATCATAACATTCGGTTTTAATAAGTGCTACTATAGTTTGGCCGCTTAGAAAGCGACCTGCGCGCTAATGCTAACAAATGCTAGAGGAGGTTGCTATCTTAGCGGCCAAACTATAGTGTGTGGTTGTTTTGTAGTTTTTTTTTTCAATGAGACAACTTCCATTAAAAAAAGTTTAGTTTCTCTATAATTGGTCCAATTTGAAAAAAAAATTTTTGCGAAAGATTAAACGTATCGATGAACAATGTTCAATCAGTCTTGAATTTTAAGCTGTGTAAAAAAAGTATCATAGCAGTTTCATATTTACCAGCAGAAAAACCGAGTAGATAAAAATAAAAAGTAACTTGTTAAATTGTTAGAAAAAAAATTAATCACATTGTAACATTTTGGTGTCTTAATTGCTTTGTTTGTTATTTTTTCCTAGCTTGAGTGACTTACTCGTTAAATTGTGTTTACTATATTTTCAGTGATTAACCAAAAATTTCAAAAGCCTCTTATCAAACGTATAGGCTACTCAAAACTTTAACAAAGTAATTTCATCTGTTAAAAGTAGGCTACACTTCAAGTTATATTACATTTAAACTAGCGTGGTAGCTAAGTTTTTATAGTACTTATCTATCAATATGATGATTGCTTGTACAATACTAGCTTTTTTATGGTTGAAAACTGGACCCGAGATTTTTAATTTAACTTTTAATAAATTTTCTAAAGATACATCTGATCTTGCTAAAAGCTACATAAGGAATATCACTCATCCCTTCATTCATATTTCACACCTCTGTTCACCTTTGGGTTAAAGTGTTTCTTATTTGTATTATTATCTCATAAAAATCAGAAATTGGAATAGTTTTTACTAATTTAGTATATAAATGAGTTTCTTACAGAAAACAATTGAAATGTGTGTTTTTTGTTCACTGAAAAATAAATTTGAAAATTTATGTATTTTTCTACATTATACCCGTTAACGACATATGAACGCAACTCGTATAAAGTTAATAAATTTGATTTGATTTGAATAGTTGTTTATAAAGATATTTTGCTAGTGAACAGTTTTTGTCACATAGAAGATTATCAACTCGTCCGAAGTTGATTACGACCGGGAGGCGTACGACAGGTTCCGTCGGCAACCAGTAGCACAGTCTGCGCTGGAGTACGCTCGTCGCTCCGACCACCACGCAGTCGCTTTGCTACTAACACACCACGGCCCTGAAACTCAGCCTTACTGGCTGTCCATACTGTCTAACTTCCCAGAGACTACCGACCCGGGCTCTTACAAGTAGGTGAACTGACAAAAATTTATAAACTATCTCCCACGTTTATAGATGATGGTATTTGATTGCTCCACAAAGTATAAGTGGTTACTTAAGAGATAATTGCTCACATTCTCTATCACAATTAGGAAAAAATAAAGAATTCACGTTGTTTCAGGATCCAGAATCTGTTCACGGCCTCCCTGGTAGGAAAGTATTTAAAACATAACACAATTACTACACAAACCCTGCCAAAGCTGCATAATGGAAATAACCACACGGATAACTGTAAAATAGTCTTACGAACACATAAACCGGTAAAAGAACAAGTAACAAACGAGATTATGAGAACACAAGAAACATATCTTCACAAAATGTTCACTCGTGCAAGGCTGTAAAATAATCATCTTGTGCAGACATGTCGATGAATCTTTTTTCAGTCTCGCCTGAGTCTACACAAACGACCATCTTGTCCAGATATTTAAATAATTGTGATAGAAAATGTCTGCAGTAAGATCACTAAACAACATAAACTCGCCATCACTAAAAATTAATTTTTTACAAAGGAGTAAAAACTGTTGTGATGATGATCAGTTTAGAAGCTCCATTTTACTGAATGGCATTTCACAAAATAACTAATGTAATGAATGAGATGTAATTTCCAATCTAAACATGTTTTCGGAAGTTGATATTGTGTTTTTATGATTAGTAAGTCTTTTTATCCAATCTGTTTGACATGTGACAGTTAAGTGGCATTGATTAAGTCAGACCTGGGACTGATCACCCCAAGAATATAAAACGATTCTTGTGCTAGCCAACAATGCTGACATGTTGCCACCTGATAGTCACTGGTACTTCAAAGCTATGAGGAAAATTATAACTTTTAAATAAGTGGCACCCTTAATATATTCACTTGCAACCAACTTTTAAGGAAAATAGTAATTAAACCTCATTTGGCGAAAAGAACCCTGCCCATCTCCCTAAGCTGGCTGGGACATTTGGAGGGTGGCAGACAGATCAACACAAACTCTTAGACAAATCTCAAATATACTTCTTGAAGAGTAAAGAGTAAATGAAACATTTTACAGGGACCTGCTTCCAGAGTGTTCAGTCAATGGAGAAGTGTACCAATGGGAGGAGAAAGAAATAAGAGGAAGAGACTGGAGTGAAAACGAACACTTTGCGTAAGTCTAACATTACACAGATGTTGCTACTTTAAAGATATTAATTGGTGTGTGGTAAATTAGATCATGCTGTCAAAAGTTAGATTTTAACTTTTATTTAGGTTAAGTGATCAATGTGGTTGTCAAAACAGTGTCATATTGTTACCAAAGTGATATGTGATTAAAGCTTAAAGACTACTTGTGGAATTGTAAAAACATGTATGTTAGAAAAATGTTGATTGTAAATTGTTTTATTTCATATGTTAACCTTCTAAATTAAGTCAGAGCTGGATAAACAGGCACAAATCTTGAGGTTAATTAAAACTTATACTTCGTTCACAAAATTTAGGCGTTTTGACGAGAAGTGATTCCATCACCTCCCTCTCACTTTAACTTTGAAACAACAGCCAACAGGTGCCAGTTGATCAGCTGATATATACATTAAGATTAAGCTATAAAAGTAGTGGGGGAAGTCAGAAAACCTTCCCTTTAAACTAGGGATGGACGAGATTGGATTTTTAGTTCGAGACGAGACGAGACGAGATTTTTTTATTTCTCATAAAATTTCGAGACGAGATCGAGACGGGATTTCCCTTCTCATACACAGCGGGAAGTGCACGTTCGGAATTTTTACCTGATTTTGTAACATTATTAGATGACTGTTTAAATACATAAATAATGATAATGGGCAAGAATATTTACAAACTTTTATTAAAAAACATCAGCTTAACATTTTTTTATTAATCACGCCTAACTTATTAAAAATGCCTACGATTCGGAAACCTAGTGATATCAGTTAGGATAGAGTTCAACTTATCCTAAAATAAAATAAATCATAAAATAAAATATAAATTTTTATAAGATAGTTACTTTTTTGACTTTTTTTATAGTAATAAAACATTCCTCACACTGCTAACACTTAACAAAACTTCTCAAATGTTATTAAAATTAAAGTAATATTAACATTTCAAGAATTAATTACATAAGAACGCCTTTGCAAAGGAAACGCAACTGCAACACGCTCCTGTATTGCGGGTATTGCATTGACTTTCTGCAGGCGTTTTTTATTTTTTTATTATTTTTTTTTTTTTATTCTCGTCTTGATAAAAATCTCGGCCAAAAAGAAATCTCGTCTCGTGTAACGAGATTTAAAATTTCCCGAAATTTCGAGACTTGACCATCCCTACTTTAAACCGCCTACATATTGTGAACAGACTCTAACATAAATCTATGTATGAATAAATCTAACCTAACATCAAGTTAATACACTTCAAAGGAAAGGCCAGCAGCTGAATAGAAATTTCTTTACCATCAATTGAAAGTCCAGGGGCTATAGATAGTAAGAAAATAAACATATCAAATTCAAAATTAAGTCAAATTGTTTTGTAGAGAAAATAAATTGATTATTTTATAAACAAAAAATTTGATTCGATTTGAGTTAATGTTGCATTCACTGAAGATTACCCCTTACCCCAGTTTTTATTTTAGGCTAAACTTTTTTACATACCGGTAGTCTCAAGTTTTTTGTGTTTCTTGTGGCGGACTGGAATCTTTTCCATTCATATTATCTTTATTTCCTGTCAAAAATCCTCAATTATAATCTCAATTTAACCTGTAAACACTTATGGGTAATTTACCGCGTAGTTTTCTGGAGCGAGTCGAGGACAGCTTGCTTGCGCCGGACGGACCTATGACCCCTGGAGTGGTGGAGGAGTGGTTCCGCAATCGAGTGTACGAGCTGGAACTCATGAGTAACATGGTGGACCAGCCTCTGCAACTGGTGCGGCTGGCGAGAGAGCGCAACATCAAGGTGAACAAAACACAGTTTAGAAACACACAATTGTCAATATGTATTAACTAATGAGGTTAATTGTAAGAAAGGTCCGTTTGGTCCTAAGTTAACTCAACTAAGTATTTCCCTACATCGCTTCATCCAATTATCGATTCATATATCCATCCACCCATTCATATCCATCCATCCATTCAACCATCCATCATGTGAGAAAGTGTACAAGTATTTGCGTAGGAGGTTTTCTGAATGAATCCTCTACAGTTTGGATCCAAAGGGTACGATTGAGAGGAAGACTATAGTATCATATGTAAACTTCAACTTTGCACATCTTCTGGTTGTATTTATATTAATAACAAAATGTTGTTTATAGGGACTGGACAGTTTGTACAACGAGCTGGTTACGCTGGACGTTCTCATTTACGATGTTGGAATGGAGAACATCACACTGAGGGATCTAGAGATCATGACTCCATTGCAGCAGGCTCAAGCTCTCATGAGTCAGGTAAGTCTAGGAGCATAACACCCTTGGTGCTTAAAACTGATGAAGAACTCCTGGCGATCATCAACTCAAAACTGGTGCATTGCAAAGATAGACAAATTACTTTTTTGAATTTTCCAAGCATATTGGTCACTTGTATGCAATTCTTCAAAAGCTTTAACGTAGCCTATCTTTAATTTTCCCAGATACAACTCTCACTAATCTTAGATTATTCCGGGTAGACTTTTGTCACTTACTTTAAATTCTTCCAGGTCCAACTACACCCTGTCCCACCCTTGCTGTCCTACTTCTTTCTTCACACGTGAATAATGATTGACAGAAGACTAACTTCACGGTATGATAAATTTTCTGAATTCTAACTCTTTTTGTGTACATTTTGAACTAATTGACTATTATCCTTAGATTTGAAAGTTAATAACAAATGTTTCAGTCGAACGAGGACAACTTTGTGGAGCATATGAGACACAGGTTGTTGCCGTATTTGCAGCGCTGTGAGAAGCTCCGGCCAAACTCTCGGAGAAATCTACTGTCTCAGTTCCTCGCTCAGATAAGCATCGGAGATCTCTCTCGGCCTTTACAGGTCGGTGTGTTCGGAAGTAAATCTATGTAGTTAATATACAATTTACAATCTAAAATTACAGTTAGTTAACAAAAAAAATCAACAAAATATATGTTACAACACTTGTGTTACAAAAATGTCACAAAACTACAGTTTATGTGCTGCATATTCTTTTCACATCATAATAGACTAGACTCACAATCTTAGCTCACCTACTACTACTGCTACTGCTACCTACTACTGCTCACATACTGTTTGCTCACATAGTGTTTGTTGTCTGTTGTCGCAGATGTTTGCCCACTGTATAGCCGAGCCACACTCTGGATTGGTAGAAAGCACTGAGGAACTGATCAGTATGGCACTGGACTCTGTGTATGGCTACACAGGCACGGATCAGCTGGCTAAGGCAGACACCATCTTGAAGATACTTCCTGTCAACTCTCTTGGGTCAGTCACACCACAGACACTAGACACACAAGTAGTAATGTAGGATAAATACAAGGGCTATTCAGGAAGTATGGAAAACAATATTTTATTATATACATCTGAAAAAGCATGTAAAAACTACTTGTCTTCTCAGCCAAATCAATTGACAAATTTTATTTGTCAAATTTTTGGACGAGCATTAAAATTCCTTTTTCATAGGATTCCGCCACCTACGAGCTCAGCCAACTTACACACAATTAAAGGTTTTCATCGTAATCAAAGCGCTGTGCTGCTAACCAAGTCTTCACTTTGGTGCAAAAAATAAGTTAAAGTCACTTAGAGCCAGGTCTGCACTCTAGGGTGGGTGGTTCAGGGAAAAATCTTTCAATTTAATGATTGAAGGATATATCAACTGTGTGATTTGATGTATGAGCGTTTTCATGCATAAACAAAATCTTGGATATCACATACCATTTCCAAACAGAATTTTCATGTATTACGTTTTTTTGAACCCTTGATGAATCTATAGGTTTTAAGTGTATGACCAACAGAAACCATATTAGAGAGCGCACCTCGTAACTGGGAGGTTTTCAACTGTAGCACACTTTTTAAAACTGTAATATTGGGACAACAAGCAGCACAATGGCACTTTCTCCGTCACAGCTGGATAGTTGTTGACGATGCGAACATTTCTTTAGTAGAAAGTAGACAACCACTGATTGCCTATTACTTATCCTTACTATCACTATTGCCTTATGTTAAAAAAATAACTTCATGTTGTTAGCCTCCGTTCACTATTATAGTAATAAATAATGGTTTAAGTACCTTATACTGTCAAAGTTATCCTTTGTAGTCTATATAGGCACTGCAGTTTCGCTGAGATAACGCATCAGTCTAGACCTGCACTCCATGCGTATCGTGTTTCCCGGTACCGGGATTTTTGTAATGATTATTTATTGTTCGTTTTTCCGTTTAAATATGTGACATCGATGGATTTTAACTTCAACGACTACCTCTGGAACGAAATTTGATGTCCTTGACAGCCTGATGAAGGTCCCATCGGAAACGAAACTGCAGTAGCCTATATAGACTACAAAGGATCACTTTGACAGTATAAGGTATTTAAGCCATTATTCATTAAAAACATAACAACGGCATGTAAACATTTTAAACACAAAACCCCAAAATAAAAAAGTACATTGGTCCTGAATCTTACCATAAAGTGCACAGTACTGTAATAGCTATTTCCTTATGCGGATGGAATCAACGTTTGCAGGTTGAGTGAGGCAGGATTGAGTGAGAGGGTGCAAGCGGCTCGAGAGGAGTTGAAAGTCGCCCAAATACTGAAGGGACGAGGACATCCGATGAGTTTGTCGTCTGTTCGAGCTCTGAGACAAGATGTTGACACAGCCAAGTCCCTACTGGTTCGGCTCACTTCTGCTGTTGGGACAAAGTAAGATCATACATTCTTTAGTCTAAGTTAAACATCGCTCTTCCAAAATGTATGTCCTATGTGCAAGCACACTAATAAGTCATATTACTACAGTAAGGAGAATTTTTGAAATATCTATCTCAGAAATTTGGAATCGTCCTTAATATTTTGTAGCTTGCTGGATACGCTGAACGACACTTTCAAAAGAGCGAAGATTTTTGGCTGGTTATTTAGGTGTTTCGGTACTAACCATTCAACCTGCAAGTATATTTTTATAAAACTTATGGATCTTTTTCAAGAAGAGGGACGCCACAGTTAAAATTTGGCCAATGCAAACACAGGTGATGTAAATGAGTTATGCGTACTGTTGGGGATGCATATTGATCGTTATTTTATCACATGATGTAACAAGTGGACTGCTCTTGCTCCAGCCAGTTAAGATTTATTATCTACATAATCATATTGTTATTAAAAACTAGCCCTATCAACAGTAAGAAAGTGCCCTAACCTAACTTCCTTATTTATATCACCCTAATTTACCCAACCAATTAGCAACCTCAATGTGGTTTAAATGATTGTAAAGAGTTAAGAAATACAATTTAATTATTGTTTGTGATTATAGAGTGCCCGTTGCAGAAGAAGCGGATTGGAATCAACTTCTGCAAGATCTTCTGCAGATGCAGAAACTAGTCTTGACATGCATTCCCTTGCAAATGTGCTATGAGGTGTGTTATAGTTAAATTTATTTTTTCAACTCCAGTTATAATAACTTAAAAAGGTTTTGTTTAATAATGTACAGTAAAACCCCTCATATCCGGCCTACATCTAATAACAACTTGTGCTTGTTGTTATTAGATTTAACAGTATTGTTTAAGTCTCTTTTGGGAATATACTAGCTCAACTGAGTAGTGAACCTGCTAAAAAACGTATATGAACAGGAAACGTATATGGTGAGTCGGTGGCTCAGTCGGTAGCGTCGCGGACTTCGGGCTCAAGGCAGTAGTGTCCTGGGTTCGGATCCTGGTCACTGCCACTAACTTTTATCAGTACAGTTCACCTTTGTACTGTACCGGCTCACCCCTTGCTTTGCTGGATACGTTCCACGCACAGATCTGTAGTCTATGTGGACGGGCAAATGCAAGGCCCGTTAGAATGCTCAAATCATGGAGATTACGTTTACTGCTGTGTGGAAAATATTTTGGTATCGATTCCGAGAAGTGACCTGATAAACCGAGGACCGGAAATTCCGAGGATATTAGGGCTTTTACTGTATTAAATAATTAATTTCAACAACCGACAGTAGTGCAATAAAAAAAAGGCTTTATAATATATATATATATAAGTTATATATTTATAAGTTGTATTTCCTTGGCATACAGATTAATTTTTTTGTGATATGAGAATCCGGTAATATGAACCCTTCCGGATTATCGAGAGCCAATTGTTATTAACAATGACCATTTCGTATAAATATACCGCCAAGTTTACTACAACTATTTTTCTCTTAAAAGCTGGTCTAGGGGCAAAGCCTGAGGTCTCTGGTTCAAATCCCGCTAACCACCACTGGTTTCAGCTGTATACCAATGCCCTAGAGCCTCTAGACCAAGTCAAAAGTAATGTTTAAAATGGTCCCAAGCCAGTATCTAGCTTCTTGAGAAGTGAAACAGTCTCTTGTGAAAGGTTCATGTAGCGGGACTGTTGGCCAGTGACAGTCTGTCCGTGGTGCGTTCGGCCGTGCGCTCGATGTGCTGCCATCGTGAGGAGCAAGGCCGCAAACCTCTGCCACTCGAGCGCAGCGTGGCGCTCGTGCTGCAAGCTGCCACCCATCACTTTGACTCTGCAGAGACACTCACTGACCACCAGATCAGCTTGGCTAGGTAATTGAGTCTGTCATTTATTTATGTAATGTGAAGTGTGTTAAACTCAAATTGCGTGGTTTTAAAATAAAAATGAATTTAAGTAAAAATGAGATCAACACAAAAACTGAAACTTTTACATTTTCATCCACTTGCTTTTTCTTACTTTTATTTTATTTATTTGAAAAAAATCAAAAATTTTTACAAAATTTTATAAACAACTTGCTGCAAAAGCCAGGAAAATTTAGCTTGTCTGCAGCTCATAGAGAAAACTTGTTCTTGATAACAATCTATTTCGTCACTTGGTCAGTCCCATCGAAGTATAAAACACAACTGGAACTCCGGGTAGATAGGAGATGTGGGATAAAAAGCGCGCCGTTTCGGTAACCTTCCTCCACCACTATGGGGGACCCAACGCAGATATGTCAGTTCCTCAAGCCGTGCACGTGGTCGTTAATACGCTCCTGGCCGTGCATACAAAAGGTTGACTGCAATTAAAGTTATATATTCGGAATCTGTATTAACTGCAGAATCTGACAGTATAAATATAATCTTATTTAAATCGTAAATCGAATTTTAACAACTAAAAATGTTAAACAAATATCACACCTTGACATGAAAAAGTTACTAAGCGAGGATTTTTTTAATTTTTTGGTCAGAAGCAAACTTTAAGCGAGAAAATTGTAGCTAATGAGATGATCTTCAGCATATAACCAAGCAATTTCAAATACAATTTTCTAGTCGTGTGTAATGGAGTAATTAGTAACGCAAAGAGGTTATTTATAAATTGCGCCGCGGGCCGTTCTCACTGGTTCCGCTGATCTTTACGTTTACGGTACTCCCAGAAACGTTTTGAGTACAACCAATAGTTATATTAAATTAATTTTTATTACAGGTAACACATAACTAAATACTGAATTATCACCTTCTAGGTAAACTCTTTACATACAATGTTACCGTAAATTAAAATATAAAATGTAGACTATAGATACAGGGACAGGGACTGGTAATCCCCCTTTGTTTAAATGTAACAAGGGATCGTGTATTATCTGCTTTGTTTAGTAACTAATGAGAAATTTCAAATATTAAGGCTCAGATCAAATAATTGATAAGGTCATAAATACTAAACCTAGGAAGTATTTTTAATAACAAAAATTGAATAATAAATTTACAAATCGAATTGTTAGTTGTGTTCTTTTGACAATATGAGTATTTGTATAATGTTGTAAACACACGATTAGTAAAAAGTGTTTTGAGTGTCATTGTTATTCTGTATATGTTTTAAAATTCATATCATCACACATAAGAGAAAAGGGTTTGGTTAATAATACTAAACAGTACTTTTAAGAATATGTTTTACTGCCCACAATCGTGCTTAAATATAGTACAAAAGTTGCATTACATGTTGTGAAACAAAACCAATTTCTTCAATCTCTGCCTTACACCTAACTTATTTTTGTTACATTCATTCATAATGTCCCTAGCATTGGAGAAACAAACGGTTTTGTAAAACAGTGTCTCTAACAGTTTCATTCATGGGCGGCAGCCTGGTACCGGTATTGAATATTGATATTTATCTTCTGCAAATAAATTAAATATATGATCACATCCATAGAATAGTTAGTTGTATTCTTTAACTTATATCAACTATTAAAAAAGGTTAAAATTTATTTTGCTTTACAATGATCGAGTAGCACAAACGTAAAGAGTTGCTGGACTGAGGAGGTTGGTGCGACATAAAATCAACCTCGTCGCGCTATTAATCACTACACTACAAACAAACTACAAACTTAATTGTAAATTGCTCGATCACATGTTAAAAATCATCTCTTAAACTACAACTTTGTCACTTACAGTTTTCTTCTGACCCAAAAATAAAATACTTCCTCGCATACTAACTTTTTCATGTCGCAATGTAAAAATTGTTAACGCTTTTTAACTATGGAAATTCTATTTTTAATTCAAAGTAAAATTTATTTACACCATTAGATTCTGCATTTAATGCAGATTACGAATATATAAACATTATTGTACTTAATCTTTGTTATTGAATGCTAGGAGCGAGTTAACAACTTCGCGCACTATTCGATGAATTGGCTAAAATCCACTGGGTCCCCCATGGTGGTGTGGGAAGGCTGCCACAACGGCGCGCTTTCGTGAACACGTACCTAGCATTCCAGTTGTGTTATATACTTCGATGGTCAGTCCTTGTCCATTATAACTTTCGTTTTCCTTTCTCTTGTCAAGATCTGCTATCATTGTTGTTTCCACTTATACTCTACCTTTCTATAGAAGACTAACATAAACTTGCTTTAACAACAACTTGAAACAATTACCTTAAATAAATAAATATATACTAATAAATAACATGCATTAAATACTATTCAACTTTAACAATAATATAATGAGTAATTTAGACAAAAATATTCAATCAGATTTAAAATGGATACTTGGTGACAGTTAGCAAATTAACAATATTGTAATATTAGATAAATTACAGGAGATGGAACAAATATGCAACTCAACTAAGGGTTAAGAGTTCCTGGAAGTAGAGAGCATACAAAAAACACTTTATACTTGAAACAAAATAAAAATTTGCCCCTCAAAAAAGACCTATCAGAAAAGCGTAGTTTAAACTTCGCTTCCGGTTCAAGATGGCGTCGAGATCAGTTCGCAATCCATGTAACGAGTGTAATAAAACGATAAATAAAAGTTATCCGGGTACTCAGTGTGATGGCATGTGCATGAAAATGTTCCACAACGAATGTGTGGGGCTAGGAATTGACGACTATCAAGCAATTCGAGGATCTGACGGTAAAATCAGTTGGATTTGCAAGGACTGCCATGTAAGGTTAGACAAACTGAAAACCTACAATTTAAGTATTGACGATTATTGCAATCTCATTGAGAGTGTAGGAAAAATCTTAAACATTCTTAGCGAAATAACTAAGAGCAACGTAGAATTAAGGGAAAAGATAAACCATATATTTAACGATGATTGTAGGCTAAAAAGTAATGAAACTAATGACGCACCGGAGGTCTTACATCAATCATACGTCATCCAAAATCAACGTCAACAATACGTCATCCATGATGTCATGCACGATCAAGGAAAAAAACCAAGCACGACCAGTGTTACCAGTAATCAGGGAAAGAAAATTATCCCAACAAAATCGAGCAAACCTATTGGGGGCAACGGTCTACAAATTAAGGAGGGAAATGAAAAAAATGGTGTTGGCAGTACTGTCATCGACACTTTTTCAAATCTCACAGACGACGCAGCTGGCGTCGGCACAGAAATAGAAAATGGCGGCATTGAAATTGAAACAGAAAGTAGTGAATATAGTAACTGTGAGGAAGATGACAAAGTGTTAGATGGAGATCCATCAACGGAAAATAGGTTAACTTATGCAAGTGTTGCTTCTATGTCAAATTCAAAACTTAATGATGTACAAAAGGACACTGGTGACGATTTTATAACCCAGCGTTACCACAAGAAGACTAGAAACCATCAACATAACGTGAAGCAAATAGGCCTAGCCCTATCGAGGACCAAATCAAGTTTTAAGCCTATGATAGGTACTAAGAAGGTGGATGGGTCCCAATTGGGCGCTGTCAGTAGGACCAAGTGGCTATTTGCATCAAGATTTGAAACAACTACAAGTAGAGAAAATGTTGAGGAATATATAAAATCATTGTGTGATGGAAAAAATGTAATCTGTGAAGAACTCCGAACAAAGTATCCCGGCTACAAGTCTTTTAAGGTAGGTTTCCCAATTCAGTATTCTAATGTAGTAATGGACTGTGAAAACTGGCCTGAAGGCATATTTATCAACAATTTCTTGGTATCTAAGAGAAATGTGTCTAGGCCTAGGCCTATTAGCGATACGCCAATGATTGACACTAAGAAACCGGGGGAAGAATAATTGGCTCTGATTTGTATGGGGGAATAGAGTCATCAGGCAAAAACCCTAAAAAGTTAAAAATGTTATTTTTAAACATAAGATCCATTTTTAATAAAGTTCACCTGTTAGAGGCACTACTTCAGGATAACACTTATGACATGGTTTGTGTGGCAGAAACATGGCTCAACAAGGATAAAAGTAAACACTTCAAAATTGAAAATTATTCCAAGGTATCCGATTATTGTAGAGAAAGTAAAATGGGAGGAGGTGTTGCAATCTTTAACCATACAAATAGTTCAATTAAAAGTAGTCCTATCAGCATTTTGAGCACCCTGTCAGTTGAAGAAATTTTTGAATGCTGTGGGGCAATTGTTAAGTGTAAAGATTTTAAATTTATTTTATTAAATGTCTATAGACCGCCATATAAATCAAACTTCTACAATTTCATTGAACTGTTAGAAGACACCATCAGTACGGTTAAGAAGAGTTTCTGTGATCTGCCTTTGGTAGTTTGTGGTGATCTAAACATAGACTATTTGGAAAATACCTTTGAGAAGGACTGCTTAAATGATGTACTCAGTTCAAGTAACCTACATGTCACCTTTAAACATTATACAAGAATCAATCAAACCTCAAACAAACATAGCCAGCTCGACTACTTAATCACCGATTTCCAAAACCAGCTTTATTCAACTGTTATTCTACCACCTCTCTTATCAGATCACTGTATAGTTGTTTTTAATTTAAATTTGAGTTGCCATAAAATCAAGAAAAAAGTTGAGAAGCGAAAACTAACAAAGCCTAACATCTCTACATTTGAACATCTTCTCAAAACCCATTTGGTGCAAACCCTAGACGCAACTGCTAACACAAACGATGCGTTTGATGAATTCTATTCCTATTTTGTTTATTTATTTGATATATGTTTTCCTAAAGCAATTTATAGTAGTAAGGACGATTCTCATGTCAAGTGGATTACCCCAGAGGTCACTGATTCGCAAGAAAAACTCATAGATCTGTACTGGCGAACAAGAAATGTAAATAGGCCTAATGTAAATAGTAAATTAGAATACAATAATGCTAAGCGTCAACATTCCGATCTTCTTAGCAGAGCAAAGAAACAATTCTACAAGTCAAAGATTGACAATGCTAAGAATGTTAGTAAAGAATCATGGGCAATTATTCGAAACTTGACATGTGATGACAATGTAAATAGTTGTAATATAGGTCTTAAGTTTGATGACGAGCTTGTTACTCACCCGAGTACTATAGCAAATATTTTTAACAATTACTTCATTTCTGAGATTGACAAGCTGGCAGGTCCAGCGATTAAGATAGATATAGACCCAAACCAAGTCCCCGATGAAGGTGATTTCCATTTATGGCCTACAAACGAGAAAGAAGTACTGAGCGTAATAGATAAAGTTAGCAGAAAGAGTAGCGCTGGTGTGGATGAAATTCCTTGTAGCCTTCTTAAATCATGTAAAGATATCATAGTTAAGCCACTAACAAAAATAATAAATAAGTCGTTTTCACAGGGCATTTTCCCCAACAAAATAAAAACATCAAAGGTTGTACCTATATATAAGAACAATGAAAAAGACATAGTTAAGAACTACAGGCCAGTAGCAGTACAAAGCGTTTTTTCAAAGATTTTTGAAATCATATTCTTAAAGAGATTATTCCCTTATTTGGAAGATAATCAAGTATTGAATCCCGATCAATATGGTTTTAGAAAAAACAAATGTACAACTGATGCAATATTTAATCTACTAATAAATATCTATGATAATCTTGATATTGTTGGCGAGCAGCTCTGTATATTCTATGATATGACCAAAGCATTTGACCTCATTTCCCATGATATTCTAATAAAAAAGTTAATGGCTATCGGCATTAAGGGTAAAGCCTTAAATTGGGTAGCATCTTATTTGAAAGACAGGAAACAAATTGTTAGTGTCAGGTATTCTGGGCAAGATGGTTTAAGTCGCCATTATCGATCGGCCACCTCATCTCCTGTAAACACCGGTGTACCGCAAGGTTCCAACCTAGGCCCTGTACTGTTCTTGCTGTTCGTGAACGACCTACCGGAATCTGTCTCAATAGGAAAGATTTGGCTATTTGCAGACGATGTTAGCCACCTGGTGCAGGACAGAGACGAACAGATGCTTAGGCACAAAGCTCAAGATGGGTTAAACCAAATGAACAATTGGTGTAAGGACAATAAGCTGATTTTAAATAAAGGAAAAACCAAAGCTCTCCAATTCCATAACAGGAAAATCCCAGATAACACGCCATTACTCAAACTTGAAGGCACCAGTATCAAAATTGATAATCACATAAAGTATTTAGGCCTAACCATCAGTGACAATCTTAAATGGCAGGATCATATCCAACAAATTTCGCCCAGATTAACAGCTGTGTGCCATATGGTTCGAAGGCTCAAGTCAATTGTTGATAATGATGTTTTAATGAAAATTTACTTTGGTTGCTTTCAAAGTATTGTCAACTACGGAATCTTATTCTGGGGAAACAGTCCTCTCGCAAGCAGAATACTACTTCTTCAAAAAAGAATAATAAGAATAATTTATAATGCTCCATACCTTGCCCATTGTAAAACCCTTTTTGTTGAAGCAAAAGTCCTTACGGTGCCAGCAATATTTATTTTGGAATCTGCCCTAATAGTCAAGAAGAACCCGAACACGTTTCCACAAAACAATACAATCCACAACTACTCAACAAGGCAAAAAAACAACATTCATCTAAATCAAGTCAACTCAAGTTTAGTAAAGGACGGACCAAAGTTTTTATCAAGCTTAATCTACAACTTGATCCCTCTAAATATAAAAAGCATTGAAGATCAAGATGAATTCAAGAGGAAATTTAAAGAATATTTATTGAAGAGGCCATATTATTCTGTTGAAGAATACCTAAAAGAAAAATAGGCCAAATAAACTGACGACCACGGCGCAGCTGCGCTACCAGTGGGAGATCACCAAGTATCAAGTAAGTAAGTAAGTATCAAGTAAAAGCCTTCAATGGGAAAATTATCAAGTTAAATTATTAGGGGTAGTTGTACATCCGTTCCATATTGTAGTTTTTGCTCCAAAAACAAACAAAAATTTAAGATTGAATTCACAACTACATTGCAGTAGGAATAAGTTAAGTTTCATTGATTTTAATTTGATTAACATTGCATTGTTTCTAATTTGCCAATTTCAGAGGCTGTTTAAACATAATAACGGATGATAACGCAGAAATTCAAGAGGAAAAGGACTTGATTGCGGGGCTCCAGCTTCTCAATGAATTCAAAATCAGTATACTCCCAGTGCAGGGTAAATATCTACATTTGGTGTTTGGAAAACATAATCATTGATTTGTTACTTTGCTCTGAATAATAAGAGGCTCAGCTAGCTTCATAGGCGGATCCAGGCCCCAAAATGTGGGGGGGCTATGCCGGGGGGTCTGGGGGGTATGGAATACCCCTCAGTGTGGAGGGGTAAATTTTTGAAAAAATATAAGCTCCAAAGACGTATTTTAATCTATTTGGAAATCAACATAAAAGGAATTACGGATTCAGTGAACATGGTACTTGAAGGACCTTGTAATCGGCTAATTTACGAATTCCATGTAAGAATTTCACCCTTACACATTATGGAAAATAGCTGACATAAGATAAAAAAAGGAACAGACTGATCCAAACCCTAAACGTGTGTATACTGTGTACCTAGGATCCTAAATTAATTGCTGGTTTGTAGCATATAACTCAGGCCTTCTCACATAAGAAGTCAAGAACTTTACTTTGTCTATTGAGAGCTCCAACACCTTTTGGCAATGGTAAGACGTTATTTTGTACCATATAAAAAGTTAAAATTTATGGTGTCTAGTTTATTTTCATTTAAAAATTCAAGAATAATTCCAGACATTTTCAGACGAATGCCAAATTTTTCAAGACTGGATTTTTCAACAATTAGTGATGTGTTGATACCAAACTAGCCAATTTGGATTTTTTGGATGATGAAAATCTTCCACGACCAAGTAGACATCATCATTAACTGCCTCGGACGTCGTCGTTGCCAATCGCGATCACGGCAAAATTATGATCATTTCCCGCGGCCGTGTAGACATTATCATTGACTCCCGTGGGCACGGAAATGTCATCGGCGTCGTCTGCGATGATCGCGGCAAAATTATGATAATTTCCCGCGGCCGTGTGGACATTATCATTGACTCCCGCGGCCACGGAAACGTCATCGGCGTCGTCTGCGATGATCGCGGCAAAATCATGAAAATTCCCGACTTTCATATCAAAATAAAGACTAAATCCCTACTTTTCAAGACCTATTTGAAATTAAATACTAATTTCCGACTTTCCCGTTTTTTCCGACTACTAGACACCATATAAAATAATAAATTTTGTTTACAAATATCAAACTTTGAGGTTCCTATAATTTTTTTAAATTAATTTTTCTAACTTAACCAATTAAAATGTGAATCCTGATTTCTGGCCCCCCCCTTTAGCCGCCACTGGCTAGCTGACTAAGCAATATGGATTCCAGAGGCGTATATACTAAAAACAATTTTACATAACACCGATTATTCGTCCTAGTACATTCCTCAGGCAGATTGAAGAAAAGTGCAAGTATCACAATCAGAACTGTTTGTAAGATAGTTTCAACGGTTTTTAATTTTAACTTACCTCTCACCGGTACAAAATATTAGTGTTATGTTGTGTGAGAATTTTGTTTATGTCCTTAAGCCCCTGGGTTTGATCTAAAGTACTATCTGATCTAAAGTACCATCTGATCAAAAGTACTATATGATCTAAAGTACTATCTGATCTAAAGTTCTATCTAATATATCTGATCGTTGTTCACTTTCCCAAAAAAATAACTCCTAATAAACCTCAAGGCTTCCCCTCTAAATAAAAACAAAGTTTTCTCGTAGGCATGCCACAGTAGTAG
Organism: Macrosteles quadrilineatus; assembly: GCF_028750875.1. NCBI lineage: Eukaryota > Metazoa > Arthropoda > Insecta > Hemiptera > Cicadellidae > Macrosteles > Macrosteles quadrilineatus. Next base: position 28,017,432 of record NW_026542599.1, on the reverse strand, counting down.
TTTAGATTTTTTTTATTTTCTTTCCTATTTTTCTTTGTTCTTGTTATAAACTCATCCTTGCAGTAATGTAAAAATATTTAAAAAATTATATATCTTATCAGACATTATATATCTTATGACATTACATATCTTATGACATGGTATATCTTATGACATTATATATATCTTAGTACATTCAAATTAGGTTTGGTTGATTTGTGTGCAAGAGCTACTGATGATAGATGAAAAATCTTCAAAAAAATTTAGGGGCTCGGACCCCTTTGCGATGCTTTAGTGCTCTCTCTTACAAAATTCCACTATTGTTGAAACTAAAAATAACTTTTTAGAAAGCATCAATTATCTTTTCTGTGCACCAAGATTTTTATGAAAATAGTCGGTTTACGTAAATGGAAAAGAGTTTACCCTTCCACAAGAATTTAGTTTTCACAGTTATTTGTGTTTCTTTTACAAAAGTGAACTATTTTCCATTCAATTTTCTGTCATTTATTTTACTTTTACTTTTATTACTTTTAATTGTAGCCTTTAACATTTAAATAAGGACCTAGCTGAACTTGTAACAAACTTCATTTCTGTTTACACCATTTTTAAATTGATTTTACTAACTAAAAAACTAACACAACTAAAAACATCGGCAATTTTACACTTTTTTACAGTTTCTAGGAGGCTGAACATTTTACCATTGCTCAATAAAGTACTATATACAATTCTCAACACAGTTAAGCCTGTTGTCCTTAAACCTAGGCCCTTTTGCTCTAAGTTATGTGTTCTATACAACAGTTAGACTGTGCAAGGAGCGAATGCAGCTGATAGAGTCCTGCTTGACGTCACGGCCAACGTCTTACAAGGATTATCACAAGTTGTTGTCTCTGGCTCACAAGCTGAGGATCTGCGGAAACGACTCACGACTGCGGGAAGGCACTATACTGCTGCGAGTTGCCAACATTGCATTCCAGGTGTGTGTAACCATTGACTGTATATACACTTGACTCCATGCATTTCACCATAAACAAACTTACATCAGCGTACTCACGCCGAAAAATCCAGCCTCAGAAAACATATGGAATGCCAGATGATGGTTTAAAATTTTATCAATATATTGTTTGGTGTCTAGGCCAAGGATTACCGCCAGTGCGCCGAGGTGTGTCAACAACTGATGGACCGGCGCCATGCTGTAGGATGGGAGGCTTGCGCCAGACTGGGGCAATGTGCTGACTATGAAGACATCAGCACGAGGCAAACGTTGACAGCCTTCGCTCTGATACACTGCCCAGATGAAAACCTGCGGGAGCTGATTGAGACTAGGTGAGTGTACATTAAGTTAAAACATTGTATTAAACACTTGCTAATCATAGACTGTTAAAGCAAGACTGAGTCTGATATAGCCACCATCTTGTGCAGATTTGCCGATTGTAACCTAACCTCAGCTTTTACTACTTATGGTTTTCTTTCAGGAATTTGTGTTTTTTATTTCACTACTATGCAGTTTTCTGTTTGGCTCTACCACTGTGATTTTCCAGCTTTGGCTGGGGTTGTGTACTTATCTAATCATGTTTTAGGTACTTAGGTATGGGCTCGTGAACATCTCGGTAAGGAGATCAGCGACAAATAATATTTATCAACCAACACTGACAGTCAGGCAATTTCGAAGGCTCTTAACTCATAAGAATTCAACTATAAGCTTGTGTGGGAGTTGTCTTGCCCCGGTGTCAAAATTGGGAAGAGGGAACGATCTTACGCTTTTTGGGGGCCTGGATTTGCAGGCTTAGAAGGTAACGAGGCTGTCGACAGACTGGCAAATGTTGCTTAGGCGGAAACTTTGTTCAGTTCTCAACCCTTCTGTGGCATCTCACTTAAGTACGGGTGCATTTGAAACCACTGTAACATATTATGTATAGGATATGGGCTGAAGTAGTATCCCAAGTAAGCTCACTCTTCCTCACACACCTTACAATGGGTGGCCACGCAAATTTCGTGGCTGGATAGGTAAAGAATCAGACAAACAATAGGATTGACTGGTCACAGGTGGTTGAGAAAGAATCTGCAATGAATGGGTTTGTATGATTGTGCTCGACTATGCAGGTAATGTGGCAGGTCATAGGCAAATGCTGATTATCTGTGAGGAGCTCTCCGAGGTAAAAAGGACAACTGTAGACAATCTGGTGAAACTGATTGGTAGACAAAATAAAATAGGTTTACGTACCTTACGTTGTCAATCCTAGTATAGCCTCAGGCAAAGGATTGATGACGTAAGGTACGTAAATATTTTATTTTGTTTAAATCAATCCTGGAGGCAATGCTGAATATGATTGCTTCACTTCAGGCATTTATCAGGTGCTTGAACATTGAAGGTTACTGAATGTTGATTGGGATGCACAATAATTTGACATATGAAACACTTTGATGCTTCAGGTCCGTCCCTTCAAAATGACATAGGAACTTTCTCACTTTAGAAGAGAATCACGTTCCACATTCCAGATACCTACCAAAATGTCAAGAAAATTGTGATGGGAAATAACCATAGTAATTTCATATTGAAGTATGTTTCGATCCCATGAACTAAATTGTATTTAAGTTTGTATATTTTTTGCTGTAGGTGCGAACTGGAACATAAACGACTACAGATTTTTATTCACAATCAAACCTCAAAAACAGAAACTCCTGAAGAAGAAGAAGAAGAATACACTGATGCAGCTAGCTCAGTAAGCTGACAGTATTTTTTACAATTGAAGGCATTTAAACCCAGGCTTAATTTGTTTATGATTACATAGCTATATAACCGGATATTTTAAAAATGTATGTTAATTTTAGTACTGTACTTGTGTGTAGCAATAGTACAAGCGTAAAATTATAAAAAAATTCCTTGAAACTGTTACAAAACCAGCTATTTTAACATATAACTTTAAATATATTCATAAACTACAGTAGACTCCCTCTTATCCGGACATCAGTTTAATTGGACTACACTCGGCGGAAATTACATCTCTTTAACCGAACAATTTTTATCAGCACATTGTTTTAACCGGACTAGATCGACAGGAAGTGGGAGGTATTGAAACGATTGTTCTTGTGGGAAAGATTTGAGACCAGTGATCACGTGTCTAAATACAATACTCTCCTAAATTTAAGTCGAATATTTGGGTTACATAACAAGTTTTTGGGGGCGTCGGTTTAACCGGAAAAACTGTTATTTGGACTGGCCTCGGTCCCGATGAGTCCTGATAAGATGGAGTCTACTGTAATAGCATTATTCTAGAGTAAATTGTAAATAACTTGTAACACAAACATTTTAGTGGCAGTTTGCAAGAAGAATCTTCCTGTAAACAACAGATAGGTATTTTATAGATTAAAAATTTATAATGTTGTCACCCCACCTCAATTAGTAAATGCAATGGTAATAATTAAACTCCAATCTAATAACTCCAACAAGTTCAATTCATAAAAATAATCTAGAACATTAAATGACCAAAACTTAGCAATCAGTATTAGTCTATTACAGGATGTCTTTCCTTGAAATTTGATTAATATTTTTCAGCCTCAAGTTCCGTCCAAGGAGTTTCTTCCTCTGGGGCTGTCATCCACCCTTCAAACAACATCTAAGCTTCTCAGTCAGTTCACCAATACTGGCTTTTGGAGGGATAAACTTTTGAATAGGTAAGAATTATGTTTAACATAAAGATATAAAGCTACAGTTTTTTAAAACTGTTTTAACATTAATTTGGGCTAATCTGGGTGGTGTTTTCCAAGGAACAAAAATAATATTGCTTGCCTCACTATCAAAAGGTCGTCGGTTTATTTCAGAATACAGACACTAGCTTTTTAATGGCTTGAAACTGTCGCCAGCTATTCTTGATCATTTGGCTTTTAATAAAGCCAAAGAACCTGATTGGCTAAAGAACCTGATGAATCTTAGTCAGTAACTAAGCTACAAAGATCATCTCCCTCCATCCTACACTCATTGACATTTCATAAATATATTTTTCAATTATTGTAGGCCTTGGTATTTCTGCTTGAGAAGAATATGATGTTTCAACTCACGACCAATGAAAACAATCCAGCGGTATGTCAGAGCATGAATTATTTTCCTTTCAAACAAACTTCATAAATGTATTAATGTTCTCGACCTATGTTTTCAGAGGAGATGGATCAGCGAGGGAGGCAGACAGTCGGACACGTGGAGACATGTCAAAGCAAGGGTTCCCAGATCTGTACGCCAGCCTGCACGCAGACTGCCACGAGAGCTCTCTGTACACTGAACCTGACGCAGAGGAGTGGCGAGAGCTGCGGCTCGTACAGACCGTGCTGCGTGCGTCACTCTTGGAACAGGAGAAACTGCCAAAACATCTCCTGCGAGATATGGATGACGGTTAGTGTGACTGAGTGATTATAGTGCTCGCCTGACAATTGAAAGGTTGCCAATCCAATTCTGTGAAAAGCCAGTAGTAAGATGGTTTGAAACTTACTTCAACCGACCTCAATCACTGGGCTTTTAATCGCCCTGACTAAAAACCAGCTAAGATGTATCAAGTTACATGAGGCTCACACAATTTGGATTTGATTCAAATTTATACACTGAACCATGTCCACGTGCCTGCACCCAGACTAACGAAATGGAAGCGTGATCCATGCGCAGGCCCGAGGAGCGGCTCACAAAACTTTACTTAACAAAATGAGAACCATGGATGGAGGTTCAAGAACAACACGCCATTTGAGAGAAACGAACTGTAATTAACATTTAAATGAACACAACAACAAAAATCAACAACAATACATGAATTAAATACTCTCAATTAAACTTTAAATAAATTTAGATACCCGTCTAATCCGCTGACTTACAGTCCTTTCCTTATTATTCAAAATAGGCTAAAAAGACCTTACTAGCTTTTACCTTAAAAAAAAACTTTCAAATTAACAGTACATAACAATGAATATAAAAATGTCTTCTTAATACTGTATTTAGAACTTGGTAACAATAGAAAAATTTAGGGGCCCCAAAAATAGAATTTAACTAAATAGGCTAATTAAATAATTATAAAAATTTAAATTGTCAACAAGCAGGGTAATAGACTGTTGAATAAACTTTAAAAGGAATAACAAATAAATAAACTCTGTGTATCAACAACAATTAATAACAATCAATAAGTCTCCTTTTCTTGAAAAAATTTAAATAGGTAAATCTAAAATAGGAACTTGCGGTAATTGCGGTTTTCTTTCATTATATCCAGGTACAGGACACTGTAGAGCCGTTGAAGCTGGACGGAGAGGGGCTGGCCAGAGTTCCAACAGAGGCCTCAAGGTGGTAACTTTTCTCCGCCATGCTCCCGGTGTTACAGTTTCAGCTTACATGGGCCCTGAGTAACAAACCCAGAAACACAGTAGTAGAAGTCTAAGTTCATTCCGCAATATTCACTGTTTTCACTGAGTTACAAATTTCACTGCTTTATTAAGTTCCAAAATCACACTGATTAGGAACTTAAGGAACCTAACATAAGGATTAGGAACCTAACATATCTTTTCAGGAAAAATTTTAAATTTTTTAAAAGGTTTATCTCTCTTTAACAGCTCTTTAACAAAATAAAACATTTTAAACAGTAACAATAATTTAAACAAAACAATTAACAGGTAAAACAGTACAAGATCGGTAACATTAATATTTGCGGTAAAAGGGTCAGCAGGCCAGACGGGTATGTGACAGTGGTAAATTTCACCAATAGAGAGAAAAAAGGTAAATTGTCTGGTCCAAAGTGGCCAGAAGAACAAGTTAACAAGGAACAATTGACACTTAAACACAGAGAAATACTTTAAAATTGACAAAAAACGTTCCAAACAAAAATTTTAGGCCTAACGCTACAACTCATGTATTTTTGCTAATTTCTCCAAAAGTTGTGATCCGAATTTGTTCGGAATGGTCTTAAAAGCTGGGGGAAATGTTCCAGCAGCTTTTCCAGACCATTCCAAACCTTAACTCAAAGGCTGAAACCAGTAGCCTTCCAGGTTACCCAGTTCAAACCTGAATGGAGAATTGCCAAACTAAAAATTACTGTAACTTTCTTGAAACTTGATTAAAATGACTCAAACTTTCTGGGGAGCTTTAAGAGCAGTTAATTCAACTTAATTTAACTAGTTTGGCAAGAACAAAGCAAAATAAAAGACTTTAACCTTACTTGACTGGGTAACACAAACTGAACATTTTACAAGACAAAACAACACTAAAAATTTTACGGGACACAGAACAAAGGGCTACAAAAGGTAGTAGCCTAAGACATTTACATTTACTGAGCAAAATTGTAAGCCTAGGCCTACCACAAACAGTCAAAAGGACAAAGAAACTGACTTGGCAGTTTCTCTCAAATAGCGGCCTTCCAACAAACATTTCTCAGTCAATTCTAGGCCTAGCATCTCGGACAAAGCCCTGAATTCTATAAAAACAACAGTGAAAAGGGAAACTAACTATCAAAAAGGTCCCACGACCCCAAGACTAGGTTCCAGACCTAGTGCAAAACGTGGCAATAACCTAACTTTAGAAAAAGTGAAAAACTCACCCATCAAGGTGCCGGTGGCACGAATGGTTTACTCCATGATTGACATAAGTATCCTCTTGAGCAAAAATAAGGCGAATAACATTAAAAACATGCCACAAAATTAAGATGGAATCGGATAACAAAATATGCCGACCGAAGTATTGAACAGCCACACAACCTCTGAAGTGCTTGGCGGTGGGAGTAAGAAAAACAAGACTCACAGCCTTGTTCGGGGTCGTGGAAGTAACAAACGAAACACTGAACTAGCCTACTATACAAAAAACACATTTGAACCATTGAATATGAGTCGTGACATTCGCCCGGTGGAAATAGTCACGGCTCAACACCCTAGTTGCATCCCCAATCTTAAATGGTAATAACATGGTATTAATATGTCTGTGAACGATTTTCTTTTCCCTACTCCTAAAATATTTTGTTGCTGTAGGAATGTACACACAACAAAATTCTCAAGTGCCCAAGCACTTGTTGTCCAAAGCAAGCGCTGAAAATACGTTAGGCCTACTTGAAAGTAACCAGCTTTCTTTGTGAACGCACCCTTATTGTAAGCTACAACATCTTTTGTGTCATACAACTACCACAGTAACAAAAATAAGGACAAAAAAAGAATTGTAGAGACTAGCCCAAACTGTGACTAGCTCACAGAAACAAGGTCAATTTTAATAAAAAATTGCCACCAGCTGATTCATATACTGTAGATGGAATGTCCACTTTAGTTTCCAAAAGTCAATGGTAATATTTTCTGGAAGGAAATGGTCAATTCTTTCTGTCTTCTGTCTTCTGTCAAATTGTTACTCCAATCAAGGCCCCACTAGAAAAACAGGCCATGCTGCAGTGCGGGCAGCGCAACACTAAGTCACAGTGGTGGATAGTTGTACTAAACTCTTAACATTAAAATCTTACAAACAGCCAGCTTGTTTATTTACTTAAACCATATGGGAATGGTGATGGCAATGAATTTATCAATGAAATCTATCTACTAGTGTGACGTCATGGATCCTGCAGCATGGCCTGTTTTTTCTAGTGGGGCCTTGCTCCAATGGGCAACAGTGTTCACAATTGATCCCTCTTAGGATTGGACTGTTAACCTTACTTTTTAAGTATGATTGTCATTTATTTTGTAAGGCTTGCATAGAATTTCAAATAGAAAATAATTTTTTAATCACTATTACAAGATCAGTTTTGGAAATGTGCCTTGTCCGAGTTACAAAAATATGATAGTGAAATAGTGTAAACTTTAGTCAAGACTTATAGTTTGTCCCACTTCAACACCGTAATGAGAGTGAATGTTTAGATTATTGTAATATTCACAGGCATTAGACATTACATATTACACTCTATGCACACTCTTTAGGTTTAGATTGATTTACCCTAAAGTGTTTAAGCTTTCCTCTTATCAAAATGCTTCTCTCATTATATTAAAACAAAGAAGAAGGGTCATACAATGAGGTGAATATTTCCGTTTGCAGTGTTGACTCAGTTGGCAGCCCTTGTTATGCCGGAGGATTCGTGTGTTGGGTTGGCTACACTGCTTGCGGTTGGCAAGCCAGAAGCTTGTGACCAATGTTTCTCCCGTCTTCCCCACACTCTACTCACTCTACAACTCGCTGTGTATCTGTACGCTCTCAGAGAGGCGGCCCCTCACCACCCTGATGTGTTTCTATGGACGCCTGATCAAGTAAGACAGAGATATTAAGCAAAACGTAATAAGTTACATTTAAGACTAGTAAAAAACTTTACTTTCACTGTATTAGAAACCAGCACAGCTGTAGAAATGGATGACATTGCCAGGGTTTCATGTAGTTAAAATTGTATAGAACAATAATTCTATTTCCATAAAATACCCCCGCTGCAGCAAACCTGCCGAGTAATCAAATTTCAATTTGTCTAATTTATTTTTAATTAAATCTATTTAAATAGCTCTAGAGGTTGTTCAGTGGTCAAAAACTGAACCAAAAATATATAATGTACAGACTTCTCTATTTTCACCCCACATTGTAAATAAAACATTTTATTGGAATTTCTTTAATTTATTTTGATTTTCTGTTTGAATAATATTTAGTTGTTATTTCGTCACCAGCATGGCATCCCATAAGGCCCACGTTAATTACGCTTATTAAATATTTTTTACTGTCTTATTAGAACCTATCCAAACTTTGAACTACAAAGTCCACAAATATAACAAAGATAATTATTGACATGTTTTAAGACCTCACATTATATGTGCAAAATTTGTATACCAGAGTTCAATACTAGACACAGTAGGAATATAGTTTGGAGAATATAGGTTTAGTAAATTTAGCTGAATTGTAGCTTCCGTAGTTGAATTGCTGCAACTCATCTAAAAAGTCAGCCAGTTCAACTGATCATCTCCCAAAAACAAAATTCAGAGTAGTTTGACCTCTGGAAACCTACCTAGTTTATAATTTGAGATACATATTTTTACAGGTGCTTGCCTGGGCCTCATCTCACACGGATAGTTTGTCTGAGACATCACAGCTGTTAACTAAAGCTCTCACTCAACTGAACAACTTCGAGCACAGCAAGCACGTAGAACAGCTCAACTGTGGGGTGGATATCCGCCGGTTCGCTTGGGACCCTCAGTACAAGACTGACTCTATACTGGGTCTAGCTATGTAAGTATCAAATCAAATCAAATCAAATCAATTTATTCATCACAAAAATTCATAATACAGAGGCTGAATATCAGCAATGAATATGTGACATGTCAGTACAAATCATGCATTAAGGTATCATAATGTAATTATTTTTCTTTTATTCTTACTTTAACCATTTACTTTTGGATAATGAGGTAGACATCCTATCTATATGGACCAGTTGTAGATATTTTTAATTTAAAAATAACATATTAATATCATTATCTATTTATTAATGGTGTTCTGTCTTTTCTCTTTATGGCTGATGTGTTGTAAGAAAACTCTGAGTGGATCACAGTGTTGTCGTAGTTGTAGGAGATAATGGCTAGTTTCAGTCAAACAAATTTGTGTCGAAACTCCATACCACCGATAGTTGAACATTGTTATCGGTATCAAGAATTGATTGTCAAAAGTCGATTTCGATACCTGACACATCTGTGAAGCTCGTACAATCAGAAAATTACCTCTATAGCCGCGATCACGCAAGACAATAATGACGTTTCCATGACCGCGGGAGTTGACAACAATCAAAATAAACGTGACAGATGTTCATGATTTTGATGTGATCGTGGGAGACAATGATGATGTCTACATGATTGCAGGAGAAGACACTGATGTCTACACGTCCGCGGGAAATTATCCAAATTTTGCATCAATCGCAGGACGATGATAATGTCTTCTTGACCGCAGAGACGATAATGATGTCTACATGCCCACAAAGACGATTTTATAGAATTTTGCCGCGATCACGGAAGACGATAATAATATCTACAGGACCACAGGAGACAATGATGAAGAGGACAAAGATGTCTACACGACCGCAGGAGATTAGAATCTTGCAGCGATCGCGTAAGACGATGATGTCGATAATGTCAGGCGTGGCTCACAGTTTAGAGGCTTGCGAGATTGTGTTTTTACCAATACATTCAATGTAATCAGTCTGAGTGGTTGTGAAGGTGTGAGGAGTGGGACAAGCTACAAGTGGCTCTAGACCTGGGTGCGGCTCATGGTGTAGAGGCTTGGGAGGTTGTGTTGAACCACTTCCGAGCTCTGCTGACCTCCAACAGCCCGACTCTGACAGAGCGACTCTCCGACAACAGACTGACCTCGCTACTGAGGGAGCACTCGGACACTGTCGTCAACAGGTGAGGGAGAATCTAAAATAATCTGTGATAGTCTAATTAAATTTCTCTTGTTTGATGGAGCTTATAGTACGTTGTGTACAGGGCCATATATGGGAAAAAGCTGCACTTTTTGATTGAGATATGGCACTTTCAGTGGTCATACCTGATACCAAAAGGTAACTTTTCAGATAGGGAGCCACATCAAATTCCGTGTAGGACACCAAAATGGCGGCCATTAAAGATGGCCGCCTTATGCCCACGTACTGTTGCACAATATTTGTTGTATCTCAGCTTCTAATGGCCTGATTTCAATAATTCTTTTTTTATATTAAAGCTGTTTTGTAGAGGAAACTTTTTTATATTTAACATATATCTGTAAAACCTAAGCAATCTGCTGAATCTTTATAAAAACAAAAAAGAAAGAAAATTTATGAAAGTTTTGGTAAGTAACATTATAGTTGTGCTAAGAACTCATCTTAAAATTAAAAAGGGGCATGTAAAGCATTAGGTAAATATAAAGAGATACTTAGTTTTAGAAAAATCACATATTTTACTAAAAAATAAAGCAGAAATTAAAAGGAGGTAACAAACTATTATGATAAAAAAAAACAATAAAAATCAAGAAAGAGTCCACATGTAAATTGAGTGTTTCTTTATCATTTCAGATCACGTAGTCATCTTATTCATCTTCCACTTCATCATAGCTTTCATTATACTTATTCATACAGTGTCGACCCCCAGAGCAGTTCTTGCAAAGTAGCGTGCATGGAACCTTAGCCTTCAAACAGGAGCATCTTGTATGGCATTCAGTGCAACTACACTTAACTAATTCTCTGCAGGCTGCCATAATTGGGGGAAGAGAAGACCAAACAGGACTCCACTCCTCAGCAACCCTGGTCCATCCCCATCCGTCTGGCTCTGGAGTGTATTCCATCACTGAGCATGCACGACCCCAAACCTGGCCTGCGAGGTATGCTGATCGAAGGCAATGCTGCCTTAGTGCCTCTCTAGTTGGGGGTAGACTTTGTAAACCCCGATTCTTTGAAGTAAAGAGAAACTTTCTAAAGTGATTAACTGAGAAATCTTCAGCATCTTTGTAGTAAAGCAAGACGGTAAACTTCTCCAGGATTTGTAAAGTTTCGTCAGAAATTGACTCTTGTGGTAGAGAGATTGCATGAAAGGCTGTAGTAGCTTCAGGAAATGATTTCCACACAGTCCAAGCTGTCAGTTTTCCTTTCATTGCAAATGATGAAGTGACATCTGATCCTGTGAATGCATGAAATCCTCTCAACGCAACGGCTTTGTGTTCACCCATACTCTCAAATATTGCATTAACATTTATAAATCTTTGACTCTTCCCAGCACCGAAGAGAATCCACATCTCCTGAAGTCCAGCGGTTTTGAGGATGTGGAAAAAAGATATTGCCAAAACAACAACATCAGTATCTACTGTGAAAATAATGACCTTTTTTGCTCCATGTTCGACACTGTCTTTGGCGTGGAGGAAAATCCTGCTGTCAGCTTCTTCCTGTTGCTTGCATTTGACTCCATCAATTGAAGATTCTTCAGGCCGAGCCGCACGAATAATGCCATCGATCTCAGTGATGATATGTGTCCTATGAAAATTTGAATGTGCATGTTCTCCAAGTAACTTGAAGAGTTCGGTCTTATTTTTATCGCAGCGGAGAAAATCGTTCCAATTGGTTGGTAGCACATTTCCTTGTGACACTTGCCGACGAATACCAACGCCTCTCTTACTTCTCACAACTTTCTTAAGGCAGGCTTTTGAGTAAGTATCCCATGAAATATGTATTCTATTTACATGGAACCTCTCAGCATCATTGAAAATTCTGTTTTTAAATTCTGAATTGCAGTATTCTCCAAAGGTGCGTGATGTTTTTGGTGGAATAGCATGTACCAGTGCTGCTCCATCAAAAATAATTGTATCCCCAAATCCTTCAAATTGTGGTTGGTGAACGGTTTCTTCAAGGATTTTCAGAAGCTGAGATTTCTGACATGATCTAAGAACGCCATTTGAAGAAAGCGATGGTGGTGCACTGGTATTTTCGTGTTCAAAAAAGTTTTCTAAATCCAGCCGTCTGTTTTGGCTTACAATAAAAGCCCTAGAGAATAGTTCAACATCATTTTTTAGGTCAGTAATAATGGGGTGTGAACTCTGTTTTCGAGCAAAGCCAAAAAACTTGGTCCGATTTTTTTTAATAGGAGCAAATACACTTACATTTGCCACATTACTCAGACGTGTTTCTACATAATTGTTGTACAGTTGTAAGGCCTTTTCTTCAGCACCAATCACAGCTTTAACTCGATCTTGATCCATTATAACCTTTGTATCCCATACAACAAGATCACATGAGTTTTCCTCAAAAGGGTTTCCGAACTCAAGAAAACTTCTCTTTAAATGTGCTTTTTGGTCTTGAAACTTGTACTGGTAAGCAGCATATTGTTCATGGTGAACTGCCATGTTAACACTCTCAATGTCCTTTGTAGACTCGAACTCATCTAGAATACTAACCAATTGTGGCCCAGACAACATCCATCTTCTTAACATAGCTGAATCTTGTAATAAGCCTACAGCACCTCCATTTCCTTTTATGAGAGCGTTGTTTTGCTCGTGAGCTTGATCCACAGCGAGTGCAGAAAAAGGATTGTTGGTTTTATGGATGGAAAATTGACCTTTATTGAAATATTCGTGTACATTTGGTGCTGTTTCTTTTAGTTCTTCTAAGTCTTTGATATGAATTGGAAACCAACGAGCATAGTGGGGATGGTCCATCAGGAAAAACCAAGGTGCTAGCTTCTTCAGAGTTTGTGTGAACAGTCCGTAGTTACTATTTCTGATCGACGGAACAAAGGAGAGGAGAAGTACCTCTAAGTCTAGCACTAGAAGCCAGAATCAAAAAGTTGGGCAATTTGAACATCTTTCTTCAATCCATTCTTCGAATGAAATGTCTGTGGTTTCTTGTGAAAAAGCGTCATGCAGCAGACTGTATAAAACCGCAGCAGTCTTCACATGAATTGCTCTTGCCTTTGTGACGTGAGTAACTTTAAGGCACGCTTCCGCTCCTATGCCTCTGTCTTGATTCCAGAGTTTGCCACCAAATTAGTCCAGCCACTACCTTCAAGTATCTGGCCAAGCACTTTCAAAAATGCCTGCTCAATATGAAAGGCTCCAAACATGGTTACAAACTTAGATTCGCTGTACAAATCAGGCCAGTTCCACTGGATGGATTTAGCCAAATCAAATAAAGGCTGGTCCACACATATGACGGGAATTTGCCCTGGATTCAAAAATTCAGTAATTTGTTTGATTAGTTCCATAGCATGCTTCATCATTGATGGCGAAGATGAACTTTCATTGAAAAGCGGCAATAGAGAACTACGTGTTAATTCAAATGGTGGAGTGCCTTCTTTCGAAGCATGGAACGCTGCCCAGGATAGATCTAGAGGCCCATTGGTTCTGTCAGTAAGGATATGATTTAGCCATTCCCGTTCCATTTTCCACTGAGATCCAAATTCAGAAATAGTTATTTCAGAGGACGTATGTTGGTTTGCTTTTGGCACCGGTGGCTCCTTAGAGGGCAGCGTTACAGGCTTCACAACACTGTAGCTGTCAGGAAGTTCTGGTATTTTTTTGTTCCTTTGACCAACAAAAGAAATGCTTGGGATGACTTCACGAGGCTCACCAACTTCTCCTTTGCTGGGTATTTGAAAGATTGAAATTGCAGTTCCATGAAAAGAAGATTCTGAGGTGGTGCTGCTGTAGTTTGATCAATGTTGTCGTATGCGCCCATGACGAAAAGACCATGACGTAAATTTGAGGGGCATACAACGCCTTCTTTTTGAGCTCTAAGGATCTCCAAATGAGCAAGATCGGCTGTTATCTCCCTGATTCTGTTGGATGATATTGACAGGCCTCTTTCGTGCATGGCGTCTATAATTGTATTATTTCTCGTTCTTCCAAACACTGACAGACCTAGGTATAACGGAATCGGTGTTTCATGACTTTTCTTGTGACGAACAGTTTTGCCTTTTGGAACTTTTTCACTGTGGTTAAAAACTATTAACTGACTAATAGTCAGAGCAGACTGAGTTTCTCTAGCTGTATTTTCTGATGAAGTGTAACCATGGAGTAAATTACACACAAGAGCAAGAAGTTCTGGTGGAACGCTTGACTTTTGTTGATCATCACTCAGGTGACCATTAAAAGTAACATTTTTCTCGCTTATAACCTTTCTAATTTTTTTTACGAATCTTTCACATGCAACAGCATCATCATATAGGTTGTCAGAATGAACATTTTGAAATATATTAGCACCCTTTCGGTGCAGGAAGTAATCTCTACCTGAAAGTTGAGCTTCGAGCTGTGGGAAGTGATCGAGAATTCTTTCACGAAGACGGGTAGTATGTGTTGTTTTCAGGCATTTATTTTCCACGCCAAGAAGATTTGTTAGACTGTCTGTATAAATAGTTGTCAAATAAGACATTTTGAAAACTACCTCAGTGTTATCTGATTCAGAGGCATAGATTTTCTCTCTTATAAACCGTGCAACAGACGCAAATGCCATACTTTCAATAATAGAACTGACTCGATCTTCTTTTATTTTGCTTGATGTTCTTAGACAATTTGTTAGATTTGTATAGCACTTTGAGTGGTACATTGCTTTTTTTGCAACTAAATCTCCACCCGCAAGGAAAGCTTTAAGTTCTACATTATTGGTAATTTCAGCACATCTCTTAATTTTATCGTCTTGTAAGGAAGAAACCTTACACAATGGTTTACGTGACGTGCCCTTTTCACTACATATGAAACATAGTTCATCTTTCGTTTGATTACATGATGGTGAATAGCCATTATACCTAGTTTTTTTATTATTTGGTTCATGCTCACTGTATTCAGATGATGATGGACGTTTTCGGTTCTTTGCCCTGTCTAGCTTTGTTCTATTGAATTTAAGCGCACATTTTTTGTGCCACTTAGCTTTGTTGTTTTTAAATGTTACTTCTATTCCTGGTCCTTCATTTAACATGTGTATATCCAAACCATTGGGCAATGCACCTAAAATATATTTTTTAAGTTTCATAAAATATATTTTTTTAAGTTTTTATGAAGATTCTGCAGAACGCTTAAGTTTTACAGATAAATGTTAAATATAAAAAAGTTTTCTCTACAAAACAGCTTTAATATAAAAAAAGAATTATTGAAATCATACCATTAGAAGCTGAGATACAACAAATATTGTGCAACAGTAAGTAGGCATATGGCGGCCATCTTTAATGGCCGCCATTTTGGTGTCCTACACGGAATTTGAAGTGGCTCCCTATCTGAAAAGTTCCCTTCTGTTATCAGCTATGACCACTGAAAGTGCCATATCTCAATCAAAAAGTGCAGTTTTTTTTTGTGTACACACCGTACTATTAGTTTGATATACCAAACACAGAAGCTCAACAGAATGGTCATGGGTTGGTTGATAAGCATGCATTAACTACTGGACAGATTGGTCTGAAATTTGGCATGAAGATAGCTCACATTCTCGATTTACATATAGGCCTATTCATATCTCAAAAATCCTTTCAGGCTCCGCCCCAGTGACTCTGTAGTTCCCCATGTTAACCTTATGTATATAGGTTAACTATGAATGATAGTTTTGAGACTGGGTGAAAGGTGGTAATTCAGGGTAATTTGGGAGTAATCTAGGTCAGTCTGTGTTACCATACAGATGATACAAATAATCTATGTTGGTTGATATTGACAAAAATTGATATAAAAAGTTTTTTACAGGTTTCAGGAAGTAGTGCTGCCTACTCTCAGTGGAGTCAACTACAGCCAGCTGATCAGTTACTACACTGTACTACAAACTGTGGCTCCTGACTCTAGTGTACATGGCATGGTACCTAGAGATCACGTCAAACTCATCAAGAAAGTCAAGGCCACGTCTACAGGTTGGTGCAGTATATGAACATTTTATAGTTCTTGTTTTGATGTGTAATTATTCCTTGCGGTACAGATCAGTTTCAGTTCAGGGATCAAGAATCCTATTGATGTGTAATTATTGCTTTTTGTACAGAAAAGTTTCAGGGATCAAGAATCCTAATCTCCCTGTTCCCCAAGCAAAATGGTACCTAGACAATAATGGTAGGAAGGAACCAATTAAAATCTCAAATTAAATACCTATTAGTTTCCATTAATCTTTAGTCACTCAGTCATGAAAATGTATTTGCGGTGGGCTTATTCAAATTTAAATAAACTCCCACACCACCACCAGTATTTCCAGTAATTCAGTATTTCTTCCATTCCCCTAATTCCCAGGTCTGGGTGTTGATTAGTATTTTCCATCTTATCCCATCATCAACAGTTTCTCCTCCTCCATTATCACCCTCTTTTCTCCAAATTCCTCTTTGCCTTTGGTATCCACCTCTAGGTCCTTTCTCTTATCCCCTTATCTCTATCAAAATCAGCTTATTCCTTGCAATTCTCTCTTCTCTAATTTGTCTTACACATGTCTAAAAAACATTTAGTGTTAATTTTCTAAACCCCATCGTAAGGTGTCTTAAACTACCCGTTTGTTAATCCCCTTCCTAATAGTATTCCACCTTATTTACTCTTTTTTTAAGTAGCCAGCCTGTGACCATTCTCTTTCCTGTAAATTCCATACTTCTGTCCCATAAATAACTATTTAGTAACAATAGGTTAGAAGTTAAGGAAAGGCCAATTGACTGATTAGTATTATTATTTACAAGGATAGGAATCAGCTAGCTTACCTGGTAGACAGAGTCCAGATTAGCCAAGACTGGAGCAGGCTTCTTTCTTCTCCCTTCTGATGAAGTCCCTAACTGGGACGAAATATTAAGTTTTGTGTGTTGTGTGTTATGTGTTTTATGTGTGTTACCAAGGCTAATCTGGACTCTGTCTACCAGGTAAGCTAGATGATCCCTATCCTTGTATATAATAATCCTATTTAGTTACAATGTGTCTTGTAGCTACTCTTGCCTTCATTGGTACGGTACCTCCCTATCCCATAGTATGTGCTCCTTACTTTTGGATAGCCATGCTACTTTTCCCATTATCCAAATTGTTTATATCTAAAATATCTACTGAATATTTGTTGTAACCTGAACCTCTCTTTAGACATTGACTATGTCCGGCTGGTGACGAGGCCGCAGGATGTGATGGAAGTGTTACGACCGTGTGTGAGACAGGAGACCATCAACATTCTGGCCAAGCTGCTGAAGGAGCTACTGAAGGCTCTCCCCTCACTGCAGCAGCACACCTCTGTAGGTCAGCTGTATCAGGAGTGTGCCGTCACTGCGTACAAAGCTCAGGTTAGATATGTCTACACAGCTCTCGGTTATTTCTCATCTCCCTGGTATTTCAGTTGAGTCCCCTGGGTATCCCAGATCTCCTTGAAAATCTCCCTGATATATCAGTTTGTCCTGGATGTCCATGAAAACCTACAGATTTTGAATGTGTCCTCAATTATTATAACTTAAATAATTGTTGTCAACGTTTTAATTGTTTACGTACAAAATAATATTTTGTCTGAACCACGACACAATTTCTGTACTGATTTGTGTCAAGTGTTTATGTTCAGAGTTTGAGTGTGATAAGTGGTTTGGAGCTATGCTGTTTTAGTCTTTTTGTAATCAACAAACCACAAGTAAATATCCTTTGAGGCTACTGTTCCCAATGAACATATACATAAAGAATATTGTCTTTCTGGTAAATCAATTTCAGTCCATGCAAGTGTTTGTGGTCACTTTACATGATCCCAGGGTGAAAAAGGATCATTTTCTAACTACTTGGTGTTAAATTTAGCTTCAAAATGAACCTTAAGTTATGAAACCTTGGTTGCCTGACGAAAACTAGATCATTCAACAGTACGGTCTCCAACCTCCTTAATTGACGCTATCCAGAGACTGAAATGTTTCAGTTGATTTGCCGTTTGGTTTCAGTGTCTAAGTACGACGTGTAGAAATCCTCTGGACCAGTTCTCCACATTGCTGCCGTACCTTCAGAAGCTGAGTGGGACAGAGTTGCTCAACTTTATACGCAGAACTGTCTTCTGCCACCAGAGTGTGCTGAGGCTAGACCCTCTGACCAGACAGGACATGATAGACGCAGCTCTCAGATGTGGTCAGACACACGGCCTGTGAGTTGGTATAGAAAGAACTTTACCGTGTAAACCACAGTGGAACCTCAATAATAAGAAGACCCTGATAACAAGTCTTAATTGATTATTCCTATGAGAGACTTGTTATCGAGGTTCAACAATACTATTCATATTTTCTATGTATCCCTGTTATGATAGCAAGCGTACCTGAATGGGACAGAATTTACGCTGAATCAAGAAGAAACACACATTTTTTAGAATACAGTTTTTCCTTGATAATCCGACCTTTTGTAATCTGTTGTACTTGGTAGTCCGATGCACTAATGGCATAAATCGTCAAAAACAAAACAAGTCTGCAGCGAGATAACCCCCCTCACCAATAATATACTGTATCGTCACTGTTGAGTTCAATTTTAATAAATTACAAGACAGGTACTGTTCGCTACTCTTTGTTTCCGGTAACCCTTAGGCATTCTTGGACAGAACGGCATCGTCCCACTTCTAATGCACTCATAGACATAACTTCTGGGTTTTTGAATCTTGATAATGTCTTGTATTGTAATGAAGCTAAGTAAGAATTGTCTATGAAATAGAGAAATATTCTTCTCAGAAGGTCATTTCATAAAAATATTTATGTCCACTATTAATGAAGGTATACATCGATGTATGCCTAAAAGCTATTTATGTTTAGTAACCATTCTTATGAAATTGTAGATCTTGATCTGAATGTAAAAAAGTAACAAAAATAACCACGTTGAATATTTTACAGGAACGGTGATCCTGATTATAAAACGATTCATGCTCTTAAAGACTACATACAGCAGGTCTGGGATATGGAAAAGCCATCCTGTAAAACTTTGAAGAACTATCTTGTGTAAGTATAAGGTAACTCAAGGGTAGATTTCTAAGTGGATATTTAGATCACATTCAAAATTGTCTCAACTAATATATCCTCACTACAAACTACAAACTAAAGTTTATAGGAAAGTAAGAAGTATTGGATGTTCCCTTGATCAAAGAAATCTTCCTATTACCATGTGGTTTTCAGATATTTTTCTCTTTATATAAAAAGCTCTCACCGTAATCTTTGGTACAACTGATATTTGCAATTAGCCTAAATAATAAAAATGTGTTTTTCAAATCTAAATTTTACAAAAGAATTTCAAATTGCTTTTTAAACCTTTCCCCATGATACTCAACTAAGTATTTTGAATCCCCATTCTCTCATTTTATTACTAACCTCTAAAGCTAAGCAGTACTTTATTTAGCAAGCCAATTTAATTTCTTGAGGACCTTTGAAAGAAGTAAACGTGTAATCATATTTGACACACCGAAGTTTTAAGATTTATCTCACAATGTTTCTAAACTAACCTTTTCATGTAAATATTGTAATGTTTGCCGCAGCCGGCTAGATGAAGCTTGTGGAGACACCGAGGCTGTGGGAACCGTGATACAGACCGCTCTGGTAGACGCTTCATTGCCATCGTCGGTGCTGCAGGAAATGGCTAGGCTAACGAACAAACGAACACTCAGCAGCTACGTTACTGATCTTCTAAACTCACTACCAACTAACCCTGCGTGAGTACAGTCAGAACGCTAATAGCTCAGTGGTACATATTGGGCTGATTTGCCACACATTGGTAGTTCAAGACCTGCTGTGTGCACACCTTACCACTGGCCCTCTCAGTCTCGCTCTTTTGACATATACGGTGATGGTACTTCACTGTCTTAAGATTGCTTCACAGTTCAGTAGTCTGTGGTGACAGGCAGTATTTAAACTAGCCGCTATACTCGTGTTTCGCAACAGGAAGAAGTTGTAAAGTTCCCAAAGTGTAAGTTGCTGATAAAAGAAAAAGATGGTTCGTATGTAAAAAAATTTACAGTTTTTCATTTTTAGAAACCCTAAGAGATTTTACCATTTTTAAATTTATATACTAAAATTGTTTCTTTCATGAGACAGTTTTGGGTCCTATTATTTTCTGTTAATCATCAATGCTACCAATATTCCTGTTGATCTTGTTTCATCAATACAAATCTTTACAAGTCAGTTTATTGCATGTGAATGTTTCAGTTTTATAACGACTGTACTTCAGAGGGTTGAAGAGTGCTTAGCAGCCGGAGAGAAGGGAGATTCATGGAGCATTCTGATTGGTCCACTGACCGAGAGACCTGAACTGCCAGCCAGTGTGCGGAAACAGGCATCTCTGCTTACCCAGGTGATTCATTGTCACGTCCTGAATGAATTTACCTTTAACTATTGATAGTAATAAACATCTTTCCCATGTCGAGGCTGTAGCCAGTTTCAGAATAAAAATTCTTGTTGATTCGAGTCATTGACAGAGTTAACTGTAAATGACAACTTTTTTGCCAAAGCCATACTGAAAGTGTCACTTATAATAACTATATCATCTTTTACGTCACACCAACTATCACAGCAACAAAACCTAAGAGAGAAAAGATCCTGCATGGATATGATTTATTACTGTAATAAGAATGGGAACGGAAGTCTCTAGATTCCAAAAAATTATTGGTTAAACCAGCCACTTTTAAAATTTAGGACGAATGAACCAACCTCTATTGTTACTCAGTTGGAGGCAGTTTATCCGAGCATCAGATGATCCATAAGTCTACTGTAATTAGTTAGGCCTATTATGAATGAACACTGTTATAATAAAACCTGCTTCCTCCAGAGGCTGGGAGCGACTTACAGCGAGGAGCTGGAAGCACTGAGGCTCAAGACGGAAGCGTTGCTGCGACGACCTGTCGCTCTGTCTCAAGTCTCGGACCAGAACTCGCGATACCTTCTGTTCAAACAAGCGCTGTCGCAAAGCAACAGCTGGGACGACTTGCATACGCTACACCTGCTGTTACTGTCATGGCCACATGTGTGAGTATCATTGGTCAAAACTAGTGTGGTTAGAATGATTATTCTCTTTCTAAAATTACTCTGTCCTTTCAGATCTATCTCCTGTGGGAAATGCATTTAATAACTAAACTAGAATAAAATATAATAATGATTTTTATTTCAGGGACACGAGTTGGTCTTTGGAGTTGGTTGAAGCGATGGCTGATTCAGAATCCCCAATATCTGAAATGTACAACACTCTGAAAAAAATATTCAAGAAGAATGAATTTGAAGAAGAGGTACGTTTCCTTGACTTCCTTTAAATTTAAAATATTAAAGGCACAAAAATTATGTTGTTAACCCTTTGCGGTCGAATGGCGAGTATAGGTCGCCGCCCGCCATTTTGCCGACTGCTCAAAAATGGCGACCTACAAGGACAAAAAAAAAATAAATAAAATAAAAATTAAAATTATTCAAAAATCAAAAAAGTTAATTTTTTTGGTCCAATGGCGAGTATAGGTCGCTGGGTGCCATTTTCCTGACTGCTTGAATGGCAAGCTAAATTCGCCGGAAAATGTGGAAAAAATTCGACCTCAAAGGGTTAAATTATTTTCTAAATTATAATATCCTCTTAGTTTTGGCATCCCTCCAGTTTTAACACAACAGGCTAGTGATTCTCTTAAAGAGAAGATATTTATACCAACAGCAAACTACTTAGGATAGTGTAGTGTGCAATTTGTATATGTTATCAAATCTGAAATATATTTTTTGTATTTACGTAAATCAGTAAAAATTCTTACTTGTCAAGATGCCACTACAAATTATCATGATAGATATTTCAATCAATATTGCAGAATCTTTATTTAGTGTGTGTTTCAGCACCACTATTTTTTATTTGTTTTATTTTCCAAGGGAATGGTCCAAACCCTGGGCTTGTCACTATGTCAACCTTTTGTTGTGACGATTACGTGTCAGAGTGAAACTGTTGTGTGTTGCTGTAGGCAGTGACTCACCTGGTGGCCAGGTTGGAGAGAGCGCAAGGTGTAGTGACTGTGTGTAGTGAAACTGTTGTGTGTTGCTGTAGGAAGTGACTACCTGGTGGCCAGGTTGGAGAGAGCGCAAGGTGTAGTGACTGTGTGTAGTGAAACTGTTGTGTGTTGCTGTAGGCAGTGACTCACTTGTTGGCCAGGTTGGAGAGAGCGCAAGGCGTAGTGACTGTGTGTAGTGAATCTGTTGTGTGTTGCTGTAGGCAGTGACTCACCTGTTGGCCAGGTTGGAGAGAGCGCAAGGTGTAGTGACTGTGTGTAGTGAAACTGTTGTGTGTTGCTGTAGGCAGTGACTCACCTGGTGGCCAGGTTGGAGAGAGCGCAAGGTGTAGTGACTGTGTGTAGTGAAACTGTTGTGTGTTGCTGTAGGCAGTGACTCACCTGTTGGCCAGGTTGGAGAGAGCGCAAGGCGTAGTGACTGTGTGTAGTGAATCTGTTGTGTGTTGCTGTAGGCAGTGACTCACCTGTTGGCCAGGTTGGAGAGAGCGCAAGGCGTAGTGACTGTGTGTAGTGAATCTGTTGTGTGTTGCTGTAGGAAGTGACAGTTCACAGTTCACAGTTCACAGTTCAGAGTTCAAAAATCTTTATTTTCTGCATAAGATGTAGATACAAATACTCCCATGAACCACGCAGGGTTCGTGCGGGAAAAAATACATTATGTTTAGTACAGAATAGCTGTCTGGCAGCCTAAATCATCATAATGTCTATTGTTCCTTTCTTCAATATTAGGTAAGTCACTTTTTTCACTTTTAACAATCAATAATAATTCTTTCTTTTTTTTACAATTATAAAACATGCACAATATAGCTATACAACAATATGTTTAAATAGGTTCATTCATAATAATTTAAAGATATTTTTAACATGCATATTTTTTAAACAATTCTAAATTTATAGAAACATCCTTTACCTTACGCTAATATACTATGGCACAATTTCATCCCTATCATACTGTAATACAAATTCTATGACCGTTTTCTTAAATACCTCCATACTGTCTCCATAAACTTGATTTCCAAACATTTTTACTAGATATTTGAAATGCTTGGGCCCGAGAGCACTGAATTGATGCCTACTGATTTCTTTTGCACAAAACCTCTCTTGAATAAGATTAAACTGTGCTGAACGAGTATTTCTAACCACTGGTCTAGAATTAAACAGGCAAATATACTTTTTTACATACATTATTACGCTATAGACATGCAACTGGTTAAATGTTAATAAATTATTTTCGAGAAACAAGTGAGACACACTATAATAACGCTTAACATTAAAAATTGTGCGGATGGCGTTTCGTTGACACATAATAACAGATTTCAAAAGAGTTGGGTATGTACCACCAAAATGAATTATTCCATACCTTAAGACACTTAAGTTTAGTTGTGTGTTGCTGTAGGACGTGACTCACCTGGTGGCCAGGTTGGAGAGAGCGCAAGTCGTAGTGACTGTGTGTAGTGAAACTGTTGTGTGTTGCTGTAGGAAGTGACTCACCTGGTGGCCAGGTTGGAGAGAGCGCAAGTCGTTGTGACTGTGTGTGGTGAAACTGTTGTGTGTTGCTGTAGGAAGTGAATCACCTGGTGGCCAGGTTGGAGAGAGCGCAAGTCGTTGTGACTGTGTGTGGTGAAACTGTTGTGTGTTGCTGTAGGACGTGACTCACCTGGTGGCCAGGTTGGAGAGAGCGCAAGTCGTTGTGACTGTGTGTAGTGAAACTGTTGTGTGTTGCTGTAGGACGTGACTCACCTGGTGGCCAGGTTGGAGAGAGCGCAAGTCGTTGTGACTGTGTGTGGTGAAACTGTTGTGTGTTGCTGTAGGACGTGACTCACCTGGTGGCCAGGTTGGAGAGAGCGCAAGTCGTTGTGACTGTGTGTAGTGAAACTGTTGTGTGTTGCTGTAGGACGTGACTCACCTGGTGGCCAGGTTGGAGAGAGCGCAAGTCGTTGTGACTGTGTGTGGTGAAACTGTTGTGTGTTGCTGTAGGAAGTGACTCACCTGGTGGCCAGGTTGGAGAGAGCGCAAGTCGTTGTGACTGTGTGTGGTGAAACTGTTGTGTGTTGCTGTAGGAAGTGAATCACCTGGTGGCCAGGTTGGAGAGAGCGCAAGTCGTTGTGACTGTGTGTGGTGAAACTGTTGTGTGTTGCTGTAGGACGTGACTCACCTGGTGGCCAGGTTGGAGAGAGCGCAAGTCGTTGTGACTGTGTGTAGTGAAACTGTTGTGTGTTGCTGTAGGACGTGACTCACCTGGTGGCCAGGTTGGAGAGAGCGCAAGTCGTTGTGACTGTGTGTGGTGAAACTGTTGTGTGTTGCTGTAGGACGTGACTCACCTGGTGGCCAGGTTGGAGAGAGCGCAAGTCGTTGTGACTGTGTGTAGTGAAACTGTTGTGTGTTGCTGTAGGACGTGACTCACCTGGTGGCCAGGTTGGAGAGAGCGCAAGTCGTTGTGACTGTGTGTGGTGAAACTGTTGTGTGTTGCTGTAGGAAGTGACTCACCTGGTGGCCAGGTTGGAGAGAGCGCAAGTCGTTGTGACTGTGTGTAGTGAAACTGTTGTGTGTTGCTGTAGGACGTGACTCACCTGGTGGCCAGGTTGGAGAGAGCGCAAGTCGTTGTGACTGTGTGTGGTGAAACTGTTGTGTGTTGCTGTAGGACGTGACTCACCTGGTGGCCAGGTTGGAGAGAGCGCAAGTCGTTGTGACTGTGTGTAGTGAAACTGTTGTGTGTTGCTGTAGGAAGTGACTCACCTGGTGGCCAGGTTGGAGAGAGCGCAAGTCGTTGTGACTGTGTGTAGTGAAACTGTTGTGTGTTGCTGTAGGAAGTGAATCACCTGGTGGCCAGGTTGGAGAGAGCGCAAGTCGTTGTGACTGTGTGTGGTGAAACTGTTGTGTGTTGCTGTAGGACGTGACTCACCTGGTGGCCAGGTTGGAGAGAGCGCAAGTCGTTGTGACTGTGTGTAGTGAAACTGTTGTGTGTTGCTGTAGGAAGTGAATCACCTGGTGGCCAGGTTGGAGAGAGCGCAAGTCGTTGTGACTGTGTGTGGTGAAACTGTTGTGTGTTGCTGTAGGACGTGACTCACCTGGTGGCCAGGTTGGAGAGAGCGCAAGTCGTTGTGACTGTGTGTAGTGAAACTGTTGTGTGTTGCTGTAGGACGTGACTCACCTGGTGGCCAGGTTGGAGAGAGCGCAAGTCGTAGTGACTGTGTGTAGTGAAACTGTTGTGTGTTGCTGTAGGACGTGACTCACCTGGTGGCCAGGTTGGAGAGAGCGCAAGTCGTTGTGACTGTGTGTAGTGAAACTGTTGTGTGTTGCTGTAGGACGTGACTCACCTGGTGGCCAGGTTGGAGAGAGCGCAAGTCGTTGTGACTGTGTGTAGTGAAACTGTTGTGTGTTGCTGTAGGACGTGACTCACCTGGTGGCCAGGTTGGAGAGAGCGCAAGTCGTTGTGACTGTGTGTGGTGAAACTGTTGTGTGTTGCTGTAGGACGTGACTCACCTGGTGGCCAGGTTGGAGAGAGCGCAAGTCGTTGTGACTGTGTGTAGTGAAACTGTTGTGTGTTGCTGTAGGACGTGACTCACCTGGTGGCCAGGTTGGAGAGAGCGCAAGTCGTAGTGACTGTGTGTAGTGAAACTGTTGTGTGTTGCTGTAGGAAGTGAATCACCTGGTGGCCAGGTTGGAGAGAGCGCAAGTCGTTGTGACTGTGTGTGGTGAAACTGTTGTGTGTTGCTGTAGGACGTGACTCACCTGGTGGCCAGGTTGGAGAGAGCGCAAGTCGTTGTGACTGTGTGTAGTGAAACTGTTGTGTGTTGCTGTAGGACGTGACTCACCTGGTGGCCAGGTTGGAGAGAGCGCAAGGTGTAGTGACTGTGTGTAGTGAAACTGTTATGTGTTGCTGTAGGAAGTGACTCACCTGGTGGCCAGGTTGGAGAGAGCGCAAGTCGTTGTGACTGTGTGTAGTGAAACTGTTGTGTGTTGCTGTAGGACGTGACTCACCTGGTGGCCAGGTTGGAGAGAGCGCAAGTTGTAGTGACTGTGTGTAGTGAAACTGTTGTGTGTTGCTGTAGGAAGTGACTCACCTGGTGGCCAGGTTGGAGAGAGCGCAAGGTGTAGTGACTGTGTGGAGTGAAACTGTTGTGTGTTGCTGTAGGAAGTGACTCACCTGGTGGCCAGGTTGGAGAGAGCGCAAGTCGTTGTGACTGTGTGTAGTGAAACTGTTGTGTGTTGCTGTAGGAAGTGACTCACCTGGTGGCCAGGTTGGAGAGAGTGCAAGTCGTTGTGACTGTGTGTAGTGAAACTGTTGTGTGTTGCTGTAGGAAGTGACTACCTGGTGGCCAGGTTGGAGAGAGCGCAAGTCGTTGTGACTGTGTGTAGTGAAACTGTTGTGTGTTGCTGTAGGACGTGACTCACCTGGTGGCCAGGTTGGAGAGAGCGCAAGGCGTAGTGACTGTGTGTAGTGAATCTGTTGTGTGTTGCTGTAGGAAGTGACTCACCTGGTGGCCAGGTTGGAGAGAGCGCAAGTTGTAGTGACTGTTTGTCTCCTGACAGAGTTCCCGCGACTCCACGACCACGCTGTGCTGATCCTTAGGAGTGTCACGAATGTAAGTGGTAGTAATTAGTAATGTGAATGCTGAATCTCGTATCCACTGCATCAGGAAAGATTTGAGTTTCAGATCCGACCGGATATTTGAGAATTGATCATCAAATCCTATCTAGGTACATCTGCTTTTTGTTCTCGCTTCCCATGCCATGTGTGTGTTTGGTAAACGAAATACATATGGGGTCTTTATTTTTAATACAATTAATTAGTATTA
Organism: Macrosteles quadrilineatus; assembly: GCF_028750875.1. Taxonomy (NCBI): domain Eukaryota; kingdom Metazoa; phylum Arthropoda; class Insecta; order Hemiptera; family Cicadellidae; genus Macrosteles; species Macrosteles quadrilineatus. Next base: position 27,990,296 of record NW_026542599.1, on the reverse strand, counting down.
AAATACATTGTCTTTCATTTCTGTGTTTTATTTTATTTTTTTTTTTTTTTTGTAGGGTTGTTATTGATAATATTTTTTTGTGGTACACTACTCTCAATATAATTGTGAATGTAGTAAATTATCTTGATGTCCCTGTGATCATAATTGATGACCACGGAGGCTGCGAGGTCATTGTAGATGATTGATTAGTTGCTGCAATTCTGGCGTAAGCAGTTGTTTACAAAGTTTTAATAATTTATTTACAAAAATTAAATCATAGTGGGATTTAAATTTTTACAGTATATTATGTAATATCTATTACATTAAAAAAAGACGTACTTATATTTGAGCTATAAAAACCTGAATTTTATCATCAATGTTGAATTTACTGCTAGATTCAGTGGTTAATATATGTTTGCAGGGCATAGATTTACCAGAAGATCTTGTGAGACGTATTGTAGAGGTGGAAGTTGTTGCGAGACTTCACAACTCACCGATATTCTCCAAACTTATGGAGTCTCTACGAGAGTTGGATACAGAGGTACAACAACATGCAGCAAATCAGCTGAGAACATTGAGACTGACTGCGGAAGCTGATTCTCTTCTAACTACCTAGCTACTGGGTCATCTCTCTGCCTTACTCGTTATTGTTTTATAAATGTTTATCTCTACACAAAAGTTATTTATTGAAAGTTGGATTTTGAAGTTTTTTATTTCCTGGTGCTCCTTAACTCTCAGCAAAGCACTTCTATCCTCAAGGCAAGTGATCATCAGTTCATAGGTTTTTATATACTTGATAAACACCATCATCGAGCACCTGTGTCACGATTTAGACCATGCTGATGGAATACAGTCTAGCTGGAGGTTAAAAAGTTCTCCTTGATAATATCACGGTCTTAAACCAATTGCAGTCACAAGGCTGGCCACTTGTGTGCGTAAACTACCTACTCTCCCTTAAAAAAGGTAGTTGTATTGTAGTTCTCGTTCTCATCTTAGTGCAACCCATTAAAATTATATCAGTACAATTCATTGTACTGAACCAACTCAACTATGCTCTACTACTCTCCATGCACATGTGGACAGGCAAATGCAAGGCTTAAAGAAATTGCCAACCTCTTTGATCGAAAATAAACGGTTCCTGCAATCTGACTCATAATATCTTCCTTTAGCTTGTCAACAACCCTTATGCAATGGGAGTAACTATGATATTTGTGGGGAAAATCACAAAAGCTACAACAACTTTTGAATTGTAATTTTTGTCAGTATTGGTAGATGTACAATTTTGTGTAGGGTTGAAAGGACCACAACGTGCTAAATTTATATAAAAATCACTGAAACCATAAAAATCTATTTTTTTTTATAGGTTTTACAGAAAAATTACAATCAAATTAAAAATTTCCAAAATACCTGAAGATACCATTGATTAGTAGCCACACACAAAATTTCACTAAAATCAGACTTTCAGGTGTTAAAAATACCATAGCTCTGTACACATACACCCACACCCAAGCATACACACATATAGACACCACTTTGGAAACTTTCACAAAAACAATACTTTCTCCAAAATCTATCAATAGGGGGATAAAGTATAAAAGGAAACAAAACACAGGACAAGGTTTATCTTTATACTTGACAATGTAATTGTTAAGGGTCAATACAAGTTGTAGTTGTGGTATTGGTTGGACTGCATGTTGGGTATCCTAACTCCGGTGTGAGGTGAGAATGTGCTGGCATCACACGCTGGTGGTCGCGAGATACATTCGTAAGTCCCACACTCAGACCTCGGACAATCGTCCTGCAATGACATAGTTGTATGAAATTCACAAACCTTAAGTCTTTTAAAATACTAAAATGTAACTAACATTGAACATATTTTTAAATCACACAAGCTTTGTTCTCAAAAAGGATTTTTTGTTTTTAATATTCACTCCTAAAAATAATAAATCAAGACTTGCGTCTAGGTGAGCAGATTTGCAAATGGACTTTAAATATTAATATTTGATTCAAGTCGTAACACTCTGTACAAAAAACATACCTGTTTGTAAATTTTTCTTATTTCCAATTTTAAGTTTAGAAGCCTAGATGTATTTGCTTATCCACTAAAAGCAAACCCATCTGTTTTGTTTGGTTTTAACAGACATGAATAAACTATATCTAGTTTGTCTTCTTAAAGCATGAAATGTTACAGATACTTTAATACTTTTTAGTGAAATGGCGACCATACAAAGTACTAGGTAGATAAGCAGTGATGTAAAGTTTCAAACTGGTTATCTTAGTTTTGTTGTTACGGTAAACCACAATACCTGTAAGCCATTCCTCTTGTAGCAGTCGCACCCAATGTGGAAGAAGCCACCTCGCAATTCTTGTGATCGATCCCGAGGCTTGAACCAGGGAGGACTTGGCTGCATGTAAGTCATTATTGAATTAGAATTATTGCTTTGTTGAATTTTAAAACTATCATTTGGTAAGAATCGGTTGAGGGGTAGGTATAGGTTGAGAATAGATTGGGCTAGGAGAGCTAGGACATCAGTCACTACAAGGTGTCATCTTTCCAGTCAAGAAACAGCACTTTGGTTTGTGGCTATATGATGGTCTGAACCTGGACCCAGCTGTCCCTGATCATTGGGTTTCAAATTATCCTGGCCAAAGAACGAGATGATAGTCTGTAACCAAGCTGTCATCTGATTCAACACCCATTCTCAATCATTGTTTTAAATACATACAGAACTTAAACTTACTTCCTAATTAAAACATTTTCCTCAGCTAAGAAGTTTCAGATTGCTATAAAAATTTTGTACATCTGACAAAGTATGCAGTTTATACTCGTTGGACATTGTCTTTGTACCATTGTAAAAAAAATTATGAAGAATTTTTGTCAAAAAATTCCATCCATCAATCTAACAACGAACACAGGAGTGATCAGAACTGCTTTTTAAATGTTGCCTTGGTACCTACATTGGATACACAAGCTTCGGTTGACATGCTGGGACCCTAAGTTCGCCCCTCCTACAATACAGTACCTACCTGGGAAAATTTACATGACCTTCCAGAATTATTTAAAGTTATAATAAATAATTTCAACTTAATAAAAAAACTGAAATAGGCCTACCATCCCATATTAATGCATCCTTCCTCCCTAAATGGTCTTCTAAATTAATACGTCAAGTATTATGTAGGCTATTGATTTTGAAAAAAATAATTTAGCATTTTAAATGGTGTTATTTGTTTTGACATGTCATATGTTTATATGAATAGTAACAGACAAATAAACATTCCATTTGAACGTTGATGCTACTGCACTTGTAGTGATGATTTTGTCACTCACATATCTGTCAAACTCCTCCTCAGCATGGACCTTTGTTGTGTCTGTGACCTCTCGACCGTCCATGGTCACCTTAGGCTGCTGTGTCGCCCCTCGCCCTCGTCTGTTGGGGTTGACTCCGGGGGGCACTTGGGACATCCTGGGTGGGAACACCCCCAGGCAGGGGTTGGCTTCTTCTTGCTTACCTCTACGTTTGAATGGGGAGTCCCGACAACACTCATCACAGCATCTGGAAACATTTAGCCAAAGTTGGTAGACAAGTATGTGTTGGCCCAGAAGAATGAACAGTTGTAAAATAGTTTAATGGAGTTGAAACAAAGCAATATGAAAATCTTCTGAAAACGTCCACTTACAGTAATCCCTCATACTTTGTATAGTTTAGACCAAAGATGAATGATTTTAAATTCCTTATTGCTGGATTACCTACTCATTACAAACCCCAATGGATAAGGATAGCTGGCTCTGGGCTGTATTTAGATGTTTAGCCCTTCTAAGAGCTTTGCCCAAAGGTGTTTGTTTTCTTGTAATTTATATTCATTATGGCTGTTAGACTCTTTGGTGACTACATTTTCTGCCAAGTTTGATCTGCAGGTGCAAAACCAATGGAAATATGGGCCTGATCTGGGCCCAGTCTCAAACTGTCAAAAGGTGCTTGAAACTTTCTCATCGTCAAACTTAGTACAATGTGACTTCTCTAAGTATTCTGTTACCCATCAATTTACAAGATGTTCATATCCTACTCATGTTGAAAACTACCTAATATCTTACCCTTTGTCTAGTTCATTGGCAAGTTGTTTCAGTGTTCCCAAAAGATGTTTTCGACTTTCCACACATACCGAGGGTGCCTTCTGACCGCAGTATTCAGTGTTTGACATGTTTGTGTCAGTGTGGGTTATGAACAAAAATTTAGAATGAAATTTGTAAGAATGTTGTGTTGAGATGTGATGAAGTGTTGTTTGTTGCTACATGGAAATAATATTTGGTGTTTACATAATGTCAGCTGTAAATTAATTTAATAACAAACTAATAAGTCTAAGTGCACCTAAACCATATGAGTTAATTACATATTATTTCAAATAACTGTTCTACTATTTTTATTCCTTTGATTTTAAAACGCTTTTATATATTTCATATTCAAATTGAAAGATTTTACTATAATCTAACTGCCGTCATGCTACTGTATATATTAAAATGATCTACCATTTTAATTGTTTCATTTAAACTTGTTATGGATTCAAACAAGATTTACTGACAGGGAATTGCTCTATTTGCTAAGTTCATAGAAAGAGGTTATTGATATTTGATTTTGCCCATTCATACCTAATGATGGTGGCTTGGAATAGTTCCAGAAGCTATAATCCAATTATTTTGTCACCTCCAAATAATATGTAGATAAATTTGCCGTACAATGTTACTGCAGCCACCCAGGGATGGACTTGAATATATTTTACCACGAAGCATGTTACTTTGAGCGAGAGCCGCACCTTCCACCAATTAGGTTGTCCATAGGCAGAGCAGTAGATTTGGAGAGAAAAGGTTACCGCCTCTTCTTTGATATCAATGCCAGCCGTTGCTAATTCGCCATTCTTGGTTGCCACGCCTTAAAATTATCTGATGCAGTTGCACGTAGCCGTAACCTTCATTGTGTCAAGCTGTAAGCCCCTAGACGAAAATCAAATGTATTCTTTATCTGTTATTGTGTTGTTTCCACCCAACAGTTTCTAGTTTGTCATAGATGTATTCACTTCGCTGTTAGGATCTGAAATCTTTGATGCCTCATATTGTATCCATCATGAAGTTTCATGTACTCATAGTTGATACAGTTTGGGGTTTTAACAAACCTTCCCTTCTGAACACTTATATTTGGATAATTGAAAATTGTGAACTTAAAAAAATATGCCTTGACAAGTTCGTTTAATGTTCTTTTGTGATGATGTTTTTGTTTTTTGGAACAAAAGGGTTCACTTTGAAACTGGTTTTGGCTTAGGGTAACATGTTGGAGATTCCAATAGCCAAAGACTAATTAATTTAATTAGAGGCCTCTTTTGTGAGGAAGAGTCTGACCCCTTTGGTTCCTATGGCAAAACAACTCTCTTCAGAGTTGGGAACCAAAGAGTACCAAAGCTCATGCACAGATTCATCAATTATTATGTAAATTAAAGAAAACATAGTACTTTTAGTTACTTTATTATGTCCTTTACCATCTCTCTGATCATTTTGACCTGGCTATAAAACAGCACTTGCCCTTTTCTGGGTCGCTGGGAATATGAAATCCCTCCCGATGGGACTGGCCCAGACCTGTGGCTGTATGGTCGTGGCCAGGCCAGCAGCCATTACTGTGGTCGGGCTGGTGCCAGATGTATTGACCTGGTGGCTCTTGCACATTTGTTTGAGCACCGCCTACGCTCTTTTCCTGATTCCGAGCTCCTTCTGTCCCCGGATAGTTAGGGATTCTGGATACTTTGAACTTCAATGATTCCTGACAGCAACCGGGTTGACAACAGCATTCTGAACCCTAAAAATTTTTGAACATGTTTAAATCTGGTATAGTACATTAAAACTAACTACGATCTCTACGCGAACGCTAGATATTGATTTGAGTCGATTGCGGTGCTAATGATTCTGGATTATCTCAGCAAAAATCGTTTTGGATATAAGAAGATCCTCGAACCTTCTAACCTAACCTCATTTACATCACCTTCATTTGTATAAAGTAAATTTTAATAGTGGCAGCCATCTTCTAAAAATGTCCTTTGACTCCTCCCTCAAATCGATAACAGCTATGTGCTGATGCCTTCAAGGCAAATAAATATACCCTTATGTTGAAAATCATAAATCCAGTATACTACCGGTATGAGTATAATGATACGGTAATGTACGATACTACTCCACTTCTTTATGTTCTAATTTATCAATATTTAGTATGACTACTATGAGGTTTGAAGCAGATGTCCTGTCGTGCTATGCATGGGACAAGTTCGTGTTCCCCTAGATAAGGAAAAAGGTTCACTTGAGATACGTGACTATTGACTTACACTAAGTCATCATTGTTATTGTAACTTGGCGGTGTTTTGTTATAAAAACATTTCCTATATAACTTTGTATCGTGTTCCTTAAATAATACATTTTCTATGATGACTTTGATATTGTGTATACCTATTAGGCCTAATACAATAATTAAAAATGACTTGTGGAAAATGGCATATTTTTTAAAATTTAACTCAATGTATTGGTCAATTTTTAATTTTTTATGATTTATATGGGGTTCCAAACTGCTGTCAAGGCAAAAGGTAAAGAGGATCTTCAAATTTTTTTTACAAATTAAATGTACAGTTGCAATCAAAGACTTTTATGATGATGATCGTTTTCTAAATAAATAAATAATAAACTTACGTAGACGGTACCTTGACATTTTGTTAAAATAAAATTTTCTGTTGAAATGGCTATTAGGTACCTACAGTATATTTCTTTGAGATGGAAGCTAAAAAAAGACACAATTCCTATAAGCGATATCTGCTATACTCCGTTCACAAAATTTAAGCGGGAAGGTTCCTCCACCTTTGAGGTAAATATTTTAACATTAACAAACAATTATTGAAACCGACAATCAGCTGCAATACACATTAAGCAAAAAAGTGGTGGCGGAACTTCCCCCTCAAACCACCAACATTTTGTGAACAGACTATAGTAATCACGCTCTCTTTTAATTCGTAGTAAACTTACATTTTTCAAATTATTATTTCCAACTTTCTTTTGCCGTGGTTCAAAAGGATTGCCATTTTCTCTGGCAAATCGACCAGCTCCTTGATCACAGTCTGATTTTAATCTGAAAATAAGATTGATAAATATTTCTGGCAAATAAATTTACCAAAAATCACAAGCGCTTATTTGCTAACGTTGCTATTCTGTGGATTGTTGCAATGCTAAAAGCTAAAATCAATTAATTGGAATTTCATTTTCAAAGAGCTGGTTAGCCTCCGTGTTACTGCATACTTAAAATGGGTTACAATACCTGCATCTAGTAATCATTTGTTGCTGTTTTGACAACTACTTTTGGTTCATCTGAACCTTCATCAGGCCTTAGTCATTGTGCCTTTGTGTGTTTGTTTTTGTAAATATGTCTATTCTAGTTGTCTTGTCTTGTAAAAAATGTTTTATTTATTGAACTCTAAACTCCTTCAGTCGCAGTGATAAGTGATTTTATACTTGATACCTTGAGGCCTGAAGATGGTTCAGGTTCAGAAGAATAGTTGCCAAAACAGCAACAAAGGGTTAGTATATACTATATAAGGAGGTAAACCATTGGAATTGTAAAATTTAGTTATGTGGACGAGTTGAATAATTTAAATTGAATTACACATACAAAAACTTACGATCGGTCGAGATCTTTTACAACATCATGTAGCCTACAGACAAACTCTTGCCTCCTGCATTGTGGTTCTGATTTACCCGCCTTTTTCATGTTTGTTTTTGCAAAGATAATCAAATTAAATTTATAATTTTTGATTATTTTATGAATAAATACTTAAAATTTAACTTGCAAAATTGATCTTGAATCTTGAAATAAATATTTACATGGTTACATTGTTATTGGCAGTATGATTTGCCATATGGTAGAATTTTGGTAAATATACACATTTGAATTTTTATACAAAATTAGAGAAAAAGTCAGTGTCATTTTACTACACTGAATATTCCAAGTTATACTCATATAATTCACTTAATTATATATTTTGGTTTTTTCTTTTAGCAATGCCTGTATTATTTAAGTTTTTCTCCTTTTATTATATGTGTGTTTAAATTTTATGTAATCATGCCATTGACACCATCCTTGTATCCTACTATGCATAAATTAATAAAAATGTTTTCAATTGAAATGAATATACCTTATGGATCATCTGAAGACTTTAAATATATGCCCAGAGCTCGGTTTGTATACAGATCGTGAATTTTATGTATTTGTTGTTATTTTACCAAAAGCAAAAAGCAAACATTTTTTATTTGAGAACCTCTTTTCTTTGTTTGCTCTCCTGTATTATTTATTACTAAAAGCACTAAATTTCAATCTATTGCAAAAAGCTGTTGTAAAAATGTTAAACCGGCTAAAACCGGATGTATCCCTACAAATGCCCTGGAGATATTTTGTTCCTTAGGTCAAGACAATACAAAACCATCAAGCATGGATCCAAAATGTCTGGTTTTCTGTCTGTATACAATAATACACAGTTCTTATAAACCTACAATTTTTTACTTCAAACCTAATAAATGTGTAGATAGAAACAATCTTTATACAGTACAAAGTATGAAATTGTATTCACCTTTTGTAAATCCTAAGCACTTATCACCCAGCTGTTCCCATATTCAAATTCAGAATAAGTAAGAAAGTTTCAATCAATTATCAATCATTGAGATGGGGACGCCTATGTGCTTTTTTACCCCAAAAATATGAACGAAGCATGAGTGTATAATGTATAATGTTGTGAGATGATCTGTGTAGCTTTGTTACTGACTAAGATCAGCTGTTTCATTAGTCAGGATCATTTATTTATTTAAAGTCCAACCACAACAAAATTCTTTGATTTTTACCCGACCCAAATATTATCATTTGAATCAATCTGGGCTTAAACATGCAAAATATAACATGCTTCAATAAAAAAAAAAAATTTAAATGGTTCCTAATGAATTATTTGAATAAAAACAAAATATTCCCTGTATAAGGAAACTGTGAAAATAGCGAGACTGCATCAAGGTCGTGAGAATCACAGCTGTGGTGAAGGTGTCGTGTTGGAGAGAAGGAAACTTTTGCATGTCTGTCTATCAAACTGCAAGTGCTACCAACTGTCCATCAAGACAGAAAGTGCTGCCAACTGACAAACAGCATACTACTTAAAGTGACGAATATATACACGCAATACCTTGCATACTTCAACAGTGCAATGCATGCATCTTCAAGTTAAAAAGATATCGGTCAAGTTTCATAACTGGGAACTGCCATTATGCAAACTTTAGACTATTCACTAGGCATATTTTTTTACTATTTTTATGGAGAAGAAAGTTTTTGGAGTACATTTTGATGGCAATACAATTCCATTATCTTGTTTTCATAAACTTTATGTTGATTGAACAATGTTAAATGATATTTTTCTGTCATTATTTTTACATCAGCCAGAAAGTAAAATAGATTATTTACCATGGGAAATTCGCTACAATTTGCACAATTTTATGAAATATACTGTAGACAGTGTGGACGTCAAATGTTGACCACACTGAACATTATTTTGACATAAATTTCCCATAATATTGTTGTCTTATAAGCTAACTAGCTGTTGTACCCGTGCATTGCAACGGGAAGAGGACACAAAATAGAAACATTTTAATCTTTACACCTGTTGCATATAATAGTTACACATCCGCCAACGCTTTTAGAAACAAAATTCAACTTTTATGGCCTTTAGAAACGGTTAAGTTATGACTTTTAAATCTGGTAAGTAGTGGATATCACCATTTTGGTTTTGATTAATTTTAAATCTTGTGTAGTAGAAAAACTGACCAATCCTTCAAATAAAACTTTGACATACATGATTTACCTTAACCTCCCTTAGTTACATATCTTTTATTTTATTATTGACATTTTAAATTACAATTTTGAAGTTGCAAAAATACTAATAATTAAATTTAAATGAAAATTATTTTTTTTATATCACTCTTTATATTAAATCACAAATCCTTCCATCTTCAATTTCTTTTATCACAATAAATCAATAGCAAAACTAAGTCAGCTGTTATAAACTTTAGAAATATTGCTGTGCCTTATCAATACAGTCTTTTGAAATATTAAAGAAATTATATCTATGAGTACTATAAAAAAAAACAAATAATTTAGCATTAAAGACAGCATACAAAACTAATATGATTAACAAAGCATCAAGGACTAAAAAATGTAATAACAAATACAGTATATGTTTCATTGCATCTCTGATTCTACTCTACAAAAATATCAACAAACAACTTAATATAGGCCTACGAACCAGTTCTTTTAATCAGTTCCATCGTCTATTGCCTTTACATTTTCACACTTACCATTAAGTAAAAATAGTAACAGATATTTCATTGATTTTAGAAACAAAAGAACACTGTGTACTGCTTAGTTTTATGATATTTTACTTGGTTTAAATTAATCAGTGGTGTGGCAAAACACAAATAATAAATGTATCAAATAAAGTAAATGTGAACTGAAAGCTATGTTAAGATAAAATAATAGTATTTTGTATTACCATTTGATAATTAAATATAGTTACACATATACAACAGATTTTAGAAAACAAAAATCAACAAGTACAATTTAGTCATTGATGATATTTTTTAGTTTAATTTAAGCATAGGTTTAGCAAAACACAAATACTCAATTTACTTAAATATCCCTATAAAAACAATGTGATGTGCAAGTTATGTTAAGTTAATCTAACACATGTTAAGCAGTTAGAATTTATTTAAAGTAGCCTCCAAATTCATACAAAACATCTAAACATTGTAAATTTCATACTGTTTCCATGAAAACTTATCAATAACATTATTTTCATAACTTAGACTCTTTAAAAAATCCAAAGCAGAGCCGGAGTTGATACAGCAACGGTTATAGAATCTTTTTCCTATAATCATTGACAAAGTTTTAGAATAAATAATCCATGGGAAAACCTTTGATTAAAATACACCTACCTCATAGTTATGGAAAAAATATTATAATTAATTTCTTTGTATCAGCTGTCTGAAATTGTGAAAAATGCAGTTAAGCAGTTCTTCTTGTTTACATTTAAATGTCAAAGCAAATGTAAACAAACATTGTTAGTGTTCTCATCGCAGCCATGGAGACCAATCAATATTTACTTTTAAAATGTTTACCTCAGAACGTTTAAAGCCAAAGGGGCAAAGCCTACAGTCAGTATCGAAATGTGAATAGTCCTATAATGGTCCTTGGTATGGTAGCTATATTTTTGTAAAATTTAAGCCCAGTTGGTTCAGTAGTTTTTGCACCTATTAGTAACACACATACAGACAGACACCATTAGATTTTTATATAATAGTATAGATTAATTGTTGTCTTGAGAAAAATAATGATAAAATTTAAGTAAAACGTACATAACTCAAATAAAACTTATGTAATATTGAAGATCAAAATAGAGTAAAATTTACATCAATCTGATATAAAATTAATAATATTTTTTTATGCATTTGCTTAGAGTAAGTTCAAGTTTGTTGGACTGCAAATTGGATGTCCAAGCTAATCTTCTGTGACATTAAAACTGTTATTAATGTGAGTAAAAACAATTACCATAAATAAATATGTTGCAACCAGCTGGTTACACCTTAGCTCCAATGTGTCATTAAAATCATAACACAAGCTTCACCTAGCAAAAACACTAAACATGAAATAAATAAATTACACTACAATTTTACTAACAACACCCGATTTAAAATAATTAAAATTCAAGTTTGATATACTGGTGCATTTTGTGGTAGATATTGGTAACTTATCATTGATTTATTATTATTTAAAACAACATAAAAATCCATACCTTACATTTTATTTTGCTGTGACGATTTTGGCAGAACCAGGAGAGCTAAATAAGGTAGGTACCTAAGTGGTAGAGTCCTTATACATTTATTCCTAAAGATTGTGTTTCTAATTTGAATGAATTTATTTGCAAGTAATTGCAAATCTATGAGTAAGTATTAAAGTAAATAATTGAGAAATAGCTGTTGACTTTAATCAGTAATATTGTGAGAATTCACTTCCTACAACTAGAAACTTCAATTTATTAACTCTGGTATTTTAGTTTATCGAAACACGACGGAGAAGATACAACAGAATTTAAGGTAACTATTTAATATCAAATTATATTTAACCTACTGATAACTACATTTTGATTACAGACGGGATCTGTTGGTCCCACAATGAGGAAATGAAAAGTTTTCTTACTAAACAAATCACTAGGAAAAACTTTAAAATATTTTAAATGATTTTTAAACACAGAATGTGCCAAAACCAGAGAATCATTAGCTCAAATCTCACATTATTGTCAAATACAAACATATGTCATATTATACATTAAAGCTCTTGTTAATACAAACATGTAGGTGTAATCATAATTTGATCATTTTTATCAAATTAAAAATAGCAGCTCTTTATGTAAAAAATGTGGTACTTTACTACTATATTTAATACCCTATATCTTTTGAATATGCAGATATCATTAGGCCTACTCTGATTTAAGTTTTGCATTCATTATGCGCTGCACAATTTAATTTAGATACAATATCATTAAATAAAAAATGTTCCAAAAAATTATTTTTTGAAAATATTTATTTCTTTTTAAACGGTTTTTTATTTGTTTTTAAAAGGTATGACAATTCCAAGCAACTTTTAAATTTAAACTTCATCCCCTGACTCTATAAGTTTTAGAGTTATTTTTAAACTAAATAATGGTTTCCACATACAGGGTGTCCTATAAGTAAACATCCAAACACCAGAAAATGGTTCTATGGTTTAAAATAAAGAGAAAATCAAGAATACCGGTAACACTTTTTATTTTGACCCATAGAACCGATCTCCAGAGTTTGGCTGTTCACTTACGGGACACTCTGTATAAAACGCATTTGGACACAGTGACACCAAAAATTATGATTAACATGATTTACGTGATTCACCCTGTGCAAGTTTAAAATCATTATTAATTGAAAGGTGCATCTATGTACCACACTCTGTGGAATCTAATGGTTCGCACCTCACATTGTCAACCATTGACAGTGGGGTGAGGGGGTGGCCTTGATATTCATATCACCCCCTGAATGTGAGACATGCAATATGATTGGAAGGGGTGAAGGCCACCTGTTGAACATATGCTACTCAATCCCTTTCCAAGTTTTAGTTTTCATTTTTTTACATTTTGCATCTTTCACCAAAATGTTTCTACAACTGTTGTTTACTATTATTCCAAGTTTTATGAATGTGTTGTACTTGTTTCAACATTAACAAATTATTTTCTATTATATTTTTATTGTGTTTATATAGTTGTTGAATTTAACGTTTCCTTTTATCTGGTATTATTACATATGATACTTAATATTATATTTTATGGTGGTATCGTTGTTGTTACTCTTAAACAATATTTTGGTACCTAGTTTAGCTTAAACCGGAGTTCAGTCATGATATTTAATATGACCAAAGAGATTGCTGCAATTTTAAAAGCTGTAGCCTATTTAATCAAAGAAACTTAATTAAACCTTTTGTTTTACAAAGTCTACTCTGTAACAAAAAGAATTAACAAAGTTATTGTCACGTTTATAAAAGTTGTAAAATGTTCAGTTTTCCCCCACCTGTAACTTGATCATCTACCGAAAAAACTTGACAGTTCCCTTTTAAAACGTAAAAAATGCCACTGGCGTAGAAACATAAATAAAACCCAAAACACGATCAATAAATTGGTTAGTCGGTGTCTCAGTCGGTAAAAACCATGGCTTTTGGACCCAGGCAGCGATGTCGTGGGTATGGATGTATGTATTGCATTAGGTGTACATAATATAAATTAACGCAACCAGTAAAGATATCTATTTTACAAAAGTAGTTCTTGAAAGAAATTTTTAAACAACCCAATTGAACACAGAACAGTGGCGGATCTAGAACAGTCACAAGGGGGGTCTGGTGGGTTCGGAGGTACCCCCCTAAAAATTGGTGTAAACTAAGTCTCCAAAATGGCAGTATTATACCATTTCTTTGTCCAAAGTTAGTGTGACAAATTATTTTAGGCAATATGTATGCACTACTATGTATTACATGCAGTACAAAATATATATATGTATACTCAAGGGGCGGCGGTCGCCCAATTCGCCCCCCCCCCCCCTCTGGATCTGCCACTGACACAGAATCAAAATGTGTCATAGTAATTAACATTATTGTAACCTCAAAAAAAGAATAAAACAATCTATATGCAAATTCACTAAACTAAACTATGTCCTAAAAGAATCCAAATCAGTGTTCAATTCAAAATACCATCCAGACTCAATTGACAAGTTTACCTTGAAAGTTTACCTCAAAGTTTAACTTATTTGCTGAATATCCAGAAGATGGAATTGATCCTTTTTACAAGGAAAGAAAGAGACTCACTCTAGAAACTTAGCAAGCTCTAGGCAAAACCAGAAACCTAAACTTTACCATGTAAATTGAGATTATTTAACAACCCTCCACTTAAGAGCCTGACCATGTAACAATTAAAAGAAACGATTAAATAATAAATAACAGAATTACCATCAATTTAGACTTTAAAAATAAAGAAATTATATATGCACTTGTAGAAATAGATGTACCTTTGAGAACAAAAGATAAAAACCAGCCACAATGAGTAATAAATTTAGAACTGGAAAAATGGGCAGACAATTAACAAATGTGATTTTCAGAAGATCGCTTTTCCATCCAGGATTCTGAGGATGTGTTTCAGACATCTGATCGTGTACACTGGAATGACAATGTCAGTATCACAGTATTATGGAAGGTGTGGTGATGGTGTAGGGTGTGAGGTAGGTGGTAGGCGTGTTACAGTAGGGGTAGGTCAGTCCACCACCACCCACCACATGAGTTTCATTCCCTCAGTATGGGTTAGTATTTTGCACACTGAATTGCTGCTGCTCTGCTCTCCAGTGTCCATGCCGGGGGTAACAAACCGTAGTTTAAGTTATAACAAGTTGTTGCTGGTTTTTATTCATGCTGAAAAATGTTATGAACTTATTGCTCATTGAGTTTGTATTTTGAAAGGCATTGATTTAGAATTTCAGCTTGCTAAGTAATATTGTTAGGCATTTTAAATTTGTTTAGTCCTATAAATCAATTCTTCGACTCATAATAATACAATATACCTACAATTGACAATATTAGAAATATTATTTTTATAGCTGTTTGTGTATTACGAATATTAACGATTTTAATACCTTGAGTAATCTTAAAACTACAGTTAACTATGTATTTTAGTAGGAAACAGGGCTTCTGAATTACGTTCTGTTAATCTCACATATCTCTACAGACAATAAAATGATGACTTGCTAACTTGTTATATATGGAGTTTAACTCTTTAAATGAGTTTGCGAATTTCTTTATTTAATCGTAAAATGTTTAAAATGAATTAAAACAAGATTGGTTTAGGTATCCGCATATAAAAAACTTTAGTAGTATAGTCATTGAGACAAGTTTTTTTTTACTAAATGTCGATCAATGTGTAAATTTCCGGTTTGCAATAAAAGGAAAATAATAAGTTTCCTGTTACTGTTATCTAAGTAGAAAATGTCATTGAATCCACTTTAAGCAGCTCCTAGACCAAATTCCAGAAGTTTGATATTTCACCATAAATATTTCTTTTCATTTAATACTTAACATATATATTTCTTTAAAATAAATAGTTAAAAGATAAGCAATTAAAAATGACTTCTTAACTTAACAGCCTTCAAGTACAAGTGTATGATGTAAGTATATAAATATAAAAATAAGTGAATAGGGAAAATAAATAAGTATAAATGCATACTTTTTAATGGATTAATAAATTTTAGTTTATTAAATAATTGTCCATACATTATACTTTTGACTTCAGTATCCAATATTCAATGATTATAGTCACCATAGATTGAAGAGCAGACAGCTGCATTAAACTAACACTGACCCACTTAAAAGTCAAAGATAACAGCAGATGACCTTGATTGGGATTTCTGTAATTAATTTGTGAAACCATCAATGCTGTATTTGAAAACTACCCATTACAAAATTCAATTTTTACAAATCGAATGAATTATCTCAACAGGAAATAGTTTCTTTTGCAGGATTTCATGTGATTGAATAAATAACTTCTTGATTTAAATTTTATGTGTTGGCGCTTTTATTTTATATGGATACAAGAGGTTCTACCCGCGAATTCACGGGCGTACAGAAGCCACCATTAAATTATTTTAATCAACTTTGACTTTATATTTCATTTAATAGGCCCAAGTTCGAGGAATTCTCATCTGAAAGGATGTTAAAAGCAGTCATACCTTACGTCCTAAGGTGGCCGAGGTGGGTACGGTTGTACCTGAACTCGCCGCTCTCTTTCACGATGTATGATGTTAGTGTTTATAGAAACACCAACAATGAAATCGGCTGATTTAGTGATTTAGGGAGCGGAAATTGTCATTCCCGCTCCAGAGGGAAAATGAGCTATTCTGCGTTATGTTTATAGGTGTGGCGTGATATTCCATCCCGTGTGGAGTTGCTGATCTCCCAGCGGGCGCCTCCCCAGGTGGCGGATAGGGGAAAGCCTACCAGATATGGTTGGTACCGGGGAAATCAAATACCCGGGGCGGACCAAAAATCAGCACCGCTGCCTTGCGGATTGTAGTGGGAGCTTCAAAGGCTAGGGGAGCGACCCCAACAGAAAAGCGGCAAGTCTTGAGGCCAAGATGGCAGCCCCATCACCAGACTAGAGGTTCAGATGGCTAATAACCAACTAATCTCGAAAACAAATTTATTACTGAAACCAACGCTGTTCAAAGAGACCATGCCCTGACTGGCAGTGGACCTCAGGATCTAATTACTCGGACTATTCTCAGTAGCAAGGAGGTTATTGGAAATATGACGCCTAACTGGCCGATGCAAAACTCAACTGAATTGCTGCTAAAAACCAAGACTGTGACAAAAATAGGATGCTGGAATGTAAGGACATTGTATGCTCCAGGAAAGGCAGCACAGTTTGCTGCAGAAATGAATCGTTACAAGATAGATTTGTTGGGAGTGAGTGAAACAAGATGGACTGGATGTGGAAAGGTCAGACTTGCCTCTGGAGAAACGATTGTTTATTCAGGAAAAGTAGAAGAAAATGCAGAGCATCAATACGGAGTCGCTTTCATGCTTACGAAAAAACTTCAAGGTGCCCTAATGGAATGGGAGCCAATAAGCGAAAGAATAATAAGAGTGAGAATAAGATCAAAATTTAGAAACACAACTGTTGTAAACGTGTATGCTCCAACGAATGAAGCTGACTTAGAAGTAAAGAATGCCTTTTACGAACGATTACAAGCAGTGGTTGACAATGTTAGTGCTAGAGATCTACTAATCATCTTGGGTGATCTAAACGCCAAAGTGGGAAGCAGTAACGATGGAAATGAAAGTGTCATGGGAAAGCACGGAATCGGGGAACAAAGTGAAAATGGCCAGCTCTTTACTGAATTTTGCAGTTTGAACAATTTGGTCATTGGAGGAACTATCTTCCCACACAAACGGATTCATAAGGAGACATGGCATTCCCCAGATGGCAGGACTCGAAACCAAATTGACCATTTTACAATTTCCAAGAAGTGGAGAAGAACTTTAAGAGATGTAAGAGCATACAGAGGGGCGGACATAGGATCGGACCACATGCTGTTGGTAGCATCTCTCAAAATGAGAATCTTGAAAAGACAGATCGACAAAGTTTCAAGGAAGAAGTTTAATGTTGCTAGGTTTAAGGATGAAAATGTAAGATTGAGATACAATGCTGAACTAGAACAAAATCTGGAAGAGGCTAGTTTCACAGAATGTACTGACTTAGATGAAATGTGGAAGAAGGCAAAGGAAGCATACAAAAAGGCAGCTGAAGAAACAGTTGGGCTTAGGAAGAGAAGGAATGGCTCTCAGAGCAAACTTGGGATTTGGTGAATGAAAGAAGGGAACTGAAGAGAAGCTTATTGAATGAAAAAAGAGAAGAGAGAAAAATGGAACTAAAAGAGCAGTATAGAATGGTAAACAGACAAGTAAAAAGGAGTGCGAGAAGAGATAAAAGAATTTTTGAAGAAGATGTAATGAGGAGAGCAGAAGAAGCTGCAGGGAAAAATGATATGAAGACAGTGTACAATTGCACTCGGAGAATAGCTGGACAATCCCAGAATGGAAATAAACCCGTAAGAGACAGAAGTGGCAAAATGATAACAGATGAGCAAGAGCAGATGAAGGTATGGGTAGAACACTTTAAAAGTGTTTTAAACCGGGACCAAGATGGAGGCATGGATGAATTGACGGATGAGCGTTTACATGAGCTGAGGATAGAGACCGGAGAAATAACTAAACAAGAAATAAAGACAGCCATCAAAGAAATGAAGAACCACAAGGCCGGAGGAATAGATGAAGTACCTGCAGAGTTTTTCAAAAATAGCCCACGAATCTCAGATGAAATCATGTATAAATTGTTAAGAAAAATATGGGATGAGGAGAAGATACCTGAGGACTGGAGAACAGGATTGCTAGTCAAACTGCCGAAAAAGGGCGACCTTACACAATGTGGCAACTGGCGGGGAATAACTCTACTCAGCACTGCTAGCAAAATACTGGCTAAAGTATTACAAAGAAGAATTAAAGATCCTGTTGATAGGGTACTGAGGAAGAATCAGGCCGGATTCAGAGAAAGTAGAAGCTGCACGGACCATATAGCAACGCTCAGGATAATTATTGAGCAGTCAATTGAATGGAGAAACAAAGTTCACCTGCTCTTCATAGATTTTGAGAAGGCATTTGACAGTGCAAATCGTCGTGTATTATGGAGACTTCTGCAGAAATACGGTATACCCGAGAAGATAGTGAGAATGATAAGAGTTCTTTATCATGACTTTGAAATGAAAATCATACATCAAGGCATTATCTCGGAGGGGTTCGAATGTAATAGTGGAGTGAAGCAGGGATGCTCATTGTCTGGGACCTTGTTCTTGATCATGATTGACCATGTAATGAGGGAAAGCACCAAAAGAAGAACAGGGATTACTTGGAAAGTTTTTGAGCAGTTGGAGGACCTAGAGTTTGCAGACGATGTGTGCTTGATATCCGCAACGAGACAGCAGCTGCAGCAAAAGACAGAAAAACTAAATGAAGAGGCGTCAAAAATTGGTCTAAAGATTAACAAAAGGAAGACCAAGTACATGAGGGTCAATGACGAGACTCAAGGGGTAATTAGACTTGAAAATGAAGAAGTAGGGGAAGTTGAAGATTTTCTGTATTTAGGTTCAGTTGTAGATAGAAATGGGGGAACTGAAACCGATGTAGGCAGGAGAATAAATAGAGCCCTTGGAGCTTTCAGCATCCTCAATAAGATCTGGAGGTCAAACAGTTTTTCAATAAAGAGCAAGTTAAGGATCTTCAACTCAAATGTGAAGAGTGTGTTGCTGTATGGCTGCGAAACCTGGAAACTGAGTAAGGGGATAGTAAGCAAGCTGCAAACCTGTATAAACAAGTGCCTGAGAAGAATATTGAAGATAAGGTGGCCCGAAACCATAACAAACGAAGAACTATGGCGACGAACAAACCAAGAGCCAATCGATGTAGAAATAAGGAGAAGAAGATGGAGATGGGTAGGGCACACACTACGGAAAGGACATGATGATGTGGCGAAAGAGGCACTAGAATGGAACCCCGCCGGGAGCAGGAGAGTGGGTAGACCAAGGAAAACATGGAAAAGGACGTTGTTGGAAGAATTGAAGGAGAGAGGAAAGACCTGGGAGGGGATTAAGAGAGAAGCAGCCAACAGAGTGAGGTGGAGGGGAACAGTTGAGGCCCTATGCTCCAGGAGGAGTCAACGGGATTAAGTAAAGTAGTGATATTCCATGCAGTGGAAGTAAAAATAGATGTATCAACACGAAGATTTAAACTATTAACATTAACAATCAAATCCCTGAAAAAAATAATTAATTTGACAGCAAAAAATTACAGTGCAGTAACTATCTAACAAATAACTTTTATTAGAAAGCCTCATTAACTGATATCCCAATTTAAATTATATATGAGTCCAGAACCGATCCTGATGATCCAAGTCATACCAGCAACTTTCCGATGATCACTGTAAGCAATGGCTACTCATATGCTTTTATTTATAAAACTCATTCTTATCATGTTTTTGATACAGATTCCGTACCCACGCCCGTCACCAAGTGTGGAGCTGAGAGGCGGGCAGATATACAGCGGTTGTCAGTGTGTGAAACGGGACGGACTGCAACACGTGAGTGCCAATGTCTGACGATTAGCAAAAAGAGTTTTTAAGGGGACTAAGAGTTTAGTTAGCTAACCTGAGAAGAGTCTAAGGACTAATTGAGCAAAAAAAGTCCCGTAACATGTGACTATAAAGGTTTAACCATGTGGTATTAAATTATTTTGTTTTATTATTTTTTCATATCAATCTGTCAACAGTTGTTTTAGCTGTAATAGGGTAACATTTATTTCTAATTCAAACAATTAATCAGCTATCATTTTTCTATCCAGGACTGCCCCAGGACTGGATGTCAGGGTAGGGCTATATGTATGGCTTACCCAGCTCCTCTATGTGTACCTAGTGGCAATTCCCCTACACCACCATCTAAAACAGGGCAGAAAGAGGTAATAGTTATCTAAATTCTCTTACCACTTAACTAGACAGCGATGCACTTTGTCTATGTATTTTAAGCGGAAAGCGCACATGCATACAAGAGGTGTAAAACAGAGTGAAATATCCAAGGGCGCTTGCAGGAATTTTTTCAAGGCTGACAAACCAATCTTTTTCCAAGGGTCAGTGTAAAAGACCCTTCTCTAAAACATGTTAGCGTAAAACGCTTCCAAACATTAATCTTGAAGCATAGCAAATTTAAACTTAAGTTTTCCTAGGTGGGGCATGGCCCCGACTGGCTGGAGTGGAAATGGAGATGACCTTAACCATCTAATTGAACAATAGAGCTACAAAAATAATTTTTTGTAGGTATGATGGTTTTATGCACAATTTTAAATCTAAAGATTCTTATGGCTTTTACTGCTATTATTAATTTAAACTTACATAGAAAACAATTTCTCAAACTTAAGACCCAATTATTTTGTACCTAATATGGGAAGCCATGCCCTCACACCCCCCCCCCCCCTGGTAACCCCATTTTCTAGTAAAATGTATCAAAACATAGGTATTTTAAATATGATGGTTTTTGACAGAAAAAACAATTAATAAACATATTGGTGTATTGTTGTGTTGTAGATATATAAACTGACAATGTTTTGACCAGGTGTGGGCAAACGGGGGGCAACATCAAGCAGGAGCCGTAAGTAACGCACAAGAGAACTATGTCCGCATGGGAAGGCGGGGCTACCGGGAGAACCCCCCCGTGAAGCGACACCCCCGCCTGCCCTGCGACGAGCACAGGAATCCCCGACGATAAAGTGGCACACTCCCTACACAATTACTACTCCAGCGCATCTTTTAACAGAAAAATTGTTCTACCCTTAGGTGAAACCAATGTTCCTCAAGAACAATAAAAGTTAGAATGTATATTTTGACTATGTTTCATTTAATGTAAAAATGTATACTGGGATTTAAAAAAGGCCTTCTAGTCGACTACAAGAACAAGATACCTATACAGTACGAATTTGCTCCCCCTGAGTTTGGTGTTTGAAGCCTTTAAAATAAATGTTATTTGCATATATGTTTAGGGTGTTTACTTTGTATCAACCAAGTATCTCAAACTAGAAAGTATTGTTTTTTAATGGCAGACTAAAACTGGCTTGTACAGATACAATCCACTCATTACACATTGTTTGCCAAAATAAGTCCAGTTTACTTGGATAATGTGTTTAATTTCTGAAACAGTTTTGGGTAAAGAAGGTGGCTAGAAGTTTTAATTGGATCGACTGTAATAGGTTACGTGCCAGTAGCTAATGGCTAAACTCAAATTGCCTCATCTCAACTTTACAATCGTAAACACCTAAAACAATTTTACTTCCAATTAAGCTTAACTTGATTTAAGGAATTGTTAATGAAAAAATTCTTGCAAACGTGAATGAAAGATATTAAAATAAATACTAACTATCTTTACCAGTATATAATCATACAGAAGTATAAAGTATTATAAAACGTTTTTATTAGCTCTCTTTCTTGTCTGGTACAAATTTTGCAATCGATTTTAAACTAACTTTCAGATGAACTAGAGACTTGAAACGTGAAACATAGCTCACAAATGGATGACAATGCATTATTAAATCATTTTATTTTCATATTTCTCTTGGGCTACGCCATTGAATATGGCTACGCCCCATGGGCTTGTTTTTGTTAGCTCACTTTCTTGTCCGGTACAAATTTTTCACTTGATTTCCCCATGAGCTAGAGACCTGAAACTTAGCCCACAAATGGATGACAATGCAATATTATATCATTTTATTTTCATATTTCCTTTGGGATATGCCCCATGAGCTTCCAAAGTTTCTATGTTTACATTTTGGAAGAATGTAAATAGTCAAATATATTAATTTATTGAAGTCAGCTGTAAATACTTAAATTTGACAGGTCAAAGAGCAGAGGTTAAGAGGTATAGGTTCTGCTCCAATAATAAGGTCCTATAATAAGGTGTTGGTTATGTATTAACAGGTCTTATAAAATAGATTTAACATATTTACACATCAAAGACTAAAAAGTAAAAAATTATTTATAAATAATAAAAACCCTTAAAAAAATACCACGTTTTTAAACGTACTAAGGAAATCTATATCTATAAAAGAGGAACTATGTATGTGTGTGTGTGTATATATATATATATATGTATATACGTTATGGACTCCAAAACCGCTCGACAGATTGTAATGAAACTTTCAGGCATTATGAAGCATCTTTCAAGGATGGTTCGAGTGAAGTTTGGTGCAGATCTGTCAAAAGGGCTCTGCCCCAGAGGGTTTTAAGTGGGCCAATGTCAGACTTTTTGATCTACAATGTTTACAAATAAATATAACTAGTAAACACGTTGCTCGAAATCGAGCAATTGCAAAGAAGTAAAGTAGTTATTTAAAAACAAATAAAAGTCATCATAATTTCCAATGAGTTTAAAAGACTTAAAATAAATCACAGCAATTAAATTATACAGCTGATAAAAATGTAAACAATTATGTTCTTCATAAGGATAACATGGGAACTTTAACAGCAACTGGGGCAGAGCCCAAGGGACTTTTTCAAAAATGTAAGGTCAGTTTGCAAATCTACGCGACACGCTCTTTCCAAGAGACGTCAATGGATAAAATCGGTTTAGAAATGGCGGAGGAGTTCAACCGACAAAGTTTCATGTAGCGTATTAGTTATATAGATTTAAAAGCAGATGTTTACTTTCACCAACTGCTTTGTAGGTTTGAATAATTACAACATTCTGTATTAGCATTAGTCATGATTTGAAATAGTGCCACAGTGTTTCTACAGAGTGCAGCACAGAAAACTATTTTACTTTTGAATAAGTCCAAATGTATTAAACCCCAATCGCAGCACACCTGTGCACTTAACAACGTTTAAATTCTCCAATGTTAAATATTAAAACATAAAAACCTTTATCAAAGTATTATAAACAATAAAAGGGATGACTTTTTAAAATTTACGACAACAGCTAATTTGCAAGCAAAAGGTGAGTGAGCGTAGCGAACCAACATCAACCTGGAGGCGAGTTAGCGTAGCGAACGAGCTAACCTGAAAACAAGTGAGCGCAGCGAACGAGCTCCAACCTAAAGGTGAGTGAGCGTAGCGAACGAACTTCAACCGGGACGTGATTGAGCCATGCGAATACTTATGAAGTTAAACGGGACAAAGCCCATGGGTACAGCTAGTAATTTATAAATATGTGGAGCAAAAATACTTGTAAGATTTCAAACAAAAAACGTGGGGTGCATGCAATAGATAATAATAGTTCAATAGGTAAAGAAAATTGAAATTATATTTATTTAAAAAGTGTTTTATTTATAAGTTACTAGTGTACATGTTGCTCGAATTCGAGCAATTGCAAAGTATTACAGGAGTTATTTCAAAACAAATAACAGTCATATTTACAATGAGTTTAAAAGAGTCAACTCTAAAGATTACCAGTGAGTAACTTAGACCATGTTTATATTTGTTATTGATAAACCTAAAGCATTCCGGCCGGTTTTCTCCTTCTCAAAATGCCTCGCTGTACAGGCAACACAGGTCATTGATAGAGGGCCAATTGAGAACGAAAAGTTGTTTTGGAGTAGTGTTAGGGTGCATTTGTATCCTAATAGTTGAGATTGTCCAGGGTCAGGTGCTGACTGTGATGAGTGAAACGTTAAAGCCTATTACGCGCCACTGTTCTGTAGCTGCGGTCGTTATCACGATTACGTCTCCTGCCTATGTTTCGCGTTGTCGTCGCGTCGGAGGCATTTAAAAGAAAGAAACAACAAATAAACAAATTATAGCTACACAAGACAACAATACATGCACAAATTAAAGTTACGATCAAGCTAACACAATCCGTCATAGCAACACAAAACAACGATAAATACACAAATTTAAGATACAACCATACTAACACCATCAAACTTGGGGGTTATGTTTTCACAAACTCAAATAGTAAATAAATGTACTCAATGCGTTACGAATTGAAAAATAAATAACAGCAATTAAATTATACAGCTGATCAAAATGTAAACAATTAAGTTCTCCATAAGGATAACATGGGAACTTTCAAACCCACTGGGGCAGAGCCCAAGGGATTTTTTCAAAAATGTAATGCCAGTTTGCAAATCTACGCGACACGCTCTTTCCAGTGAGACGTCAATGGATAAAATCGGTTAAGAAATGGCGGAGGAGTTCAACCAACAAAGTTTCATGTAGCGTATTAATTATATAGATTTTAATACTTTCTTCCAATTTAGAGCTTCATTAAATGTTTAACTTCAGGTCTTATTATCATTGTTACCAGTCCCTCTTAAATACAAAATTATGAACAGCAGTAAATGATGTATTCAAACATTTATTGTTTCAAGGTGGAATTACTCATATCCTCGATAAAAAAAAAAACAGAAATATAAATTAATTAATAAATACAGAAATAGTTTTTTTCTGGACTTTACAACATTAACCTCTTTAGTAGATTAGTAAAATTTGCTTCGATGGGTGTAACTTTTGGGACATTAACATCATACTCAACCGACAAAGTGACTTTTTGGAGGATCTTTTACTCCACCTTTAATTATCTGTGGTGGCGAAGCACAACTTTTCTATGGTGACTTGAAAAATTCAAAAACGTCTCCTGCAAACTCATAAGAATCTTCCAAAGAATTATCGGATAAATCAGACGTGTTATCTTGTGATGTAAATTCATCTTCATTGGAAAGTATTGAATGATCATCGCTATCGTCAATGAATTCATCAGTTCGATAGTGGCCTTTGTGAGGGGGAGGACGAGGCTTAGTTGGCTTATTCCCATACGATTTTCCTTGACTTCTAAGATATCCGTAATATGAAGGGTCATCATCGTCTCCTGTGAATACTGGTCCATGATGTGAAGGCTCATGCTCATCGTCTCCTGTGAATACTGGTCCATGATGTGAAGGCTCATGCTCATCGTCTCCTGTGAATACTGGTCCATGATGTGAAGGCTCATGCTCATCGTCTCCTGTGAATACTGGTCCATGATGTGAAGGCTCATGCTCATCGTCTCCTGTGAATACTGGTCCATGATGTGAAGGCTTTTTATCTTGGGAAAATCCTACTTTCACCAGCCCCACAACTGCAAAAAAGGTTTTAGAATTGAATAATCAAAATCTTTAAAAATCAATTAGTAGAACTTTCGGCTTATAGATTATCCATAAACCTCATATTAATTGCTCTGGTGTGAGTCAAGGCAGTTTTACATTTTTTTTGTTTGTTTACCAACTAACCAAGTTAAGTATACAGGGTGACAATTAGTCTTAATTAGGAAGAATTTATAACTTTAAAACAAAAAAAGATATCACAACCAAATTTTGCATATCATTACTGGTCATTAAGCTACTTTTTTGGGTACATGGTGATCGGATGTCACCTATGGGGGACGGCCCATAGGGAGTAAGTTAAAAACCCTTAAAGGTAAGCATAGGTTGACACATGCATAATACCATTGACTTTGTATAAAGTCAATGATAATACTAAAAGTCTTGTTGAACAAAAAACCATGCTGCAAACCAGATCTCAAAAGGACAATCAAGTAAAAATGACAGCTGTTCAAAGATTCATTGAATTTGTAATGCTACCTCCTCAGGCCCTCAAGACGAAAGAAAATCATAAACGTACGCATAGGTCCTTTAAGTAAACATGACCTTTCTATTTGGTTTTAAAATTAGCTTGTCAAACATTTTACAAATATAAAAATATATCAACCATTACTGGACATAATAATCCTTTGAAATTGTTTTAAACTTATCCAAATGATAAATCTATGGAAGAGTATGTTTAATCAAAGTCTATATGATTTAATCTAAGAAAATACTAATTTGTCAACGTAACAGTGAAGTTTTGAATGATGTGATTGTAAAATTGTTACTGTAAAAATTTACTTACGGACCACAGCGAACAATATACTTGAATATCTCATTGCCAATAATTATCACAATCTCAAAGATTTATTGATAATATAGCTTCCTTTAAGTAGTACAAAGTCAAAGACTTAATATCATCAAAAGTTAACTGTCAAAATTTATGATGCATAGAACCAATAATATTTAATTAAAACCCATTATTTCAAGAAAACACAATTATGGTGATTGCATTGTTAGACTGAAAAATTGCGAGCATCATAAAACATTGTAATGGGTGCAGCAGTTAAATTACAAGATTTGAAATTTTAGAGAATATGATTTGAAAGCTTGCACAATTGATTAAGCAACATAGCTTAAGACTGTACAGGGTGTTTTTTACACAACCCAAATCACAAGTATACCGAGAGACACTGTTACTATGGTGATTGTAAGCAACAATATGGCTTTTCGGAGTCTTTGTGAGTGTTTTTACTATGTATTCGTGTTTGTAGAAACCACAAGAAACGTCTCCATGGGTGGTCCATGAACCTAATTCAGGTTACATCAATAATAAAACACCAAGTTACAAAGAAATCTGTTTCTATTTATTTCAACAAAAAAACTTTTGAAATATCAACAATTAAACCAAAAAGACATTTATTACTACTCAAAGTCTGTTTGTAAGTTCATGGAATCGGAATGTAGCCTAATTGTTTTCAACATGATGACAGGTAGACATGTGTACCACTAGTGAGTGGTACTGTTTGCAGAGGATAAATATAATTACCTAATTATACATAATCTAATATATAAAATTCTCGTGTCACAGTGTTTGTCTGCAAACTCCTCCGGAACGACTTCACCGATCGTTATGAAATTTGGTGTGTAAATTCTGTAGGTATGCGAATCGGACGTAAACTATTTCCCGTTTCGAAATTCTTAAAAGGGCTCCGCCCCAGTGGCTCTGGAGTTTCCCATGTTAACCTTATGAGAAATGGAATTAATGAATCTTAACAGCTGTTTCAATTAAACAAGTTGGTTCTGTTCTATGATGTTCAATAGCATTAAAGTTACAAGGATTACCAACAGGGTGCAGCACTATTATTTCTTTTACATTTATGACAACAGCTAATTTGCAACCAAAAGGTGAGTGAGCGTAGCGAACGAACTTCAACCTGGAGGCGAGTTAGCGTAGCGAACGAGCTAACCTGAAGGCAAGTGAGCGCAGCGAACGAGCTCCAACCTAAAGGTGAGTGAGCGTAGCGAACGAGCTCCAACCCAAAGGTGAGTGAGCGTAGCGAACGAACTTCAACCAGGACGAGATTGAGCGATGCGAACGAGATCATCTTGAAAATTAAACGTAACGGTACTTAAATTATAAATTGTCAAAGGCAAGACAACGTCTGCCGGGTCGGTCTGTCTTAGGGGAAACCTATAACTTAGGCGATACGAAGTTCGCCGGGTCAGCTAGTTATTCCTATAAAAACACTTTGGTTTTCTTGTTTTCTTGAAAGTATGGTAATTTGAACACAAATTTACTTTATTTGGCTGAAATTTCATTCGTGTGCCACGTCAGGGAATGTGTTAATAAATGTACATATGGAAATATCATTATTATAACGAATTTTTCAAGCACCTTGTTAATTTATAACACTATATTATTGGATCTTACTATTTTATCTATATATATAAAGTCCAATGTATGTTTGTTTGTATGTTTGTTTGTTTGTTTGTCCTTTATGGATTCCGAAACCGCTCGACAGATTGTAATGAAACTTTCAGGCATTATTAAGCATTATTCAAGGTTGGTTTTTGTGAAGTTTGGTGCAGATCCGTCATAAGGGTCTCCGCCCCAGTCGCTCTGGAGTTTCCCATGTTAACCTTAAAATGGAATTAAAGAATCTAGGCGCCTTAAAATAAGAAAATAAATAGCAAAACCTAGAAATAATTAGAACACAGATGAAACCATTGTTGTTCAATAGTGCAAAGTATTGTGAATAACATATGAAAAGTCTCCAAAAATATCTTTGGTGGAACACCACCATTTTTCCAAAATGGCGGCCAAATCCAGTAGTTTTTTGCTTTTTATTGAAATTCTGATTTTCCAGTCAAAATTGGTGAAAAGTCGTCAATACATTTAATGTTCCTCGTGAAATTACCTTTAAAATGATACCAAATACATGTACCTACAACAAAAGATAAACCCCGTAGAAATAATAAAATATTTCAAATAAATTTTTTTTTATAAATTAATTGAATAGTCCAAACAAACTAAAAATAACGTACACAGGGATCGTATAAAAATTTGCAAGTAAACATGTTATGGTTTTTTTTTATTGTTGTGGTGTGCAGAGTGACATACCAAAAGTTGCAAAAAATCAGTCCACGGGAAACCCCTAAATTAAGGAAAAAATGGCGGCTTTTCCCAATATTGGACAAATTTTGCAACAAAAGATACCTCATGTTTTTTTGAACATTTTTCGAGATATTGACTTGGAACCACGACCGATATTTATTGGATAGTCCGTACTTAATTTCAATAGGGGACGCTTTTTGGGCCGCCATCTTGGATCAGCCATATTGGATCCGCCATATTGGATATAAATATTTTTTAATGTAATTATAGTGTTGTGACACATCATTATGAACTAGATTTCCACGCTGATTTCAATGCTGAAATCAGTTTTTTAAATATCGTTTTACGATTTTAAGATATATAAAAACTATAACTCTCTCCCATACATTTCTTATGGACGTTTCGTACTTTGACAATTTAAAAACACATTGATAACTACCACAGTCTAAGGTTGTACTATCAGGTTCAAGTATGGCGTGGAAATAGTTCACCAGCAGATCCAACAGATTGGGAGTGGTGTTTGACTGATGGTACATATTATTATATAACTTACTTATAAATAACTGTACTTATAAATAACCGTATCTGTGTAACTTGGAAATTATATTTAGATAAATATAGGATATGGCCTTTAAAAAAATTCAACAAAACGTTTTATGGTTTTATTTTGTAGTGTTGTGCAGAGTGAAAACGGGAAAAACTCGTCATAGCTATTCGTTCAAGTATTGACTTTTATTTTAGCTATGGATTCCTTATTGGAAGTTATTTTGAATTGGGGATAAATGTCTTTAACTAAAGACAAATTTCAAAATATCAATAATTCATTCAATAGTTCATTGAAGGTAGGCCTACATGATTCATTTAAATTTGTCATGTGCCATTTAATAATCAATAAAATTAAAGCCAAACATTTACTGAGTACTTTGATACCAGAATGAACTTGTTAACATATTAACAACCCGAGATATAAATCTTTTAACAAAAACTGATAAAAAAAGTTTAATTTAATGTTGTGTTGGGGTTTGTACCTCGTCTATAACTAGTCTGTTTTAATAAAATAAATAAATAAAAAATAAAAAATAAATAAAACAAAATGAAAGCCAACTAAAATGAAAGATCTTTTATCACTGAATATTTTAAGGCTAGAACGAACTGCAAGCAATAATAATACCTGGAGAAAAATAATCCAAACACATTTTCAAAGTAACTTACGATACGTCCATAACTGATGTATAGGGGAGAGTTTTCGTTTTGATATATCTTAAGCAACGGAAAAACTTATTTAAAAACGGATTTCAGCATTGAAATCAGCGTGGAAATGTAGTTCATAATGATGTGTCACAACACTATAATTACATTAAAAAATATTTATATCCAATATAGCAGATCCAATATGGCTGAACCAAAATGGCGGCCCAAAAAGCGATCCCTATTGAAATTAAGTACGGACCATCCAATAAATATCGGTCGTGGTTCCAAGTCAATATCTCGAAAAATGTTCAAAAAAACATGTGGTATCTTTTGTTGCAAAATTTGTCCAATATTGGGAAAAGCCGCCATTTTTTCCTTAATTTAGGGGTTTCCCGTGGACTGATTTTTTGCAACTTTTGGTATGTCACTCTGCACACTACAACAATAAAAATAAAACCATAAAATGTTTACTTGCAAATTTTTATACGATCCCTGTGTCTGTTTTTTTTTTAGTTTGCTTGGACTATTACATTAATTTATAACAAATATTTTTATTTGAAATATTTTATTATTTCTACAGGGTTTATTTTTTGTTGTAGGTACATGTATTTGGTATCATTTTAAAGGTAATTTCAGGAGGAACATTAAATGTGTTGACGACTTTTCACCAATATTGACTGGAAAGTCAGAATTTCAATAAAAAGCAAAAAACTACTGGATTTGGCCGCCATTTTGGAAAAGTGGTGGTCTTCCACCAAAGATATTTTTGGAGACTTTTGATATGTTATTCACAATACTTTTCACTATCGAACAACAATGGTTTCATCTGTGTTCTAATTATTTCTAGGTCAAACCATATATTTAGGGGCCTAATCCTAACAGCTGGTTCAACTAAACAATTTGATAAGACATAAGACATAAGATATTTATTGCCGTTGATCATTTTTACATGAGATGGGCATGGTCAACATAAATATACAGGGTGTGAGTTTTAATTGTCCCCCCCCTAACTTTTTTCTACATTTTTTCAAATATCAATCCCAGACCACTTCCAAACATTGTTGGGTAGTAAGTACTTCATTTTGACAAGGTGGTCATTTCCGGCCGCCATCTTGGATCCGCCATATTGGATGCAAATTTTTTTTCAAATGTAAAGGTGGGGTTGTGACCCATTATTTCAAACTACATTTTTACCCTGATTACAATGCCACAAACCGTTTTTAAAAATCATTATTCATTTTAAAGTTATGAGGGCTTTTTAAAACTTTATTTTTAGCCCATTTTAACATTGTGCATTTACAAACTAAGACCATAATCTCAAAAAAGTGCTAGATAAAAATAAGTATACACTACCAGTAATTGTCGACCTATTTTCACTTGGTTATGACTGATGTATTTTTTTCGGCCGCCATCTTGGATCCACCATTTTGAAATGTGATAAATTATTTTAAATATGAAGAGGGTGTTGTGACCTATCATTTTGAATTACTTTTTTAAGCTTAACTCAATGCCGCAATCTATTTTTTGTTATCAAGTTTTATTTATGAAATATTGCAATTTTGTTGTTAAAAATGTCAATATTTCAAAATAAAAAAATGAAAATGAAAAACAGATCATGGAATTAAGTTCAGCTTAAAAAAGTAGTTCGAAATGATGGGTCACAACACCCCCTTCATATTTAAAATAATTTATCACATTTAAAAATGGCGGATCCAAGATGGCGGCCGAAAAAAATACATCAGTCATAACCAAGTGAAAATAGGTCGACAATTACTGGTAGTGTATACTTATCTTTATCTAGCACTATTTTGAGATTACGGTCTTTGTTTGTACATGCACAATGTTAAAATGGGCTAAAAATAAAGTTTTAAAAAGCCCTCATAACTTTATAATGAATAAAGATTTTTTAAAACGGTTTAAAGCATTGTAATCAGGGTAAAACTGTAGTTCGGAATAATGGGTCACAACCCCACCTTTACATTTGAAAAAAAAATTTTGCATCCAATATGGCGGATCCAAGATGGCGGCCGGAAATGACCACCTTGTCAAAATGAAGTACTTACTACCCAACAATGTTTGGAAGTGGTCTGGGGATTGATAGTTGAAAAATGTAGAAAAATGTTGGGGGGGGGGGCAATTAAAACTCACCCTGTATACAGTCAATAACATCAAATAATATCAATAATAATCATCAATAATA
This sequence comes from Macrosteles quadrilineatus, assembly GCF_028750875.1. Classification (NCBI taxonomy): domain Eukaryota; kingdom Metazoa; phylum Arthropoda; class Insecta; order Hemiptera; family Cicadellidae; genus Macrosteles; species Macrosteles quadrilineatus. Next base: position 27,957,937 of record NW_026542599.1, on the reverse strand, counting down.
TCTAAATATATTTAAATTAAAACTAAAGTTGCAACTCCAGCCTAGTACCCAAACAACAGCTTCATAAACATTAAATTAATAAAATTGGTAAACTTCATCCAAACAAACAAAAGTTAATGCTTGCTTATCATTAATTTGAGAGCTTAAAACATATTATCTATGTTGAAGGCCATAAACTCATTAATAGTAAAGAATGGATTGTCTAGAAGCCATTGATACAACTTGATTTTGAAGCCTTTTAGAGGAGTGGTGTGAGCATTATCGGGAAGCTTATTAAAAAATTTAACACAATTTACCATGTAAGAATTTCCAAACTTTGTTAACCTATGTTGCGGGATTTCAAGTTTGTTTTTATTCCTGGTATTGTGATTGTGTACCTCACGTGTCTAATAAAAAAAGAATTTAGATTTGTTTTTGTGAATATTAATACATGATAAATATACAAGTTAATAATTGTAGGAATCTTCAATTGTTTGAAAAGACATCTACTATGATCTCCAGGCCTGGCTTGACAAATGGTTCTAATTAATTTTTTTGAAGAATCAGGGCATCTGAGACATTTGCAGAGTGTCCCCAAAGTATGAGACCATAAGCAATATGAGACTGAAAGAGTCCAAAATAGGCAGTCCTCAGATAGTCAGTAGAGATTATGGAGCTCAGTTTCCAAAACAAACAATTGACCCTTGAGAGTTTTTTACACAAATTTACAACATGGTCATTCCATGTGAGCTTTGAGTCTATGTGAATTCCCAGCAGTTTTACAGATTGATTTAGATCGATGATTGATTTTGATTGATAGTTTTGATTTTGTGAAAGACTGAGCAAAATATTCTGAGTTTTAGTCTCATTACACAGCAGTTTGTTAGCTGAGAACCATTCTTGTGCTTGGTTTTGAGCTGAGGTTATTCTGGCCTCCAAGAGGTCAAGGTTTTTACTACAAGTAAAAAACGTGGAATCATCTGCATGGATAATAGAATTTACACCTACATTTTTGGGAAGATCATTTATTATTACAATAAAGAGAAATGGTCCGAGAACTGAGCCCTGCGGCACTCCCAAGGAGACATCACACAATGATGAGTGAGCACCCATAATATTTACATATTGCTTACGGTTCATTAAGTATGATTCAATTAATTTCAAGGAGTCGCCAGAAACACCATAAAAGTTAAGTTTAGTAAGGATATTGATAGGCGGTACACAATCAAATGCCTTAGTTAAATCTAATAGGGATAGGAAGGCTGATTCTTTATTTTCAAAGGCATGTAGTGCTTTACTGACAATTTTCATTACTGCAGAAATTGTAGAATGTCCGGGTCTAAAACCAAATTGGGACTCAGAAAATAGTCTGTTTATTTCAAAATAGTTGCTAAGTTGATTGTACATAACAGTTTCAAATAATTTTGAAAAAATTGGAATAACGGATATAGGACGATAATTTTGTGGAAGATTTCTGTCTCCTTTCTTATAAACCGGTGTAATTTAAGACAATTTTAACATATTTGAAAAATAGCCAGATTCTAAACATCTACTTATTATATAAGCAAGTGGTTCCTTAATTATATTTATTGTCTGTTTCAGTAAATAGTTGGATATCCAATAAAAATCAGTGCTTTTTGAATTTGATAGGCTTGAAACAATTTTCGAAACTTCAACCAGATTTACACTTGTCCAGTGAAAGGAGTTAGGAGCTATAGGTCTTGTTCCCATTAAATCACAGATACTGACATTAGTGTCAGGAATGCCTTTCACCAGTTCATTGACAGACTCTATAAAGTATTGATTTACACACTCAGGGTCAAGAGGGATGACTTTGGTGGAACTTTTGCAGCTTTCTTGGGATATGACCTCCCAAGCAGCTTTGCATTTGTTTCTTGCACTATCAATGTATTTCTCACAAGCTATTTTTTTAGTTAGTTTTAAGTTTTTTCTATAATTTCTTTTACATGTGAGATAAGCGTTATAAGCCAATTGTGTCTGCTCAGAGCCACTCCTTGACAAATCTTTGTAAATATGAAATAAAGTCAGCATTTTGTCTCTTTCAACTCTTAACTCATTGGTATACCAGTTAACTTTGTTTTTACTAGTTGTAGGTTTGCTTTTTTTACATTTTAATAATGGTGAACAAAAATGCCAAAGGTCTACATATCTTTTAAAGAAGCTATCAAACAGTGTATTAACATTTATCTTGCCGTTTTTGTGCTCTTCGACCATACTCCACTTCTCTTTTATTAATTCATTAGTAAATAGCTGGATAACATTATTATTCTGTGATCGGTAATAAGAAGTTTGTTGTGATGTTTTACAGTTTTTATTGGTATATGATTTTAAAGAGAAAAGGAGTGGAGTATGGTCCGCAAAGTGACCCTCAGCTGAGGTAACTTCATACAGGTCTTGGGAGAAGTTAACTAAAATGTTGTCCAAACAGGCATTGTTTCTGGTGGGTGAGGAATAAGTACAGTATAAACTAGGAGTACGCTCCGAAGTCACGTATGAGAATGAACGAAGACCATTTCATACATAAAAAATTGTTATTTAACAGTAGGCCTATCCACATTCATATCAGTTGATCAGCTGCTCAAGCAGTTTTAACTTCATTAAGGCACTAACACCAAATCCATAATACTTTTTCACCAAAGCATTTTCTTTACTGTACTTTGGACTTGCGTCATTAAAGCAGGACCAGGAATCAATCAGGGAGTTGGTATATGAAAGGGACCTTGGTCCAAGGTCATTAGGCAGGTTTGAGAAAATTTACTAAGGAAGTATGTATAATCACTGAATGTATTTCGATGTATTTAAAAGCAGCAATATTGCTCGAAAATGCTAAATAATATTAGGTTTGTCAATCTATAGAAACTCCAACAATTACTTTGTGATGTTTCATTGCTCTACAACATTCAGAAATAAATTATAACAGTGAGAACCATTATACATTGAGGGTAAGGACATCCCTTACATGACCCATAAGAATTATAAACATTTCAAAATACAAGAATTAAAACCTTTTAGGTGTTGCATGGGAGGAAACACTATTTTTGAACCATCAGATACTGCTGAATTTGTTGTGTGAATGATCAAACAAATGTTTACCCGAAACAGTTTTAAAACTTTATATATTTGGATTCACATTTTAATACATTTACCTACGACCGTTTATTAAAATAGCCGTTTCAGCTCAGTTGTTAGAATTTAAAAGTTTCTCATAACATCATAGTTTTATCATAACACAGGTGACGGACCAATGAGGTTCAAGTCATGGTGGAAGGAAAATACATAGGTGTGCTATTCCCGTCATATTCTGACGTCACCCAGATTGCAAACGAAAAATCACTTGATTATACAGTATTGCCGTATTTAAATATATATATTTGTTTTTGATTTGATTGTTATTGTTTATATATTTTTGTTCTAAATGGTGAAATGGTGTTTGCAATCTTGGTGACTTTGACTTCAACAGCAAATTACGGGAATAGCACACCTTTGTATTTTCCTTCCACCATGGGTTCAACTATTGAGATAGAGGAATTAAAATTGTAATGATTCGAACTAATCGGCTCATTTAATTGTCGAGTGGTGCTTAACAATCAGTGTTTGGTACAATGTTTCGTTCCATGATTTTCAGTGGCTATGATACTATAAACGAAAACATAACCTCTCTTCTTAGAAGTTATGAGTAGTGATTAACACTGTCGTAGGTAAAGTGGTGTACGCAACTCGCGTAAATAGTGTTAACGACACTCGTAGAAGTTTTTAAAGCCCTCGCCAAGGGTCGTACCTTAAATTTTCTACTCGTGACAGCCCTACTACTTTACTTTACCATATCATAAGATAGTTTTAAATTCAAAATTATTATGCAGGAGTAAATATTTTGTATCAAGTATTTTTTTCTCCTGCTACTTCACACCCAACCAGCACTTTGCAGAGTACTGTCAGATGGTCAACTCTCTGGAGGACGAGATCTTAAAAATCAATGGTGTTGGTGAGGTGACTGTTTGAAGGGATTTCAATGCTAGGGCGGTGGAATGGGGTTTACCCCAAACAAACACAGAGGGTCAGTATGTTGTAGAGATGGCAGCCAGGCTACCTTCATATATCCTTAATACAGGTGACATTTTCATCATCTGTCACCACTGGCAAGGAAAGATGATCCCTAACATCTCTCTGGCATCTGAAGCCCTAGCCCACCAGTCACGGACTGGTGAGTCTCCAAGGACTACTCTGCAAGGGACTTATCAGGCAATCGTCTTCAGGGAACTTCCAAAGCTTTCCTGAGTTGGGTATCCATATGCCAATTCAGCTCATCCGTCTCAATGTTGGGACCTCAGTTGTCTTTGCCAGGCCACTTTTCAGGGTTACATAAAAAATCAAACTGTTGGGGACATTAAAAGTGCCGAATTTCAAGCCACATTGAAGATGCGTCCCACCATCTTCGGCATTTGACTGTTCCATGCCTAGGACTTTCGCCCACCGCAGAAAGAAGCCAGTTTACTGGTGGAAACCCAAGATTGCAGGACCCCAGGGAATGTGCCTAGAGCTCTGACGAGCAGCGCAGCATGCCAGAAACCGGCCTGAAGGTAATGCTAGATCGGCAGAGCACAAGGCCCCCATGCGAGATGACCATGGTGATATCAACTGGAGTAACATCAGGTGCTGGAAGCAACTGTACCAGGACATCCAGAATAATCCTTGGGTGATAGGCTACAAGATTGTAACCCAAAAGCTAGCGACTTGATCACCCCCTACGGTCATGGATCATGGAACCTGTCGCCGTGGCTACTGTCATTGAAGTGTTATTTCCAAAGCACCCACCGTGACCAGCAAGGGAATTTGGAGATTAGGGCGCGTTACCAGCTTTTCGGGAAGAGGAACTATCCTTCGTTGTCTGATCCCTGAGAAATGGAAGAGCACCTGGTGACTACAATCTTACTTTACATTGTAAAAAAGTAACAACAATTATACAGACGGCTATATTCAACCCTAAACCACTGCCACACAATCAATACTTCTTAGTTTTTTTTATAACTATTTTTATAGTTATTACCATGAACTAAACCTAGCGAAACTCAACTAAGCTACTGTAAGTGTAAAAGATTCATCTTAAAAATAACCTGGGCCCTATGGCCCAAAATGTTAATATTTGCAATTTCATGATGATTATATTTGATCTAGTGAAACATGTTGATCTTGTTCAACATGTTTAGCTGATGGCATTCCTGCAGAAATCTTAAAGCTTGTTGGTGTTCATTAGACTGTTACTTGACATACAAATCAGTTACCTATACTCAAAGAATTCAGTACACAATACAGCACTTGTAATCATGGACTCTGCTATGCTGTAAGTTAGTTAAAACCAATCTTTAAACTTAAAGTGTGACCCTTTTTTACATTCTAAGTGCTATTGAACTTGGATTTTAATGCAATGTAGTGTAAATTTTAATTGGTTGCTTGTTTTTATGGAATTTAACTTTAAAATCTTAAAGAGGGTCCCCAATTTCAAAGTTTTACATCGATGGAAGTATTGTTTTGTTTTAAAATATGGGTCTCTTTTATCTTAAACATTCAGTACATCATGAATTGGGTCTAAAAAATACCTCCAACTCAGCAAACCTGCAGACTAAGCGAAATTCAATTTGCCTTATTTAAATTTCACTTAATCTATTTAAATAGGTAACAAGGTTTGACAAGTACTTAGGTTTGCTAATACATGGAGAGTAATAAAGTGTAATTTTTAGTAAAATACTTAATAGCTTAGTATAAAATAAAAAAATACCGTGGGAATTTTTATTTTAGCAAATTTCCCATACAGGGAATAAGCTATTACCATAGGTCTCATGGTGAGACCTAGACCCGGGACCGATTTACTTTTTCCTTTATGGCCCCAGAGGCCAAAACACACTCCGTTTAAACTCATATATACAGGGTGACAAAAAAGTCTAGAAACGGCTTGATATCTTTTTAACTAAATTCATTAAAAAATTCAAATCTTTTACACCAACTTATATGTATGAAAACTATTTTTTGCAAGCATTACCATTTTTTTACCTTCACCAGGGGACGGCCCATGAGGAGTAGGTACATAATCTTTAATTTAAGCATAGGTTGATATTCACATCTTTTTAAAGGTCTGGTCAAGTGGAGTTCATTGCCCGAAACCGTGTCAAAAAAGGTTAATCCGTTACAAAATGGCGGCAGTCCAAAGTTCTTGCAGAATATACCTGCACAGGCTTAGAGTTGGTAAATACTCATAGTCAACATTAGCCGTGAAATCCGAAACCCGGTTAAATTTGTTTTGAAGATTGAATAAACTTAGTCTATGAGCTAGCTGACTTTAAAATACAATTTCAGCTCTCAAGCTAATGTTTAATACGAGTATTTACCAATACTAAGGCCTGTGCAGGTATTTTCCGCAAGAACATTGGACTGCCACCATTTTAAAACGGATGGACCTTTTTTGACGCGGTTTCCAGCAATGAACTCCACTTGATCAGACCTTTAAAATGATGTGCATATCAACCTATGCTTACATTAAAGATTATGTACCTACTGTTAACAACGCTGCCCCCGCCATCACTAATATCATTCGTTTTGTCCTCCACCACTTCCAAACCGGAGGAGGACATCATAGTTAAATATATTATTATTGGCAGAACACAGGTTGTTGGTAATTTGAATAATAAAACAGTAGCCTATATTATAAAAGAAAGAGAAGAGAGAGATAGGTCTTGTTTGGATGAACAACAGAATGTAATTGATATTTTTTTTACAAAATATAAAAAACATAAAACAGCTGAACATATAATATTAAATACAAAGTAAAAGCGTTTACCATAGGTTATGGCGCACAGCACACCGCTGGGAGCTGCCCCATGTACTTACGCGCTACGTAACTACTTGGCGCTCCCAGCGGTGTGCGCCACAACCTATGGTAACCACTGCAAGGCAGAAACAAAAACTTATATGCAATGGGAACTGTCAAAGTAGGATTGTTTACAGTTATGTTTTATGTTTTTAATTTATTGAATGATTTGTGATTGTGCAAATGTTTGATAGTTTATTTTTTCTAAGGTTTAGGTGCAGTGGTAGAACATTATGGCTATGGTATATGTGTTATACTATAGCATGCCGTAAATTTAAAGAACAAAATTTGGTGAGTCAGTGGCTCAGTCGGTAGCGTCGCGGACTTCGGGCCCAAGGCAGTAGTGTCGTGGGTTCGGATCCTGGTCACTGCCACTAACTTTTATCAGTACAGTCACAGAAAACATACTACTATAACCCAGAATGCCAACCGCATGGTAAAAAGCGTTAAGTGTTTTGAGAGAGCTTTGCGTGTCAATTGTAGGCAGCGCCACCAGCTTTGCTATGCTGAGTGTATGGCAACGCTGGTGGCGCTGAGTTATAGTAATATGTTTTCTGTGGTACAGTTCACCGTGGAACTGTACCGGCTCACCCCTTGCTTTGCTGGATACGTTCCACGCACAGATCTGTAGTCTATGTGGACGGGCAAATGCAAGGTTAAAAGAGGCCGCCAACCTCTTAAAAAAAAAAAAATTACCAAACTGTGTCCTTCCCAATTGCAAACGCAAAGCTTGAGTATTACTGCAACAAGCATTTTATACTTATATGCCAACCCTTATATGCTTATCTTACTAATATTATAAATGTGACAGTTTGTGTGTTTGTTTGAAGTTCAATCACGCATTAATTACTGGACGGATTGGGCTGAAATTTGGCGTGGTGATAGCTCACATTCCCGATTAACATATAGGCATATTCTTATCTCAAAAATCCTTTCGGACTCCGCCCCAGTGGCTATAGAGTTTCCCATGTTAACCTTATGAGTACTCATATTTAAATGGATTTAAAGAATTTAATCAGCTGTTGCAACTAAAAAGGTTGGTTCTATGGTATGCAAAAGCATTAAAAGTTATAAGATTTACCAACAGGGTGCAGCACTATTATTTTTTACTTTCTCCCCCTATACCATAGTATATGGAGAAAGTATTGTTTTCGTCAAAATTTTCGAGTTTGAGTTTTGAGTGGATATATTCGTTTTGGGTCCCCCTGGACCCAAAAAAGTGGTTTTCGAAGTGATGTCTGTGTGTGTGTGTGTGTGTGTGTGTGTCTGTGTGTCTGGATGTGTACAGAGCTAGAGACTACACCTGTGGTCCGATTTCGATGAAATTTGGTATGCATGTTCTAATCCATGGTATCTCGAGGCGTTTTTTTCATTTTTTTGAAATTATGATTTTTAATGAGGATTTTCCCATAAAAACCCATAAATAACCGGAAAAATCTGATTTTCTCAAAAATGGCCCGAACGATTTTGATAAAAATTTAGTATGTTGTAGCCCTTTAAATTCTGAACAAAATGGTACAAATCCCATTTCTGTAAAAATTACGGTTCAAAAGTTATTGTAAATTATGTTATTTTCCCATAAAAAACCCCATAAAATAACGAAAAATAGGGTTTTGGACAAAAATCCGGTTTTTATTTAACATAGTATGTTATGGTCCTTACAATTTTTATAGTTTTTTTTAATTTTTTTTAATTTTTATTTTTAATGGGGATTTGCCCATAAAACCCCATAAAATAACGGAAAAATCGGATTTTCCCAAAATTGGCTCGAACAATTTTGATAAAAATTTAGTATGTTATAGTCCTTTAAATTCTGAACAAAATTTTTCAAATTCCATTTCCGTATATTTACTCTCACCGCTTACACACGATGAAGGCTGTTGACAAACTTATGGGAGAAAGTATGTGTCAGAATGCTGATACCGTTTATTTCATTTATAAAAACAGCTAATTTGAAGTAAGCAGCAACAAAAAACTATGATACACAATGAGAACCGTCTGTCAGTTTTGTTTATGTTTTTTTAATTTCACGAATAATTTGTAATATTTTGTGAATCTTTAGTAATATTTTTTTTCTATCGTTTGGGTGAAGTAGTAGAACATTATAGCTATAGTTGTTGTGTAATATAGCTTACCGTAAATTTAAAGAAGCAAATGTTATCATACTGTGTCCTCCAAGGATTTTATACTTATATGCCAATCCCGTACGAAGGACGGGTACTCTGCTAGTATGCTTATATATGCTCAAGCAAAAATTATCCGATGTTCATGAAATTTGGTACAAACGTGTAAACCTACGTTTATTCAAACAAGTTCGCAAACAAGCATGATCGGACTATGAGAATGGGGGTTTATGGGGGGTTTTATGGAGTAACAATTGGTTTTTCCCATTTTCGACCCTAAAAACACAAAATTTAACAATTTCTTTCCAAACCGTTTTGTGGAAATTAAAAAAGGAAATAATTTTGTATATTGAAGAGTATTTGTATGCCTAACGGTTACAGAGATGATTAAATAAATTGTAAATTTAAAATTCCCATGTTATTCTTATGGGGAATAAATAAACTGTTTTAGTTTGCTTGTTTATGGATATATTTTAATCAAATTTGCCATTTTTGTACTACTAAGCTATCAACGCTATCATACTAAGCTATCAACATTTCAATTTAAAAACACCTCAATACCTTCCCTGTAGCAGCAAACCTAAGAACTCATTAAAATTAATGTTATTTAAATAGGAAATAAATCTGAGAATTTTAAGGAAATATTTGAGTAGAAATCCAGCTAGGAAAATGGAAATTTTCTTAGTCTGCAGGTTTACTGCGGTGGGGATATTTTATATTTTCCCTGTATTGAATGACCGTACAACAATATTCCAATGTACTAATTTACTTGTTTTTCACGCTGTTCAAAATGGTTTAGAGAGAAAATATTTTATTTTGATATGGTCCAAAATGAGAAAAACCAAATTTTACCCATTACCCTGTTCCTGTAGTTCGATCATAGTTCTGCGCTCTCTCGTCTGACCAGATTTGTACAAAATTTCATTGAAATTGGATGGTATATAAATGAATCTGAACGGATAGGGTTTTTTGCCACTGGAACATCAAAACTAAATATTAAAGTGGTCCCAGGTCTATGTCTTACCATGAGACCTGAGACAGTAATAGCTTAGTCTATTCCCAATACTGTATATATGAGAAATTCGCTGGATAGTAGCTAAGAAACCAAACTAAAAAGTTGTAGGTCTAAAACTATTTTAAATTATCCATAATCTTAAAACAATAAGGGGTTTCCCTGTAACATCCTTTTTCCAGCCAATTTACTTTAAAACATAGGTAATGTAAGTGTCAGATTTTTTTAGCGAATTTCCCTATAGGGAAGTAGCTATTACCGTAGGTGGCACGGTAAGACCTAGACCCGGGACCGATTTACTTTTTCATTTTGATGTCCCCAGAGGCCAAAAACACTATTCGTTCAAATTTTTATATATGTATATATATATATAGACATATATATATATATATATATATACGTCCGTGAACGCGATAACTTGAGTAATTTTTGTCCGATTTTGATGAAATTTGGTTTAAAGGTGTAAAGCGGGATAAACTTGAATGAGTTCGCGAACCAGCACGATCGGACCATGGGAACGGGGCTTTACGGGGGGTTTTATGGGGTAAAAATTGGTTTTTCTCACTTTTGACCCTCAAAACACAAAATTTCCCAATTTCTCTTTAGGCCTTTTTAAAGAGCTTAAAAAAACAAATAATTTAGTATATAAAAGTATTTTTGTTCAATTATTAGTAACGGAGAAAATTAAAAAAGTTTTAAATTTTAAATTCCCATGTTATTCTTATGGAGAATATTGTCAAATGTTGTAGTTTGCTTGTTTATGAATATATTTTGATCAAACTTGGCAAATTTATTTATTTTGTACTAAGCTATCAATATTTTACTCAAAAACACACTTTATTAGTTTCCTTGTAGCAGCAAACCTAGGTACTCGTTAAACCTAATGTTATTAAAATATATTTAACTGAAAATCAATTCAGACAAATGGAAATTCGCTTAGTCGGCAGGTTTGCTGCGGCGGGGGTATTATATTAATTGTTAGGTGTAATTTTAGCTAATAATCAAGCTGCAATTGCAAATGGTAATTTCCTTTAGGGCTTTGACCCCTCTACGTTGAATTTATATCCAGAGTCCATTTTCAAAGATCTTCGATCTTTGGGTCAGCATGTCTGGTATAATGACAAACTTTCTTTATAAAGGTTAAAATCTGCATTGTAATTTACAGTGGCGGTTCTAGGGCCTTATCATGGGGGGCTTGCAGGGTGTTCTTCACCAGAAGGAAGTCCAAGAGCTTCTCGCACGGACAATTTTCTATTTTTAAAGCCATATTTAAGGTCTATAACCACCGTTACGTTTTTATAACGAAATTTATGTTTGAATTTATACTTCCAGGGTCCAATTGGGGTGAGGGGCTTTCTAAAGCCTCTATGCCCCCCCCTTTGATTTGCCACTGGTAGTTTAACAGCTGTTACTTTGTGTGAATGTTGAGCCACAGTCAGAATGTAAACAAGAGACTAAGCAGTTCACTTGGTCTATGTAAATGATGATTAGTGGTATTATATGATAGTTGGCAAAACAGTTTTTTTACTTTGCTGCATCACTGGTCCATGGTCTGTGAGTACTGTGAACCAAGTGATACCCGCTCTAGATGTGTAATATTAAAATGTAGGTACCCTGGTCCGTTCTGTGACAATGATCTCAGCATCGCATATATGTGGCAATCGGTAGCGAGCGTGTTGAAAGGAAGACATGATGAGCGTTATTTCACACTCGTTTTAACGGATCAGACTATGATACAAAAATAATCAGATTACCAAGGCACTATTGGCTGTTATTTTGTGATGCATACTGTAAGCAGGAAAACACAGTGAACAGTTTCACAGAGTACTTACGATATATTATCGCATGAAATGTTTGTTTGATATAAATATGTAGGCCTATTCAAATATTTCATTCAACGTTATAGTTTTTTCTGTTGTTATTATCAGTATATCTATAAAAGCCCTGCCACTCTGCTGCATATAGGTTAGGTTAGTTAGAATCATTTTAGTTTATGATAATGAAAAAATATCATTTTTTAAATTCAACCTTTTTCATAAGTAGGGACCTAGTCTTTAAAAAGAAGGTAGTTATTACTGTACCATGAACTAAACCTAGCGAAACTCAACTAAGCTAACCAAATACCCGCAGAACAGTGTAAAAGTTTCTTCTTAAAAATAACCTAGAGGCCCTATGACCCAAAATGTTCATTTTAACATAGCTATTTTATACAACGTGAAACAATATATGTTACCCACATGACCATAATATTTTTTTTTGTAATACATGATGTTATGTATGTAGCCTACCCCTACCCAAGATGCGATTAGCGTTACTTTATATGACCAGTCTAGCCTAACCTAAGGGTAAAAACACACATACAGCGACTGGGAACAGAGCGGAACGGCGCAATTTAGAGTGACAAAATCAAACCAATACAATCAAGTAGTAAACGCACACAAACTGCTGTTGCGAGCATAGCGGAGCGAAACGGTTAACTTAGGAACAATCTCGTTTGTTTTTCTAGCATTTGGGAGCGGAGCGGGCAACGATTCTGTGGACATTTTTAGGTCCACTTTCGCCAGTAGGCTGCTCTGTATGCCCATTCCACCCTAACCAAAACTTACCCAGAGTGTTTCAGAACCTTCTCGAACCTTTTCTTTTTAAAAGAATGCATTCAAAGGTTGAGGTAGAATGGTATTGCATAAATCATGATTAATACTTCTTAACAACACGTCAGATGTGCGCCGCTACCACACGTCTGTTCCAAATGACGCCACATAATACGTTCCTAATCCAGTTACTTTTAAAACTGTTTAAAAAAAGATTGCCCTCAAAGAAAACCTAGTACCGTATAGGAACGGTAGTGCCTCTTAACCTCATTAGCCGAAATGGATGGAATCAACTTCACTTTATCTGCCCGCACCTATAATATTGATTATGAAATTAAATTGTTCTAAACTATTACATCTAACCTAATCAAACTTGCTGTAACATTTCAAAATACGGTTTGATAGTAGAATTCTGAAATTTAGGCTAACTGTTCTTAACTAACCTAACCTAACCAAACTGTATGTGTAGCATTTCAAAAATTGGCCCTTTTGATAACAGAAATGGCTTTCGCGCTCAATTGACTGTTCTAGAACGTTAAATCCTTAACTTATTATGCGCGTCTTTTGCTTCAAAATAGACCAATTTTAAAGAAACCTCCATCTTCGCAGAAATTTAATGTAAGTGAGTAGGTAAGTAATTCATAATGGGGTCTAGAGTAACTGTTTTTTTTTCATTATTTTGCAATACTGGAACGGGAAGGGGTTGTGACGTAATTTTGACATGTGAATAGTCACTTTGTAATGTTTTAAGCCAAGTCTTTTGCCACGGCCACCTTTAACTTGTCTAGCGCCAAACATCGCAAAAGATAACATGGCAAACAGGTGACACCAGCTCATTAATTTGCATACTATCCATTTAAATTTAGATTTAAGAACATAAATGTATTCAAAGAATAGAAAACATAGAGAATTGAAGACCAAAACAAGATTTAAAAATCAAAAATATATTTTTGTACATTTAAAAGGGGAGTCCATATTTTCATAGCCCAATACCGGTAAGCAAGTTTTCATGTTATTAACAAATACACAAATACTATTAGCTGCCTCACAAAACAAAACAGCTGTTACAAGCCTACTTGCGATGTTGCCACTTCTAAGGCCGCGGCCTTTTTGCTGTGCTGCAAATTGCTGCAAACTTGCTTTGTGGTATCTTGGAAATGATCGAGCTCCCGTTCGTGTCGCTCTCGCTTAAGTCGCTGCATGTGTCCGACATCAGTCGCTCACACTCTCGACGCTACAGCCCGCCTGCTCCGCTCTGAATTGCTGTATGTGTTTTTTTACCCTAAGACATATTAGGTATAGAAGCACAATTAATTGGACATAAGTTATCTAGATCCTAACATTTATAGGTACGGTACTACAATTCAAAATGGCCTTGATTTACGCAATATCGTAGCCTTAAATGGTATCTTCATTACGCAATTGGCTATTATTAAAAATTGAAAATAGGGCACACTGCATTGGAGTTGCTTATTTGGATAAACCCAAGCAAAAAATTGCCAACTACGACTTGGCTTGTTTTCTAACTCTGTCGACTATTAGGCCCCTACAGGCCTAGGCCTAACTAAGTAAAATTAGGATGAAACATGTATTCATGGTGATACTCCAAAGTCAATTAAAAACCAAGAAGTACATGCCTAGGAGTAAAGTTTGGCAGAGAACCTGTGATGTATTAATATCATTTTAAATATAAATAAATTGAGGCCTGTATCGATTTTGATTCGGTTCGATACATAAGAAGCTATCGTTTCCACGATATAATTTTGTTATTTGAATGTGTGTCGAATTGAGCTAAATTATTGATTTTCAGTATATGAAATTATCAATACAATGCAAGTATTGATAAAAATGCAAGCATTTTTGAAAAGGTAATTTGAAGGGTTTTTCTCAAGATTTTAATTTTACAAAAACAGTATGCAGGCGACATAAACTAACAACTCGATACATTATAACCTAAACTTTACCTTCCTAATCTAACCTAACTTCAAAACACTTAATGCAGTCACCAATTCGCATAAAGCACGACCTACCACCCTGACATGCCTAAATGAGAACTGTAATTTTACAGTTGCTTGTCGTGTGGTTGAAAACAGTCAGCTGTAGGCTTAGTTAACCCACAGTTCATTCCACTTGTAAATGTTATCCATCCTACCTTGTTTATTGTAATGTTGTATATTTCTACGGCTATATCTTGAGAAATATTCATCAGCGGTGAAAAATAATAGAATATTTGGATTCAGGAGGTAAAAAAATATAAAGTAAGATATCAAAATTAAAAATTTGTTTGAAGGCACCTATACGGAATAAATACGTATCGTTTGGTTACTTAGGTAGGTAAGGTTAACCTAACCTAACTAACCAAACAATATATCGAGTTAAACAATCGAATAATCAATATTACTCATTCGGTTATTTGTGCCAACAGATATGGAAGTTTACCCACACAGGCTGCTATTCTTGTCCTAAGTACAGTAATTTAATTAGCCTACTGTTTTCTAGAAGCGGAGCGACACACATTGTTATTCGCTTTTCCGCAATCCGGGCCGAGAAAAACCTAGCTTAAGTTAAGGCCCAGAGATATAGGCTACCTACCTATCTAAGTTAAAGGCAAGAAGAAATTGATCAATATAAGGCCTAGGTCCTTAAGCTTAAGTTAATTGGGACTGTAGAATAGGCCAAGGTAGGCCTAGGCTATTAGGCCTAGCCTACCTTTGATTGTACGCTACCCGAACACAAACGTTGTCAGTTTTGATAGGGTACACTCTTGTCAGTTTAAAATGGGCCAACACTTGAAAGATCATATCTCAACAATCACAATTAATTTTTAAACAACACAGTATATTATTCCTTCCTTGCCAATGGCCATGAATCCCTCAGATTTTCTTGGTTAATGCATCGAGCCTCTTTAACCTGGATCTAGTCTTTTAGTTGCGATTGACGACTGTAGTATCACAAACTACACTTCAAAGTGTAACCATAACACCCTAACTACTACAATTAATTACTTTATTACTATTTAACTAACGGTGTTAACATCAACATAAAACTCAGCTCAGCAGACAGCACCCAACAACACGAACACACAATCACGAATCACAACACAACAACACAATCCAATCGACGACGACGACAGACGACGATAAACAAATTTTGAAAAAAGTGACTCTTTATAAAAAAAAATAGTAATAATTAGGCTGATATTATTCAAGCCTACTGAACAAACAACCATAACAACATGTAACTACCTAAATAATTTTATCGAATGTAAGTTAATAAATTTCGGTGGATATTTTTAAATCCGATATTTATTTCCACAGATAAATATTCTTTTAAATAGTTATAAGTTAGTGTAAAGCGTTCTTATGCGTAAAACTGTTTACTCCATGGATGAAAGAAATAATAGACAATTTGGTCTCTTTGTCTTTAAAGCAAGAAGCAAAATAACAAAATTGTTGCTCGTAAAATGTAAACAAAAAAAAGAAGAAGAAGGTAGCTCCTAATGTTATTCTTATGGGGGAAAATTAAAATGGTTTTTTTAGGATTAAATAGTAATTACTGAACAAATATGCTCCAAAAACGATCCCCGGCATGATATTATACTATAGAATCTTTGTGCAAAACATCAAGTTGATAGATGTAATCGTTCTCGAGTTTTTGTAATCCATAGAGATGCTTTTCGTACCAGTATGAGAATTCACTTCGTTCATTCAATTAATTGATCTTAATAAGTTCAAAAACAAAATTGAATTGTTGTTATCATTTCTATGTTAAAATCTCCGCAGACGATAACTTTGGTCCCCCTCGATAAAACCTTCTTCACGGCTAATTCAAGTTTCTCAAAAAATATATATATGTTGCCATGAGGTGACCTGTACAATGATATAACATACAAATTGTCTTTAATTATTTTAACACAGCTAATTTCTATGTCTATTTCTGAACTAAATTTACTCATATCAAATTTACAGAATTCAATCCCCTCTCTAACAAAAATTCCTGCACCTCCGTTCTTGAAATTTTTTCTAATAAAAAAACTACCGGGAACGTAACCATGTGGTGTAAAAACCTGTAATTCCTCAGAAGTAAGCCAATGTTCTGAGAGACATATTATGTCTATTTTATTTTCCTCACAGAAGATTTCAAGTTCAAGTAACTTATTTCTCAAACATTGAATATTTACCTGAAGAAGATTTAATCGAGTAGGAGTATACAATTGCCCAGAAGCTACACTATGATATTGACTTGAGACCGTTTTTCTAAAAAACTATGACTTAAGCTACTATCTTTACCCTTGGTTGCCCGATCATCTTCATTGCCACTCACTTTCACACTAGATTGACTTTTTTCACCACTAATGACACCAAATGACCGGTCAGACTCCGGAGTAACTGGTAGGTGAAGGCTCCCGTGGTCAGTGGTGGTACTCATAGAGAGGTGAAGAGGGACGTCTGATGTCGGCATCTGCTCTCTGCTCACTGGATTAATCAGCGGTGGGTGATGTGGACTCACTGGTGAAGATCGGCTAACAACATCTGCATAAGTTTGTTCTCCTGGTGCTATTGGTGTTAGTGGATCTTCTTCCCTCTGGAGATAAGAAAAGGTCTCCAAGCACCTCTCCATTTCCTTTATGAAGGTGTTGTGATCCAGGCCGTTCCGCAAAACACGTGCTGATCTTTGGTTGTATGCAACAATTTTAATCTGGGCCTTATATGACATTTTTTATAAAATGTTCTACTTTTACTCTAGGTATCCCTTATACAGCCCATGGGAGAGCAGTAGAGATATTTGTAGCCCTTTCTTTTAAAATCATTGCAGAACTGTCCAAAAGCCCTGTCATAATCATTTAGGTTGGGCTTCCCCCAGTAATCCAGCTTTGTTATCAAGCTGTACACTCCAGCTCCATCTTTGACCTGCTGGTATGCCAGATGGTCAGACACACAGTTCCATAGAGTGGGTTTGCCAAATTCCCGTGCGAATGTAACAGCTACCCCAGCTGTCATATGCCTATCATTCCCAAAGTCACCAGATATTGTGTGAGAGAATGCGACCTCTTTGTTGTTACAATGGTCGTTGATGACCCTGGTCATGTCTTGTTCAGTAATCGTGATCTTTTTTCCACGCCCAAGATTTACTGTTTGGGTGACATGTTTGATGGCAGTTGGGTCATTTTCTGTTTGGGTAGCCTGACATTTGGTTTGAATTATATCCAGTATCATGTTTGCCACTTTTCTTTTCCCATTTTTGTTTATATGGTAGCCATGTCGAGTGTGATTGAACTTTTCCAATAGATATAGATCTAGCAGGTTGACATCTTTGTTCTTGTAGACTAAAGCCCGGATATTGTTATTAATTCGGATTCTGTGATGTTCAATAACATTTAAAAAGTTAATAGGTTTACCAACAGGGTGCAGCACTATTATTTTTTTAAATTTATTACAACAGCTAATTTGCAGCCAAAAGGTGAGTGAGCGTAGCGAACGAACTTCAACCAGGACGTGATTGAGCCATGCGAACGAGCTCATTTTGAAAATGAACGAGCATTTGACATAAAAACCACATTAAGACAGGACGACGTCTGTCGGACCAGCTAGTAACAATATAAAATCCTACAATTTTAACTTCAATATTTCTTAAAGTTTAAAAATATAAACCTATACACAGGTTTTTGCAGAGAGCTTGTTGTTTTAAACCTGCGTTCCTATGATTTTTTCTTCAATTAATTAAACTTCTTTTGAGGTGTTACTGGATAAAATTATGTATATACTTATTTTTTTGTTAAAGTTATATGGACTTTGAAATTTTTTTATGGAAAAGGGTCATTTTGAGAAAAGCTATTTTGGGAATTTCAATTACGCATAAACAGTTTTTTTGCATTTAAGAAACAATTTTGGTATCAAAAGAAAGCTTATAGTGTCCTCTTTGGAGGCAATACCAATTTTTATCTTAACTCCGCGGTAGTTTTAATTTAAATAATTGTTTTATCGAAGTGTGTCGTAAAAATCACATTTCAGAAAAGGGAGCTCTTGTCGGCCCTATTTTATTTCTTCATAATATCAAAAAAGATACCACTTGTCGGAACCGCAAAATTTGTGGGATATTTTGTTCTCCTTTAAACTGAACTTTGTTGTAGTTCTCTAAATTTACACTAGAATGCAGGACAATTGATTTTTGGACTAAAGTCTATTTATAAAGTGAATATTAGAAATGAGACCTCTTGTCGTTATGGCAAAATATCATTAAGCGACAAGAGGTAACTTTCCCAGACCGTGCAGAGGCTAACAAAATGTTTTATTTCGACCTTATACATCTTCAATTATTTGATATTTTTACCAATACTGACCTGTTTTATGTTAAATGAGATATAACAATCGATAAAAAACCCAAATTTCAATATTTTTGACCTTAATTACTTATATCAGCCGTAATGAAGTTTTTGACTCACCAAGAGGTCCCTTTTTGCTTTCCACATCACATTTACTTTTAAATTGCAACAATATTTATTTTCCTACATTCACCTGACAAAGAGAATTAAGATTTTTTTTTCGTTTTGAGGTCCCTAGAGGCCAAAAACACCATCCGTTCAAATTCATATATATAGATAGATAGATTTATTTGATCATTTAACCATTATACATAAAATGCAATAGATCATGTCAATAAATAGTAAACAAGGTAATCAGAGAGATACATGCAATCAAGCTAATATATATAGAGGTCGTGCGGAACGAGGTGAAGCCTGAGATTTTCGGCAGGAACGGTCTAAAGCGGGGAAATCCATTGTGGGGGTAAGAGACGAGCCGATCGTCGCCTTGCATAGCGACACTTCCCCCGCCACACCACTATTCCCCTCCAATCTTCACCTCGTTCCGTACGACCTCTACTGTATGTGTCCGTTAGCTTGATAACTCGAGCAAAAATGATCCGATTTTGATGAAATTTGGTATAGATGTGTAAACCTATATTTATTCAAACGAGTTCGTAAACTAGCATGATCGGACTATGGGAACGGGGGTTTACGGGGTTTTATGAGGTAAAAATAGGTTTTTCCCATTTTTGACCCAAAAAACATAAAGTTAAGCAATTTCTTTCCAAACCATTTTGTAGAGCTTAAAAAACAAATAATTTAGTATATTGAAGCGTCATAATGCGCCTAATGGTTACGGAGAAAATTCCAAAAAATTTAGATTTAAAATTCCCATGTTATTCTTATCTCCATGATGTTGTAAACTGTTGTAGAGTAGTTTGCTTGTTTATAAACATATTTTGATCAAATTTGGAAAATGTTTTTATTTTTTACTAACTATTAACATTTTACAAAAAAAAACAGTTTTACCCTCCCTGATGCAGCAAACCTAAGTACTTGTTAAACTAATTCTATTTAAATAGGAAATAAATGTTATATTTTTAAGTAGACATTTTAGTGTAAATCCTATCAGGCAAATGGAAATTCGCTTAGTCTTCAGGTTTGCTGCGGGGGGTATTATTGTGTACATTTAAGTATTTTTAGTTTGTTATATTACATTTCTCTCGTGCAGAAAGTGCCACTTTGCCCACTAATTACACAAATGCAATTCAATTTCAATTTATTTCCATTAGAGTTAATTATGTACTCGGAGTACATAATTAACTCTAATGGAAATAAATTGAAATTGAATGTACTCGCAATGAAATGGATAATATGTAATCTTGTAAATGGTTCAAAAGTATAATGTAGGGAATTAAATCTTTAGAAAATGGGAACTGGGAAGTGGTCACACACTGTTTGAACTTTGTACTAACTGTACTCACTCAGCTTTGTTTATTGATTGAAACGAAACTGAAAACGAGTGACTCTAGTCCTAAGTCTACTCACTCAGTCTGTCTCTGTCTAACTCTGGCTTTCGTCTGTTGTATTGCAAGTGGCAACGTCACATCCATTTATCTGTTTAATTGTATCGTATCTGTTCTGTCAAAGTTTAGAGGTTACAAGAAACTTTGAAACTGTTATCATTTCCGGGACCAGTGGTCAGTCCGATTTCCGTACTTTTTATCACTATACAGT
This sequence comes from Macrosteles quadrilineatus, assembly GCF_028750875.1. Classification (NCBI taxonomy): domain Eukaryota; kingdom Metazoa; phylum Arthropoda; class Insecta; order Hemiptera; family Cicadellidae; genus Macrosteles; species Macrosteles quadrilineatus. The sequence continues at coordinate 27,937,311 of NW_026542599.1, read as the reverse complement.
ATTTCTCTGTCCGTTAGAGTAGTTTCTTGTTGTACATTACTAAATATTAACTCATTAAAATGACTTCACTTACCAAAGGTATAACCCTACTTTTCATTTCAACTTCTTAATTGTAGATAATATTATTCTTAGGTATTTAGTTGTAGGCCTAATTATTTTGGGTAAAAAACTGCCAGGTTGTAATGCTATAACACTTTAACGTTCTTAACATAAGTTATTTTTTGTGTTATGTTACAAGGAAACCTAAACATAGGCCTAAGTAGGTACAATTGTAAAATGGGGTACAGTTTCTTAACTGGGCTATGCTAATATCGATTGAAACTATCGAATTGAAAATATTGAATAATAATCGATATTTTTAAATATATTTATTATCAAATTAAACTATCATAACCTAGGCTAACCTAACCAACCAAACTTGCTGATGGTGATAAAATCGCATGAAGGTTTACTAATCGAATCGATAGTTTCAATCGGTATTAGCATAGCCCAGTTAAGAAACTGTACCCGTAAAATGTTATTTTTAAAACTAAATAGCCTAGGCCGACTCAAGCGGAGCAAATCAACATCCATTAACGGATTTTAGGATCAACTAGGTTAGGCTTAAGTTAAATGTTTAGGGTACCTATCTAAATTCTTTAATACCAAGGCCTATCTTGTCATTGCTTGCTACCAAGAATCAAGAATCAAGAAGTTTATTGGCCATTAAATACAATGTACAGGAATTCATTAGCGTACAATAGGCTTCGTCAAATAGTTTTAGTACAAAAAATCTTAAGTTTCTAGTCTAAGTCTGAAATGTACATTTAAGGTATTCTTCAATGCTATAAAATGCTTTTTGTTTTAGCCAGTTTGAGATAGGCCTAGTTTCTTTGAATTTTACAAGAGGTAGATTTCTTACAACTAATGGTAACTTGTTAAATAACAAAAATTGCTGGTAACTGTGACTTCTAAATGATTTGTGAAGGCGAATGTAAGGTGTTACAAGATTGTGTTTGTTTCTCGTGCTGTGTTCATGTTGATTACATTGTTCACTAAAATTAACTATATTTTCCTTAACATAAACCAGATTACAAAAAATATACATACATGGTAACGTCATTATTTTAAGACTAATAAAACTATCTGTACAATGTTCTTGATTGTTTTCTAAGCCTACCATGCAACGAATGACTTTCTTTTGCCATATTAATACTCTTTTTGCATCAGCGCTATTTCCCCATAAGCGCAGGCCATAGTTCAAATGAGAATTGAAAACACCATAGTAGACCATTAATAATACATCAGAACTGACACACTGTTTGAGTTTCCTCACTAAACAAGTAGCTCTAGCAAGTTTTTTACATACAAGGTCAATATGGCTACTCCAGGTTAACTTGCTGTCTAACACAATTCCTAACAGCTTAACAGGTTTTAAAAGATCTTCATATTCATGACTAATACTATTTTTGAGTGTGAAGAGAATGTTTTCAGTTTTATTTTCATTCAGGAGTAGGTAGTTTGCACCATACCAAACTTTGCAGCAATCTTTTGAGGAACTAAGCTGCTTTAAAACATTATGGATATTTACACCTTTTTCAAGAATAGTTGTGTCGTCAGCATATAAAACAGAAAAACATGGAACATTTACAGCAAAATCATTGATAAAAACTAAGAATAAGAATGGCCCAAGGACCGAGCCTTGTGGAACACCTGCTGACTTTGGTTGAGAAAAAACATTATTGACTTTAACTACTTGAGATCTATTGCTAAGGTAACTTCTAACTAGGAGTACGCTCCGAAGTCACGTATGAGAATGAACGAAGACCATTTCATACATAAAAAATTGTTATTTAACAGTAGGCCTATCCACATTCATATCAGTTGATCAGCTGCTCAAGCAGTTTTAACTTCATTAAGGCACTAACACCAAATCCATAATACTTTTTCACCAAAGCATTTTCTTTACTGTACTTTGGACTTGCGTCATTAAAGCAGGACCAGGAATCAATCAGGGAGTTGGTATATGAAAGGGACCTTGGTCCAAGGTCATTAGGCAGGTTTGAGAAAATTTACTAAGGAAGTATGTATAATCACTGAATGTATTTCGATGTATTTAAAAGCAGCAATATTGCTCGAAAATGCTAAATAATATTAGGTTTGTCAATCTATAGAAACTCCAACAATTACTTTGTGATGTTTCATTGCTCTACAACATTCAGAAATAAATTATAACAGTGAGAACCATTATACATTGAGGGTAAGGACATCCCTTACATGACCCATAAGAATTATAAACATTTCAAAATACAAGAATTAAAACCTTTTAGGTGTTGCATGGGAGGAAACACTATTTTTGAACCATCAGATACTGCTGAATTTGTTGTGTGAATGATCAAACAAATGTTTACCCGAAACAGTTTTAAAACTTTATATATTTGGATTCACATTTTAATACATTTACCTACGACCGTTTATTAAAATAGCCGTTTCAGCTCAGTTGTTAGAATTTAAAAGTTTCTCATAACATCATAGTTTTATCATAACACAGGTGACGGACCAATGAGGTTCAAGTCATGGTGGAAGGAAAATACATAGGTGTGCTATTCCCGTCATATTCTGACGTCACCCAGATTGCAAACGAAAAATCACTTGATTATACAGTATTGCCGTATTTAAATATATATATTTGTTTTTGATTTGATTGTTATTGTTTATATATTTTTGTTCTAAATGGTGAAATGGTGTTTGCAATCTTGGTGACTTTGACTTCAACAGCAAATTACGGGAATAGCACACCTTTGTATTTTCCTTCCACCATGGGTTCAACTATTGAGATAGAGGAATTAAAATTGTAATGATTCGAACTAATCGGCTCATTTAATTGTCGAGTGGTGCTTAACAATCAGTGTTTGGTACAATGTTTCGTTCCATGATTTTCAGTGGCTATGATACTATAAACGAAAACATAACCTCTCTTCTTAGAAGTTATGAGTAGTGATTAACACTGTCGTAGGTAAAGTGGTGTACGCAACTCGCGTAAATAGTGTTAACGACACTCGTAGAAGTTTTTAAAGCCCTCGCCAAGGGTCGTACCTTAAATTTTCTACTCGTGACAGCCCTACTACTTTACTTTACCATATCATAAGATAGTTTTAAATTCAAAATTATTATGCAGGAGTAAATATTTTGTATCAAGTATTTTTTTCTCCTGCTACTTCACACCCAACCAGCACTTTGCAGAGTACTGTCAGATGGTCAACTCTCTGGAGGACGAGATCTTAAAAATCAATGGTGTTGGTGAGGTGACTGTTTGAAGGGATTTCAATGCTAGGGCGGTGGAATGGGGTTTACCCCAAACAAACACAGAGGGTCAGTATGTTGTAGAGATGGCAGCCAGGCTACCTTCATATATCCTTAATACAGGTGACATTTTCATCATCTGTCACCACTGGCAAGGAAAGATGATCCCTAACATCTCTCTGGCATCTGAAGCCCTAGCCCACCAGTCACGGACTGGTGAGTCTCCAAGGACTACTCTGCAAGGGACTTATCAGGCAATCGTCTTCAGGGAACTTCCAAAGCTTTCCTGAGTTGGGTATCCATATGCCAATTCAGCTCATCCGTCTCAATGTTGGGACCTCAGTTGTCTTTGCCAGGCCACTTTTCAGGGTTACATAAAAAATCAAACTGTTGGGGACATTAAAAGTGCCGAATTTCAAGCCACATTGAAGATGCGTCCCACCATCTTCGGCATTTGACTGTTCCATGCCTAGGACTTTCGCCCACCGCAGAAAGAAGCCAGTTTACTGGTGGAAACCCAAGATTGCAGGACCCCAGGGAATGTGCCTAGAGCTCTGACGAGCAGCGCAGCATGCCAGAAACCGGCCTGAAGGTAATGCTAGATCGGCAGAGCACAAGGCCCCCATGCGAGATGACCATGGTGATATCAACTGGAGTAACATCAGGTGCTGGAAGCAACTGTACCAGGACATCCAGAATAATCCTTGGGTGATAGGCTACAAGATTGTAACCCAAAAGCTAGCGACTTGATCACCCCCTACGGTCATGGATCATGGAACCTGTCGCCGTGGCTACTGTCATTGAAGTGTTATTTCCAAAGCACCCACCGTGACCAGCAAGGGAATTTGGAGATTAGGGCGCGTTACCAGCTTTTCGGGAAGAGGAACTATCCTTCGTTGTCTGATCCCTGAGAAATGGAAGAGCACCTGGTGACTACAATCTTACTTTACATTGTAAAAAAGTAACAACAATTATACAGACGGCTATATTCAACCCTAAACCACTGCCACACAATCAATACTTCTTAGTTTTTTTTATAACTATTTTTATAGTTATTACCATGAACTAAACCTAGCGAAACTCAACTAAGCTACTGTAAGTGTAAAAGATTCATCTTAAAAATAACCTGGGCCCTATGGCCCAAAATGTTAATATTTGCAATTTCATGATGATTATATTTGATCTAGTGAAACATGTTGATCTTGTTCAACATGTTTAGCTGATGGCATTCCTGCAGAAATCTTAAAGCTTGTTGGTGTTCATTAGACTGTTACTTGACATACAAATCAGTTACCTATACTCAAAGAATTCAGTACACAATACAGCACTTGTAATCATGGACTCTGCTATGCTGTAAGTTAGTTAAAACCAATCTTTAAACTTAAAGTGTGACCCTTTTTTACATTCTAAGTGCTATTGAACTTGGATTTTAATGCAATGTAGTGTAAATTTTAATTGGTTGCTTGTTTTTATGGAATTTAACTTTAAAATCTTAAAGAGGGTCCCCAATTTCAAAGTTTTACATCGATGGAAGTATTGTTTTGTTTTAAAATATGGGTCTCTTTTATCTTAAACATTCAGTACATCATGAATTGGGTCTAAAAAATACCTCCAACTCAGCAAACCTGCAGACTAAGCGAAATTCAATTTGCCTTATTTAAATTTCACTTAATCTATTTAAATAGGTAACAAGGTTTGACAAGTACTTAGGTTTGCTAATACATGGAGAGTAATAAAGTGTAATTTTTAGTAAAATACTTAATAGCTTAGTATAAAATAAAAAAATACCGTGGGAATTTTTATTTTAGCAAATTTCCCATACAGGGAATAAGCTATTACCATAGGTCTCATGGTGAGACCTAGACCCGGGACCGATTTACTTTTTCCTTTATGGCCCCAGAGGCCAAAACACACTCCGTTTAAACTCATATATACAGGGTGACAAAAAAGTCTAGAAACGGCTTGATATCTTTTTAACTAAATTCATTAAAAAATTCAAATCTTTTACACCAACTTATATGTATGAAAACTATTTTTTGCAAGCATTACCATTTTTTTACCTTCACCAGGGGACGGCCCATGAGGAGTAGGTACATAATCTTTAATTTAAGCATAGGTTGATATTCACATCTTTTTAAAGGTCTGGTCAAGTGGAGTTCATTGCCCGAAACCGTGTCAAAAAAGGTTAATCCGTTACAAAATGGCGGCAGTCCAAAGTTCTTGCAGAATATACCTGCACAGGCTTAGAGTTGGTAAATACTCATAGTCAACATTAGCCGTGAAATCCGAAACCCGGTTAAATTTGTTTTGAAGATTGAATAAACTTAGTCTATGAGCTAGCTGACTTTAAAATACAATTTCAGCTCTCAAGCTAATGTTTAATACGAGTATTTACCAATACTAAGGCCTGTGCAGGTATTTTCCGCAAGAACATTGGACTGCCACCATTTTAAAACGGATGGACCTTTTTTGACGCGGTTTCCAGCAATGAACTCCACTTGATCAGACCTTTAAAATGATGTGCATATCAACCTATGCTTACATTAAAGATTATGTACCTACTGTTAACAACGCTGCCCCCGCCATCACTAATATCATTCGTTTTGTCCTCCACCACTTCCAAACCGGAGGAGGACATCATAGTTAAATATATTATTATTGGCAGAACACAGGTTGTTGGTAATTTGAATAATAAAACAGTAGCCTATATTATAAAAGAAAGAGAAGAGAGAGATAGGTCTTGTTTGGATGAACAACAGAATGTAATTGATATTTTTTTTACAAAATATAAAAAACATAAAACAGCTGAACATATAATATTAAATACAAAGTAAAAGCGTTTACCATAGGTTATGGCGCACAGCACACCGCTGGGAGCTGCCCCATGTACTTACGCGCTACGTAACTACTTGGCGCTCCCAGCGGTGTGCGCCACAACCTATGGTAACCACTGCAAGGCAGAAACAAAAACTTATATGCAATGGGAACTGTCAAAGTAGGATTGTTTACAGTTATGTTTTATGTTTTTAATTTATTGAATGATTTGTGATTGTGCAAATGTTTGATAGTTTATTTTTTCTAAGGTTTAGGTGCAGTGGTAGAACATTATGGCTATGGTATATGTGTTATACTATAGCATGCCGTAAATTTAAAGAACAAAATTTGGTGAGTCAGTGGCTCAGTCGGTAGCGTCGCGGACTTCGGGCCCAAGGCAGTAGTGTCGTGGGTTCGGATCCTGGTCACTGCCACTAACTTTTATCAGTACAGTCACAGAAAACATACTACTATAACCCAGAATGCCAACCGCATGGTAAAAAGCGTTAAGTGTTTTGAGAGAGCTTTGCGTGTCAATTGTAGGCAGCGCCACCAGCTTTGCTATGCTGAGTGTATGGCAACGCTGGTGGCGCTGAGTTATAGTAATATGTTTTCTGTGGTACAGTTCACCGTGGAACTGTACCGGCTCACCCCTTGCTTTGCTGGATACGTTCCACGCACAGATCTGTAGTCTATGTGGACGGGCAAATGCAAGGTTAAAAGAGGCCGCCAACCTCTTAAAAAAAAAAAAATTACCAAACTGTGTCCTTCCCAATTGCAAACGCAAAGCTTGAGTATTACTGCAACAAGCATTTTATACTTATATGCCAACCCTTATATGCTTATCTTACTAATATTATAAATGTGACAGTTTGTGTGTTTGTTTGAAGTTCAATCACGCATTAATTACTGGACGGATTGGGCTGAAATTTGGCGTGGTGATAGCTCACATTCCCGATTAACATATAGGCATATTCTTATCTCAAAAATCCTTTCGGACTCCGCCCCAGTGGCTATAGAGTTTCCCATGTTAACCTTATGAGTACTCATATTTAAATGGATTTAAAGAATTTAATCAGCTGTTGCAACTAAAAAGGTTGGTTCTATGGTATGCAAAAGCATTAAAAGTTATAAGATTTACCAACAGGGTGCAGCACTATTATTTTTTACTTTCTCCCCCTATACCATAGTATATGGAGAAAGTATTGTTTTCGTCAAAATTTTCGAGTTTGAGTTTTGAGTGGATATATTCGTTTTGGGTCCCCCTGGACCCAAAAAAGTGGTTTTCGAAGTGATGTCTGTGTGTGTGTGTGTGTGTGTGTGTGTCTGTGTGTCTGGATGTGTACAGAGCTAGAGACTACACCTGTGGTCCGATTTCGATGAAATTTGGTATGCATGTTCTAATCCATGGTATCTCGAGGCGTTTTTTTCATTTTTTTGAAATTATGATTTTTAATGAGGATTTTCCCATAAAAACCCATAAATAACCGGAAAAATCTGATTTTCTCAAAAATGGCCCGAACGATTTTGATAAAAATTTAGTATGTTGTAGCCCTTTAAATTCTGAACAAAATGGTACAAATCCCATTTCTGTAAAAATTACGGTTCAAAAGTTATTGTAAATTATGTTATTTTCCCATAAAAAACCCCATAAAATAACGAAAAATAGGGTTTTGGACAAAAATCCGGTTTTTATTTAACATAGTATGTTATGGTCCTTACAATTTTTATAGTTTTTTTTAATTTTTTTTAATTTTTATTTTTAATGGGGATTTGCCCATAAAACCCCATAAAATAACGGAAAAATCGGATTTTCCCAAAATTGGCTCGAACAATTTTGATAAAAATTTAGTATGTTATAGTCCTTTAAATTCTGAACAAAATTTTTCAAATTCCATTTCCGTATATTTACTCTCACCGCTTACACACGATGAAGGCTGTTGACAAACTTATGGGAGAAAGTATGTGTCAGAATGCTGATACCGTTTATTTCATTTATAAAAACAGCTAATTTGAAGTAAGCAGCAACAAAAAACTATGATACACAATGAGAACCGTCTGTCAGTTTTGTTTATGTTTTTTTAATTTCACGAATAATTTGTAATATTTTGTGAATCTTTAGTAATATTTTTTTTCTATCGTTTGGGTGAAGTAGTAGAACATTATAGCTATAGTTGTTGTGTAATATAGCTTACCGTAAATTTAAAGAAGCAAATGTTATCATACTGTGTCCTCCAAGGATTTTATACTTATATGCCAATCCCGTACGAAGGACGGGTACTCTGCTAGTATGCTTATATATGCTCAAGCAAAAATTATCCGATGTTCATGAAATTTGGTACAAACGTGTAAACCTACGTTTATTCAAACAAGTTCGCAAACAAGCATGATCGGACTATGAGAATGGGGGTTTATGGGGGGTTTTATGGAGTAACAATTGGTTTTTCCCATTTTCGACCCTAAAAACACAAAATTTAACAATTTCTTTCCAAACCGTTTTGTGGAAATTAAAAAAGGAAATAATTTTGTATATTGAAGAGTATTTGTATGCCTAACGGTTACAGAGATGATTAAATAAATTGTAAATTTAAAATTCCCATGTTATTCTTATGGGGAATAAATAAACTGTTTTAGTTTGCTTGTTTATGGATATATTTTAATCAAATTTGCCATTTTTGTACTACTAAGCTATCAACGCTATCATACTAAGCTATCAACATTTCAATTTAAAAACACCTCAATACCTTCCCTGTAGCAGCAAACCTAAGAACTCATTAAAATTAATGTTATTTAAATAGGAAATAAATCTGAGAATTTTAAGGAAATATTTGAGTAGAAATCCAGCTAGGAAAATGGAAATTTTCTTAGTCTGCAGGTTTACTGCGGTGGGGATATTTTATATTTTCCCTGTATTGAATGACCGTACAACAATATTCCAATGTACTAATTTACTTGTTTTTCACGCTGTTCAAAATGGTTTAGAGAGAAAATATTTTATTTTGATATGGTCCAAAATGAGAAAAACCAAATTTTACCCATTACCCTGTTCCTGTAGTTCGATCATAGTTCTGCGCTCTCTCGTCTGACCAGATTTGTACAAAATTTCATTGAAATTGGATGGTATATAAATGAATCTGAACGGATAGGGTTTTTTGCCACTGGAACATCAAAACTAAATATTAAAGTGGTCCCAGGTCTATGTCTTACCATGAGACCTGAGACAGTAATAGCTTAGTCTATTCCCAATACTGTATATATGAGAAATTCGCTGGATAGTAGCTAAGAAACCAAACTAAAAAGTTGTAGGTCTAAAACTATTTTAAATTATCCATAATCTTAAAACAATAAGGGGTTTCCCTGTAACATCCTTTTTCCAGCCAATTTACTTTAAAACATAGGTAATGTAAGTGTCAGATTTTTTTAGCGAATTTCCCTATAGGGAAGTAGCTATTACCGTAGGTGGCACGGTAAGACCTAGACCCGGGACCGATTTACTTTTTCATTTTGATGTCCCCAGAGGCCAAAAACACTATTCGTTCAAATTTTTATATATGTATATATATATATATATAGACATATATATATATATATATATATATATACGTCCGTGAACGCGATAACTTGAGTAATTTTTGTCCGATTTTGATGAAATTTGGTTTAAAGGTGTAAAGCGGGATAAACTTGAATGAGTTCGCGAACCAGCACGATCGGACCATGGGAACGGGGCTTTACGGGGGGTTTTATGGGGTAAAAATTGGTTTTTCTCACTTTTGACCCTCAAAACACAAAATTTCCCAATTTCTCTTTAGGCCTTTTTAAAGAGCTTAAAAAAACAAATAATTTAGTATATAAAAGTATTTTTGTTCAATTATTAGTAACGGAGAAAATTAAAAAAGTTTTAAATTTTAAATTCCCATGTTATTCTTATGGAGAATATTGTCAAATGTTGTAGTTTGCTTGTTTATGAATATATTTTGATCAAACTTGGCAAATTTATTTATTTTGTACTAAGCTATCAATATTTTACTCAAAAACACACTTTATTAGTTTCCTTGTAGCAGCAAACCTAGGTACTCGTTAAACCTAATGTTATTAAAATATATTTAACTGAAAATCAATTCAGACAAATGGAAATTCGCTTAGTCGGCAGGTTTGCTGCGGCGGGGGTATTATATTAATTGTTAGGTGTAATTTTAGCTAATAATCAAGCTGCAATTGCAAATGGTAATTTCCTTTAGGGCTTTGACCCCTCTACGTTGAATTTATATCCAGAGTCCATTTTCAAAGATCTTCGATCTTTGGGTCAGCATGTCTGGTATAATGACAAACTTTCTTTATAAAGGTTAAAATCTGCATTGTAATTTACAGTGGCGGTTCTAGGGCCTTATCATGGGGGGCTTGCAGGGTGTTCTTCACCAGAAGGAAGTCCAAGAGCTTCTCGCACGGACAATTTTCTATTTTTAAAGCCATATTTAAGGTCTATAACCACCGTTACGTTTTTATAACGAAATTTATGTTTGAATTTATACTTCCAGGGTCCAATTGGGGTGAGGGGCTTTCTAAAGCCTCTATGCCCCCCCCTTTGATTTGCCACTGGTAGTTTAACAGCTGTTACTTTGTGTGAATGTTGAGCCACAGTCAGAATGTAAACAAGAGACTAAGCAGTTCACTTGGTCTATGTAAATGATGATTAGTGGTATTATATGATAGTTGGCAAAACAGTTTTTTTACTTTGCTGCATCACTGGTCCATGGTCTGTGAGTACTGTGAACCAAGTGATACCCGCTCTAGATGTGTAATATTAAAATGTAGGTACCCTGGTCCGTTCTGTGACAATGATCTCAGCATCGCATATATGTGGCAATCGGTAGCGAGCGTGTTGAAAGGAAGACATGATGAGCGTTATTTCACACTCGTTTTAACGGATCAGACTATGATACAAAAATAATCAGATTACCAAGGCACTATTGGCTGTTATTTTGTGATGCATACTGTAAGCAGGAAAACACAGTGAACAGTTTCACAGAGTACTTACGATATATTATCGCATGAAATGTTTGTTTGATATAAATATGTAGGCCTATTCAAATATTTCATTCAACGTTATAGTTTTTTCTGTTGTTATTATCAGTATATCTATAAAAGCCCTGCCACTCTGCTGCATATAGGTTAGGTTAGTTAGAATCATTTTAGTTTATGATAATGAAAAAATATCATTTTTTAAATTCAACCTTTTTCATAAGTAGGGACCTAGTCTTTAAAAAGAAGGTAGTTATTACTGTACCATGAACTAAACCTAGCGAAACTCAACTAAGCTAACCAAATACCCGCAGAACAGTGTAAAAGTTTCTTCTTAAAAATAACCTAGAGGCCCTATGACCCAAAATGTTCATTTTAACATAGCTATTTTATACAACGTGAAACAATATATGTTACCCACATGACCATAATATTTTTTTTTGTAATACATGATGTTATGTATGTAGCCTACCCCTACCCAAGATGCGATTAGCGTTACTTTATATGACCAGTCTAGCCTAACCTAAGGGTAAAAACACACATACAGCGACTGGGAACAGAGCGGAACGGCGCAATTTAGAGTGACAAAATCAAACCAATACAATCAAGTAGTAAACGCACACAAACTGCTGTTGCGAGCATAGCGGAGCGAAACGGTTAACTTAGGAACAATCTCGTTTGTTTTTCTAGCATTTGGGAGCGGAGCGGGCAACGATTCTGTGGACATTTTTAGGTCCACTTTCGCCAGTAGGCTGCTCTGTATGCCCATTCCACCCTAACCAAAACTTACCCAGAGTGTTTCAGAACCTTCTCGAACCTTTTCTTTTTAAAAGAATGCATTCAAAGGTTGAGGTAGAATGGTATTGCATAAATCATGATTAATACTTCTTAACAACACGTCAGATGTGCGCCGCTACCACACGTCTGTTCCAAATGACGCCACATAATACGTTCCTAATCCAGTTACTTTTAAAACTGTTTAAAAAAAGATTGCCCTCAAAGAAAACCTAGTACCGTATAGGAACGGTAGTGCCTCTTAACCTCATTAGCCGAAATGGATGGAATCAACTTCACTTTATCTGCCCGCACCTATAATATTGATTATGAAATTAAATTGTTCTAAACTATTACATCTAACCTAATCAAACTTGCTGTAACATTTCAAAATACGGTTTGATAGTAGAATTCTGAAATTTAGGCTAACTGTTCTTAACTAACCTAACCTAACCAAACTGTATGTGTAGCATTTCAAAAATTGGCCCTTTTGATAACAGAAATGGCTTTCGCGCTCAATTGACTGTTCTAGAACGTTAAATCCTTAACTTATTATGCGCGTCTTTTGCTTCAAAATAGACCAATTTTAAAGAAACCTCCATCTTCGCAGAAATTTAATGTAAGTGAGTAGGTAAGTAATTCATAATGGGGTCTAGAGTAACTGTTTTTTTTTCATTATTTTGCAATACTGGAACGGGAAGGGGTTGTGACGTAATTTTGACATGTGAATAGTCACTTTGTAATGTTTTAAGCCAAGTCTTTTGCCACGGCCACCTTTAACTTGTCTAGCGCCAAACATCGCAAAAGATAACATGGCAAACAGGTGACACCAGCTCATTAATTTGCATACTATCCATTTAAATTTAGATTTAAGAACATAAATGTATTCAAAGAATAGAAAACATAGAGAATTGAAGACCAAAACAAGATTTAAAAATCAAAAATATATTTTTGTACATTTAAAAGGGGAGTCCATATTTTCATAGCCCAATACCGGTAAGCAAGTTTTCATGTTATTAACAAATACACAAATACTATTAGCTGCCTCACAAAACAAAACAGCTGTTACAAGCCTACTTGCGATGTTGCCACTTCTAAGGCCGCGGCCTTTTTGCTGTGCTGCAAATTGCTGCAAACTTGCTTTGTGGTATCTTGGAAATGATCGAGCTCCCGTTCGTGTCGCTCTCGCTTAAGTCGCTGCATGTGTCCGACATCAGTCGCTCACACTCTCGACGCTACAGCCCGCCTGCTCCGCTCTGAATTGCTGTATGTGTTTTTTTACCCTAAGACATATTAGGTATAGAAGCACAATTAATTGGACATAAGTTATCTAGATCCTAACATTTATAGGTACGGTACTACAATTCAAAATGGCCTTGATTTACGCAATATCGTAGCCTTAAATGGTATCTTCATTACGCAATTGGCTATTATTAAAAATTGAAAATAGGGCACACTGCATTGGAGTTGCTTATTTGGATAAACCCAAGCAAAAAATTGCCAACTACGACTTGGCTTGTTTTCTAACTCTGTCGACTATTAGGCCCCTACAGGCCTAGGCCTAACTAAGTAAAATTAGGATGAAACATGTATTCATGGTGATACTCCAAAGTCAATTAAAAACCAAGAAGTACATGCCTAGGAGTAAAGTTTGGCAGAGAACCTGTGATGTATTAATATCATTTTAAATATAAATAAATTGAGGCCTGTATCGATTTTGATTCGGTTCGATACATAAGAAGCTATCGTTTCCACGATATAATTTTGTTATTTGAATGTGTGTCGAATTGAGCTAAATTATTGATTTTCAGTATATGAAATTATCAATACAATGCAAGTATTGATAAAAATGCAAGCATTTTTGAAAAGGTAATTTGAAGGGTTTTTCTCAAGATTTTAATTTTACAAAAACAGTATGCAGGCGACATAAACTAACAACTCGATACATTATAACCTAAACTTTACCTTCCTAATCTAACCTAACTTCAAAACACTTAATGCAGTCACCAATTCGCATAAAGCACGACCTACCACCCTGACATGCCTAAATGAGAACTGTAATTTTACAGTTGCTTGTCGTGTGGTTGAAAACAGTCAGCTGTAGGCTTAGTTAACCCACAGTTCATTCCACTTGTAAATGTTATCCATCCTACCTTGTTTATTGTAATGTTGTATATTTCTACGGCTATATCTTGAGAAATATTCATCAGCGGTGAAAAATAATAGAATATTTGGATTCAGGAGGTAAAAAAATATAAAGTAAGATATCAAAATTAAAAATTTGTTTGAAGGCACCTATACGGAATAAATACGTATCGTTTGGTTACTTAGGTAGGTAAGGTTAACCTAACCTAACTAACCAAACAATATATCGAGTTAAACAATCGAATAATCAATATTACTCATTCGGTTATTTGTGCCAACAGATATGGAAGTTTACCCACACAGGCTGCTATTCTTGTCCTAAGTACAGTAATTTAATTAGCCTACTGTTTTCTAGAAGCGGAGCGACACACATTGTTATTCGCTTTTCCGCAATCCGGGCCGAGAAAAACCTAGCTTAAGTTAAGGCCCAGAGATATAGGCTACCTACCTATCTAAGTTAAAGGCAAGAAGAAATTGATCAATATAAGGCCTAGGTCCTTAAGCTTAAGTTAATTGGGACTGTAGAATAGGCCAAGGTAGGCCTAGGCTATTAGGCCTAGCCTACCTTTGATTGTACGCTACCCGAACACAAACGTTGTCAGTTTTGATAGGGTACACTCTTGTCAGTTTAAAATGGGCCAACACTTGAAAGATCATATCTCAACAATCACAATTAATTTTTAAACAACACAGTATATTATTCCTTCCTTGCCAATGGCCATGAATCCCTCAGATTTTCTTGGTTAATGCATCGAGCCTCTTTAACCTGGATCTAGTCTTTTAGTTGCGATTGACGACTGTAGTATCACAAACTACACTTCAAAGTGTAACCATAACACCCTAACTACTACAATTAATTACTTTATTACTATTTAACTAACGGTGTTAACATCAACATAAAACTCAGCTCAGCAGACAGCACCCAACAACACGAACACACAATCACGAATCACAACACAACAATACAATCCAATCGACGACGACGACAGACGACGATAAACAAATTTTGAAAAAAGTGACTCTTTATAAAAAAAAATAGTAATAATTAGGCTGATATTATTCAAGCCTACTGAACAAACAACCATAACAACATGTAACTACCTAAATAATTTTATCGAATGTAAGTTAATAAATTTCGGTGGATATTTTTAAATCCGATATTTATTTCCACAGATAAATATTCTTTTAAATAGTTATAAGTTAGTGTAAAGCGTTCTTATGCGTAAAACTGTTTACTCCATGGATGAAAGAAATAATAGACAATTTGGTCTCTTTGTCTTTAAAGCAAGAAGCAAAATAACAAAATTGTTGCTCGTAAAATGTAAACAAAAAAAAGAAGAAGAAGGTAGCTCCTAATGTTATTCTTATGGGGGAAAATTAAAATGGTTTTTTTAGGATTAAATAGTAATTACTGAACAAATATGCTCCAAAAACGATCCCCGGCATGATATTATACTATAGAATCTTTGTGCAAAACATCAAGTTGATAGATGTAATCGTTCTCGAGTTTTTGTAATCCATAGAGATGCTTTTCGTACCAGTATGAGAATTCACTTCGTTCATTCAATTAAAGCTAGTTCCTTATCTCTATTACCATAATACTCCAATTTCCTGCAAAGAATAACATGTGAAACCATATCAAAAGCTTTACTTAGGTCTAACATACTACAGCCTGTGGCAAAATTGTTTTCAAAACCATTGAGGATATAATCTACAATGCTCTCTACAGCCTTGGTAGTTGAAGAATTAGGCATGAAACCAAATTGGTTAGTACTAAGCAAATTGTTACTTGTAAAATAATCATACATTTGCCTAAATAAACAAGTTTCGATTATCTTACTTATAATGGGGACAATAGCAATTGATCTGTAGTTCTCTGGTAAATCTCTGCTACCTTTCTTAAAAATAGGGCTAATTATTGATTGCTTCAAGCAATTTGGGAAAACACCTGTAACTAAAACTAGGTTGACAATGTAGGTGAGATGTACTAGAATAGGGTCTATAATATTCTTCAAAAGGTAGTTCGACAGTCCAAAACAATCTTCGCTGCGAGAGGAGCTTAGTTTAGTTACTATTGATTTCACAGTTTTCATATCAACTTTTTTTAATGAGAATTTATTTGAGCTGGTGGTAAACTTTAAATTACTAAGTAGTTTATAATAGTCTGGTAAATTTGAGTTCTGATTGTGAGTCATACTTGTTGGTACATTAACAAAAAAATCATTAAAGGTGTCAGGCGAAATACATATTTCAGTCGGTACTTTGCTCTGCCCTGATTCACTTCTCACTATCTTCCAGGCCGCTTTGCATTTGTTTGTTGATTTATTAATTAGTTTGTTGTTTGCAGAAATTCTTGCCTCATTCATAGCTTTTGTGTAAACTTTCTTGGCATTTTTAAAGTTCATTTTGTCATTAACATTACCATTAGTCTTCCATACGTCATAAAGGTAAATGATATATTCTCTCATGTTTGCAAGTTCAGGTGTAAACCAGTTACTAGGTCCTGGCTTGGTTTTTGGTCTACATTTATTATTTACGATTGGACAATAAACATTGAGATAATAACAAAGTATATTTATAAACATAGAGATCACAGCATCAATATCACAGTTGTTATATAATACTAACCAGCTAAGATTTGAAAGACAATAATTAAAATCAGCTAGCCTATCAGTAGTAATCAGTCTCCTCTTAAATGATTTAGTTTTTACACCAGCCTGGCTTTTATTATCATCCAGCTTAACATTAACAAAAATACCTGCATGATCAGAGATGAGGTCTTGTCCGTAGAGCCAACATTCATAGTGGTCAGAAACGAGGTTGGTGAATATATTGTCGAGACAGGCTCTTCCTCGGGTTGGGTAGGAGTGCACATTGTCGCAAAAATCGATTTTGATCCTGAAGAAGTCTTCACTTGACAATTTTATGATGGGTTAGCCTCTGGATCAAGATAATGCAAATATAAAAAAGGTTTAATTTTCATGTGTCAATTGATCCTTAAGTTATGAAATAACTACGTCCGTTTCGTGCTGCTAAGCGAGCACTTCCTCAGGTTGCATGAACGTTAAAATACGGTCTTCTCATCCGTGAATGGAGTTGTCAACAGGTAAATTAAACCTTTTTTATATCTTCACTTTCAAACTTATAGCCTTCAACTGTTGTAGTAATCTAAAATGTATAACTTATTCATAGTTTTTTTCTCCATTACAGGTATATTTATTGTAGCAGCCAAAAGAACTCCTTTTGGTACTTATGGAGGAAAATTTGTCAAGACAAGTGCTTTGGAACTACAAGAAGTTGCATCAAAGGCAGCGCTTACCTCTGGCAACATAAACCCTGAAATAGTCGACTCTGTAGTCATCGGAAATGTTTTAGGGGTAGTTATCAGTAATTTTACCTTCAAATTTGTTATTTGGTCCATAAAGTTCATATATAACAAAGCTAGGCCCGAATTTAACTAACCTTTTTTTACCAAACTTAACCAAACTGTTCTTAAAAATTACACTCAAGTAAATTGTAAATATTTAGAAATCTAAATAATAAATTAAGTAGGTTTTTAGGATTAATAGCCTAACTCTTAAGCTGGGTTCACTCTGAACAAACTTTAAACAAACAAAACAAAACAAAAGTACATATTCTGTCAGTCCAGTTAGAGCCGAGCTAGTATAATTAACGAACATGTACAAATTGTGATGTACAAAAGTGTAAGTGAGTTTGTAATGAGTTTGTGATGTACCATCGTTGTCGGCTGGCTTGTTTAGCGGCAGCGTTCATGGTACTAAAGGAACCTCGTCCTAGAAGATTCGGCTTTACAAAGAAGAAACAGAGTTCTGGAAAAATAAAAATATTGGCATAAATAAGTTAGGTACAAATCAAATTAAATACCTAGGTTACAGTTCCGGCACCTCATTTTTTACAAATAGAGCACTGACAATAAGGGTAAGTGACTGCTTGGCTATATGACTTTACAGTGTTTTTTGGCTACAGGAGACTAAGATGATTCCTTGATGTAGGCCTACTTATTCAAAAGATATTTTCTTTACAATACATTGATGTACATCTCATCTACATGAACTAGATTTGGGAAGCGAGCTGGACTAGTGGTAAATCATGGGGCTTTGAATCCCGGGTTCAAATCCCGCCAATCACAAATGGATTTTAGATTTTATCTAATGCCGCAACCCTCTTAAACTAGAATGTGGAGCTGGTACATAAAAAAATTATAAAAAAATAAGGACACGATTTAGCCATTGTTTGGTTAAGTTAATAAAAAACATATTTGAGTGACCTACTCATAGAGTATGCTACACTAGAAACACTGTTTTCTCCGTTAATTTTTGGTGGATTAATATATTATAAAAGCTTATATAATTTTACAATAAAGCTGTCTTAGTTTGGTTTGGATAAAACATTAAGATATTCAACGTAAATCAGTAATTTACATCAGCACTCTTTTGATGGCTCAATTCAAGTTCATTTTCATTCTTTCAACCTTTTCAGAACACCTCTCCGGACTCCATTTTTCTTCCTCGCCACGTGTTGCTGAGATGTGGAATCGCCATAGACAAGCCTGCACTTGGTGTGAACCGACTTTGCGGTTCAGGCTTCCAAGCTGTAGTCAATGGAGCTCAGGTAAAGAACTGATAGGCCTAATCCATTTATTATTCACAACAGTCTTTTACATATTTTACATTTTGTAACAGATAGCCTAATAAGATAAGGATGAAGCTGTAAAATTACTTTTTCTTATGAAAGAAATACTAGGCTACGATATGCTAGACACTTGCTAGTACGGCAAATCGGGACTTTAGCCTACCAGATTACCAATGCCAGATAACCGAGTACTGGTACCTTAACGATAGCTGATATTGTAAACTCTGTTAATTTTGTATTATCATACCAAGCATAAAATATTTGACGTTTAAAAATGTGTTTCAGAATATTCTAGTGGGAGACTCCCATGTAGTTTTGACAGGAGGAGTAGACAACATGAGTCAAGCCCCTCACGCTGTGCGAAACATAAGGTAAGGTCTAGTAAATAAATATACCCTAATGTTTTGATGGTTGAACAAAAGTTAAACAATTTTCTGTGCTATGAACTGTACCGGTCAGAGTCAAAGTTTTTAAGTGTGTCCAATCGCAAACAAATTAGGACATGTGGCTAGTCTAGTGGTTAGTGTCTTGGACTTTGGTGTGAGAAAAACAGGTTACACCCCTGGCATATCCATAAAATTTAAGGGATTTGGACAGCTTTCTCTTAAAAGCATTTAACGTTCTCAAATAACTAAGTCCATCCCCACTCAACCAATCAATCAGATCTTATTTTCTGATATTGAAAGACTTGGATGTCGCAGGTTTGGAGTGCCACTGGGCTCTTCGCCTGAGCTGGAAGACACACTTTGGGTGGGACTAACAGACACGTACTGCAAGCTACCGATGGCTCTTACGGCTGAGAAATTGGCCGCACAGTTCAACATCACACGGGCGGAAGTGGACGAGTATGCACTTCGATCCCAGACGTTGTGGAAGAAAGGTAAGATGTGTATCAATCATGTTTTGGAGGGACGATTTGGTCTCCAGTATATCCACAAAAATGTTTAGGTTTTTGGACAATTTTCTGTGAAAAGCATTTTAGATTACATAACACAAAAAGCAACTGGCATACACACTAAATATGCATGAATATATTTTATAACTTTTCTCTACGATTCCAAGATTTAATTTATTCCTTTTGTGCCACTAGCCCACGACGCCGGGGTGTTCAAGTCTGAGTTGGCTCCGGTCACGGTAGTGCAGAAGAAGAAGGAGGTGGTTGTAGACATGGACGAACACCCCAAGCCGCAGACGACACTAGAGGTGCTCAACAAACTGCCGCTGGTCTTCAAGAAAGATGGAGTGGTGACTGCCGGAACTGCTTCTGTAAGTTTACTTTCTTACTGAAATGATTTCGTAATTTGTTTTTAAGCTTCTTGACAGTTCCACCTTTAATTGCCTGTACAAATTGTGATTTTTAATCTAATTACCATCTAATCTGTCTGGACTTGGGGTTGTTTGATAAAATTTTCAAAAGCTAAATAAAGGTGATCTTAATATTTTCAAGCTTTGTTAGTAGTTTTAGTATAAAAATTTAATTGGATGCCATTTTCAAACAAAAAATATATTTTTAATGATGATTTTTTTAATAGCTTATTGCTACTTTACATCGTATAGGTTACTGAATTTTATAAAGATATCTTTACAAGTTAAAGGTTTAAATAAAAAATTACCAAACGACAGATATCTTGGAGCATACAACAGGGTGTTTTTTGGAAAAAATGTTACTATACTCTACATACATCCTATGTATTCACTAATTTACATTGTTTTCCTCCCATTACTCTAGACTTCCACTCAGTAATGTCCCAGTGTTCCTAATCATCTTGTTTACTGTACAGATTAAGTCTCTGCTTATTTAGCCCAAGGTCAAAGGTTTGTTGTGTGATAGACAACAATTACAATGTACTTCTTGGTTATTTTACTTTCTTTTGTGTGTTTCATTGAATAACCTTGATCTTGACATAATTGTTTTAGAAAACCTGCAATATAATATATTTTGCTTGAAAGCTGTTTTCTCTGAAGTATAACTCAGGTTTTATCATTATTTTATCTTTAATGAGAAATCTTAGATTAAAATAAGCTTAAGTGCCTTAAACAGAACATCTTGAGCATTCATGGGATTCTTGATAATAGGTGCCCAGCTATGTAAATAATACCCCCGCCGCAGCAAACCTGCAGACTAAGCGAATTTCAACTTGTCTGATTACATTTTTACTAAATTATTTCCATAAATAAGACATATTTATTTCCTATTTAAATAACATTAGATTTAATGAGTGCTTAGGTTTGCTGCTACGGGGAAGGTAAAAAGTAATTTTTGACCATACGTCAATAATATAGGATGAAATAAATAGATTTGCCAAATTTTATCAATAACTTATACAGGGTGTTTCACGAGAGGTGTCTCAAATTGATTACGGAAAAACGGCTTAACGTACAAGAATGAAATAAAATTATTTTCCGCTAAATCGACCCCAAGGAATAACGTAAAAATATTTTTAACTTTTTCCAAATACAGGGTGTGCCAAAAACTGAGTGTCACTAGTTCAAATCTTGGAATTTTCAAATTTAAACATATGTCATGTTATACACCGTTTTAAAGGTATTTAATAGACAAACATTTTGGCGAAAACTTAAACTTAATTAAATTTCTTTTTCCGTTTCAAAATGGCGGCAGTTAAAAAAAAAAAAAAAATCTATATTTCTTTAGTACTTTGTGTTTCCTATACCAAAGCATTTATTGCTTCTCCGGTTAGATTTTCTTACTCGTTATGAAATTAGCTTTACTTTGATAAGCTACAAGCAACGGTTATTTAAAATGATAAAAATTCCCAAAAAAAAATATTATTGAAAATTAGCGAATGCTCATTGTTCAAAATTTTTAAATAGCAACATATGTCAAGTGGCACATCATTTTATAGGTTTTTTAATTCCTAACAACTTTGTAATTTACACTTACTTCGTATCTCTTTTAGTTTTTGCGTAAATAACAAAAAACCTAATTTTCCTATATCAAATGCATGTTATTTGGGTTTAACACTAAAGGCCCAATTTGATGGAGTGTTAAGTCACGCCAAACCCAAATAACATGCATTTGATATAGGAAAATTAGGTTTTTTGTAATTTATGCAAAAACTAAAAGAGATACAAAGTAAGTGTAAATTACAAAGTTGTTAGGAATTAAAAAACCTATAAAATGATGTGCCACTAGACATATGTTGCTATTTGAATTTTTTTTAAATAAGCATTTGCAAATTTTCAAAAAATAATTTTTTTTGAATTTTTATAATTTTAAACAACCGTTACTTGTAGCATATCAAAGTAAAGCTAATTTCATAACGAGTAGGAAAATTCAACCGGAGAAGGGATAAATGCATTGGTATAGGAAACACAGAGTATTAAAGAAATATAGATTTTTTCCAAAAAAACTTGCTGCCATTTTGAAACGGAAAAAGATAACTAATTTCTGTTTTCGCCAAAATGTTTGTCTATCAAATACCTTTAAAATGATGTATAACATGACATATGTTTACATTTGAAAACTCCGAGATTCGAACAGTTTTTGGCACACCCTGTATTGGGAAAAAGTTAAAAATATTTTTACGTTATTCCTTGAGGTTGATTTAGCGAGAAATAATTTTATTTCATCCTTTTACGTTAAGCCGTTTTTCCGTAATCAATTTGAGACACCTCTCGTGAGACACCCTATATATCCATGAACAAGTAAACCACAACAGTTTTCATTTTCTCCATAAGAATAACATAGGAATTTTTAATTACACTATTTTTGAATTTTCTCCGTGACCGTTAGGCATACAACAGCGCTTCAATATACTAAATTATTTATTTTTTAAGCTCTATAAAACGGTTTAGAAAGAAATTGCAAATTTTTTTGTTTTTATGGTCAAAAATGGGAAAAACACATTTTTACCCCCTAAAACCCCACATAAACCCCCGTTCCCATGGTCCAATTATGCTGGTTCGGGAACTCGTTAATAATAAACGAATAAACATAGATTTACACGTTTGTACCAAATTTTATTAAAATCAGATCATTTTTGTTCGAGTTAACGCGCTAATGGACACACATATATATAAATACTAGCAGAGTACCAGTCCTTCGTACGGGGTTGGCATATAATAGTCCAGTCAAGGAATGAGGTGTAGAGTGCGTGAGCAGGTAACTAAGCGATTCCTTCAGAAACTTGTTCAGGGGGCTTAGGGTGTTAACATACCAAAAGTCCTGACTCCTAGGTGGTGAGCCAGGGGGTGGAGGGGGGAAAAAGGGGGGGGAGAAAGGTACGCATTTTGGGTTTTTTGATTATATCTCGAAAACTATCAACTTTTTGTATACTATAGTAAATTATAAAATTGAAGAAGATTAAATTTTCTACAAGAAAAGTATATAATGTGTTTATTTTGGTTCAACAGATTACGAGTTATAACTTATTTAATTGATATCTTATTAAAATACTCCTTCCATAAGAAATACATGTAAATTAGTATGCGAAATGGGGCGAATCCTATCCGCCCAAAGGAAATATAAATGATATTCTGGAAATCTTGACAAAATTTCCAGTAATTTGACACTTTAATCATTAAAATTGATCCAAAATTAAGGCGAGGGTGAGGTAACAAAATGTCGAGTTTTGGTGTTTTTTTATTGGAAATATAAAAAAAACCTTAAATCATCCCATTTTTAAACGCTCACCCTCGCTTTAATTTTTGACAAAATTTCATGATTTAAGTGTCAAATTACTGGAAATTTGGTCAATATTTCCAGAATATCAGTTATATTTCCTTTGGGCGGATAGGATTCGCCCCATTTCGCATACTAATTTACATGTATTTCTTATGGAAGGAGTATTTTAATAAGATATCAATTAAATAAGTTATAACTCGTAATCTGTTGAACCAAAATAAACACATTATATACTTTTCTTGTAGAAAATTTAATATTCTTCAATTTTATAATTTACTATAGTATACAAAAAGTTGATAGTTTTCGAGATATAATCAAAAAACCCAAAATGCGTACCTTTCTCCCCCCCCTTTTTCCCCCCTCCACCCCCTGGCTCACCACCTAGGAGTCAGGACTTTTGGTATGTTAACACCCTAAGCCCCCTGAACAAGTTTCTGAAGGAATCGCTTAGTTACCTGCTCACGCACTCTACACCTACTTTTGGATCATTCATTGACTGGACTATAAGTTTAAAATGCTTATTGCAGTTATACCCAAGCTTTGCGTTTGCAATGGGGGAGGACAAAGTTTGATCAAATTTGCTTCTTTAAATTGACGGTATATTTTTGGTATTACACATCTACCAAAGCCATAATGTTCTACCACTTCCCCTAAACATCAAAGACAAATAATAAATTATTAAAAATTCACAAAAAAAATCACAAACTATTAATTCATGACATTAAAAACATAAACATAACTGTAAACAATCCTACTTTGACAGTTCTCATTGCGTATCACAGTTTTTTGTTGCTGCTTAGTTCAAATTAGCTGTTTAGATAAATGCAAAAAAAATATACTGCTGCCCTGTTGGTAATTCTTATAACTTTTTAATGCTTTAGTATATCATAGAACCAACTTTTTTAGTTGAAACAGCTGACTATAGTATATTTCTTACCTAGGGCCGAAAATGAGGTTTTGCCGGCTCGAGATAGTTTTTAAGTTCGAGACGAAGTCGAGAACTTAAATCGATCGAGAGCTGCAAAACCATTTCGGTCCGTGGTACAAACGCTATTTTTCACCATACTATACCCTATTCAATCAATCAATCAATCAAATATTCTTTATTCACAAAGTTTAGACAATATGTCTTGAATAGCGTCATTAAACTAACATAAACAAAAAATTATAAACTAAACTAGCTGTTGTACCCGTGCTTTGCAACGGGAAGAGGGCACAGAATAGAAACAAAAAATCTTTAACCCTCCCAGTGTTACTTGACGAAAATTCGACAAGCAGCACACTTTGTGTAGTGTTACTTGTCGATTTTTCGACACGCAGACATCGTTTACGGCGAAGGCTCTATGACTGACTGAATCGGATTGAACTGGATCGAGTTGGGTATCGTTCTTTCCGTAATATTCTAAGCTTTCTCCAGAGGTCTGTCTCTAAGCGCTATTCATTTTAGTTCCGAAAATATTGTAGCAGACAGCTGACGTGCGTGTATTTGTAAACAGCTAGGTTCCCCCGGACCGACGACTGATGTGTTTTATTACGTTTATCATTGTTTTAGTGTTAAAAATCAAAAGTAGTGATATACGTGGTGCATTATAAGAAGATTTAAGTGGTTTTGAAGTGCTGTTTGATGATCCTGAAGAAGTAGGTAGTGATATTGATGTAAATTATCAGCCAGATTCCTAGCTATGGTTAGGCTATGCATTCTTAGCTAAACGCTATGTACTGAAATCAGTTTTTTGCCCATAACTTATTTATTTGCAAATCTACTTCCTTACATTATTATATATTTGTAATCCTCATAAAATTTAGAACAAAGTGGCTATTTTCAAATATTTATAGGCCTATAATTTATACAATTTCATTGAGCGCGAACTTATTTTTTTTTGAAAATTTTCGAAATTATATTTTTTTTACCTAAAAATTTTTTTTTTTTTTAAATGTTCCTTATGTTTTATATATAATATTGAAGCCCATGATTTTCCAAACAAAATGGTATATAGAACATTAGAATTAACATTGTTTTAAGCTTCTCAGATCCGTTTTAATAAAACCTTGCAAATGCGCCAAAAATAGGTGGACATTAAGGCCTAAACTATGGACACTTGGAGGGTTAATAGAATAGAAACAGAATAGAAATCTTTAAATCTGTTGCATATAATAGTTACACATCCGCCAACCCTTTTAGAAACAAAATTCAACTTTTATGGCCTTAATACAAACATTTAAGTTATGACTTTTAAATCTGGTACGTAGTGGATACCACCATTTTGGTTTTGATTAATTTTAAACCTTGTGTAGGCTGATTTGAGAAAAACTGACCAAATCTTCAATAAAACTTTGACATACATGATTTACCTTCATCTCCATTAGTTACATATCTTTTAAATTATTATTGATATTTTAAATCTCAATTTTGAAGTTGCAAAAATACTAATTATTAAATTTAAATGAACATTTGTTTTAATTTCACTCTTCTTTTTAAATCACAAATACTTCCATCTTCAATTTCTTCACTCACAATAAATCATTAGCAAAACTAAGTCAGCTGTTATAAACTTTAGAAAAATTGCTGTGCCTTATCAATACAGTCTTTTTAAATATTAAAGAAACTATATCTATGGGTACTATAAAAAATTTTAAACAAATAATTTAGCGTTAAAGACAGCAGACAGATTAATATGATTATCAAAGCATCAATGACTAAAAAATGTAATAGCAAATACAGTATATGCTTCATTGCATCTCTGATTCTACTCTACAAAATATCAAAAACCAACTTAATATACAAAACAGTTCTTTTAATCTGTTCCATCGTCCACTGCCTTTACATTTTCACACTTACCATTAAGTAAGCATAGTGACCGATATTTCATTGATTTTAGAAACAAAAGAACACTGTGTACTGCTTAGTTTTATGATATTTTCCTTGGTTTAATTTAATCAGTGTTGTGGCAAAACACTAATAATAAATGTATCAAATAAAGTAAATGTGAACTTAAAGCCATGCTAAGATAAAATAAGAGTATGTTGTATTACCATTTGATAATTAAATATAGCCTAGTTATACATATACAAGAGATTTTAGAAAACTAAAATCAACGACATACAATTTAGTTATTGATGATATTCTTTAGTTTAATTTATGCATAGGTTTGGCAAAACACAATAACTTAATTTACCTAAATATATATATATAAAAAACAATGTGATGTGCAAGTTATGTTAAGTTAATCTAACACATGTTAAGCAGTTAGAATTGATTTAAAGTAGCCTCCAAATTCATTCAAAACATCTATACATTGTTATTTTCATACTGTTTCCATTAAAACATATCAATAACATTATTTTCATAACTTAGACGCTTTAAAAAATCCATAGCAGAGCCAGAGTCGATACAGCAACGATTATAGATTTTTTCTATAATCATTGACATAGTTTTAGATTAAATAATCCATGATAAACGGTTAGATTAAAATAAACCTACCTCATAGTTATGGAAAATATTATATTTAATAATTTCTTTGTATCAGCTGTCTGAAATTGTGAAATATGCAGTTTAGCAGTTCTTTTTGTTTACATTTATATGTCAAAGCAAATGTAAACAAACATTGTTAGTGTTCTCATCGCAGCCATGGAGACGAATCAATATTTACTTTTAAAATGTTCACCTCAGAACGTTTAAAGCCAAAGGGGCAAAGCCTACGGTCAGTGTCGAAATGTGAACAGTCCTATAATGGTCCTTGGTATGGTAGCTATATTTTTGTACAACTTAAGCCCAGTTGGTTCAGTAGTTTTTGCACCTAATAGTAATACACATACAGACAGACACCATTAGATTTTTATATAATAGTATAGATATAGATAATTAAAATCATTCACAAAGGATTTATATAGTAAAACTAAAAATGAGTGCTATAACTTTAAAAAATCACAAAATCTTAGAAGGTTACGTTAGAGTAAAACTAGGTAGTAACTGGAATTCAAATGGTCGTTTCGAGATTACAATTTAAAAATTCTTTGATGGAATAAAATGGGTTTCTTATCAACAAGTCTTTTAGTAGGCTTTTTAATCGGTTTGTATTATTTTCTTTTTTAAGTGAAATCGGTAATTTTTGAAGAAATTTTAAGCCTGCATATGAAGGTTTTTTGGTATAGAATTCTAAATTATGTCTAGGAAGGTTAATTTGAAAGCGTGTGTTATATTTACTTGCAGTGGATAATAAATGAAATTGTTTTGCATAAATTATTGTCTCATATATATACAAACTGTAAACTGTTAATACACCCAATTCAGGAAAGATATTTTTAACTGAATCTGTTCTTTTTAATTTCATGATCACTCTAATAGCTTTTTCTTGTTTTATAAGTATTTTATCCAAATTTGCCTTAGTTGTTGCTCCGTAAATGGCGATTCCATAGGATATGTGGGAATGAATTAGAGAATAATAGATTATCCTAAGAGTTTCCAAGTTGCAAACCTTGGACATTAGCCGCAAGGCATGAATGCCAGATGATAATTTATTTACTACATAGTTTATGTGATTATCCCAAGATAGATTTTCATCAATAACCAGTCCCAGAAACTTTGTTTGGTTTACCTGATCAATTTTGTCTGTTTTTATAAAAATATTAGGTTCAAATGCTGTTATTGATTGTTTAGTTGAAAAGGATATTAGATTTGATTTTGTTGTGCTGATAAGAAGATTTCTTTCATCCAAAAACTTTTTTATAGAGAGAAGACTCCTGTTTGAGGATTTTTCAATAGTTAAATTGGATTTTCCTGAAAACAAAACATTAGAGTCATCAGCATACAGACACATAGATCCATCACTGACCGGGATCATCTCTGGTAACCCCTTAATGTAACAGAGGAACAAAAGAGGCCCCAAGATCGATCCCTGGGGTACTCCATATCGTAGTGTCTGCCGCTGAGATCTAAAGTTTTCAATATATTTAGTATTTCTTTTCTCTATTACGTAGTCCACTTCAACAAACTGTTCTCTGTTTTCTAAATATGAAGTGAACCACCGTAATTCTTTTCCTATTATTCCTAATTCATTTAAAATATTTAATAGTTTACAATGTGAAACGCTGTCAAAAGCTCTACTAAGGTCTAAAAATATTCCAACTACTTTATCACCATTATCTACAGAATTTATAATTGATTCAATAAAATCTATACCAGC
The DNA here is from genome assembly GCF_028750875.1 of Macrosteles quadrilineatus. Lineage (NCBI taxonomy): Eukaryota > Metazoa > Arthropoda > Insecta > Hemiptera > Cicadellidae > Macrosteles > Macrosteles quadrilineatus. The sequence continues at coordinate 27,908,796 of NW_026542599.1, read as the reverse complement.
TGTTATTGTAGATTTTCCTGGTCTAAACCCGTGTTGCTCCTTATCAAACACTTGATTCGTTTCAAGGTAATTAAAGAGCTGAATATAAACAACTCGTTCAAACATTTTTGAAAAAACCGGTAAAAGAGATATTGGGCGATAGCATGATGGGTCTGCGGTGTTTCCTTTTTTGAATATGGGAATAACTTTGGCTAATTTTAATTTGGATGGAAAAATTCCTGAAATCAGAGAAGAATTTATTACATGTGCTAATGGTTTTAAAATATATGGTAGTGATCTTTTAATTATTGTGATAGGTATTTCATCATACCCCGTTGAATATTTATTTTCAAAAGAAAGTATTAATTTTCTAAGATTGTCTTCAGTTATAGATTCAAACTTAAAATTTTTAATAATGCAAGATTTTGAGGGTTTCTGTGTTACTGTACCTATTGCTGTTGTTAATGGTTGTGAAACATATGGCAAAACAAGCTTTTCAACTGCAGTTGTAAAAAAGTTATTAAATATATTACTCACTGCCAGTGGGTGTGTTACCGTTTGACCATTTTGAATAATGGTTTTATTTGAAGTTAGATCTACTGTTTTCGACTTAAGTTTTATTTCTTTTTTTATAATTTTCCATGTTACTTTAGTTTTATTAGTGGCATTTTTTATCTTTTTGCCGTAAAATGTTTGTTTCGCTTTGTTAATTGATTCTTTAAATTCTTTTTTCTTTATTTTAATCATTTTACTCATTGCATTATCTTTTCTTCTCCTACATAAATTCTCAAGTTCTGTTATTTCAAACTTTTTCTCTACTATTTCACCTGAATTCCATTTACCATCATTGTACTTTCTTTCCATACTAATTACTTTTGGAAAATTTACATCAAAATAATAACTAAAAAAAATTATTACCACTATTCACCACTATAATAATGCACACTGATAGTCAAAACAACTACAACTTTAAGGTTATGTAAAGAAATAATTTGAGGAATCAGCAAAAATAAAAATTAATAGTTGCTAGGCAACAGTGACAATAACACAATTCTTTTGCTATGCTATGGATTTTGATTTGTATTTAAAATGCATTCATATTTAAGTAAGCGGACAGCTGATTTTGCGGCCCCGGCCTGTAAAAACCTGCTCGGTCCCCAAATTACGATGACAGCTGGCATAGCCAGCAAAACGTAACTTTCAGCCACCAATTAACGTATGTAATACAACCAAAAACATCATAGTGTGGTGAAAAATTCTTTAATTCCCTCTAAATATGAATACTCATAAGGTTAACATGGGGAACTCTAGAGCCACTGGGGCGGAGCCCGAAAGGATTTTTGATATAAGAATATGCCTATATGTCAATCGGGAATGTGATTTTTAAAGTAAAATTGTATGTGGTCTTATTGACTGAATATTTTCAAATAGTTAAAATGAACAGTTGTTAACATTCTTTTGCTCAAATTTGTATTAGTTGATAGACCATTATTTGATATCTTCCTCTTAAAAAAATTGAAACGAATCAATACAAATTCAAAAAAAAAGGTATTTCACTGCCAGTCCCAAAATTGGCCCATCTCGAGAGAAGATATTGCTTTACGAGCGAGGTGAGGCCGAGCACAGAAAACAAATATCAAACCCGTAATGGAACTTTTGTGACAAGTAGTGAACAATATTTTTCATCATAATTAAAATAAAGACAAAAAGCTTATTTTTCTTAATTTTATTTAATAAAATATTATACCATGGCCTAAACATTCTCTTCAAAGTTGTTAAATAGCATAAGCATAGTTTTACTATTTTTGCCGCTCAAGAATTGTAGATGCCTGCACAAAGCTTTAGCAGAGTGTAGCCATACATTTTGAGAGCGGTAATAAATGTTAGTGCTCGTAATACACACAAGATTTATTCTACCACCATAATTAACTTATCATAACACACAGATAAACTTTTAGCTGTATATAAAATGTCATTTAGGCCTAGGTGTGTTTGATTTATTTTGGTTATTTTATTTGCTTACCAGTTGTTAACATACCAGCTCCGCGACTGTCGTTGGTGTAGAAACACCTACTGTGAAATCAGCTGAATTAGCGAGCGGAAATGAGCTATTTGGTATACTGTTTAAAAATGTGGCAATATGATCATTTCCATGCAGAAGTACGAAAAATTAATTTTAGGACAGGTAAAATCATGTGTTTTGATAGATTTTAAATTTTAGGTAAAGCTCAGCTGTAAGAAATTATTAATATTTATTCAGGTTTTTTTATTGCTAATTTTTATTTTTACGTTTTATTTCCTCAAACCATTTTTTCAACTTGAACTTGAAACAAGTTTTGGTAAAAAAACCCCAAAATATTTGCATTAAAACGTTAAGCATTTAACAAGCGTATTTTTGAAGGGTATCTGTGACGGTGCCGGAGCCGTTGTGATCGCTAGTGAGCAGGCTGTGAAGCAACATAACCTAACTCCGCTGGCTCGTCTGGTTGGCTACTCAGTGGTGGGAGTGGAGCCGAGCATCATGGGTATCGGCCCGGCCCCCGCCATCACCAATGTGCTTAAGGCTGCGGGGAAAACTCTCAACGATGTTGATCTGGTCGAGGTAGGTGCTTGACAGCTATACAAGGTCTGTTCTGGATAAAAGTATTAGGTGTTAATTGGTGTTTTTTTTTAAATTTAAAAGTCAAAGACCACAGAAGCCACATCAAGCTAGACATTGTCACTGCATCGAGTTTAAAAAGCTATATTATCATCAGAAATTTGCGATCAGGATTAGTAAAAACCATATTTTGGGATTTGGAATATTTATTCTCGATCAGGTGAAAAAGAGCCAAAAACATAACAAGGTTAGAATACAGACTCATCCAAAGCTGGGATATCACTAAAGAAAACCCATACAGAGAGAGAGAACTGAAAAGTAGTCAAAACCTTAACCCTTTCGATGCTAGAATATTTTTTTGTAATTTTCCGGAAAATGCTATAGTTATTTGCTTATTTTGTCCGAAAAATGCTAGGCTTGCCACAGGTACAAAGTCTAGTGTGCGAGAAAAAATCTGTAAAAATAAAATTGTTCATCTGAAAGTGCTAAAGAACGATATATCGGGCCTCGATCATATGAGGAATCGAAAGGAACCATCGCTGTTTCAAGACTACAACCGAGTCAACCGATAAGCTTATTTAAACTCACATGATCGAAAGTTGTGCCGGCACGATAGATTGTCGCTTAGCGCTTTTCGGATGAAACGCGAACAACAATATATCGTTCCATAGCACTTTTCGGGAAAAAGACTCACAACGATATATTGTTGCATAGCACTGAAAGGGTTAAGAAAACAATACATCAACAATACAAAACAACCATCCTATATCGGCCCATGATCATCAATGCACTGCTCCAATACCTCAAGACGAGAGGAAACACACTAAAACAGGGACTGCGAGATTTGCTGGTGGAATACCTGGTTACTCAACCAAAGAATTCATTAATCTCTTATACAGATAGATGACCAGAAAATAAATGAAAAAGCAAGATATCCAAACAAACGTGATGCTGTTGTATTTCTTGAAGAAAATAATAATAAAGAAATTTGTCTATTGTCTAATAAGTAGAAATAGAGCGCACTGGACATGTCTGTACAAGATGGTGGCTCACGGGAGGGTGTCTCCAACAATCCCTTTAAAAAATATACTTACAATCACTAGAAGTTGATCTTCAAGCAAAAAAAGTATATTTTAAATGTTTGGTCTGTCAGGGTTCCTGAAGTTTAGGACAATATTTCATATTCATATTCAAACATCTTTATTCATTATAAATCATGTACATTGGTGGTACAGTGAATAGTGTCAGAATGCTTAAAATAAAAATACTAGGCCTATTTCTATGTATGGGAGGTGAAAAACTCCTCAAAAGAATATAATGCTAAATTTATTAAATAATCTTTTAGAATTTTCTTGAATTTAGATAGGTTTGTTTCTTTTTTTATCAATTCAGGGACAAATTTTAGAAACTCGTTTCCAGCGTATGAGGGTTTTTTTTATTCAAAAAATTTTAATTTGTGAGGCTGGACCACAATCTCTTCTCCTCCTGAAATTATAAGAATGTACTGAATTTATTACTTGCTCAGATTCATTTTTTTTTTCAATAAGAATTGTTTCATAAATATATTGCCCATAAACTGTAAACATTTGTAATTTCTTAAAATGTTCTTTTGCCGAATCATCTTGTTTAAGCTTAAGCATATAATTCTGATAGCCTCCTTTTGCCGTTTCAGAATGCTATCCATATTACATTTTTTTGTTTACCCATATAATGCTAAACCGAATGAAAGATGAGAGTGGATGTGAGCAAAATATATACTTTTTAGGGTTTTCAAATTACAATAAGTTTTCAAATTCGTTATTTGACAATGCATAAATTCCAGAGTTAGTTTTATTAATAATAAATTTACAGGCACAAAATTCAAATTGCAATTCCTCAAGTAGAACATTACATATTGTATCCGGCACCGAGACCCTCCTCAGTTAAAAACTCTTCTCTGCCAAAATAATAACCCCTCCTTTAGACTTTAATTTTCTAGAAAAACTTGATTTTATTGAATAAGAATTTAAATTAACCCTTTTTATTTCCTCTTCTTTTGTGTCATGTTCAGATAAAACCACTATTTGGGGATTTATTTCGTCTAAAATTGCCTGTAGTGAATTTAACCTAGAGGGGAGGTGTTGAATGTTCTGGTGAAAAATTTTTACAGAATTATGTTGTGATTTTATTTGATTGGTGTGGTGGTTTCTAGAATTGAGTTTAAAGCTGAGAAAGATGACTGTGCCGATCCACTACAACTTAAACTACTATATACATTCTTTGGAATCTGGTTTACAGGACAATCCCTTACTGTAAGGCACTCTGAATTTTCAGCTTTTAAATCACAAGTGCTCTGCTTTTCACCACTACCTAACTTGACCGCTTCACTGAACTGCAGCTGGCCTGGCACCACAGGAGGGTCGAGTTGTTGGCTGGAGTGATGAGTTGCCTGAGAGAAAGTAGTTGGTAGATGTTCATTCTCCAGTTCTGACGTAGGAGTGGTGTTGGTCCTATGTTCTTCCAGCTGTTCTTGGTCACTGGTGTCTGTAAACTTTACCATCTTGATGCAAAGTCAACTGTCAGTATCATAAACTGAGGGAGAAAATAAAATCTTTACTGCAGCACACTCTCATTTAGTATTTTTTTTTAATAATCTTTTTATTGTGGTAAAGCAACTAGCAATAGCATTGACAAGGTCATACAGTAAAGTCAGAGACATACTTAGGCAAAATGTATTAGCAATAATAAAATAGCCTAATTACTACAGTTGGTCCATTTAGATGGAATCGGGATGTCTACTTTAGTTACCAAAAGCCAATTTTAGTGCTCGTGCAAGTATTCTTTGAGCGCTGCAATCTGAAAATGTTGAATGTGTATGAAAATTCCAGATCAACGAGGCGTTTGGAGCTCAGACACTGGCTTGCAGGAAGGAGCTCAACTTGGACATCAACAAGTTGAATGTCAACGGAGGAGCCATTGCGCTCGGTCACCCCCTGGCGGCTTCTGGCGCTAGGATTACTGCTCACCTGGTGCACGAACTCAGGTACAGTGAGAACTTAGATGTTATATCTTCACAATGTGTACGGACAGAAAACCCCATACTGCACCTCTCCTTTTGAACGTGATTGTTGGTTTTGCTTTTTGTAGCTGTTTGGCTATGGTATTCAATTCAATTCAATATTTCTTTATTCATTAAATCACAAAGTACATGAATAGTGTCATTCTCTTAAATGTTTTTATATTCCAACGTTCTTACATTCTATGGATACAAAGTTCTTAAAATCTAACATAAGTTTATACAAATAAGAAATTAACGCTCCTTCTAAAATTTTAAAGTTCATCAAGGGAATACAATACCTTGTTGATGAGAAATGTTTTAAGACCCCTCTTAAATACCACCATGCTTTTTGCCGATTAAATTTCATTTGGAATTTTGTTGTAAAATTTGGAGCCGATATAACTTGGTTTCTTACTGTAAAGTTCTAATCTGTGGCGGTTTAGAGCAATGTTGGTTTTGTTTCTGGTATTGTAGTGGTGGTGTTCACCAGTTAACGCCAATTGAGAAAATCTGTTTTTGACATATAGAACTGTTTCATAGATGTACAATCCGTATACTGTCATTATTTTTAATGATCTAAAATGCTCTTTTGAAGTTCTCGAGTCAAGGTCCAAAATAATTCTTATAGCTCGTTTTTGTAATTTTAGGATTGTTTCTAAGTTATTGATAGATGTAGCACCATACAGAGATATTCCAAAAGAAATAACAGATATGTATATACGGTATGTATATACAGTCGACTCCCTCTAATACGGATACCTCACAACGGACCTCTCTGTGGTGTTTCACATAAGCAAAGTATGACCTGTAATAGATGGTTATGTTATGATTATTAATTACCACTAACGACGGTTTTAGAGCATACTTTCTCTAAAACTACATCAAGGTTCAATAGCGCACTGTGTTAATTACTAGTTATAGTTTAAACATTTTGAATAGAGCAGTTGGATAACCATTTGATCTGAGGAAAAATTCTGGTGTAGTAGCAGAAGGGGAGATACTTTTAAATTACAAATATTTTGAGGTAGTCTAGAACCTTTTTATACAGGGATCATGGTAGCTAAGTGATAGTATCTTGAAGTAATAAGCCGGAGTTTGCTGGTTCAAGCCTGCACTTTATCACTTCAGTCGCTATTGGCTTGCACCTGTAACCTGTATTGTAATAATACTTTATTGTCTAAAGATGAATATGTAAATCAGAAGTCTATGGTGACGGGACGGACCCTTCCACCCTCAGGAAAAACACGGACAAAACCGCCTGAAGTCGGAACTATCCCCGACAGCATCAGGACGG